>NC_070603.1:38178541-38793750 GCF_027172205.1 Podarcis raffonei
GATGGAACAATCTCTCTTCCCCTCTCCTCCTTCCAGCCACTGTTTTGAGTTTCCCACAACACCTTCCACAAGCCACCTTGGGGGGCAGAGGGAGGTCAGGGATGGAAAGCCCCCTTGGGCCAGCAGAAGTCCTTGTGCTGGCTTCTGCTAGTGGGATCCAATAGCTGAATCCAGCCCAATGGGGTTTACTTCTGAATAAGTTTGCACAGGGGTCAAGCTGCAAAGCTGATCATTGTCAAGTCATAGGAGACCAGCAAACACATTATTGGTCAAAATGAGATTAGGACTCAAGGTTCAAGCTATTAAATTGAGTTATACAGGGTGAGTCCTTTAAAAGAGGCCCCGTGGATATAGAGTACACATGTTCCATGGGCTTCTTCAGTTCATTTTACCACCATTGAGAGCTGCAGGTTGTCCAACTCCTCCTGCACTCATGAGTTGGCTTTTCCTCTCCATAATGAATTGCTATTAGCGGCCCTATTTCCCATATTCAGGGCTCAGCTTTCCACTGATTAAAAATGTAACACAGCTCAGCTGGATGCCTGCCTTTCCTTCACTGTTCTGCCAAGAGCTGTAGTGATGCACCATTCTGAAGGTAGGGTTGTCATTTGTTGAGAGAGACCCACAATCAACAGTGGAAGAAATCCCTGCCACTGTGCTGCAATCCAGCTTCAGTCTGGCCTGCTGGCAGTGCAGCAACATGCACATTGCAAATGGATTACAACTCCACTTTTTATGACTTAATAAAGCTTTGCCCACTATCAAAGGGCATTAGGGCCTTAATCTCCTTAATCTTGGTGAAAATCCTCCACTTGTTGCCAAACATGGGCTTGCCCAGCAGCAGCTGGTCTCACTTCTGCAGAATGCAAACTCTTTCCAGGTTCACATTTAGTTGAAGCCAGGGAACTGGAGCCAGGTTCAGATAGCCAGCTGAATGGATGGATTTTGCTTGCTCATACTTGACCATTGCCATCAAACAGCCCATCTTGTTTTACTTGGGGAAACAAATAGGCAGAGCATATCTCTGGTGAACTGGTGCCAAAGACCACATGCCCCATCATCACTACTGGTAATTGGTTGTAATAATGTCTAGAATGCCATCAAATTGTGCATCTGCTGGTAGAATCCATGTCCTTCTCAGCAGGCAGCCCACAAGCCACACCACAGCTGGGAAGCAGTGAGAGGGGAAGAGTTAAAACCTCTCTCCCTGTGAGCTGCATCTGCATGAAGATCACTCCCCTAAATAGGCATGGGAAAACCCTCATGCATGTGGACTTCAAGTTCCTCACCCCTGATCTAGGTCACTAGGTGATAATGTAAAACACAAAATACATAATAAAAACAAAAACAAGAATAATTCCCCCCTCCCCAATATATTTTAAAAGGGAATTGGATGTCAATCAGCCAAAGGCCTGGTTAAATAAGAACGTTTTTGCCTGGCACCTAAAGGTGCATAATGAAGGTGCCAGGTGAGCCTTCCTGGGGAGAGCATTCCACAGATGGGAAGCCACTGCAGAAAAGGTCTGCTCTTGTGTTGCCACCCTCCAGACCTGTTGTGGAGAAGGCACGCGAAGAAGGGCCTCAGAAGATGATCTCAAGGTCCTGGCATGTTCATATGTAGAGAGGCAGTCCTTGAGGTATTGTGGTCCTGAGATGTTTATAAGTCAAAACCAGCACTTTGAATTGGGCTTGGAAACTAATTGATAGCCAGTGCAGTCAGATCAGGATTGGTATAATATGCTCAGTATTAAGTACTGCTATTGAAATGAAAGCATCACATATAGGGGGCAAGGAATCCATCAACACACACACACACACACACACACACACACACACACAGTCTAATTCCGCAACAATTAAACAACACTGAGGATCGATGTCTGCTATGCTGTTTTCACCATTTCCCATTGCACTGTTGTGCCTCCAGGAAAAATGGATGAAGCTGGAGAAAGAGCTGTCAAATGCTACCTTTTCTTTTGGGGATGAAGAAAAAGCAACACATTCCTAAGGAATGAGCCAGAGCCAGCTGGCTGACCCTTTGATATGAAGGAAGGAGAATATGTCCCACAGATCCACACCTCCAGCCTGATTCATGCACAACAGCTAAAATGGACTGTATCAATAGCTTCATAAACCACTCTGCAACACAACTGCTGCTATATTAGCACCAGGGGAAAAGAAACAACATTGACAAGCCAATGTTTCTATAGATGCATCTTATGTTTTGTGAAACAGCATGAGAAAGCATGCGCCACAAAGACAAGCAGCAAAGAAATTGGCAACGTTTCAAACAAAGTGATCAGCAGAGTGAACAGTGAACTGCTTTCTAGAAGGATCTCAACAGCAGTTGCCAATGGAATAGGGTCTGCTATAGTACGTGGAGGAAGCCTAAAAGCTTTGTACTCAAAATACCTTGGTATTTTGGAAACTCTGCAGAGGAGGAGAGAAGAGAGGGAGAAACAGTCCTTGAAATTTTACTAACATTTTAAGAGGTTGTCATAACTGATTGACACCACACTCATAACAAGTGGCACTCAGGCTCTGATTTCATTGTTCTAATTGTTGTTATAATCTCTAGTTGAAAGAAAAAAATGTACCGTATTTTTCGTCCCATAGGACGCTCCGTCCCATAGGATGCACCTAGTTTTTTTGGGGGGAAATAAAGGGGAAAAAGGAACCAGGTCGAGGAACAGTGGGATGGCGGCGCTGCGCCTCCCTGCTGTCCCCTGAGCTTGTGGGGCTGGCCGATGTCTGTCCGGCGCGCGGGGCGCTCTGCTTCAGGGCGCCCCGCCCGCCAGGCGGCAGGCTGCTGTCCGCAGCATGGGGAGCCCTGCGGGGAACTCCTGCAGGGCTCCCCACGCTGCGGATGTCTGTCCGGCGCATGGGGCGCTCTGCTTCAGGGTGCCCCGCACACCAGGTGGCAGGCTGCTATCCGCAGCCTAGACATCCCTGCGGGACCTCCCTCAGGGCTGCCTAGGCTGCGGATGTGTTCCCAAAGCACCGGGCGCTCTGCTTTCAGCGCGCCCAGCGCTCCGGGAAGCTGGCTACTATCCGCAGCCTAGACAGACCTGCGAGAACTCCCGCAGGGTTGCCTAGGTTGCGGATGTCTTCCTGAAGCCTGGAGAGCGAGAGGGGTCGGTGCGCACCGACCCCTCTCGCTCTCCAAGCTTCAGCGAAAGCCTGCATTCGCCCCATAGGACGCACCTAGATTTCCCCTTCATTTTTGGAGGGGAAAAAGTGCATCCTATAGGGCGAAAAATACGGTAAGTAAAAATATCCAGGATTGTTGTTTTGCTAAAAACGAGCATCCAAGCTTTGACAGCTTAAAATGTTGCTCAATCAGTCCTTAGTGTGGGAGAACACTCAAGCTTTACCTACTTAACACAGGGTATAGCAACATTTAAGAATATTTACTCTGAAGAACACACACAGCACCTAACTCTGTGGAGAATGGGGCTTTTAGTTACCTACCTCTTGGAAAGCATTAGCGCAGATACTTCTAGTTACCAGCTGCCTCATGGAAGAAACATCCAGATTTTAAAACTGGATATGGTGCAATATTTCTCTCTCTAGGTTTCGTGTTTCATAAGTAGGGCCTGTGTAATATATTGATATATCGTCCAGGACCGATATGTGGGAGCAGACCACATTGACAGCTTCACTCAGTGGTATTCACTGGTGAAACCATCACAGCTCCTGAGCTTCTCTGCCTCCAGCGCCCAACGCACTGAGGGAAAAGCAAACTAGCTGGGAGCTGGAGCCCCATGAGGCGCTGGGGTGAAAGCGCCTCAGCTCCCCCACATCTTGCTGGCTGAGGCCAATGCAGCTTTTCTCAACATTGTGGTATATCGCCAAACCACAATGTTTGGCTGATGATACACCGCGATGTTGAAAACCCAACATCACCCAGCCACTCAGAGAATTTTATGGAAGAATGGAGTATAAATACCTAAAATAAAAATAAAATGATAAACACAACAACCAACTCTTAGGCAATTCTGCCTCTGTACAACCCCAAGTGCAAAGAACAATGACTCTCTCTCTCTCTGTTGTTGCTGTAAAATTAGACTCACAAGAAAATAAAACCACCCAATAGAATAATATGCATTTGTTCTGCTGAGCACAATAATAATCTGTTCTACTTTGTCAAAAACAGCTTATTTTCAGAGGCTGCCATACTGCATTCTTCTGGTGGTTTTCCATCACTAATGCTTCAATCCTTGGCTCATTCTAGCCCACTATAATATGCGGGGCTGATTAAAGACTTCTCTGTGATAAGCAGATTGAGGGTAGCAGTCTAAAACTGCACCCCTCAGTTCACTGACTCAAGGGTAAGCCTACTAACATAATGGCTCTCTTCTGGAATAAGGCAAGGGAATTTGGCTGCACGCACACTAACCCACCTGCAGCATAAAAATGTAGTTTTGCTCAATCTGGAATTGTTCGTGCTCATCCCCAGCATGCTGCTTTCGACCTAGAATGATTCTAGATTCTTATCTGTGCCCTACGCAGCTCCTGTCCCATTTCATGAGATATGGAATCACAGATCTCCAACCTGCTGACCTCCTGAGCTTTGTGGCTCCAGCCTCTCCTTTGGCAGCTGACTGGCTGTTTTCATTTGCAGTGACAAATGAGTTGTTAAAGGTTTCCTGTTTATCTCCATGGGGTGGCACCAGATGCTGAATGTGTGCTCTTGTGTAGAATATTTCTCCCACCCGCTTCCTTTGGAAGCACTTCCCTGGGAAACTCAACACACACTCCCCCTTGTCGCATAGTCAGCTCCTGACAACAGGGCCGGAAGGCCTGAGCCTGTATGACGCTGGGCTGACCTCAGAGCACTAGCTCATTTGGGTCCCTCATACGCAAGTTGTGAAATGCGTCCATCTGTCCCCAAGACTGGAGAAACTGGTGGCTTCAGTTTTCCTCTCCCATCACTTTACACAGCTCAAAATGGGCTGAAGTCAAAAGCATGCAAACCAAGAGGAAAATATTCCTCTCACAGGTCCATGAAGGCTGCAGTCTGCCATCCCATGCCTTCCATAGCAGTCAGTACTAAAAAGAAAGGCAGAGCACACCAGGACAGCAATCTCTCTCCTCACTGATGCAGTCTGATTTCTCCCCAAAATTCCCCACCCCATTCCAAATAGTAGGTGACTGGATTTGCTAACAAGCCACCTTTTCCAGATAGGGGAAGGCTTCACACCCAAACCAGCATTGCTGCTAGCCACACATTCTCTTGCCTTTGAATCAGAGAACCAGACCCGGACGTGGCTTCATCAGGGCAGTTTGACAAGCCATAAATCCCACTCAGTATCCAGGCCTCCATATATTCCAACAATGTGCCAAACTCTGCTGGGCTTTTTTCTTCAGGGAAAACTATTTTCTGACTGTGAAAGATGTGCTTTTCCCTCCTCCCTCCTTTGCAGAAGTGGAGAACTTGGTGGCTGGGAAATTAATTTATCTTTTAGCTTAAGCAAGCACCCTAAAAAAAAGCCCTGTACTCCAGCCTGGCCATGTCACATGGTCACTCCAGGAAGCCCTGCTAGGCTGACATCTTGTCTGCAAAGAAACATGGGGCTTTTTATAATATTGTTTCAACTAAGCAAGCAGAGCTCTCAGCCACCTTGTTAATTCCAAGGGTAAGCACAAACCCATCTGCCTCTTCCCTTGAAATTTATTTGATTTGATTATTTTATTTATTTATAGCTAAGTTCTACATCCTTTTCTGGTAGCAACGTTGCTTTGCCTCTATTTTGAATGGGCAAAATAAACTGAAAAGTTTGGCACAACACTAATATACTCTAACAATCTATGGAATTAATAGTGTGTTCCATTTCCTAATTCACACACACACACACACACACACACACACACACACACTTCCTTCCTAAGGTGCCCAGACCAAGAGATTCCAGAGTTTCTCAGGACAACCTTTGCAGTCTGGAAACATTTCATTCAACCTGTTTTAACTTGAACTCATTCATTCTTGCCCTTCTCTCAAAACACCTTGTAAGCTTCTGCTCTCTTTCAGTTCCCACCCTTGGTACCCTTTAAAGATAATCTGCATGCATGCATACACACACTCAAACAAACAAACAAACAAACAAACCATTGCTTCCTCTAGCCGTAGTTTCAGATCTCCCCTTCTATTAATAATCTGTTCTAAATTTACTGGATCCATTATGCCACACCTAATTGAATAGGCCAGGCTGCTTCATCACCCCCTTCACATTTTCCCCCTTTTCACTCTCCCCTCAGCCCCTGCACATCTGGGGAAGCGCCATACTGACTATCCATCTCTTCAGCATCTCCAACAGAAGGCCCCTGGGAAAGGGAGTGGGAGAAGGACTGTTCATATGGTGATTGTTCAATTAGTGGGGGGGGGAGGGAGAATTCTGAGCAACTGTGGCTGACTGACCTCTAGGAACAGGCAGACCAGCTAGTTTCCAAAGGAATACAGTATAGCAAAAGGCTCAATTTCTGTTGCACTCTCTCAATATTACCTAGCCAAGCCTCCCCTACTCTGAAGTAATAGTAAAACTCAACAAGAAGGGTTTAACAAAAAAAGATAACTGGGGTGGTTTGTTGTTGTTGTTGTTTGCAACTTTAAAAATAATATTTTCAGCATAGACAAAGCAACAGGAGGGCACCGCATTTGTTGAGGCAGAAGCTCCCATGGCCCAGAGCTTGCTCTGTCCAACATATGTCATGTTATTCGTGGATTAACAAACAGATACATAACACACACACACACCAGAGCTTAGACAGAAGGTCTAACAAGTGTGGTGGCCACGATGTGGAGTGGGTATGACCTACTTTCAACTGGCAGTGAATCAGCAGAGCAAGATGAAGAGAATACACAAACCCCTAAGAGAGACAGTTACTTTCTTTTGTAAATAGTCATGTGCACACTGCAGTCCTATAGATTTCTCCTCAGAAGTAAGCCCTGCTGAGTTCAAAGGTGACTTAATCCCAACTAAGTGTGTATAGGGACTGGAGCCTTATGTCTCTGTTGAACCCAAGTTGGAAAATGTCAAACCTGCAAATGAATTCCGACTCAGCAGGCTCACGCTGGCATCTTCCTTAGAAAGAGCAGTCCAGCTTGTTCAGTTGGAGATGGATGCTGTACTTATAATGGTTCTTCCTTGTTAATGAAATATCTGTTCTAAATTACTATACTGAATCTGGAACTTTGTGTTGAAGACAGCACATGGCACCAGGGGAGAAACACATTATTATGTAAAGGCACAATGGAATATTTAAGGGGACCACATCCTTTATATGTCTCATATGAGGGAGCTGAGGACTGGAAGAGGGAAGAATTTGAGCGCAGCATGGAGCAAGGGACACTGACATATTCTCTTTCATTTCTCCCAGTGCCCCCTCTTGCTTTCCCACAGCACTGCAAATGGCTGCCTTAACGCCACACTCCCATTTCCCCCTCTTCAATTCTTCCTCCTTTCCAGCTTTCTTTCTCCATCACCAGAGCCCTAAAACTTCCCTCTCACACCTTCCTATTCCCATATTTTCCATCATTCCTTCAAGTGTCACCTTTATCCCCACCCAATTCCACCTGCTCCTTCCCCAGTTCCTCCTCTCTCTCCCCCCCCCCCCGTCACCAGAGGACCAGAACTGTCACACACCCCTTCCCCCCCATCAAGACCTTAACTCCCACAAGTCATTTACTGCAGTCCCTAACTTTCCCCCTCCTGACTCCTCCTCTTTCCCCCATCCCTGTCTCTAGAACTTTGGGAAACAGCCAATGAAAACAGCACAATGGCATAGATTAGTGCAAATATAGTATAGAGAAAAACACCTGCCTGTCATGCTGAGGCATGACAGCCACTGTGAAAAGTGAAGAACCCTGATTCATAATATTATTCCCATTTTAATTCCTGCATTTCACATATATCATCTCAATAATCATCTCAATACGCGTGCTCATTGGGGTTTTCCCCAGACCATAATCTCCTGAAGGCAAAATGTACAGGTACTGTTCTTCTCATTTGTTCTGTGCGAAACTAGCTTGCTTCCACCTTTCAGTGTTTTTAGGCAATGAATTCCTAGCAATGAAATCCTAGAAAGCTAGAGTGAAATACTCATTGTTATCTAAGTTCTTGGTTTGTTTTTAAGCCTTTTCTGCTTATCTTCTCTGGTGGGGAAGTGATCACTGCCCCATGGGGGGGGGCAGATTTCCAGAATTTTAGTGTGGTTGTGACTAGGGAAGTGTGTCAACTCAGAAACAAATGGTAGTAGCGGACACAGAAGCTCATGAGCTTCCTCATTCAAGTCTTATTGCATGGGGGAGGGGGAGAATTTTCTGAGTTTCTAAACATCTTAAAAAGTACTTTGTTAATGCCACTAAAGTCCTCTATTATTATATTGCAGGGAGCAAGACTGTGGCTGAGAAGGTGTGAGTTATGCCAACCCTACAAAGTGGCCCAGTGTTGTGATAACACTACCCACACCCTTCCTTAAGCAACATGAGTATGACAACTCTGGAGTGTAGTCCAGTGTTGTTAACCTGGTTTTATTTCTTTGGGGAAATGCAGTGGGGTGAGGTGCTGTGAAGTTAATTGTAGCGGCAGTGCAATTAGTTACGGGCTACAGGAGGTGAAGGGAGTCGGGGTGGGGGGGTGGGGATGAGGGTTTCAGTTGCATTGTTTGGATGTCAGGTCTACCTAGCAGGTCAACCTGCTGTGAACCCATGGAGCTGTACAGCTGGAAAGAAGTTTATCAGAGGCCAGGCCTCACCACTGATCAGTCACCAGATCTGCCAGAAATATTCAACCTTCTCAAGATGTTAGTTGTGTGTGTTCATTTATTTTGCATATTTGCTTTGACGCCCACTTGGAAAAATATATTGCTGTCTCCAATGTAGGCAGCTTATCTGCCTAATTTGGCAAGGTAGGATTTGAACTGAAGTGTTCCAAACTAAATTCCCACCTTCCAGCCCAGTTGTTATCATTTAGAATAAAGTAATTCTCAAACATCAATAGCACTTCAGAATGGTTGGACGCAATTAAATCATTTGAAATGAATTTCCCCACTTGTTTGTGCACAAAGGCCCCTTTCCGTGGAACCTCATTAAATACCTGTAATGAATACTCCCATTACAGATGCAAGGCTTAGGTTAATCTTAGAAAGCAAGTTGCACACTCATACAGGACGTTTACTCAGAAACAACCCTCACTGCATGTGTGTGGACTTACTCCCAAGTGTGCACAGGCTTCAAGACTTTAACTGCTGTGCAATGCCAACCACTCTCAAACGCTGAAGGGCATGTCATTTGCTGGCAAATCCTCTCCTGTACACAAAGGACTGAAGACACACCCCCAAGTTTCATACATACTGGTGTGGGAGATTTTTCTTCCTCTTTGCGCCTGCCTTCCTTTTTTATTCCCTTTATCATGGAGTAAGCATTTTGTAGCCTGGGGTATCTGACACTGCTATTTTGCTATAGGAAGAAGGCAGTTTACATCCTTACTTTACCTTCCTGCTAGTGGAATGCCCTTCAGCCACAGCTTGGAGGCTGGCCTGTTAGTAAACGGCACAAACATCTCTTGGCATGGGGCAATGTGTGCACAATCTCTCTTGAGCTTTTTCAAACTATGAGCTAGCTTAGTTCTTTTCTCTCTTACTTGTTTCAAAGGCTCCTTCAACCAAGAGGCGGGCCAACCTTTATTCCCCACATGGAGAGAGAAAGAGAGAACCCAGAAGCTTTCACTGGCTCTAATTGAAACAGGGATGATCAATACACAAAAGGTTTAATGAGCTTCCTCTTACAAGGCACTCCTACAAACATAGTTCAAACAAGCTTCTTCCTTTTTCAAAAGGCTAATTTATTTCCCATCGCCTGCAGGCTTCAGATCTAGCTTCTTAAGCCATAATACATGTTATTTATAAACTGTATGGGCTGCTTTTGGGGGCACAGCACACAGTAAGGCAACTTACATTATGATATACACACACAATACAACAACAATCTCCCCTCAGTTCAAGTCCAGTAACTTTGCTACAAAACAACAAGGGCATGATTGTAGAGTGGACTAAAGGAAGGGGATTACAAGGCCAACACCACTCTTGTGTCTCCTCCAAAATGAAACAAAATGCACTAGAGAAATGCAACAAGATAATGCTCCGGCAGCCACCACATTTATGCAAATTAAGGATGCCTAAAATATCCTGATGAGTTTGCAGCTCATCCGGCTTTTATCATCTGCACAGAACCATCAGTGAACATGGCACCTTACAGAGAAATATAGCAAATAAAGAAAAAGGACAGGTCTCTGCCTCAAGGAGCTTCCAGTCTAGATTTTGAAGTATGAAACAGCTGGGAGGGAATGGAACAACAGAGGGAGATGGGGGAGAGAGAGGATATGAGATACTACATTGAATCGACACAAGCAAATGATATTACACATGCTTAAGCATCATTTTGCTTGAAGAAAGGGACTGAGATATTGAAGAAAGGGACTGAGATATTGAGCCAACGTTTTCACAATATGAAGTTTGAGAAGGGGTTTGAATGAAGAGGGAGATTTGCCTTCAGTAGTAAAAAACAAACAAACCCAAAAACCACAACCTACCCATTCCTGCTAGGAAGAAAAGATTTGGCATGCAAGACTCAGTAACTGCAATCTGTCTCCCCATCAGCTAGGAACAATGGCACAATTAGAATCCCAGCTGCACATACTCAGCCTCTTGTCCCGGCTTGTTATAGGGATAGGAGGAACGGAAAAGAAAGTTGTTATTCCTTCATGGAGGACACAGGAGGTCCCAGTGGGTCCTGCACTAGATCAGGTCAGGTTCATCCCAGTCTCAGCTTTGTTAGCATGAGAAGATAGGGGAAGCATTCTTCCCTTCCCACTGGGAAAATTAAAGCAAGGATGTCAGTTTCATACACAAGAGAAGTTTTGAGTTTAAGGGAAAGTTGTTTTTAGATTTGATTTGGGGAAGGTGTGCCGGCGTGTGCAAACCGTCTTCTGGAAGTGACTGCAGAGGGCACCTACCAGGGAACACAAACAACCCATGCGCCTTGGCACTGCATGGATTAGGGCCCCCTTCAGAAACCACAGGGCCCATACTGCTCCCTTCACTCCACTCCACAACTGTGAATGGACAAGTTTGCATTTCAGGTCTATTCCCTTCCCTTCCTACATTCCCTTCTCATTCTCAGCTTGCAAAAAAGAAAAAGAAAGGAGCAACTGCAACTCTCTCCCACCTCCACCCCTGTGCACTCCATGTGGTTATCTTGGCAAAACTGCAAAGACTTAAAGGTTAAAGAAGCACATTTTGGGATGGAAAGAAAAGTGTACGATAGCTGCAAAACAGCCTTGCCCCCCCCCCAAGAATAAAACAGGCCTCAGCATTTCCACACCCACCTTACCCTGCTGGCCCCATGGCACACAGTAGGCCTCAACACAAAGGCCTGCATACATTGTATTTCATTGCAAAGTTTGCCCAAAGGGAAATGAGTTTTACAAAGGTTGGGTGGTTGCCATTTGATCCATTCCCAAATGAAGCCACACTGCATGTTACTAAATCAATAACTTCCGACACCCCTCCTTCAACCAAGAAGGGGCACCAGATATACCCTTACTATAAAGAAACACCCCATACATCCCAATACACAGAATATTTTGCCCCACGGCAATCCTTAATCCGTAACTCCCGTACTCTAAAATTCCTTTTCAGAACAGTTTATTTGGAAACCTCTCTACCTCCCTCCCGCCTCCAACACACATTAAAAACAAGGGGGGGATACACAGCCCCATTTTCTGTTTCCTACAACCCACCCCCCATAAGTGGCGGAGCCCCAGCAGTACTGATGAACACAGCAAAACCCAGAGGGGGGGGCAGAGAGAGGAAGAAGTTCCCAGAGGAACAGTTAGCAGAGTTTAAAAACCAAGGCATGTACAAGTCCAGCACACCTACCTCTGGGGCTTATGTTCTGCAAAGACAGGAAAACCCAGGCACTCACACTGTGCTTTCTCAAGCCAGATGGCTAGATAATAAGTAGTAAAGGGGAGGATGGGTTTGGGAGGGGGGGTGGATTACAGTGAAGTTTTGTCCCTTCTCTTTAGAGTGCAACGTACACTATGTGGAGAGAGGAAAAACTGGGGGTGGGGTGGGGAAGCCTCAGAGGCAGAAATTAGCACACTCGGCTCCATTGGCCAAATATTTACAAAGAGATAGCTGTGAGGCACAAAGCCCTTTTCTTTCTGCAGCGAAGAAATCTGGTCAAGACATGGAAACTGAATTCCCCTAGTCCCTGGTTCTCGCTAGTTTCAGGGTCCTAGACATGAGGCTCACACGCTTTCTGCACCCTTCCCCACCCACCCCCCAAAAACCACGCCACGCCACATCACACCAGGCACCGCTAAACCTGAATGGGAAAGAAGCTTGAATCCTTCCTCCCTCGCAAATCCAATTGCCTTGTCATAAAACAGCCCACAAAACACAAGGATTTCTTTCCTTCCTCCAGCCCACCCTTCCTGCACCCCCCCCCACCCTGCACAAAGCCAGAATGGCAACGCAACCTGAGGCAGGAAGTGGGGAGGAGAGAGAGAAAGCAACCTATCTGCAGTTGCAGTGCAAAGGGGTAGGAGAAAAAAGTTTGAATTATTTCAAAGAACAAAGGCAGTTTTGAGGAGACTCACCCAAGCAGCTGAAAACTCTCTTATTCTCCTGGCTGTGTTAGCAGAGAAAGACCCGCCCCCTCCAGGGTCACATGGTTCAGAATGCTAGTCAATGATCAAAGGAGCATTGTCATTCTCTGAATAATGAGCATCCCACAGTGCAATGGAGGTAGGCAGAAGCTGGGAGTGGGGGATAATTGCTGCCCAGGGGTGCAGATAGCAAAGCCAGAGCGGCTAAAAAGGGGAAAGGTCCAGACCCGGCTCTTTAAAAAAAGAAAACGGCTGGACAAGTTCTCCTGAAGGCAGCACAGTGTCTTCAAGGAGGAGATGAGGCTTTGGTGGTTAAAACTCTCTCATGGCAGACTCAGAAACTAATATCCTGTCTTCAAACATGTTTACTTTAAAAAAGTAAATGTCATTCATTTCAGCGGGGCTTGCAAAAAAAAAAAAAAGCATGCTTAGGTCTAGGTCTGCAATCCTCTGCACTTTTTTCCCCCAAGTAGCAAGTCCTGTTGAACTCAAGCAGGCCTTTCTACCAAGTAAACATGCACAGACTGAGCCTGTGTATCCTCTCCCACCAAGGGGAATCTGAGCTGGCAAAGGCAGCAACAAGCTTGCTCACAGCAGAGTCCTGGTAAAGTTCTGCAAGCCTGGTCACAATCCTATGCACACTCATGAAAAGCCCCACTGAACTCCCAATAATAATATATTATTTATACCCCACTCATCCGGCTGGGTTTCCCTAGCCACTCTGGGTTGTTCCCAACAGATTAAAACATCAAATATTAAAAACGTCCCTAAACAGGGCTCAGTGAAACTTACTTCTGAGTAAACATGTAGAAGATCAAAAGGCTGCACTTCAAAAGCATGAGTGCTAATTCAAAGCAGAAGATTAATGCCAGTGAAGAGCCGCCCCCCCCAAAAAAAACTTCAACATACATTTATTCAGTTTTACACACACACAGCAGCGGCAATGCAAAAAGCCAGTGAAGAAAAGCAGTTGGGAACATGGGGCTTGGAAATGGCAAAGCTAAATCCAAATCCCACCTTAATTTGGCTAATGGTTTTGGGCAATTATCTAGGTAGGTCTACTCCACAGGGTTGTTGTGATGTTAAACTGTTGTCCTAAGGTCTTTGTATAACTAAGCACACATGATGCCTATTGATATCTCCCCACCACCACGCCCATTCCAAGGCTGGCCCCCTCACACATACAGTGGTACCTCGGGTTAAGTACTTAATTTGTTCCGGAGGTCCGTACTTAACCTGAAACTGTTCTTAACCTGAAGCACCACTTTAGCTAATGGGGCCTCCTGCTGCTACCGCGCTGCCGGAGCACGATTTCTGTTCTCATACTGAAGCAAAGTTCTTAACCTGAAACACTATTTCTGGGTTAGCGGAGTCTGTAACTGAAGCGTATGTAACCCAAGGTACCACTGTAAAGCACTGATGCTCATTTCTCTCCCTCCCTTGCCAAAGTCCTCCCATCCCAAGACAAAAGTACAGGTATCTCAAAACACAGAATGGGAAAGCAAGCAAGGCCTTAATGGGGCAATGTGGAGGGTGAACAAAGAACAAGCCAAATGCTAGCACAAATGGACAAAGTGAAAACAATGAAGATGGAAACTGAACTGGCTGGAGTTCAGGAGACTGAATGACTTGTTATAGGTGAAGCAGTTGGGTGGCAGAGGCATTTTTAACACAGGCCTGGGTTTCCTGACTGCAGACTTAAAGCTGATGAAGGCCTGATCCAGCGCATTAAGTGTGCCTAACCTGACTGATCCCAATGGCACTAAAGGATCAGGCTATTAAAAGGATGTCTTCCTCAAAACCAGTTGTTTTTTATTCCCCTCACTTTCTTGGGATGCATGTTTTGGATAAAATTATGAGCACATTTAATTTGGAGTAAATATGGCTGTTAAGGGAACTTTGCCAAGTTGCTAGCTGTTGAGGAAAGCAGCTCTAGAAACACGAATGCTTGCTTTAAAATCTGTCTGCCCTTTCAACCAGGTTTTCTGTGCACTGGAATTCTTTTCCCCCTGCCCCACCCAGAAAAAAAGCCAGGCTTTTATGGTTAGACGAATGGAGTAACATTTGGGAAACAATTATTTTGCTGTTTGCTCTTTATATGCCACTGAGCACAGTAATTGTGGTCGTCTTCTAAAAGAATGAAGAATCTGGCATTTCAGTCTAGTGGAATGTGTATGTATCAGGAAGAAACATAAGAATGGTAGATTAGCTTTGAGAGAAACATTGGGGGGGGGCAGTGGACTATTCACTGGTCTTCAGAGGGAGTCGGCTTCCATTCCTGTGTTGCCATCCCCTGCCCTAACAAATGGGACTTCAACTTTCATGAAGGGCACCAGTTTGGTGAAAGCTGCTATGCAGGCAAAAGAAGGGATACTTTGATCAAATGCTGCAGGCAAGAGCTTGCAGACTTGGAGGGGACCTTTCATCATGAAAGCTAGCAAACTCACACCAACACATTTTGGACCCGTGTATATTCTATGGTTGGCGGTTCCCATCTCAGGTAGGATGCATCCTATGAAGCTTTATTGGTGTGAGGCTTTTAAATATATATATATTATTGAATTGTGATTTTAAATATTTATACTACACTGTCTTCAGCGGGCACTAGGGGAGGGTAGGACAGAAACCATAAGATAAATGAATAACAGGCAGAAATTCAACAGAAGAAGCTTTCTCATCACATTATCTGATGCAGTGAAAGCCTCACTTGTTGAATTTGTGTCTGCCATGTAGGCATTAAAGAAACAGGGCTCCTGCCTCTGAAAAGGTGACAGCTCTGTTTACACACCTCTCCACAAGCATGTTATTTGGAAATGTGTATCAGTGGAGCATAGTACCAGGCAACGTGTACCAGAACCAGGGGGGGCGGGGAAATCTACTCTGTCTTTCAAGAAGCTGAAAGGAAAACGAGTTGTGAACAGGCCTGGAGGTAAACTCAAAAGAATTTGCAGACACAGACTAATGGGGCTTGGAAATGTTTCAAAGTTCATCTAATGGTCCATTCTCCTACAGCACCAAGACAAAAAATAATTAAAAAAAAATCCAGGGAGCAGCTATAAGTTGGTGAAATATTGCTTCTATGCAGAAACTTGGGAAGGGGATCAAATGGAATTTTGTTTTTTTAGAGGAAGGGGAAAAATGGGAATGTTAACTGATAAATAAGTCAAAGGCTGTTAAGCCAAACTATGAATGTCATTATTCAGTTTAAACAGGAAATTTGCTGCATTTTGACCTGTCATGCTATGCTATGGGCTGAGCTGTTCCAGAGACTGCAGCAGCAACAGAAAGATAACGTTTTGGTTACATTTAAGAGATAGCTACAAAGATAGCAGGCTGCTTTCAAGAACAAGCAACAGGGTTGCTAAACCAGCCTTACATACCCAGTATAGGAAGCACGGAGGGGCCGTAAGTCAGCGACAGAGTACATGCCTTACATACAAAAGGTCCCCAGTTCAATCCAAAGTATCTCCAAGCCCCACCTTGCCCGAGACCCTGCCTGGAGAATTACTGCCAGTCAAAAGGATCTAAATCCTATGAACCAACTCCTGGCTCAGATTCGCACATAATTCTCTTGGTGTCCATATCACTCCATACGAGAGCCTGATGACAGTGTATAAAAACAGTACTAGCATTACGAGTAACACCTTTTCACAACTTCTGCAAACAAAATCCAAGTGATGCAATGCATCAGCCAGGAGGGCTATTGTTTACTAAGCTTGGAGATTCAGGTACAGTACATCATGTTTCTCTAGCTTGCTTATATACTGTATTTTCCAAAATAAATTGAATGAATAAGAATAAATTGGAACACATAAAAACAAAGGAGGATACAAATTCCCACCTATTACAGGCACCAACAGAGCAATCCTATACTCACAGTACATTGGGACTGGAGACTTGCCTGCTTCCCATCCACAACACCACCCTGTTTCAACTTCTCCAGTTGAATGACTCTGTTTGTTGAGTCTTCTGTCCTAATATCTGGGGAATTCCACCAATATTTTTTTTTCTCTCTCTCTCTCATAGTGGTGATGTGCCTGGCATTCCCCTTCCTGCTTACTCATAGATCTTTCAGTCAGGTACTGTAAGAATACCAATCATTTCCCATCCACCCCCATGCCTCACTCTGAGTTTCTTTAAAGGATTCACATGAGATTTGTTGTCAGAAGTGTTTTGAAAATCCAGGTACACAATGCTTGCTGGATTCACTCTTTCTGTATGCCTGCTGACACCTTCAGTCAGATGTCAAATGTTGGTGATGCAAGGTGCATGCTGATTTCACCCCTGCAAGGTTTGCTCTTAAAATATAGCCACAATATGTGCTTCCTATTAAATATAATCGTCAGAACTCAGAAGCCTTTCAAAATTTGGTGTAAATTGTGTACATTCCACTGCTAAGGAGGTGGATTTTTTTATTTTTAATATACATTATTTCCGTTAACAACTTTAAGAGTTTCAAATCTGAATGAAGAACTGTTGAGCAAATACCCACAAGTTCCACTGACTTCTTGATTTGTCATTTTCTTCTGAAACATGATCTTTTGGGTTCCCTATTTCATACAGTTCTTCAGAAGCACTACCTGGGACTCATGTTACAGAACTGGGAGGTGAATTTTTTATATCTATAGAATATGGGTGTAAAAAGATGCACCCCCTAGTGGCAAGTGCTTCCCACTGTATAATGTGTGCAGCAGCCCTCCATAAGACCCATATATAACACTGTGGAAAGAAATGTTGCTGTGTTTGCCATCTAGTTCTGGAGAACTCAAAAGTCTCTGCACACTGCTTTGGCTGGCCTAAAAAGGGTACTGCCCTAATTTGGAGCCAGTGTGGTGTAGTGGGCAAAATGCTGGCCAAGGATCTGGGAGACTGGGTCCACACACAGCTATGAAGCTCACTTGGGTGAACTTCTCTCAACCTAACCTACCTCACAGGGTTGTTGTGAAGACAATACAGGGAGTTGTGCACCATAGCTGGCACCTTGAGATCCTTACAGGAAAGGAGGAATATTAACACAAGAATTAATCAATAAATTTCAGAAACATAGGGTCATTCTGAAGCAGAGGATCTGGCCTTATCTCCCCCAACCACCGTAGCCCAATTTTGACAGGTGTGTGGGGCATCAGGTGTCCCAATTTTACCTGCACCATTTGAAATTAAACTGTATGACATGTGTGGTGCTTTGAAACTGCTACGGTCAGCTGACGATCAAAGTGTCTACATGTTGCCTATGGCTCCCTGCAGGCACAGATGGTCAGCTGATCACCTCTGCCAGCAGAGATCTGTGCACAACATTATGGGAGCCCTAACAATCAGTTGACCACCAGGGCCTAAGAAGAGCTATGTCAGGCACTATGCAGAGGGCTCTGTAGGCAACCTCAAGCAGCTGGTCGATGGTGCCTTCAAACCCCATTTTGGTCCAGCCATGACTTTACCTTTCCGGCACCTGACATATATGGCATTATGTTTAAGGCAGGTGGGCAGGGCTTGGCCAAAATAGCCTCACAGGCCTAAAGTGGAGTTCTAATACACATAAATACACACTACTGCTTCAGTGCTATCTCATGCATGGCTGTGTGTTGTGTGCCTATTAACTCTATCCAAGACAGGGTGTCACATCCCATTTCACCACTTGAGGTGAAACAGGAAGTGCTGCTTTGCCCTGCCACTGCTCCCACCACCACCTACCTGCTCCTGCTGCTGCTGCTGCCACCACATGCCCTGCCACATCTGATGTGGGAGAAGGAGTGGCACCACCACTGGCACTGATTTTGGGAGAGATTGCACCCAAAATGGATGTGGTTTTGCCTAAAATCAGTGCCAATGGCAGTGACACTTCTCTGCTGCTGGTGGAGGTGGCAGGGCATGCAGGGCACCCATGGGCGTGCCCTGCCTGCCCTGTCGCCTGAAGCAGAGGCCTCAGCCTGCCTAATGGCTGAGCCAGCTCTGATCCAAGAGTGGATATTGTCTGTACAAAATGGTATCTGAACTGTATCTAGTGAGCAACCAGCCAATAACAGCTCAGTGGGGGGCTAATATAAACGGCTTTGGGGTGGGGAGGTCTGTTTGGTGATTATGTTGCAGCTAGGCAGTGTGGGAAGAGTGACTTGTCGGGAGTGACTCAAGAGTGCCAGGCATTCTGCTGTGCATAATCATGCTCCAAGGTCTGAGCTGGGATTGCTTGATATGTTTAGATTTCCCATAGATGTATAGGATCATTAGGATAGTTCGCTCTGACTATAAGAACACATTCACCTGGCCTTCCTGTTTGCTTCTGCAACAGGTCTATTCCTCAGCTTGCCCCACTACGGCTTCCTGTTTCTCACTCCTACACCCATCTCGAATGCTCAGTCCCTGCTTTCTCTCCCCATGTCCATCTGATGCTCTGCAGAGCCACAGTAAGCAGCCATCCTATGTTCAGCCACTCCTTCCTGACTCTTGCCACCACCACCACCACCACCTCCCTTCCTGTAGTAGCGGAAGAAAACGGTGGATCAAATATGAAATGCAACATTCCTCTAAAGTTGTCACACCATTTTAATTCAAATTTAATTGAGATTTCTTTAACCAATAGAGCAGGTTGGTGGGGATGGTGGAGTGGGGAGAGAATGAACCAAGATCACCTAATAAAATGAAGCCAAATTCAGTCGGGCAATTCAGAACTGAACAATTCTGCTGAGAGCTCTGCATTATAATACTGAACTGGTTCCTCCATTGTAAGTCTGCAGGGCATGGTTATGCTGAATTGGCTCATCACAGAGGTTAAGGAAAAATTAAATATGCTTATGAACAAGGACAGCCTCTCACCTCCAGAGGGCAGCTCAACCCTTCCTTTCTGCTCCAATGGAGTTGCAGGTTTGTGAACCACTGGGCAAAGTATGGTTTCCCAGGTGCAAAACATTCAGGGGGACACCAGTGAAATACTTGGAGCAGCACCAGATACAAACTACACAAGAACACGAAGGCCCCCTAGGTCTTAAAGCTAAATAGGGTCACAGCTTTGACTCAAAAATGCACATTCACAAATATCCTGCACTGTTGAAAAACCTTCAGAAGCCTTTGAGAGCTTCTCTATTATCAATAACTGCTGCAGTTTGGAAAATTCCTTTCTCTGTACTGATGGGACCTGGAATGCTGCCCTAGGAATTCCAAGTTAAGGTAAAGAGAAGAACCAGGCAGTGGCGGACTAAGTAGTTTTACACTTGTACAAAGAAGCTTGAGAGGAGAAAAACAGAGTTACTACAGCTCCATGTTGTGACAACTCTGCTGCTTTTCTACAATCTTTGTGGAAATGTCAAATTGGAAGCTGTGTTTAGCCTCTTGCCTCCACACACCATGTTGGTATAAGGTTAGCCTGGTAAAGCCAAAATTAATAACTGGCTGTTCACTGCAACGACACAGAAATGTATTGAAGCTTGTGTAGTCTGTTGGACAAAGACACAAATTCAGGTTTTCCTACTTTCTACATATGTCCTTAAATACATAAAACCTGTCCAAACCCAGTTGTTTCTTCTTTCAGCCTCCTTTTGGAACTTTTTAAAGTTTAGAGTGAAGCTAGGGACGGAACACCTTAACATGATGAGTTCTGATGTTAGCATTGCCAATCAAAATGCAAACACTATAAGGAGAAACCTGCCACAGTATTCCATGGTGATACACTGGAAGGACTTCAAGCCTTGCTAAGTTTTTCAATGTACTAAATTCTGAGATTTTTAAAAAACTATTCCTAATTTAGCAAGAGAAGATCTAATAAAAAAGAGATAATCTCACTGCCTGAATAATACAATCCATAAATTTACAAACTTGGCACATTTAAACTTCAATGGGCTTAAGTCCATGGAGACTAAACCTAGTGCAGTTATGCATGCACTAGGTTTGCAAATTGCCTTTCACAGGCTGTAGAGATCATCCTCCAAATCCAGGGCAAAAGTATTCTTTGGATATGTTCACATTACCACTTACTCCACAACCAGGAGCTCCCACGGCTAGTTTTTGAAGGCACAGTCACATAATGTTAGCCACAATCTATATTAACTCTGTAGTTTCTTTAAAATACTGCTTTTATGCTTCCCCATTCCCTCAAACCAGCTTCAATCCAGCTATAAAACTTAAGCTTCAGAATGGTGTGTACATTTGAGACAGCCGTCGCACTTGTGCAGATGAGCACACATGCACAGACAACAATTTCACAAATAGGAGTTTGCTTTGAGATTTTTCCTACAACCCAGTGGTGTATGAAATCAATAAATTGGAGTTCAGGGGTGTGTGTGCGCGCAGGAGCAAGGAAACCAAAATGGTCATGTGAAGACTTCCCTGCTCCCTCTCTGAGGTGAGGCCTCCAGGTATATAAATTCGATCGATCAATCAATCAATCAATCAATCAATACAACATTGTGCAACTGCAGCTTGAAACAAAGCGGGTGGAATGACTTTGCTGCATTTTAAAGCGGTAATGCAAACATGCCCTCTGTCCCCTGGGCAACAATACTGCAAGTGGCCCCAACATTCCCCATCCCACTGTTTGGGGTTTGTGTGCTGCCTTGTGTGCTGGGAGAGTCTTATTACATCCATTGGGAGTCAATGGGAACCATACTGTCTTAAATCCAAAAACTTCTGAGCAGAGTTCTTAGGGGCTTGGGGATATGTGTCAGGACAAGATTTAAAGAAAAGGTTTTTGATTTAAATGGTGTATAGCTTTCCAAGATAGTTTACATGCAGCAAATTCTGTCTTGCCAGCAGATAGCTCTTGGCAGTTGCTTTCCCCCTTAGAACTTGAGAGCTAGTAATAGAGGTTACTGGCTACTAGCGTCAGCTATGAGAAAGGAAGTCCCTTGGTTCAAATATCACCTCAACCACAAACTCCACAGCTGCCTTTACATATGTAAGCTACCATTCTCTCTTCTTCAGCTGCAATGTGGAGGTAATTACTGTATATTAAAACACACTACATAAATGTTAAGTATTATCAACTTAATGGCTGGAAACGGTGTTCTTTTCCGTCCCCATTCACCAAGCGGCTTGGCTTTTGAGATCTGAGCTGAGCTGCGGTGAGAGGGTGGAGGAGAAGCACTCGCAGGTTCACTGAGGTCAGGGGTGCTCTGCTCTGAAGGTTTTTCAGTTGCGCAGGAAGGATGTAGCTTTTCTTTCTGGTGCACTTTGGTTTTAGCCAAGGGCAACATCCTGCTTCTACAGCAAGGCCTGCAAAGCGAGGCCTAGAGCTTGCAGCAGAGCAACCAGATGGCTCTTATTTTCAGGGAAACACTTTCTTGTAGAGTGCTGAACCTTATCCCAGAGCACCGCAGCACCACAGGGCATAGCGGATGTATCCCTGATTTCACAACATTCCCAGCTTCAAAGCAAATGCAATGCAACTCCAAACAGTATTTCCCATTTTGAGAAATCGTGACCAGAGAGAAGCTCTAGCCTGCGGCGAAACCATGCCAGTTAACAGAGTACAGGCTTGCATAACACCACCTTAAGATTTTAAAATGAAATAAGTTAAAATGTATTATGAGCCTATGTTTTGCTTACATACATATCTCTACTGCAACACTTTTTCCTGGCAGTTTCCCCTTCCCCTTTCTTCATATTTCTGCGGAGGTTCTGGCTGACACAAAAACTGCTCCCCACCAACACCACAGTCTTAACAGCACATCTAAAAAAACACTCTGCACAGCCCATATTCTACAAATCACAATGCAACATGATATTGATGACCCCACATCCCCGTAGGGCTGCCTTGTATTCACAGTGTTGTACAGAATAAGGGAGCGGGGAGTTCCAAATGGTCCCCATATATTATGTCCTTAAGAAAGGAACGGTGGGATATTCCTGGGGATGGCCCCTTCTTTACAAAAAAGAAGAAGGTAAAGAAGGTATGCCAGACAATAATACAACAGTTATGGAGAGGGCCTCGTTCCCCTTTCTTCCTAATAAATGTCAGAGCTTTAAAAATGGATACAATTCCAGCCACTCTCTTGATCTTTTTATATGCCTAGTAAATCTTCAGCTGAAAAGCCCTTTCCTGAAATCCTTACCTCATGCCCCCAATAAAATGCACCAATTAAAAAACATGTTTTCATGCTTCTTAAATGTGTGGCTGTAAGGTGGAGGCAGGGGGTGGGAGAGGTTAAGCAACACAATGGAAAGCAAGCCTGGGATCCTGCTCTGGGCCCTGCATCAAACTGGGACCCGTCCACAGCAGGCTGTGCCTGCCTCCTCTCTGCTTGGAAGGATACGAGGAGGGACGTTTGCATGGTTGAGCATCCCATGACACCCCTATGGCAATTCATTCACAGTCAACCCTGGTAATTTCTCTAGAATTTTATGAAATAAAGAGAATTTTAACCTGTTTAAGTAGGTCAACTTTTTGTATGTTTTAAGCTACTGCTGTAATTTTTCTTGAGTCCATTGGTTTATCTCTTTGTAAACCGCTTTGAGTTCTGTTTTTGTTTTGTTTTGTTTTACAAACAAACAGATGTCAAGGAAATAAACAACTACACTGGTACCTCGGGTTACAGACGGTTCAGGTTACAGACACTTCTAACCCAGAAATAGTACCTCAGGTTATGAACTTTGCTTCAGGATGAGAACAGAAATTGTGCAGCGGCGGTGCGGCAGCAGCGGGGGGCCCCATTAGCTGAAATAGTGCTTCAGGTTAAGAACAGTTTCAGGTTAAGAAAGGACCTCCAGAACGAATTAAGTTCTTAACCTGAGGTACCACTGTACCTGACTTTTAGAAAACATCTGAAGGCAGCCCTGTTTAGGGAAGTTTTTAATGTCTGACGTTTTATCGTGTTTGGGAGTCACCCAGAGTGGCTGGGGAAAGCCAGCCAGATGGGTGGGGTATAAACATTTAATGAATTAATCAATTAATTTTATTAAATAAATAAACTAACTGGAGGAACAGGCGTCCCCCCTCATTTTTGTAAGCAAAAATGAATGAGAACAGGATTATGTGCTTTGCCTATTTTCTGTCCACAGTCTGCATGTAGAAAGGAACTAAGCCTAACGGAACGTGATTGCAACACTTGAAATCACAGAATTGTTTCTGGAAAAGAAAAGGGTAGCTTTGTGGAACTGGCACTGCTATGGGTGACATACACTACTCATTCTGCAGTTGCAAGAAAGCAAACTTTTAGCATGGCAGCAGCTACACCTTGGAATTCCCTACCTATTGGCACCAAGCAAGTACCTTGGCTGTACTCTTTTCTGTACCTGCTTAAAATACCGTATATTTGCTTAGGCAAGCCTATTCAGACCTGTAGATGTTGGCATGTTTAAATCTTTTTCGCTGTTAGTTTTCATTGTATTTAAATGTTTTCAACCATTCCCATAGATCATTTTTTAAAAAATTCTATTGCTAAATGTTTAAAGGTTTTAAAATGATTGAGCACTATACAGATTTTGGTACATAAAAAATAAAAATAAAGGAAGGGCTGCTTCTCACAGAGAGCCCAGTCCCCATCAGTGTGAGTCTTGATTCATTGTAATTACACCTGAAACTTGCAAAAAATAAAAAAAAGTGGGGGAGGGAGAGCTTTTCCTCTTTGTTTCCAAGTACAGTGGTACCTTGGTTTACAAACAGTCCTGTTTATGAACGATTTGGTTTACGCACTCCACAAGTAGTGTTCCACTTTGTAAACTTTACCTCAGTTTACGAGTGGAAGGGCACTGGCGGCAGGAGGCCTCATTAGGGAAAGCATGCCTCGGTTTAAGAATGGACTTGAGGAACGGATTAAGTTCGTAAACCGAGGTACCAGTGTAGCTTGCTATGCACTGTAAGCCATACTTAGTTCTCTAGTGCTATTGTGAATCTTTTAGTATCTTCTAGGATAAACTGGACTGCTGAGCTCAGTGCAGGGCTTCTCATGGTGATAGAACTTTGCACAATTAACTGAATCATTATAAGGGTGTTGTTTCCGCTAAGATGTAACATCTATCAGAGACAGGATATGGGACTGGCCTCTTTGGTGTAACAAAATCCTCTTTCCAACTCCTAAGTTTCCCTGCCCTTCCTCCAAGCTTCCCTTCTCAAAATTTATCTCTTGAACAGTCCAAAGACAGATTAATGCATATACCATGAGGAGGGGAGCTACTGTACTCATCTTCTAATATTAAGCCTCAGCCAGCTTTGTTTAGGATCATAGAATCAAAGCCAGAAGAGACATACAAGTCAGTCAACACCATGATACAACCACACTAACAATGTAGCCTATGTCCAAATTGTTGTGTACCAAGTAATGATTGAGAAGTCCAGGTTGCACCATGCCAGAGATCCCTGAAGGTACTAAAATACTCCTAGAAGGCTGAAGGAGATGAGCTGTGTGTCAGGAGAAACAGTGGCTGGAGACAAAGGGGTACTAAACAGACAGAGTATCAGTGCCAGAAAGCATGTGGGACATTGGGCAGATAGCAGCAGCTCAGTCTGTAGTGGAGTAACAAGTTGTTAAGACTCAGGAGCCAGACCAGGGTCAGAAACCTTACAGGACCAGGTGGATCCCTACTGGCCCCTTGAATCACCTGATCCTGCTGAGCTGATAGCTGCAATTCTGTCCTCCGGCCATCTGCCCTGGAGGTGCTAAGGCACAATAGAGAATAGGACTCCTTATGGAAGATGCCGTCATGGCACAGAGAGCAAAGCACCTGAGCTGAGAACTCCAGTGCCATACAGCATGCTGCTCAAAATAAACCCTGCTTCACATCACATACAGAGTCTGAATGCTGCTCCACCTATCAGAGTGCAAATCTTGCTCCCAGTCTCATGGCTGTGAATCTGCCTGCATGATGCAGTGTCTCTCTTCAGTGTGGCAGATTTAGAACCCTTTCACACTTTGTGGAGCAGTCCTGCTTGCTATGACTATACCTGTCTTGGTCCTTTTCAGACATTTGTTTTGTGTGTTATTAAACACACAAGGAGGGAAAGTTCTGCCCCTTCACTCCTCTGCACACACAACTTGGGAGGGTGGCTTTTGGAGCCTTCCTGCACATTGTGTCTTCCCTCTTGCTGGCCTTCACCAGGTTGGCATCATTACGCAAACTCCTAGTTCATGCCAGGACACCCTGGAAGAGGCACCCTCTCTGCCTGGAGTGGATACCCACACAGCTCTCATCTTCACCAGCAGAGCTGTCATGAAGCTGAGAAGCGGCAACACTCAAAATGCACAAATCGTTCAGCTGAGCTGGGCTGTGACAAATAGGCTGCTACAATGGGCCATGCAGAAGACCACCTGAGGCTCATTTAGTTCCAGGCTCTGCCCCCTGATTTATATAACTGTACTTAACAGAGTCAAAGAGCAGAAGAGAGAAGTGCACTGTGGTGGCATCTCCCTCTCTCTCTCTCTCTCTCTCTCTCTCTCTCTCTCTCTCTCTCTCTGTTTTGTGGGTATTTTGTCCACAAAGTACAAAGTGTGGTCTGTGTCTCCATCTATACATTCTCTCTCTCTCTCTCTCTCTCTCTCTCTCTCTCTCTCTCACACACACACACACACACACACACACACTTCTTCACTTTGTAATTAGACAATTATTCTCACATCCTTCTTATCTTATTGATAAAGACTGTTTCAGTAAAGCAAACAAAATTCGCTTTTCTAAAAGCTGACAAATGTGGTGAAGGCCTTCCTTATACTAGTATTGCAAGTGAATAACTTTAGATACAATGCTATGCACACTTATCTTGGAATAAGCTCCCACCACCCCACCCCAATACACTGGGAATTGCTTTTGGGTAAACACGCACAGGGTCAGGCTGCATGAGGGAGGTGTGTGAACAAGCTGTTAAGTCATCAATCTGCCATTCAGTTTCCAGACCTTTACACTTTATAAAATCCAACTTGTTTAGATCAGTTGGTGGTGCATGGAAGTCTCCAAATAAGCAGCATCCCAGTTTGTATGATAACAACAAAACTGTAACGGTCCTATACTAACAGTAGACACATTATCCAAGGGTGCATTCTTTATATAGCCAAAAAAAGGCTACACACAAAATTGAATTTGAAGTAGACATGGGAGGTTTGCAGAAGCTGGAGGGAAATCGGCTGATTGGGTCTGATTGACCTCTAGTGCTACTTACATTAATGGTCACACTAATGCATTTTATATCAGGATGACCTCTTCATTTCAGATCTTTAAAATACAGCAGCAGTTCTGGCTGGCAAAAGCCTGCTGATACAATCTGCAGGCTGCTATCTTTGAGGCCCAATTCAGGGACCATTTCAAACTTGGCTGCTTTCTCTAATTACATTTAACTGGAGTCAAGTATAAAGGGTACACACATTTTCAGATTAGGTGCACGTCTCTCTCTCTTTAAAAAATGGAGGTGGCAGTCTGATCCTTCCCTAGAAGCTCCTTCTGACTTTTTTTTTTAAAGGAGACATATTCTTAATTCTACAGGTAAGTGGCTTTCATACTTCACATGCAAACGCATCCCTAAGTACAAAAAAAAAAAATGGTCCTTGGAATCTTCTCATTCAAAATCTAGTCCAAGATCCTGTCTCCCAACTGGCCAACCATATCCACAAGTAGGACTTAAGAGCAATAGCGCTTTCCCCACTCCCACTGAACTCATGTAAAGGTAAAGATAAAGGGACCCCTGACCATTAGGTCCAGTCGTGGCCGACTCTGGGGTTGCAATGCTCATCTCACTTTATTGGCTGAGGGAGCCGGCGTACAGCTTCCGGGTCATGTGGCCAGCATGACTAAGCCGCTTCTGGCGAACCAGAGCAGCACACGGAAACACCGTTTACCTTCCCTCCGGAGCGATACCTACTTATCTACTTGCACTTTGACGTGCTTTTGAACTGCTAGGTTGGCAGGAGCAGGGACCGAGCAACGGGAGCTCACCCCATCGCGGGGATTCGATCCGCCGATCTTCTGATCGGCAAGTCCTAGGCTCTGTGGTTTAACCCACAGCGCCACCTGCATCCCTCGTGTAGCTCTCTGAAATTCCCTCCCTGTTGATATCAGGAAGGTGTCAACAATGCAACATTTTCAAACCTTGCTTAAAACATTTTGCTTAAACAAGCTTTCCCAAAATGTTACCTACCACACAGCATTGAATTTGAACTTAGTATTCTGGGGGTTTTCTTGTATTTTTAGGATACTTCTATGATTTGACATTGTCCACTGCTTTGGGATTTCTTTTTTAAATGATAAGTGGTATAAATAAATATTGGATTATACTGTCAATGTAGCTTCACAGCTTAGATAAGAAAGCCAGAATTGTATTCCATCAGACATCATCACTTCACCCACCAATGCATTTCCTACTTGATCTAGGGACTTAGGAGTTGACCTTGTCAGTGGGGTGAACCACTGGAGAGAGGGAAGAAGGCTCAAGCAGCCTGTGAGGTAATTTCCCACAGGCTCCACTTTATGATGCACTGGGCTTCAAGAGGAAGCGAGTTCATGGTCACCCAGAGTTTGTCTAAACACTTTGGTGCTTTCTTCAAAGCACAGCTCAGATCTCATTCTTTTCCCAAGCAAATCCTGACAGCTCTGAAGAAAGTTCCTAAGCTCCCCCTCCCTTCTTTCTAAATATCAAAGGGTGGGAGGGACTGAAAAGACAGACTGACACAAGGAAAAAGAACTGGAGTTGGTACAATGGAAAGAACTTCCAGAATTTTAAATTTCACATCTCCAACATGGGCGTAGCCAGGATTTTTGTTAGAAGGGGACAGAACCTCAGCCATGTATTTTTATTGGTTTTTATTGATTGGGGGGAGGCTGCCCCCCCCTGGCTATGCCCATGATCTCCGAAGTTTGCCTTCACCAAACTACAACTTACGAATTTATTTTAGGAACGTCATGGGAATTAAACTGAATAAACCAATATAGGTTTTAGGATTTATAGTTTGGATTCATCCCCTGGACCTCAGAGACCCCACCTTCTGTCCCTGCAATTTGATCTGGAGACCATATTCTCAAATGTATGGCAACACTAGAAACATTCTAAACCCATTGCCCTGCTATGCTTTACGGCAGAACAGCAGAACCGTTGCTCTTTTGTGAATTTTTAAAAAAAGAAGTGTCTCCTACAACATCTGCTTGCAAAACATCAGATATGAGCTATCTAGCTGTTAAGATTTAGCAACAATTTGTTCTTATTCATATACAAAGTATCTGAGGGTTTGTTAAGAGTTCTGATTAGATCTAGTACTTCCTGTTCCACGCAAATCTTATTCCAGGGGGCTGAGTTTGAAATGAAAAAGTTGAAGGTTGCCAGGGAAGTGGGTAGCAGATGCAGATTTTAATCAAAAGCTGCTCTTTCAGAGTGCTAATTGGCCTGCAAAAACGCTTGAGAGGTGTTGTTGCATTGCTTCCACTCGGCTAGGGCTTTTTTGCACCTGTGTCCATAGAAATGAAAAAGTATTTTACTTTTAGAGATGGGAAACCAGTCACTGAGAATGGTGTCTCTCTCCTTTTTCTTCTTTGAAGCTGGCACCTACCAGCTTCAAGCTGGTCCTACCAAGATGATGCTCATGGCAGAGTATAATGAGATCATGATGAGATAAGAGGGAAAGAGGAAGGTTTGAATCTATGCATAACTAAGGTTGTCTAGGGCTTCATACATTAAACCAGGGATCAGTGTGCTGGGCACAATTCAAAGGATGGTTTAATGCCAGAGTGCTCTCAATATGTTGTGGAACTCCAACTCCCATCAGCCCCAGGAAGCTTGACCAATGGTCGAAGGATCTCAAAGATGATGAGAGATGTAGTCCAACATCTGGATAGCACCATGCTGGCTACCCCTCAATTAAACCACATTTGGTGTGTGCCCAGCACATTCATATAACTTTGCTGGTCTAAAGCTATCCCAGTGATTCCCATCCACTTAAGAAAGGGGCTGCTGCTGCGGCATTCCGCACCAAGTTTCTATGCAGTCCTCAGAGGCAGCTGTAATCAATTATCTGCAACCAACAGAGGAGCAATCTGAGTGCTGCAGTAATCTATTAACTACAACCAGATGAGCAGTTTTGAGTGTTATATTTATTTTCACTAATCACAATGCAAGCTCTATCAGCAACATCTTAAGACATGAGACACATGGTAATTTCTAGAGAGCTGAAAGAGTTGGTTTGAAGAAGGATTTGCTGCTCATGAAAATATTTATCACCCCACTTTTGCATCTGTTCAACTGGCTTTTCAGTATTTGGACTGTTTCAGTAACCTGTAAAAGGGTTGTACACAATGGGAAGAAATGGGTGTACACAGCATGCGAAGTAAAGTCTCCCTCCTAAAAAACTTTCCCCTAAAAAATATTGTTTTCTGTTATCAGCTAATGTGTCTCTTATTCCACATTTGCAGATCTCTTTGAATTTCTTATCCTTTCTCACTTCAGGCTGTCAGTTTGCACAGTACAGTGGTGCCCCGCAAGACGAATGCCTCGTAAGACGAAAAACTCGCTAGACGAAAGAGTTTTTCGTTTTTCGATGTGCTTCGCAAGACTAATTTCCCTATGGGCTTGCTTCGCAAGACGAAAACGTCTTGCAAGTTTGTTTCCTTTTTTGTAAAACCGTTAATACCCAGCGTGCATTGCTTGAAGAGGTGCAGTTGCGACTTGAACTTCGAGGAGCAACACATAGCACGCGGTGTGGTAGCCTTTTTTGAGGTTTTGAGGACTTTGGTGCTTTTTGAAGCTTTTCCAAAACTTCTTTTGCATCCATTTGGTAAGTTAAACTTTTAAAACTTTTTTGGGGTTTTTTGGATTTTGGGTTGGGGTGTTTGGAATTCAAGGACCTGGTGTTGGGGAGAGGTTTGCAAGAATCTGGGAGCTTGTGTGGTTTTTTCTGCATTTTTATGATTTTCTGTGACCATTGGGCCATGTTGGTTTTTTGAAAATTTTCTGGGTTTGAATTTCTGTGTGGTGGCTGGCTAGGGGAACAGTTGGGGAGAGGTTTGCAAGAATCTGGGAGCTTGTGTGGGTTTTTTCTGCATTTTTATGATTTTCTGTGACCATTGGGCCATGTTGGTTTTTTTTGAAAATTTTCTGGGTTTGAATTTCTGTGTGGTGGCTGGCTAGGGGAACAGTTGGGGAGGGGTTTGCAACAGTTGGGGAGGGGCTGGGGGAACAGTTGGGGAGGGGTTTGCAACAGTTGGGGAGGGTTTGCAATTTCTGTGTGGTGGGTGGGTGGCTGGGGGAACAAGTTGAGGTTTTTGAAGACTTTGGTGATTTTTAAAGCTTTTCCAAAACTTCTTTTGCAGCCATTTGAGGATTTTGAAGACTTTGGTGATTTGCAGCCATTTCGTAAGTTAAACTTTAAAAACTTTTTTTGGGGTTTTTGGATTTTGGGTTGGGGTGTTTGGAATTCAAGGACTTGGTTCTGGGTTTGATTTTCTGTGTGGTGGGTGGCTGGGTGCTTTTGAATTTTTTGGAAGTGAAGCACTGATTTTTTTTTCCTTTTTCTGAGTTTACGAAGGTAGGAGCTGTGCTGCCATGGGACCCAAGAAGACTGCTGCTGCAGAGGCCGGTGAGAGGAAGAAGGAGAAGGTGACGCTGGAAATGAAGAAGGAGATCATCCGGAAGCACGACGGTGGAATGCGTGTGACAGACCTCGCCAGGGAGTACGGCAGGAATCCATCGACCATCGGGACCATCCTGAAGATGAGGGAGAAGATCCTTGCGACGGATGCAGCCAAGGGAGTCACCAGGATCATGAAGAACCGCCCAGCTGTTCTGGAGGAGGTCGAGAAGTTGCTGCTCATCTGGTTAGAAGAGAAGCAGCGTGCAGGGGACACAGTGACTGAGGCCGTCATTTGCGAGAAGGCCAAGGCCTTGCACGCAGACCTCGTCCGGGAACAGCCAGGAACCTCAGGCGAGCCATAAGTTTTCAAGGCAAGCAGAGGTTGGTTTGACTGGTTCAAGACAAGATCTGGAATCCACAGCGTGGTCAGGCATGGAGAGGCTGCCAGTTCTGATGTTCCTGCGGCTGAAGACTTTGCAGCGGAGTTCCTGGAGGTTGTGAAGATGGAGGGCTACGTTCCACAGCAGGTCTTCAACTGCGACGAGACTGGGCTGTTTTGGAAGAGGATGCCCAAAAGGACTTTCATCACTCAGGAGGAGGCCAAGTTGCCTGGCCACAAGCCCATGAAGGACCGTCTGACCCTGCTCTTCTGTGCCAACGCAAGCGGCGACCTGATGATCAAGCCCCTGCTGGTGTACCACTCGGAGAACCCACGGGCCTTCAAGAAACACAAGGTCGACAAGGAGCAGCTGAGTGTCATGTGGCGATCCAACACCAAGGCTTGGGTCACACGTGTGCTGTTTGTGGACTGGGTCAATCTTGCTTTGGGCCCTGCTGTCAAACAGTACCTGCTGGACAACGACCTGCCGCTGAAGGCTTTGCTTCTGATGGACAATGCTCCTGCTCATCCTAAAGGCCTTGAGGAGGACTTGTTGGAGGAGTTCAGCTTCATCAACATCATGTTCCTGCCGCCTAACACCACGCCACTGCTCCAGCCGATGGATCAGCAGGTCATCGCCAATTTCAAAAAACTCTACACCAAGGAGCTTTTCAGGCGATGCTTCGAGGTGACTGACTGCACCACCATCACCCTGCGGGAATTCTGGAAGGACCACTTCGACATCGTCACCTGCTTGAAGATGATCACCACGGCCTGGAACGGGATCAGCCAGAGAAATTTGAATTGCGCTTGGTGCAGCCTGTGGCCGGACTGTGTGGCACCAAGTGACTCTGATGCACCAGAGTCAACAGTGGTGCAGGACATTGTTGCCTTGGGGAGGACCAAGGGACTGGAGGTCACAGAGGAGGACGTCAGCGAGCTGGCGGAGGAGCACGACCACGAGCTGACCACCCAGGAGCTGGTCAAACTGCAGGCAGAGGCTGCGCAGGAGCAGGCCTCGCTGGAAGAGGAGGAAGCAACTGAGGAACGGCTGTCCTCCAAAGAACTGAGGGACATTTGCCAGAAGTGGAAGGATGTGCAGGCTTTTGCACAGTGGCACCAGCAGCACCACCCTAACAAGCACATGATACATGACCTTGCGAACACTTTTGATACGACGGTCATGTCGCCTTACAGGGAGGTGCTGAAAAGGCGGATGAAGCAGCAGACCATGGACAGGTTCTTCAGCAAGAAGCAAAGAGTGGAAGAGGAACCTTCTTTGAGTGGTCCCCCAGAGTCTTAGAAAATGTACGGTACACTTCGTTGATTTTTAAATGTTTTTCTGTCATGTTTAGAAACTTAATTTATTGTTCCTTCAATTTTTGAACTGCTCTTTACAGTATGTGTGACTTTAAAGAGCACTTAATAAACTCTTGTTGTACCAAATTTGGCTTTGTTTGGACTTTTTTTGACCATAGGAACGCATTAATTGAATTTCAATGCATTCCTATGGGATTTCGTGCTTCGCAAGACGAAAAATTCGCTAGACGAAAAAACTCGCAGAATGAATTAATTTCGTCTTGCGAGGCACCACTGTACTTTTTGTGACTTGGAGACAGCCTTGCTGGAATCGTAGGTAGAACTCTACTAAATTAAATTTCCTTTGTGATCTCATCAGAATTTTGGCAGAGAACAATGAGTCCATCATCCCTCAGGGCCTGCCAATTGAATCACCATCACCCCATAAACAAAACTGCCATCTCCCTTGCTCTCCTTGCCGGGGAAGGGGAAATCTGTGTTCAGATGTTTGTGTTTGCTCCAGTTTGTTTTTATTCCAAAAAATGAAGAGCCTGTCTGTTATCATGCAGATGTTGATGGCCATAAACACACAAAATGAAAGGGGAGAGAAGGCGCCTTAAAAAGAAGTGATATCCTTCTGATGACAACGGATTTCAAATTTACTGTAAGTTGCTAAAAGTACTCCAGACTTTGTGAAAGTTAATGCAAGAGCAAGACTGCAGGGGGAGCAATAAAAGCCGTTTGTGCAGACATACTCCATCCCTCCTTTTCTCATCTATTGTCAGGGCTTTAATCAGCCTGGAATCAACTCTACACCTTCTTAAGTTTCTTAAGTTTAACTTGGTAGGCTTCTCACCTTCTTTTTAGCAATGAAATGATGAGTCCAATGACAACTTTTGAGCCTGAATGATGTGATCACAAAATCAGGGACACATATTTACTATCCTAGAGCTGCTTTATACTGAATTGAATCCTCTTAACCTTGGTGCTGTCAACTTTACTGACCTCTGTCTTGTATTGAGGCCATTCCAACTCTATTGCCTGGGAATATTTAGCATGCTAGATGGTTTGAACACATTGTTTTATATGCAAAGCATGTCTTATGTAGAGCCAAGCCAAAATCTATCAAAGGGCCATCTTCCCCCACAACTCCTCTGAGATTTTTCTTTTTATCGCATACCTGGAATACGATCACTTTGCAGATTTCCCCCAATTATTTTCCTACAATTTTATTTGCATGGCAACCACCATTTCTCTCCTACGGTGCCTTGGAATAACACCAGCTCCCAGACATAATGAGGGATACAATATGGTGGCCAACAGTTGTCAACAGACTTGTTGCTGTTGCAGCTGCAACACTTGTCCTGCCAAACCTTCAGGAACAAAAGGAGCTGTGCTACTGCCATTGCTAATGGTGAACCCCAACCATGAGAAACTGTTCAAGAATTTCTCCTTCACCTTTGGTTCCCCTTTCCTAATTTCTCTGGCCAAAAATAAGGAGGATATGGTAATTTAAAGAGAACATTGGTGTACACCTCTGGTGCTCAGCCCATGAGTTGTGAATCCTCCCTACCACTGCACACCTTTGGTACACCTTTTGTGCAGCAAGATCAGATGACATCTTGGACAACAGCAAGTAATAAAGGCTGCTATCAAGTCCAGTGATGCGGCTCATAGATCCTTCATGGTCTAAATGCAGACATAACAGTTTTTGTACTTGCTCCAAGCAGTAAGAAAAGCTGGAGGGGGAAGACATTGCTTTTGTTAGGAAAAGTCAGTAGCTTGGGTGAACATCAAAAGAGCACTGATTTATTCTTCTGAGCAGGTGATTATTAAGCATGAATTGATGACAAAGCTTCCTGGCACAATGAGGCCAGCTTTCCTGACAAATGCATAAACAGTGGAATGAAGCAGACAAGGAAGGATAAAAGGCTGGCTGGTAGTTTACAGAAGGCCAGATTATTTTGGCACCTTTAGGTCAACTTTGGGCATAATATACAACCACCAGAGGCTGCTATTTGACAGCTGAATATGGCCGAATGATGACCTGTCATCAAGCTATTGGTTACTGCTTGTGCTCATGTGGTTTTTGTTACTGTTTGGATATGGTATGGTTATATACCTGAGAAGTTGCAATACATCAGCTGTTCATTAGTCCCTCCAGAAGATCAAAGAACTGTAGAATATTTATTTACAGTGGTACCTCGGGTTACATATGCTTCAGATTACACACTCCGCTAACCCAGAAATAGTGCTTCAGGTTAAGAACTTTGCTTCAGGATAAGAACAGAAATCCTGCTCCGGCGGTGCAGCGGCAGCAGGAGGCCCCATTAGCTAAAGTGGTGCTTCAGGTTAAGAACAGTTTCAGGTTAAGAACGGACCTCCAGAACGAATTAAGTACTTAACCCGAGGTACCACTGTATTTGATTTATATCCTACCTGTCCTCCCAGAGGAGCCCAAAGCAGCACAGATTATAGACACAGAATACACATTTATCTTTCAAAAGGCGACTTTTCACCACAGGTGAAAGAACAGTTTTGGGCAAGTGGGACAGGGGATTCTGATCAGGAAAATGGCACTGGGGAAAGCGGGGACCCTGATAGGCTATGAGGCTTCTCACAGGTGCTTTCAGGTTTGGGGGGAAAAGCCACGGGAGATCTAATTGCAGGTCCGCCCAATGTCTCAACCAAATAAATTGTCAACTGTTAGGAACAGCATTGCTACTTTTTTTTCTGGTAGGGCTCCTCTGTCTTCTACAGTTGCAAGATAGAAAATAATCAAATTTCATGGCTGGATATTAGCCGATATCATTTCTTACAACAATACAAATTAAAAATGGAGCTACAAGGAAATTAACAAAGTACTAAGAGATGGTATGATGACTAAAGCAGTGGTTCTCAATTAGCTAAGTACTGCAGACCCCTTGTTTTTCAAAAGCCAAGCCATGTATCCCCTACTTTTGCAAATTTTGTTATCTCTATGGTAGTTTTTGTTATGTGAATGGTGCCAGAGACCCCCTGAGTGGGTTGCACAGCCTCCCTGGTGTTAGCAGACCACCAGTTGGGAACCGCTGGACTAAGGCATTCATTCCCCTTTTATACTTAATGGGGATATAAACATTTAAGAGGATAAATAGAACAATTTATGGACAAAAGCACCATATAAATCTCTGTCAGCAACTACTAGGGAACATTCACTAAAAATTGTGCATGGACGGTATTTAACACTGAGGCCCCTATCTTGTATAAAGCCCAGTAGCTGTTACATTGCAGAGGATGCCAAGTTATAGCTACATACCATCATATGTGGTGGGAATGTCCACAAATACTGGAAGGAATTTTTAAAAGAGATATCTCAGATTACAGCTCAGACAATCCCAATAACCCTGGTATTGGCCATCCTTAATTTATATACTTCAAATATGGACCAATTAAGAAGTAAGGAATTAGAATGGTAAAATCCAGAACTTGGAAAACATTGCAATTAATGAATATTGATCACTGGTATAAAATAGTCTGGCTAAAAGCCAGTAGCAACAATTTAAGGTGGCAAGGTCTTCTGCATTGCAGAAATGTGCAACTGTCCTGTATGGAGATCAAATCTACAACCTTGGCGTTATCAGCACCATGCTCTAACCAACTGAGCTAAGAATGAGAAATACCTACAGCATATATTGCAACAAGGCATAGATAAGCAGGCACTACTCATTATCTCACTCCTATTACTTTGTGTTTTCGAAGTTGATTTATTGAAGAATTCATTTATTGTAATCACCTCATTGGTTTACTGTAATCACATCATTATTATGTTCTGTAAAATAATATGTGTAGCATTTTACCTCCCTAGTGATCCATTTTTGTAAGTCATGTTATGTTTTATAATTTACAGGTGTGCAATTTTGTAACAAGAAAAATATATATACTGTTACATGGGAGGCAGACATTTCTCCCACGACAGGTGGTGGACTCTCCTTCCTTGGAGGTTTATAAACAGAGGTTGGGTGGCCACCTCCCATGGATGCTTTAGCATTGCAGGGGGTTGAACTAGATGACCCTTGGGTCGCTTCCAACTCTAAGATTCTATTATTCTATTAACAGATTCAGACCTTCTCTCTATTGTACCTTCCTGCTTGGAAAAATTTCACCAGTGGAGTTTCTGCCTGTCACAATCTGATTAAAAACACCAGAAAAAAGTGGGTAGGCATTCACCACTGGTCATGTGTTACAGAGCCACAATAACTCTTGAGGCATCACCACCACGCTTAAATCAGGTGGCTTAAATTTTTGCTATGAGTTTACAACACTTTTTTTTAAAAAAAAACCATTAGCTGCATCAGTTTTATAACCCTGCTGGCTACAGAGTCCAGCCAAAATGGTTAGATTATATTTGGATCTCAAAGTTGCCCATCTATTTGCTTATCTATCCCAAGTATGAACGGAAAACAGAAGTGTATTCACATTCTCTTTCTGCTGACCCGTTTCACAGAACTTCCTCAAACTGCAGAAACTGGGGTTGTCTATAGCGCTTCCAGTTCAAAACACACCCCAGAGCAGTGAATAAGTGAATGTGTTTACTAAAAAAGGGGGGGGTAGTCCTTCTTGACTATTATCTTTTCTTAAAACATTATGAACAAAAGGAACAATGACTGGACCCAACAAAGTTTCAGTTCAGGCTCCATTCCAAGGAGAGCCGCTTCTTCCATTTATAGCTATGTTGACTCCTGGCTCTGTTGCAACATCCCAAGTCTAGGAAATAAACTGTGACTATGTGTGTGGCTTTAAAGGACGGGTAAAGAAGAATAAGAACAAAAAAACCAAACTGGCCAATTGTCAAATTATCTTGTCTGCTCACAAGGAGGTTTGATGTTCCGAAAAACACAAAGCTATCTTTGTGCAATCTTAATCCAGTGCCTTAACTCCTTCTCTGTGATTTATTGGGGTGGCATGTTAGCAGCCTCTTCCCATATCACGTGCTGGTCAACAGAATAAGAGAAACGTTATGCTGAGGCAGAACCAGGTCTCTATAAATAGTTTTAGGACACAGTGATCCAACGGAGGACAAGCCCATGCCTATTTTGTTTCTTGTAAACCGTGAAAGTATTTATTGGCTGAGCAGCGGAGCCTCACCTACGGATACCAAGCTGCAATCCCTTATTCACTCAAAACAAAATGAAATAAAGAACCTTCTCTCTTTTTAACTCAAGGGGTCTGATCATTTGTAGACAGCCTACAGAATGCATGGCCAGAGGTGCCACTGCTTTGCCAGAGTCGCAGTGCTTTGGGAACTGGAGGTCTCCAGTGAATATATAGCCATCCACTACAATCAAGCAGAAACCATAAGTCCACCATCCTATGCTCCACTTCCAGGAAGGGCCATACATTGTGCCATAGCGGAAAGACCTGCTCCCTGCCTTGCAGGCCTTTTCCACCTGGCCTGGGAGAGTGGGGCCCTGACTGATTGCAGATACAAAAGCAGAGGCTGCTGAATAGACTCTTGTTGGGTTTTTTGTATCTTTATTTTAGATTGTGCTGTGATTTAAGTGGAAACTGTTTGGTTTGGTTGTGTATTTTTTGAGGGTTTATTTATTGTTTATGACTACTTGTGTTACACTGCAGTTATGTATTATTTTCATCTTGTGAGCTACATGGAGCATAGTTTGAACTGTGGAAAGATGGTATACAAATAAAATTGTGTGTGTGTGTGTGTAGCAAGGCAAATGGCTTTTATTTAGAAAGGAAAAGCTTGAAATGTACTATTACACAGTGGAAGAAAGGTACAGGACATCTGATGTGCTGTAAATCTCCTGCATCCTTAGCCCATATTTATCTCTGATTAGTCAGACCATGAACTGCATTTTTCTTCCCTATCGAGTAGGAACCAGTTTATTGGCATGTCGACCCAATTCAAGCCATGCAGCATAGGATACCCATAACTCAAACCCATTATATTTCAGGACTAAAGTGGCTTAAAGCCTCAATGGATGCAGTAAGTAATCTTTTCAAAAAGCCATTTATGCTGGCTCCAAGCAATGCAGAATCTTGTTATCTTGGACATCAATATACTACTTATCGTTTCCAGTGGATGACTCCAAATGTTTGTGTTTTGAGTGTGAATAATTTGTCACTGCTACAATAATTTCATTAAGCACTGAAATTGCTTAATGCTTAGCCTTTCTTGAAAGCGGAAGCAGCATGATACCATCCTTCCTGCTTGCTCTACAGCAAAGGTAGAGCATGGATGCTGACTGAGGCTGTGATGGCTGTAAGAAGCAGTTCCATAAGCCATGTTTTATGAATCTCTGTGTCTCAGTGCCAATTCTCCTGTCCTTACCAGTGGTAAAGGAATCAGGTACTTCCTTTGTGAGATGGTTCAGTTCCAGATTATATTTATGTCCTGGTACCATTGCTAACTCCACTGAGGGCCCAGAAAGATTGACACGGGGACTCACAAACCTTCTTCATTGCAGACTTCAGCTCTGCAAGTGAGAGTATAAAGTGATTAATCTGTTAACACAAGGAAATACATTCTGAGGTCTGGCTGTAATTCACACTCAAAGGGGGTGGGGTGGGAAACTACATTGTCAAAATTATTAATAACTGCTTGAATAAGTAAGGAGGCCTTGTGGGCCCACCACACTGTTCAGATTTAATACTCCGCATTCCAAGGCTTACTTGGAACAAAAACAATTTCCAAATGCAATTCCTTCTCCCCTCCGACAATGGTCCACGTTATAAGAGCCTACATTATGATAAATAGAAGAGGGCAGGCGAGAAGTAGGATTGCAGGTGCTTTCCTTGTTGAGTTAAATGTTTCCATAAAGCCCACATCATCTCTACACCAGCAGGGCACTCTCAGTATAGTGAAAGAACAGGATTCCCCATGACGGAGAAAGGTTCATATGCACCCAGGCTGTATGCAAAGGTCCAGGTGAACACGGGGAGGCTAGGAGCAGAGGCAGCCTGCATGAACCCTTTTCCCACTCCACCCCATTCACTGTGATATATGATCAAGTGAAAGGGTGCACCAATATCGTAATTTGTTTGCTGTGTGGTCAGTCAATCTTGGCATGTCTCATGCCATGCCCAAGCCAACAGATACTTCAGCACCTGAAATAAACCCAGACTCCACCTAGGCTGGTGGTAACATGTGGTTGGCTTTAGCTCTAAACAAAATGGATGGCAGGGATAAAACAAAAGACAATTTCTCATTCACGATTGCCGTTCTAGAGTTATATGTCCAGGACAAGATTAAAACCTGTCAGAATAAAATAGGACTAAAGAGTAGAAAATTCTTTGCTTTAGAACAGGAAACCTGTCATTTGAGAGCTCCAGGAGTAATGGCCAATCATCACTGCACTGCACTCTCTGGCTTGAATGGATGATGAATATAGCATTGCAATGTCATCTATTTCACCCAGCCTCTCTTGCCCGGCTACCCACTCCATGTTCCAACCATGAGTCTTGCTGCCCGCTGCAGGCTCTGCTATGTTGACACACCCTGTTGACACTTAGCATCTGATTTCCTTGCCCAAGTCCTTCCCTATGGTCCTTTAGCATTATTGGAATAGTTTCCCTGGCCTTGGCATTCAGATTATGTCTGTCACTGGTACTGTCCCATTAGTGCTCCAGCCCTAGTCACACATTACAGTGAACAGGTGCATGGAAACCCTCCCTGTGTTCAGCCCTTTTGCTCCACTGTGTTTATATCCTGGCATCTTGGCATCCATCTGATCATCAGCATGCCTCACCTCAATGAGTTTGCTTCCTGATTTCACCACCCATATTCCTCAACATATTCCTGTCTGTAGCTTTATACTGGAAAGGATTACCAAATGGTCCACGGGAGTAGCAGGGCTGTGATGTGCTTTCAGGTCAAAGAAAGCACAGGCTAACTGTATGTTTTGTTCTTCTGCACAGGTTTATATCACAAGTGTGCAGAGTCTTTATTACCTAAAGTTTGATTATCCAAACCTGGCAGTTCAGTTTATCTACATATCTCATTATTCAAATGTTTTTAGATGCGCTCCCCCCCAACACATATACACATCACACGGATAAAGAACACAGGCCCCAATCCCTCTTCAGTGAAACTGGAGCAGTGGGGGGTGGGAGGCCATATTCCCCTATCAACTCAGCCCATATCCCCTTCTGCCTTGACTCATTCTGTCTCTTTCCAAGTGGAAAGCTCTGCAGTGGTGTTTTTTTAATTTTTCCAGCTTATCTCATATTTGGCACCTGTTCTGCCTGCACAAAATTGGACTGAGTATACCCCCCTCCCCTCCCCTCTCCAAACCACACACACACACACACACACACAACCCTCCGGTATTAGTATCTCAGGGCTGGAGGCTCTTTCCTGTTTAAAACTATATCAACACACATAATCTAGCCCAAATGTGTCAGCTGGTTTTAAGGAAATGTTTCCCCAGCAGCTTTTATTCTCTCAAACTGCTGAGCTGCTCAGGGAATTGGAAAGGATTACTCACTGTTTATCCACAAGGCTTTTTGCCTGGTCCTTATTTTTGGGGGAAAAGTTGTTGTGCTTATTGTCTTTTAAAATCTGTTTAAAGCCCTGGCTATAATTAAGCAATCACAAGTGAGCTGCAAGACAGAGCCCAATAAGGCCTCGGGAAAATATACTGGAGGGTTTTTGTTCAGCATATTATTTCACTCCCACCACCCAAGAATCTTTATCCATAACCAGGCCTAGAGTCACGATGGGACTCTGCTTTTGCAAAGAAACACTATTTCTTCAAGACTTACTTTAGGGCAAAATCCACCTAATGGCAATGGATATGAGTGAAATAGCTCAGTCGGTAGAGCATGGGACTCTTAATCTCAGGGTCATGGGTTCAGACCCCATGTTGGGGGAAAAGATTCCTACATTGCAGATAGTTGGACTAGATGACCCTAGAGGTCCCTTCTAGCTCTACGATTCTATGATTTTCCTTCCGAAGGCAGAAGTGGCTCACTAGGTGGGAAGGAGCTACCATGCTAGCGAGGAGTTGCCGTTCCTTCCCAAGGTAGGCAGAGTGAGGTGGCTGGGAGGTCAGCATGGTGCAAATGCACTGACAGAACCAATCTGGTGCTCCTGCCAGTACATTTATTATTTTTTAGAAGTTGTCAGTGTGGTTTTATTGTTTGTAGAGTATGCAGAAATGATTTTGGTTTTAGAACTTGAGCTTTTGTGTTTGTTCTTGTTCGTATTATGTACTTTGTGCTCTCGGTTTGCATTTTCAGTGTTGCAAACTGCCCTGTAGACAGTATATACAAATTTAATTAATTAATTAATTACTACATCCTCAGTACCTCCAGATAGGACTGGGAATGTCCCTCATCTGTAATTCTGAACAGTTACTGTCAGTCAGTGTAGAAGTGTTGCCTTCCTGGACAAATGCAGTGTAGACAATTCTGAGCTAGATGGACCAATGGTCTGACTCTGTATATGGCACCTTCCTATTGGGGACTCAACCAAGCTTCCATGGAACCCCAGGGGTTTCCTAGAGCAGAGATTGAAAACTATGATAAGGAGGGAGCAGAACACCATATTTGAAGCTAAGGCAGATGCCCAAAGGGCTGGCACAGTGAGAAGCCCGCTTCTCTGAGAGAGGAAGAGGCAGAAACTGCTAAGATTAAGTTTACATTATTACTCATAAAGTTGTGACGGGGTAGCTCGGGGGAATTAGAGAGAGGAAACCAAAGTTAATCCCAAGGATAAAATCCCAATTCTTGTTGTTTATAAATGCATTATTTGAAGACACAATAGACCCTACGTGAAGCAAATACTTAAGAGCAAGATCGGACCTATTACTCCAAGACGGAATACATTTCTTATCTCAAGGGTATGAAGCACCAGATTAAACACCAACAAAAAATATGTCCCATCTAATGAAATATGAGACAAAAGAACGTACCCTCCAGTCCTTGCAGCCACGTAAGTTTGCCAATTGCCCGAGGCCTTTTACTACCCAGAAAAGTTTCACTAATCGGTCATTTCTCCATTCTTTTGACTTTCTAGGCTTTGGTCATCCTCCCTGTTCTGTTCCTGGTGGCAACTTCTCCCCATTTCCCTGCTTTCCCTGGACACATTCACAACAAAAGCAGCAGGACTAGGTCTACATTTTATTGCAATGTTATTTTATTGCGATGATTAGTAAAACTGATCAGCAGCAGGCAACCGGAAGCACAGCGAGAAGCAGCTGAGTTCTACTGACAGGACGGATGCAGTTGCTGAGCTTGTTAATTGTTTCCTCTTTCACTCTCATCAGCTGTTTCTAGGACGCTGTTGGCCGATTCAGAGGTAATAATCACAGCACACAAGCATGCCTTTTTACCTTGTTATCTTGGTATATGGACCTTGCTAGCTGAAGCAACAGGCTGCCAAAGGTTGACATTTAGAGGTCCCTTGAGGATCAATTAAAGAGTTTTCTGGTGGCAATGTTTTCATAACAAACATTTTAGCTTAATTTGACTCTAAGGGTTTCATGGAAATACACTGCCATCATTGGTCCAGTGGCAAAAATATCAAACTCCACCATTGCCAACTCAGCTGCCAGATGCTACAGAACTGAACCAGTATTGGTTCAGTATACCAACTAGTATCCCTGGTTGGTATAAAGGTGTCGGCTGAACTATTTCCAAATGTGGCAGGTGAGGCAAAAGGAGTTGGGAGTTGCTATCTCTCCTCTCTATATGGAGCTTCAATTATAGCAGCGTTAAAAACCTGGAAGGGATCTATAGGCCAATGCTGGAGGCCTGAATCCACAAGGTGTTATGCCACACTGGAATGGAACAAGTGAACACAACAGAGGCAGGGCCAATGGGTGTCAATCAGGGCTATGAGGGATGGTCTTAATGATGCCATGCACCTGAGCATAGCCTTTAAAACTTTGATTAAACATTCCAGGAAATAATTCCTACTAAGCACCATTCTCAGACAGATTGACTCATCTCCTTCAGTGGTTGCATAGGTGTCAGTCAGAGTAAATATGTATGCTTCTAAGGGCAGCTTTGCTTTCAGAATGAAAATGGATACCCCTAAGACAATTAGCCCAACTCTAGACATCAAGAAAGTACGTCCGGTTCATGATAGTTTGCAAAACTTTACTGACAAAGGTGTTGGTATTCCAACCAGAAGGTGAGACAGTCAGACCAGAAGCGATACTGTGGGGAGGGAATGCCGAGGATTCACACAAAACTGAGCAGGAGGACCAAGCAGGGAGTCAGGTAGGAACAGGCAAAAATCAGAGATGCTGAAGAAATCAGGAACAAGGGGAAAGAGCATGATCATCTGTGGTGAATGAAGAGAGGAGAGATGACAGCTGAATGAAAGGGGATGGCAAGAATTGCCAAGGATGCAGGAAACAGATGAGAGGAGGAGGTATGTAAAGTCTGGGATAGCATACTGTACTGCTGGGTTAACTGGTAGGAATATAAATAAAAAAACCTGAGATCTACTGACACTAGAGGAGGAACAGGGGTGCGGGGGGAGCGCATTGCCCCTGGCGGCACGATCTCAGTGGGGTGCCATCGTGGCTGCCCCCCCCATGCTGGGCACCACACCCCCAGGACATGTGCCATGCCCCTGCAGGTGGCACACCATGCCCCCGCCTGCTCTCTGCCCCACCCTCCGCCGGAGCATGAAGTTCTGCCACTGTCTACTGATAAGAATGCCCTAACTGTGGAAGTGGCAGGGTGTGGAGTGTCACCAGGTGGCTCTTGAGTACATATGAGATACACTGGAGCTCTTAAGACAAGATAGATAGGAATTCTGTCAACTAAACTAAGCTTCTTTACAGATACCTACATTCAAAGTTCGTAACATGCAGTTTAGAACCAGAACTGCTCCCTTAGCTCATGACTAGGCAACATTGTCCACGGTCTCCATGTTATATGATATCGCTCTTGAGTCATTAGCCTGTGCCATTAGATATTCAGAAGACATGAAAGGTATTAAAAATTAAGGCCCAACATTTAAACTAATATTCTATGGAGACAATATGCTATTATTGCTCTTTAACACAGGAAGTTCACTTCCTGCCTTATTGAAAAACATAACAAATTGTGGTGAATTGCATGAAATGGAGATTAAGAACAGAACTCCCCAGCCTTCTAGCAGAGAATCTGTCCTTTAAAACGTACACTTTTCCATCTTATATCCTACAGCCAGGACATTTTCTGCCTAGAAACATGAGAAATTAACTTTGAAAGTCATCAGACATTAGTATTGCTCTGGACAATATTCAGAGGCTTCCCTCATCCTTTTCTTTGGGTGGTGGTGGTAGTGGGGAACAGGAAGAAAAATACTCTTTAAATGAATGTTATGTTTCAGGAGCCTTCCAGGTTTTTTTTTCTTGTTTTTACATTTATAAGCCACTCTTCATTCAAGGATCACAGGGTTGATTACAGTATACAATTGTCATATTTTGAAACAGGGAGTGCTAAGAGTCACAAGCTCTGTGTTTTCTGTAACATGTAGTTCTACCCTGAAGAATAAAGCAACTTCAAAGTGGTCAGTACTATCTCACAGTTAGAAAATATGAGGCATCCAAACACAGACCCATCAGGGAAGAAATGGATCAGACCAGAGGCCCATCGAGTCCAGTATTTTATTCTCACAGCAGCCAACTAGATACCTATGGGAAGTCCACAAGCAGGGCATGAATGCAACGATGCTCTCCCAACTTGTTGCTCCCCAGCAACTGGCATTCAGAGAGGTACTCCCTCTGACACTGAAGGCACAGCACACCCATCATGACTAGCAGTAGCCATGGATTGCTCTAAGCACCATCCAAGTTGATGGCCACCACTATCTTGTGGAAGTGAATTCTCTGGGTCCTCTGGGTGAAGAAGCCCTTCCTTTTGCCTGTTATGAATCTTCCACCTTTCTGTTTCACTGGATGGGAACAGACTCTTGATGGAAAGAAATCCAAATTAATCCAGGGGATAACTTTGAGGCATTAAAGACACACAAGACTCCCCCCCACACACACATTTGCGAATAGTGTTTGTGAATTCGCAGGTGCTGATTCCACTTCAGTTCTGCTTGAAATATCCCCAGCACTAATACTGGCAGATGCTTGTTTCCAAAAGGAACTCTTTGGAAAGACAGAAAGGAGGGAGTTTCTGACCGTAAGCATCTCTGCAGCTGTACTCTGCTCTTTATTATTAGGCCTCACTTAAGCTGCCAGAAGTCCAGCCACCAAACTGTCATCACTCTCTTGGTTAATCGGAAGTCGGGGGCCCATTTCATCCACGGAGAAAGCCTGACTTGTTCACCATTTTGAGCCAGGCAGTTAGTTGTTCTTGACTTCCCCGTTTGGATACTTCATGAATGTTCTAGTTGAGACACTACATATCTTCAGAACAAATAAAATGACACCCAAAATCACTATGTGGTGGAGACAAGGGGAGAGAGGAAATGAAGGTTAGAATCCAAGGAAACCTGCCCAGAAGGCAACAGTTGTTGCTACAAGAATCCACCTGCTTATTGTACAGCTCCTGTTATATGCACCCATGGTATAGAGAGCATTAGAACTCATTCTGTGATGGTCTTGCACTTGAAACAATTCCAGTGTAAAGTTTGTGAGTAGGATGCAATATCAGTGCTTTGCATTTGTAAAGATGTTACGGCCGTGTTAGCAGTGGTTGTGTTTATCTCTACTCTAGCTAGGCTCTAGGGTTCCATCAAGAGCAGGCTCCTGGCAACTGAGCTCAATCTTCCAACATCTCAATTGCCCCATGGGAGGAACCAATTTCATCTTTAGTGATTCAGATGCTTGCTGTATCTACAGCAAGCTGGTAGATAGGTAGTTTGTATGTTTTATGAAACAACAGTATGTAGGTGCTTTGTTGTTCTGACACAAAGGTCATAATCATATTATTATACAATTATGTGATTATTAATATTATTATACAATTACTGTACTCACCCTTCACCCTAAGGACTCAGGGCAGGCTACAATAATTAAAACACAGTTTAAAACAACTTAATTTTTTCAGCATTGGGCTCTATTTTGTGGGAAGCCAGGTGATACTTTAAAAAAAATATTAAATAAGACTCAAATAGCAGTGCCATAGAAGAGATTTTATTTTTTCTGGCACTCCCAACTCTGGAGGAATAAAAAAATGGAACCCAGCAAAGTTTACAGTATTGATTTGTGGACATTAAGTCCCCCTGAAATTTAAATTAAGAGCAGCTAATTGTTTTTGAAAAGAAAGGGGGGAAGGGAACCAATTCATAACCACTGTGCTAGTCTTCATAAGTGAGTGGAGCGATTATTACTATGCAGCCTTTGCCAACAGCATTTTTTTTTTTAAGAGCCTGTCACTATCGGACTACAAAAATGAAATATACCTAATTTGGATAGAAGACTTGTTACAGGCACTGTACAAGAGCGTAGAAAGGTTAGTAAGTTATCCGGATCTAAAAAGTTATCTGGCACAGAATGTCTGCTGTGTGGTTGAAAATCATTATCCAGCTTTGCTCACATAAGGGCTACAATGTTTTTCATTATTTCTGCTCTCTTCCATAAAAGGTACGGATCAGGGTCGGAGACTGGCAGCAGTGGCTTATGAACAACTGGATTTTATATTTTCAAAGTAAGCTTTTCCATGGTTTCTTCATCTCTGTGTGCCTTTGTTGTGCAACCTGAGACCTCAACGTAAAGCAAAGTTAGAATCCAATTAAAATCCGTAAGAATTTCCTCCATTGCCATCTGAAGTTGGAAAACAATCCGAAGACAAATAATGAGGCTGCCTGCAAAACAATAAGTAGAAGTGCAGGAAAAAGCATGTTTTGGAGCCAAACTGTAGATCTCCCCAGGCTGTGGTTGTTAGCTCTGGGTCCTGTTTGAAGCAACTTTGGGAACAAGTTGTTTGATTACAGCACGTGATAGCAAGCCCCTAAGTCACTCTGCATACCTTTATCCATAAAACTAGGGTTGCCAGATCCCATCAGGCCCTTTAGTCCCAAAAGGTGCTCCATAACGGAGGAAGAAGTGTGAACAACAAAGCTTAAATAAGAGCAAAGGGAGAGGGAGGGAGGCCACTTGAGCTGAGATAGCTTTAGACTCTTAGAGAAACAGCCTTGCTACCTTTGCTCTTGGGACATAAATCTGGACGGAGAAGAGCAGCTAAAGGGGTGTGCAAGGGGGAACCTTTCATGTCACTTGCCTTCGGTTTATAGCTCTTGCACTGGACACAGGGCCTCTTTAGGACTGAAAGCCCCTTTTGTATTGATCTCCCTGAACGTGGCTGTCTCATGCTTTAAATCTCCCACCAGACAGCTGCCCTCATTGTTCAAGCCTTACTCTCAAGCAGCTGTCCTGGGATACTGGAGCCTCTTTTAAATCAAAGTCACCCCCTCTTCCAGGCAGCTGTTCCTGGACTCCATGACTTGGGCTCCACCTCTAGACTCCAGTGAAGAGCTCAGTCTTCCACGATGCTTATCTTCATTCTGGTGATAACTCATGTTACATTAAATTTGGCAGGATGGGTCACAATGCCTCAGAGTTAGATTAATGTAGTTTTGTCTCCACAGAGTTTGTTCATTTGTGGAGAGGCATGAGTCAGATGTTCTCCTGATTCACCTTATGCCTCAAGAGTAGTGATTTGGGGGGCAAGGGGTGGGAAGACTCTTTTAGAGAGACTATTAATCCTGTCCCCCTTTTTTTGTTGCAGTTTTCAACTGTACACAGTTAGATTTCTCTTACTCTTCCGCTGTTATAGAGCACTCCCCCCCCAATGTTTCTTTTCATTATGAGTCATCTCAGCTAAACAAGGAGAACACAGTCAATGTGATGACTTCACACTGCTATACAGTCATGCATCAATGGGACCAATGGCTTCATGGGTCCGGCACTGGGGGGCAGAGAACAGGCGGGGGTGTGGCTGGCGCGCGTCCTGGGGCGGGGCGACCACCCGCAGGGGTGTGGCGCATGTCCTGGGGCTGTGGCGCGTCACCTGTGGGGCATGGTGCCCAGTGTGGGGGTGGGCAGCCACAATGGCACCCCACCGGGATGGCGCTGCCGGGGGCAGTGTGCTCCCCCTGCACTCCTCTTCCTCCACCAGTGGTCCTAATGTCACTAGAAGCAAATGAAACCCATTAGAGGGGAACGCTCCCTATACAGATATATATACAGATATACGCTCCCTGTACATATTTTATGGGCTATTAGCCGTAAATAAATAAATAAATAATAAATACAGATAAGATGTGCAATCCTACTCAATATCAGGAATCATGAGCATAGCAATCTTACATAAGTCTACTCAGAATAAAGTCCCACTGAGTTCCATGATGTTTACTCCCATGTAAATGGGTCTAGAAGACTGCGGTCTTAAACCTTTTTTCTTTTCTTTTTTGCATTGATCTCCTACAGTTTACTGACAGGCCTGGTTCACCTGCAACATTAAACCACATTTAAAAATAAACTATGGTTTAACACAAGATTTCCCAAACTTGGGTTTCCAGCTGTTTTTGGACTACAACTCCCATCATCCCTAGCTAGCAGGACCAATGGTCAAGGATGAAACCTTGGTTTAACATACTCAAGTTCTTTGCTCCTCACCCACCTTGTTGCTGGCTGTGTCACAGAGAAAACAAGCTACTCATGACGCGTGAACCTGGGCTCATGCTTTGTTTCTTCCTAACAAACCATGAACAGAGGCAAAGGTTTGTTCTTGGCTTACTACTCATGTTTTGTTTGAGAGAAACAAACAAACTTGCTTAGGTCCACACACGACTATTAAGAATCTGGCTTGTTTCCTTCCCCACAGGACACAATCAGGAGTGAGGAGAAGCTAAGCTGTCATACACACTTAAAACCATAGTAAATACTGCATGAAAACTGAGTGAAGAGCCTTTCTGATGCTGACATAATCCCCATCCATTTTGGATCAGCCCCAGATCTAATTCTGATGTCAATTGTGGCTGTACAGGAGGCAGTTGTGTTTCATTTCTCCACCAAGGTTCTTCTTCTCTTCCTAAGGATTTAAGGGAAGGGATAAAGAGGCTGGATCTTGCTCAGTTCCACACATTACCAGCTTTTGGTTCCCTTGACTCCATCTTGGTATTGATGCGGAAACCTTTAATAAGTGATTCATTTAGCTGGCCAGCACTCCAGTGAAGTCACAGGAGGCACAGTGCCATTTCCAAAGCTCTACTGCAATTTACATCCAGAAATCTCTTCAGAATTTCCTTGCACTCAATATGACAGCACAGAAGAAGAAACAGCACTTACGGAAATTGGTTCAATGACAACTTTTGTAAGAGAATTTTTGTTTGCTAAGGCTGGTCTTCCCTAAGCCTGTTCTTCAAATCATCCCCCAGAGATTAGGATGGAAAAGTGAACTTGGATGAAGCCTTGTTTTGACTTCCCACACAGCTCAGGTCTAAAGAAAACAGATGCCTTCCGAGTCACACACAATGGAGCACAGTTCTTCCATATTACGCTTTGGCAGTGAAGGGTTGGTTTGGAGATTTGGGTGGTGGTGATCACACAGTGGTCTTAAGATTTAACAGTAACACCCACCTCCAAATTTCAGTGGCAGATAGTGGGGTTAATGGCTATTCATATCACCAAATTTTGTTCAAAACAGATCAAACCAAAGCTTCTTTCTGTGCTAGAATTAGAAGGTCCTTTGTTGTTGTTGTTGTTTAGTCGTTTAGTCGTGTCCGACTCTTCGTGACCCCATGGACCAGAGCACACCAGGCACTCCTGTCTTCCACTGCCTCCCGCAGTTTGGTCAAACTCATGCTGGTAGCTTTGAGAACACTATCCAACCATCTCGTCCTCTGTCGTCCCCTTCTCCTTGTGCCCTCCATCTTTCCCAACATCAGGGTCTTCTCCAGGGAGTCTTCTCTTCTCATGAGGTGGCCAAAGTATTGGAGCCTCAGCTTCACGATCTGTCCTTCCAGTGAGCACTCAGGGCTGATTTCCTTCAGAATGGAGAGCTTTGATCTTCTTGCGGTCCATGGGACTCTCAAGAGTCTCCTCCAGCACCATAATTCAAAAGCATCCATTCTTCGGCGATCAGCCTTCTTTATGGTCCAGCTCTCACTTCCATACATCACTACTGGAAAAACCATAGCTTTAACTATATGGACCTTTGTTGGCAAGGTGATGTCTCTGCTTTCTAAGATGCTGAGAAGGTCCTTAGCACTCTGCAAAACTTCAGCTATGTTGTGAATGGTTACCAAGAAGCTATGGCAATAAGAAATAGAAAACTCAGATGCTGCCCTACATCACATCCTAAGCTTGTAAAGGGAGGAAGGAAGGAATAAGATAAGAACCAAGAGAAAGGGCGACTTCTACTGCACACCAAAAGGAAGTTGCAAACGCCCCCAACCTTCCTTATAAGGTATCATGTCAGGGCTTAAGATGCTCTGAAAAGCAACAAAGAAAGGGAGGAGGAAGCTGTTTATCTAATCAGCAAACATGGAGTAGGAAGGCACTCCTCTCTAATTATTAACTCCTGTGCAGTCATGGATTGGACAAGAGAATGATACCTGCAGCAAGAATGGAAAAGGAGGAATCAGTGATCATGGAATGGACTCTTTGAAACAAATAAACAAAACTTGGTACCATCAAGGAGGGAATGGAACAGGAGATTTAATGTATAACCAGATTAATTTAAAACAAGATATAACTACAGTGGTACCTTGGTTCTCAAATGCCTTGGTTCTCAAGCACTTTGGTTCTCAAACTCCGAAAACCCGGAAGTGTTCCGGTTTTCAAATGTTTTTCAGAAGCTGAACATCCAATGCAGCTGTCGGCTATTGTTTCCAGGGCACCTGCACCAATCAGAGGCTGTGCCTTGGTTTTTGAACATTTCGGAAGTCAAATAGACTTCCGGAACTAATTAAGTTGGTGATTTTGTTTTTGCTATTTATTTTGTCTTTTTGTTTTTGAGGCTTTTCCAATTAATTCGTTTTTGTGACTGTGTGGAACCCAGTTCAGCTACTGATTGATTGTGTGACTGTGGAAATGGATAAAAGCCCCCCATCCAAACAATAACTATCATCAGTGCAGGTAAGAAAAAATAATAATTTTAATTTTTATCATCTACAATAGTGTCTTATTTCTTTTATAGTACAGTACATTAATTATTGCTTTCATTTTATGGATCAACGGTCTCGTTAGATAGTAAAATTCATGTTAAATTGCTGTTTTAGGCATTGTTTTTTAAAGTCTGGAATGGATTAATCCATACTGCATTACTTTCTATGGGAAAGGGAGCCTTGGTTTTGGAATGCTTTGGTTTTGGAACGGATTTCCGGAATGGATTAAGTTTGAGAACCAAGGTACCATTGTAATGTAAAACATGGAAGCGAATGAAGAGAAGATTTAGTCTATGGCAAAATCTTGGGGAAAGGATTCTGGATTTTGCTAAATAAAGAGGCTGTTTTTCACTAGATTTGTTTGCCACAGTAAGATGATTATGCATACCAAAGCATCATGTAGAACAGAATGCTATGCACAACATAACCTTGCTGGCTGAATGCTTTTCTTAGTGAGATGTTCCCAGTACTCGATATATACATATATATTTTTAAAAACACAATGTCAAAGTCCATTTCTTTGGAAGTTCAGAACATAGACCCAGACATATGTAACCCCAGCAATGTCCTCATCCTTGATAAGTTATAAAGCTCTGACATGTAGTTTATAGCAGCTTGGAGGGCAAGGGAAGATATTCAGATACAATGGGAAATTAATTTTGGAGGGCTATGTGCCATCCAGCCACTAAGTATTACCCAAATTTGTACCACCTAACATTTATCTCCAGCTCTGCTAATATAAGGACTACCTTGTTCCTCTTAATTTACTTCACCTCTCAGCCTGACATGCCTGTGTTCTGTGTTCTGGAGACCAGCACTGAGCAAAGTGTACTTGGTCACTTAGGCCTAAACTGTACCATTACAAGGAAAGCATAACTGATGAAGTGTAGAGCATCTCAGCTCCAAGGTCTCCCTGGGAATGTTTGGTTAAAAGAGGCACACAATGTGTGGCTTATTCATATGATACAAGGTCATCAGGCTCAGGGTTTCCCCATCCCATTACCAGTTGGAGGGTGTGGCAGCAGTGATGAATAGTCATGCACCTTATTTTACTTAGTATCATCAGGGAGATGTGGGGAGGAGATGGAGATAGGCAGCAGTTGCATTTTGCAATACATTGCCGCTAGTCTAAGATGTTAGAGGAGTTGCCCAACGTTGGTCTACAGAGCCTTGAATCCCACCCAATTCCTGCAGCTGGTCACTTCTCACATGTGATATAGATCCACTCTATGACCTGTATGTCTGAACTACACCCTCAAATACAAGAAGCAGAAGGGAAGCCCCAGTAGGCATGCAGTTCGAAACTCCCATTTGTTCTAGGAGTGTTTTGCAACAGGGAATTTTCATTAGTGCAAGCAGTTTATGAGCTCTGCACAGTGGGAGGAAAGAAGGGCCTTTTTCTGCCTCCCTACTTCCAGCCACTCTCTGAAGACCACTCTTCTCCAGAGACCCTCATAAGAATATTAGGGGGTGGGCAGGGGAAGCATGGCTTTGTTTTTTGCAGTCTTCAGATGAGGACTAGACCATGTGAAAAATGAACATCAGATTTTAACTGCAGTTCATTCATTTTCAGCTTTGTATTCTTGTTATAAAAAAGCATGTCTAGACATTCCAATGTTGCGCCCATAACCTAGGTTTAAGGTGCCACTTAGCTCCTAGCTTTCATATCTCAGTTTCTAATACTAAAGGCATGCAAGCTAATCCTGAAGGGAGAGAGAGAGAGGAGCAGCTCAGGGAACAGCTTCTGTTACAGAGCTAGGAGCCCACACAGAAAGCAGGCAATGCTACAGGGTCTACAAAGCCAGGATGGAACATTGTCCAGGTTTCTCTGGCAGTAGCAGTCACAGTTAAGTGAGCAGAGCTATGGAAATGCTAAATGAAGGGTAAGGCAAGGTGGGGAAAGGTCAGGGCTGTACTGTCTCAGTCAAGGTACATCAGAACGCCCAGATTTGAGAAAAAGCAATAGGCATTGTTCAATCTACAGTACAGTGGTACCTCAGGTTAAGAACTTAATTCATTCCAGAGGTCCGTTCTTAACCTGAAACTGTTCTTAACCTGAGGTACCACTTTAGCTAATGGGGTCTCCCGCTGCTGCCGCACCGCTGGAGCACGATTTCTGTTCTCATCCTGAAGCAAAGTTCTTAACCTGAGGTAGTATTTCTGGGTTAGCAGAGACTGTAACCTGAAGCGCCTGTAACCTGAAGCATATGTAACCTGAGGTACCACTGTACTTGGGAATAAAAGTAACATCATTTTATCATCTACCTACCCACCCTCTTTCTACCTTCTCTCTTAAGGAGACTGAAGAATGTATCCAAAGCGTGAGAATAACCCCACTGACTCCCTCACCCACATCTTGAAGCAGCTACTAGTATAGAAGCCCATGTCCCTATGTCAGTGTCCCTTCAGACAGGGGATGGCTTTATCATACAGAACACTAAAGGTGCCCATGTCCAAGTGAAGCAACACTACGGAAGTGCATATTAATGTTGTTTGAAGGATTCCTTTTCACTACCATCCCAGCAAGTAAAGAGACATGAGAACCACCTGAACAAGGACATTTTGGAAAGACACGACACTTAAGTACAACCAGCACTAAAATTATCTCTAGCACCATTTATTTATTTGCATTTATGTACCACTTAATATTTCAAAAATCTATAGGCCATGTGCTAGTATGAATGCTTGAGCCACAAAGCGTGGGACTCAACAAACCACCTGCTTTTGCTACCTGGCTGGAACTACCGATACTTAGTTAAGAAGCTGACAGGCCACAAAACTGGGTATACTTGCCCTCGTATGGTTGTGCACAAAAAAAGCTTGCAAGGCATCCATTACACTGGAAAGTACATATCACAGAACTCTCCATTCCCAAAATGGGAGCATCTAATGTATGTCATACTCTCACTGAAGTAAAACTGCCCTAAGATCAGATGATTCCCATGTGCCTAGTGAGCCAATGTTGTAACATACAGAAATCACAAATATACAGCAAATGCGCCAACAGAGAGATCTGGAAGCATGTAAAAAGATATACATGCATCTTCAAAAGTCTACAGTGAACTTGAATACCACTCAAAATAGATGTCAAATCCACCCCCAAAATCTGCCCCCCTTAACAGCTATGTGAAAGCAGCCATGAGCTAAAGCACAGATTTTGTATCTCCAAAATAACCCACATGAATGGCGGAAGAGCTATTAGGAAAACACAAATGTATTTGTACACAAAGAACTGCACAATGTAAAAAAAGAAGCTCATTTTCTGCTTACCTTCTTGGCATTTGGGTGGAATTTCAGTCACTGCTGGCTGTAGTTTTGGTTCTGGTGGCAGGTGCTGATTGGTTGGGAAAAGCTCCACGTTTTCATTCTGCCTAACTGGTGGTACTGGAACCTCTGAAGATTTTGCTACCTGGATTTCCACACGTTTGGTGGCAACATCAGGCACAGGTGGGCTAGCAGCTTCCATTCTGCGCTGTGTTGGCTCGGGGATCTTTGAGGGGACTTCCATTCTGCGAAGAGCTTGGTCCTGAGGCTTGCCTATATTGATCTCAGTCCTCCTGGGAGCGGTCTCAGGGGGCTTGTGCCCCAGCACATCTGCTCTCTTGAGGCCAAATCTTGAAGCTCCTGGGGTGGAATTCTCCACTTGCTTAGATGAGATATCAATGGAGATTTCTGTTCTTCTGGACACTGGCTCAGGATGTTTTGGTCCAGAGAGCTCAACTCTCCTCAGAGAAGATTTAGGAGATCTTTGTGCAGACTCCACATGCCTGGAAGGGGTCTCTGAATTCTTGGTGCCAAGATCCTGGAATTTCTGTGTGGAGCTGGACACTGTGGACCTCGCAAGAGGGTTGGGTGTCCGTCTTTGTGGAGTGGAAGAATTTGGAGGCTGGTCTGCTTCTTCAACCTCAAAGGATCTTTTCAGAGCTGGAAGATTAACAAAAAGACATAATCCAAGTTTAAACACCACAATCAACTGTATGAGATTACTGACCTAAGAGACACAAACAGAAACCTAGAGTTCAAGTCCCCATTGTGCACTGTCCTGCAAACCACTCTTTTTCATACATTTCATTATGCTGAAGGGGTACTCATTCCTGTTGTGCTAAACCTAGAAGTCAGGTAAACAACGCAATGTCTCGTAGATTCTTGAGCGAAGCCCAAAGTCAGGGAGAGCCCCTGCCCCACATGAAGTTCCAGAAAAGGTCACATGGTGTTTCAACAGATTCAAAAATCAGTGGATCCATAGACTGAAATGTGAGGTCTCTCCCAACTCTTTGACTCCTTACTAATCATACTGTTTTGGGCTCTTCCTCTTGAAATTTGTCCTGCTCCATTTATGCAATTATTATAGGCCCTATTGTTCAACTGCATGACATTGATTCAGGTGCCATTCTTTCTAAATAAAATCCAAGTCCATTTGGAAACAGCAGAAACATACACACAGAGAGATCTTCCTGCCTAGATTAAATTCATCCAGGATCACTTTTCACCTTATTTTGTGTGCTCATATCCACCAAACAATTGTAAAGGAATGCCCAGAAAATGGCCAAAGACAGACATCTCTGTTATACATGCATGTTGCATCTCTGGCACATCCATCTAGCAAACCTCCCAAAAGACACAGGTCTCCTTGCAAGTTACAGAAATTGCGCCATCAGACGTTTCCTTACACAGATCTTCAGAAAGTAAAGAGAGAAGCAATATGGGATGTAGGTCCCAGTAGAGGAGGAGAATCTGGTGAACTTCCTTTAACCTTGTTAGAAAAGCAGCAGTGGGAAGTTGTAGGTATACAAAAAATGGCAAGACACAGTGATTGCTCAAGCATTTTGTTGGGAAAATTTGCTCAAATGAAAGGAATAAAGCCTCCATTTCTACCTCAATGTACTTTCTGTTCCGCAGGACCAAACATGGAACCTTGAACTAGGATAGTGGTTTTCAACCAGTGTGCTGCAGCACCCTGGGGTGCCTTGAATGATAGTCAGGGGTGGCGCAGGCAATGCTGGCCTCGGTCCCTCTTTCCTCTCCTCTCTCCTCTGATGCCCTCTTCTGTCTCTGCCTCCCAAAGACTTGCACAACTGTTTAGTGTAGCAGCCCTGGCAATAAGTTCCCCAGGTGAATGGTGCCTTTGGAGCTGGCCAGGGGGTGCTTCCCAGGACCCTGTGGGGCAGTGTGAAGAGGCCTCTCTCTTTGGGGCAGGGGAGAGACCAGGCTTGGCAGCTGTGGCTGCCCAAAGGACTCCCAAGGTGAGGGGAGAGGAGAGAAGGCTGAGGGAACACTCCACAAGGGAGGGTGTCTGAAAAAGGGCGAGAGTCTGCCAGCTCTTCAGGCAAGGGTTGACATAACTGGGCTCCTGAGCCCCACAGGGGTGCCGCAGAAAGAATGCAGTTGGTCAAGGGAGCCGTGGACTCAAAAAGGTTGAAAACCTCTGATCTATGGCCTAGAAACCACATTGCTTAAGCCAATATACTAGTCTATGGATCACAAGCTGCCCATTCAGTAGAACATATCCAGGCTGCATTTAAGGAATGTAAGAAGTTGTATGAAGAACCCAGTGCAATGATGCAGCTAACCACAAGCTGCTGAAGTAGACATTTTGGTTATGCAGGAAAGGAAAGGAAATTGAAGCAGGAAAGTGTCGTTACTGTTATTTTAAAATAATTGCTTGACCGCATTTGGGCTATGTTTAATAATGGGCTACATCATGACTGTCACAATTTTTCATTGCAGAGACAACTGGAAGCATCTTAAGCTGGAGACAGGAAGCCTCAAAGCCACAGTGAGCAGAGTACATGCGACAGCATCCATTATGACAAGGCCATTTATTGTAGCACTGCAGTGGCATGATGTTGGCGGCAGTTATCTGCGCAGCACAGTTGCTGCAGCCTCGAAACATCACAGGGTGCTTACAACATTATACTTAACCTTCCTGGTTTGTGCATTACCACCAATTAAGATAAATGGCTGTTTACATACCGCATTTGCTAGGTAATGAGACACATTATCTTTTGAAAGAGGTTAAGTGTCTTCTCAGTTAAAACTACCACTCAGAAAACATCAGATCTTTATTGCTATCAAATGAAGACAACAGTGCAGTGAGTAATGAGGGTTTCAAAAGCACTGAGCAATAAGCTAAAAAGAACCCCAGAGACGAGCACCACAGAACTCCAACAAATGAGGTAATGAGGCAATGGCATCACACTTTCCTCTGAGCTAGGGATGAACAAACCTAGCCTTGGGAAGTTTCAAAATCAATCTCAATTATTTCTGTTAAGCATTTGAATGGGAACTTGCAATCCAATCAGATTGTGGGTGTGGGTGGATTTGTGGGTGTGATTTGCAGTGGGGAGGAAGAGGTGTAAGGGGCAGGGCACCTTCAAAATAGCAAGAATGTTCCTGAAAACAGGAGGGAGGCAGAGCTGAGCCAGAGAAATGAGGGATGTGAAAGGCTGAAGCAGACCCAAAGATTGGGGGATGGGGGGGAAATGTCAACAAGTGTCTTGAATTGAGGTGGTGGGTGGTGGCAGGGGGTAACGTGCTGTTACTGTGAAGAGAGCTGGAGGTTGGGAGAAGGGAAACAAAAGCAGAGGTCCCAAGTCTTGGGGTGCTGAGTGAGTGGCTGAGGAGGAAGAGAAAGGGAAGACTAATTTCTTACACTTTGTAATGACCAGCCAAGCCTTTGGCAACAAGCCCCAAAGTAATTTCGAGTGGGGGGCAACAAAAACGCCACATTTGAGCCAGGCTCAAGACTCTGCTTTGCTTGCACACTCACTCACCCTGGAGCCTTCCCATATGGGGTGCATCCAAAACTGCAAGTGTAAGTGTGTGTGTGTGTGTGTGTGTGTGTGAGAGAGAGAGAGAGAGAGAGAGAGAGAGAGAGAGAGAGAGAGAGAAAGGTAGACAGAGATTTCTGGACCTTAATAAGGCCAGAGATGGGGTGTGCGGCTTCAGAAAAATATCAGCTCTCCCATCCTCCTGAGACATGCCTCATTACCTTCCTTGATGGAGACAGTTTGGGCCAAGCTGTTTCCTTGGGAATGACTACCCTTATCTTGAAGTTTCTGCTGCATTGCTTAGTTAGTGAAATCCTGCCATGCGTTCCTGAGCCACTCAGAGTGAACATCAATTGGGTATAGCCCTTTCTCACTGTCCAGAGCGCGCACACACACACACACACAGAGAGAGAGAGAGACAGATTAGACCTATTGGGAGAAACAACTCCCAAGGACTTCCCCCAACTCCTTTTGAGACAGCCATAGATTTCTCTCCTGCCAGGGCGGAGGAAGGAGAACAGCAAATGGGATGTGTATATTTTCTGACAGCCAGGAGAGGAGAAATAAGTTTAGACAAAGCCCAACACTAAAGCTCAAGGGGAAACAAAAATTACCCTGCTCTTAGGGCTGCCTCAGCCCCTTGACCACACTTTCCCCTCCTCCAATTTCCTGTTGCTTTGCTAAGCTTCATGCCTCCCTTTCCCTCTTTTCTTCCCACCCACTGTTACCTTACTCCAACTAGCAGAAGCTCAGTAAATAAAAAATGAAGGCATGTACAGGAGTGAGGTTGGCATATCTGAGGAAGTAGCAAACAAACAGAAGAAAAAATGAAGATACAGTGCTTTTGAAAATAGTATTTTCTGCCCCAAAGCCAAGGAAAAGGAAGCAGAAACAGTGTAATGCAGAGGGCTCTGCCTCCCCGACTCCTCTACAGGAAAGCAGCCCTGGAATTCTATACAAAACCAGCTGAATACAGACAGGCTCATCCTGCACATCAAGCCAGGGAAGAGTCAGAATTCAGCCAGTTGCATATGGTGTGCCCTAAAGCCCCAAAACGGGACGCGGGTGGCGCTGTGGGTTAAAGCCTCAGCGCCTAGGACTTGCCGATCGAAAGGTCGGCGGTTCAAATCCCCGCGGCGGGGTGCGCTCCCGTCGCTCGGTCCCAGCGCCTGCCAACCTAGCAGTTCAAAAGCACCTTCAGGTGCAAGTAGATAAATAGGGACCGCTTACCAGCGGGAAGGTAAACGGCGTTCTGTGTGCTGCGCTGGCTCGCCAGATGCAGCTTGTCACGCTGGCCACGTGACCCGGAAGTGTCTGCGGACAGCGCTGGCTCCCGGCCTATAGAGTGAGATGAGCGCACAACCCTAGAGTCTGGCAAGACTGGCCCGTACGGGCAGGGGTACCTTTACCTTTTTAAAGCCCCAAAACAGCTTAGCTATTTTGTTTGCTTTTCCAATACAGCACATGATTGACAACCAGATCTCCCACTGCACCACCAGGGAAGAGGGAGATCCAATTGGAACCCTGACGCTGAGGTGTGTGGTTTTTTGAAAAACCCTTTCCCCACCTTTTTCCCAATTACCCACACCACAAACCCAAGCTATTTGCCACACTGGGCAAAACATATCAATACCATAATCTGTGAGAAATTGTAGTGAGTTCCTGAGGAGGCTGAAGGAAACTGTCCCCTAGGATGGCCAGAAAGTGGGGTTTGGTGGTCGCTAAAGATGGATACTGATCGCAGACAGTGAAGAACTGTTTGAGGCAAGTTGAGAGTTAATAATTTGGTATGTGAGGCTCACCCTTCCAGAGTCCTTCATTCCTGCCACCCATATTTTCAGGCTTTGTGGAATCTCCCAAATCTAGGCAACAAGGGGTTCTTCAAACAATACCAAAGAGTACTGGGGTGGGGGAAGCTGATACAAAAACTGCATCCTTTATTCCTGAAGTGTTTCAGGGGTTACTGTTTTGCAAGAAATGCAAAAACTTTGTAAGTAAATCAGTCGGATCTATTTATCTACAACTGAATGACAAAATATAGACAGACTGAATCTGCTCAGATGCACTTTGCAATGATGAATCAGCCTCTCTGATTTAATCGCAATGATAAAGGAAGCTTTCGGTCTCCTTGAATTTCAGGCAATATCAACGTTAAATGGGTGCTGCAGATTAGCCAATCCAGCTGCACTGGTTTAATTGTAAAGTTCAAAATGCATTAGCAGTAAATAATTAAGATTTCTGAAAGCATTCCCCCAAAAATTTCTGAACAAGTTTCACCAGTAGCATTGCTTCATCTAGTCCTGTGGTTTCCAACATGGGGCACACACCACACAAGAGGGCAATTTGATTTTTAAGGGGGGGCAATTCAAAAATGAGTTATTAACAGTTAATGGTCCTTTAGGCTTCCTCCATGTGAATAGGAGTTCACTTTTTAAATAATAAGAATTATATGTCATGGGTGGGAGGGGTCAGGAGTTTAGAGATGCTTAGGTGGGGAATGGCCAAAAAAAGGTTGGGAACCACTGATCTAGTCCCTTCTCCCAAGATGGGTCCATTCATAGCGGAATCAAAACAGATTTGCATCCTCAAAATGATGCACTTCAATATGCCAGTTAATGACATTTGTAAATTGTTTAGCCAGAAAAGTAGAAATTATCAACAATTAGACATCTCAAACCAGTATGCCATGCCTTTTCTTCCCTATTGTTCCTATGCTGCATATTATTTTCTTAACAAGAAATGAAAATACCGTACATTTTTTAAAAAAGTACAAATACATTGATTTCAGCTTATGACTTTGTTGGCTATAATTTTTAAGAGGGGGTAGGGAGAAAGAGGTTTAATTTAAAACCCTAATATGGTTTTAAAAATAAAATAACTAATATTGTCTAAATTGAGATGAAGTTCAACGGAGACATATTTAGATCTGAATCCATGACAGCCTGTTCTAATATTGCTTTTCTATGTAAAGAACAAAGCACTGGGAAAACATCTGTCTTTGAGAACTGCACATTAGATCATGTACTTTATTATAACAAGCTCAAATATGTATGACAAAAACCTTGCAGTTTTCTCACAAGACACTCATGATCTGGGAAAAAGACTTTCCTGCTTGCAGAAGTTGGGTATTTGACCTGAATTTCTCATGCGGGAAACGCTGGTGGCAATAATGACCACCATGCTGAGCACAAGCCAGAAGGCTCCTCCTCCTGCTTCATTGAGCTTTAAAAACTCAAGTCTTCCTGTCTGTGTTACAAATAGTTTGTTGTGCACTCTTAAGTTCCCAAGAGGGCCCCTTCCATCTGTTTCAGGCTCTGCCAAATAAAGCTTAACATAATAAAACTCCCTTTATTAACATGGTGGGAGGACAATTGTCATCATGACCCACGTGGAACACGGGAAGCCTAAGCCAATCACATCTGCCAGTGAGCTGTGGGGGCTGAACAACAGCACCCAAGTTACAGCCAAGTGGATGACATAAATAAGGAAACCATGGGACAAACAGAAATCATGACCAAAGGCCAAAATGCAGGAAGACACCAGAGTGAGGAAATCCTTGTTGCCTAGACAGCCTAAGAGGAAACCTTTCTATAGTCTTCCCAGTTCAGGAGTGTCTAGCGGTCCACCAGGGTGGGCTGAGCCAATCCAGAGCCTGAATGTATTTAAACTGCTAGCCAGACTCCAGCCTTCCATCTGTGGCTCACCACACACAACAGCTGCACAGTGAGATCCAAGTGTTCCCCGGCAGAACTTCACACTTGGTCCAAGGAGTCCCAGCTCAACCATTAAGGTCACTGGGCAGCCTCAGACACCTCACCTATCTCATAAGATTGACGTGAGGGGTGGCTGTGCTACTCCACTGCAGCCAAAGGAGCCCTATGCTGAAGACCAACAGATTCATTATGGCATATGCCGGGACTGGGGGATCTCCAGCTAACAGACCCAAGTAGCCCTGGCCTTGGTGTCACCATCTTGAACTGAAGCCAGTGATGCAAAGGGCCTTCCACTCCTGGAAGGTTTTGAAGGAGCTGCAGCCACGAAGAAAATTATTTACTTTGGGTCACCCGGCATCATTGCGATTGACAGGTGGGAGGCCTCACCCACCTGTCAAAGTGGCCCACGGGGGGAGGTCTTTATCCAACCACCTGTTTCCCACACCTGACATATGCTTTTGTTTCATAAGCCAGGGCACACTTGATCAGAGACAACATGAAGTCACACTGATTTATCCCAGTTCATCTTCTTATTTCTTTGGGGGATAAGCAAGTAACACATAGCCCAAATCATACAGGCCTTAAGTGCATTGTTTTGCTGCCCAACTAAAAAAGAATCCAGAGAAGTGAGACAGAGGGTACACAGCTTCATTGTGCAGACAGAATTTCACAGTAGCCATTCACTGAGGGGCCATCCTGAGTTAAGTTTCCTTCTAGAGCCTATCTGATATGGAGGCAATCAAAACTTTGCAGAGAAAAGGGGCAAAAGAACTTATGTGTATCACGGCGCTGCGGGGTGGTGGTGATATTCTACTATGGAATCTCACTCAGAAGCAGGTCAGAAAAACTTTCCAAACCCACTTCTCTTCATCTCTCTTGGTTCCTGCGTACCCACCTGTTTCTCTGAAGCTTCCTCAAAGCCATCCTTGGACTTCAACTGCTGGAAATTCAAAAGTTATCCCGCTGCCTTGCCGCCATAATCCACACACAACCCTGACCATGTACAAAGCTTATCCCATTCACCATTTGCAACACTCTTATAGCATGTAGAAATGTTAGCAGGATACCAACAGCAATTCACCAGATCCCTGGATTTGCACATACCTTGACAGGCCCCTGACTCTCCCAGGGAAGTCCCTCTGAAACCACGCACGCCCAAGACAGCTTGTTCATAACAGCATTAAAACATAAACATATCCCACTGAGTTTGACAGCACGGTAAATGCACTATCCTCTCATTCCCCCTCATCATCATCAACAACAACAATCTAGGAAGCCAGATGGATTTATCTTTGCCCTAGAAAGGAAGGGTGGGAGGAAAGGGAGAGCAACCAACTGGCCAATCAATCACCACTGCTAACCCCCAACTAGCACAGCGGCCTGCAGGGAAGGGTAAAGGTCAGTATAACAAGGGGGAGTGCACAGCAAGCAAACCAAGTACAAACATGAGTTGCCTGGTGGATAGAATCTTCTGCCAGGAAGTATCACGGGGAAAGATGCAATCTGTCTGTTTCCCACCAAACACACTTCTGCTTTTGAAACAGACAGTGAACCAATGAGCTACTTTAAAAAGAAAAATCTAGACAGCATTTCTGCCTTGGACTGTGATGCCCAAATGTCAGGACGGGGGAGCATGGGGGCGTCTGGGTACACTGGAGAATATGAGTGTGTGCCCCCATGGAAGATGTTGGTGGGGTGGGAAATCTCAGGCCCAGGGGGGCAAGGTGGCCTTCCAAGTATCTCTGTCTAGCCCTTGTCATTCTCCCCACACCACATCCCTTTTCCAGTCACCTCTCCACTTGGCACACCACTTACTGGCACACCACCTCCTTTGCCCCCTCCATGAGTGTTAGAAACTCAGATATATAAGCTAGGTGCCAAATGGTTCATTAAATCAAGCTTGCAGTTGCCAAAACAGAATGTCTAGCTGCCATTTTTTTTTTTTTTTTGCAAGATGGCTTTAAAGTCTTATCCTTCAAACAATGAATTGACTGTGATTGATTCTCAGTTAAACATCCGGCTAGTTCAGATGACAACCTTGAGCTAGGTTAAGAGCTTTGAGAACTTAAAGAAGAAAAGTCACTTGATCCTGCGACAGTCCACATATATACTGGCCTATTCCGGCCTCTTTTTCCTAATGGTGACTGCTGCTCCTCAGGCTCAGGAACCTTTTGGTTCCTGAAATTCCTTCCGATTGTGCAGATAAAATATAACTGATAGGATTCTACAGGATGGGGTATTAGTGTGTGAAAACAGTCCAGATCCAATGATCCCCAGACACTGAAGAGGTCGGATGCCATCCTAGTGCTCAGGCATCTTCACTTGGTCACAAGTGGTCAAAAGCCAGGTGGGAAATGCACCCAGCACCTGGCTAATTTCAAACACTGTCTTCCATGAGTGTTTTTGCCTGTCTGGAAGGCATCCTCAACTCAAACAATGACTCTTGATTGCCTGGATGGAGGATAGGGAGTGGTAAATGAGCTGAGTGTGTGTAAAAACCAGCCTATTGCACAAAGGTGACATTTACATTTGTTGCTCCACCCACTTTTGCCTCTGGCATGTAGCTCCCAGAAAGTTGCCCAGAAGAAAATGCAGCCCTTGGGTTTTATACTGCAAAGCCCAGGAGTATTTTGGATAGAAGAGGGATGCGGGTGGCGCTGTGGGTTAAACCACAGAGCCTAGGACTTGCCAATCAGAAGGTTGGCGGTTCGAATCCCTGCAACAGGGTGAGCTCCTGTTGCTTGGTCCCTGCTCCTGCCAACCTAGCAGTTCGAAAGCACATCGAAGTGCAAGTAGATAAATAGGTACCGCTCCAGCAGGAAGGTAAACAGCGTTTCCGTGCGCTGCTCTGGTTTGCCAGAAGCAGCTTAGTCATGCTGGCCACATGACCCAGAAGCTGTAGACCAGCTCCCTCGGCCAATAAAGCGAGATGAGCCCCGCAACCCCAAAGTCGGTCACGACTGGACCTAATGGTCAGGGGTCCCTTTACCTTTACTATTTTGGATAGTACAGGTGTTCAGTCAAAAAATGCACACATGGGCATGCAGCTGGCCAAATGTTTGCTCATATAAGCCAAACAGAAACTGCCCTGAGCAACATCACTGCAGCCCACCTACTCACCTGCAGAAATGGAGCCTACTTCAGCTGTTTAAAGCTGGGGACACAACACAACTCAATGTCAGCTGTGTCTTCTTTTCTCTTACCTAAAAACTATCAGGTTAACTGAGAAGGAAGGTGAATGGAGTAGAAGGCAAGTGGCCATACCCCTGAATTATTATCTGCAAGGCAGACATGGTGGGGGCAGTAGGCGTGTGCCAAGCCCGCCCCCCTCCAAAAAGAAACAACAGCTTGAGTGCTTTCATATAACCCGAGGGGCTAAGCTGAGACCATCAAGATTCTTCATATACCACCAGGCCCTAAATTACGGCCAAGCAGACTTCTGAATTCTCTGCCCAGATCTCGCCAGGATGCTACTCCTAGCTCATAAAGATTCTCAGCATAGCTCTCCATTAGGTATTTGGGTGGCACATTCAACCAAATGGCTACAGGAACAGAATGGTTAAATTTGTGAGTAAACTGTATCCGACTTTCATAAACTCTCTATTCTGGTCTGCAAAGGCTCTGAATCATCACGGGAGCTGAGAACATAAAACCTCAGAACACTTATTATCAGGTCCCCAGCCCCTAAACCTAGTGGCGTCTCTGAGAGCCAAGTGCTGATATCTGATCCTGGAAACAAAATTACTGCAGGCAACCGAGTCACAGGTCTTCAGCAATAAGAACTTCCATTATTCTATCAAAACAGGACTAAGAGGGCCAACCATAACCCCTCCCTCCACCATCATCCTGCCTGCACCCCATCAGACTCTGCCACTCCGCATGGGGTGGGACTAGATGACCCTAAGGGTCCCTTCCAACTCTACAATTCTGTAATTCTCATGGGGATTAGAGAAGATATGCAATTTCTTTGTAGAATTTACTCTCTGGATATAAATGGCTTTCCCCCAGAAAAGTTACTTTAGGACTGCTTCAGATGTTTGCTTCCCCCCCCCACTACACATAAAGTGCTACTGAGAATGAAAAGGTATGAAAGCTGCAGGTGGATTGCATCTTTCTCTCTCGCTCACCACACCTACCTTTTTATCTGAATATATACACTGCCAGGAAACTGTAGCCAGCTTTTAAATACAGTGTGCAGCCATCAGACAAGATCATCACTATAAGGCTTTCATGTACTTTCTTACTCTATGTGCTTTCTGTGTAGGCAAAGCACATGTCTAAGCAGATCTCATCACTCACTGGATTCTGACTTACAGCTATTAAACTACAACTTACAGTACCAGTGCTCAAAGGCTAAATGTATCTGTCCCTCTTTCTCTTCTCAGAAAAAAATATCTAGACTAAAGACAAATTGATTTAGGATGCATTTGTTTTCCTGGGAACCAAAGTTCATCTCTAACACCTACAGTTCAACTGCGATAGCACTGGCACAAATCTTTATAATGCAGGCCAGGGATGGAAACCTGTGGCCTTCCAGATGTCGGAATACAACTTCCATCATTCCTGACAATTGGCCATGCTGGGCAGAGTTTATAGGAGTTGGGAGTCCAACATATTGTAACCTCTGCCCCCCCTTCTTCCTCTACTCAGTTTTCTACTTCTCTCTCTCCCACACAAAGAAGGTTCCATTTTTTACTGTGGTCCCACTTGTGTGACCCATCTTAGCTCAAGGCCACAACAACCCACACGTCAATCCCAACTTGGTATAATTAAAGACCAGTGACTAAGAAGTAAAAGCAGTTGTCTGTTCTTAGAACAGCAGCCAAGAGACAAAACGTATTATGTTCAAGAGAGCCAGGACAAGGCAGCACAGCTGGTAAGAATCCAAGGTGGCAATTCTACGGATTGCTACAGTATAAACAAAGATCAGTGGTTGGAAGATTCTATACAAAATCCTGAATTCTGCCAATTATTTAAACAATCAGACACAACAAAACTAATCAGAGATGCCTCGGAGCACAATGTGTCCTTCAAATCACTTATTTGGCGCATGCAACTTGGTGCAGGTCTAATACTCCTATTATATACAAAATGTTCCCTGGTGCATTTTGTACACATTGCTGTTATGATTATTGCATTATAACACAGCAGGCGCTTTCCAACTGCACCAGAAAAGGGTTTTATTTTCCCCATCTCCCCTTTGTTATAACAGCTAGGAATCCTAAGATAGGTAGAAGGAACATTTGGCAATATCCATTCTAAAATTATACAATGCATGCGTCATTCATGCAGCGAGGGAGGGAAGTCTGCTTCCGAAATCAGTGAACTGTAGGGCTCAAAGAAAGAGATGGATCATCTCCTATTTCAAGATATGCATGAAAGCACAGCAAGTTGGGGGAGCGGGGGGGGGGAATGGTCATTACCCAGCTTAATATATGCAAAGTTCAACCCTGAAACAACCCCAGGAGCATGAAAGCAAAAGTTGCCTGTCAAGTCTTTCCAAGGGAAAGCAAGGATGCTGCTGCCATTCCACCTGATCGCTCATCCCCGTCGATGATCAGCCTGATACTTCAAACAAAGACTGATGGTTGCAATACATAACATTTATTTATTAATTGTCAGCTAGCCAATTGAAAGCAGCTTTCCTCAATCTGGTGCACCCCAGAAGTTTCAGACTACAACTCCCACCCCACCTAGCATAGCCAACAATCAAGGCTGATGAGGGTTGCAGCCTAAACTATCTGGAGGGCACCAGGTTGGGGAACACTGCCTTAGAGCACTCCATGCCTCATGCCTTTTAGCTACATTCAAGGGGAATATTCTATCAGGGAAATGTTGCCTGGGGTTCCTTCTCTATATGCAGCAGAAAAAGAAGGGGAGGGGGAGCTGCACAGCTGGCATGTGAGCTGTCTGTCAGGCCAGCTGCAGGCACCCTGTCTCACCATTTAAATCAGTCAGCAATGTAAATATTTGGAATGGTTCTGAGGCCCAAAGACTCCCTTATTGTCTTTAAATGCACAGCATGCTCCCATCAGGGTTTGGTGGCCTCCTGTTCCCCTTATTTACACTGGTTATTCCCTCCCAATGGAGAAAATGTAAGCAGCCTGTTTTCAAGGGGAAAATGGCAAGACTTGCTAGAAAGGGAGGAGTGACCCCTGAAGTTTCCCTTCCTTTAAAAAACCGCTGCAGTTTTGCTTCTGTTTTCTAGGGCCTCAAGCAGGTTCTCCCTCAGAATACTAACCAAAAGGAGTCAATTTGTTCTCTGGCCTGCAGGAATTTCCTGCCCAGTTGGATACCAGGGAAGCGACAGAATGGAGGGAAATCCAGGCTTCTTGAGGTCTTTCACTCCCGCAGCTATGTGGGATATGGCGTCCACAGCTACATCCTGTAGCACAGGGGGAGCCAATGTGGTTGTTCTCCGGGTGCAGTTGGACTCTTGTTCCCATCAGTTTCAGCGAACACAGCCAGTCATCAGGGATGATGGGCAGTGCATTCCGACAAATCTCTGTCTGGCACACTGGTTACTCTTTCTACAGTACCTTCTACCCACTGAGCCAATATGGGGACTATATATTTATTTATTTTTTATAAAATATTTATTGAGATTTTACAAAAAACAAAAGTTTACAAAATACAAAGAGAACATATAAAAAGAAAGAGATAAAAAAACCATACAAAAATACATAAAAAAGAGGGGGGGAAATAGTTAATAGTTAATAATGTGATGACAGAGGAATTTAAGATAGAGAAAGGGACATGACAAGGCTGTCCAATTTCCCCATTGCTTTTCATTTCGGTCTTGGAGGTTTTGTTAAATATGATTAGAAGGGACCGTTTGATTAAAGGTATTCAGGTCGGAGCCAAACAATACAAATTGAAAGCTTTTGCTTTCAGGTAATGGTTCAGGTAATGTGAAATGTGAATGATTTAGGATCTCAAAAATGCGCTGGGAAATTAGAAACATTCAGGCCTTTACCTTATGTCACTATAGAATACTTGCAAGTGATAGAGCAGTTTCCCTACCTTTTGTGATGTCACAGCAGCCTAGATTTGTTCCAAGTGGAAAATGCAAGCATTTTGACTGCCATCCTCATACAAGGCTCAATGAAACCTTGCAACAGCCAGTCAAAAACAAGTGAGGGCAAACTGTGACCCTTCAGTAGCATGGGGGGCTTCTGCTATTTGGCTGATACCTTCACTGCCCCTCCCAGTTTTTATGCCTACACATTACTTATGTTCAAAGTATGTGCCAGTTGCCGGAAGGGGGGCATCCCCAATTCCTTAACACAGCCAAGATGTCCCTGAACTGAAGGGGGTTACAGAAGTGCTTTTAGCCTTCATGAACTCTTTCTCCTTCTCTCTCTTTTTCTCTTTATCAGCCCAGCAATCTACCACATTGCCTCACCTCCCTCCTTCCTGCTGAGGCTTTACTGGCCAAAAATATCCAGTGGAACCCTGCAGGGCTCATGATTATTATAAACTGCCTGTATCAACCCATCTGCTGAGAAGATTTGGGGAGGCAAAGATCGACAGCTTGCTGATGCAAACATCTGCTTGCTTGCATATCTGCCAAAAAAAAGGGCATGTAATTATAACAGGCAAAAAGCAAATTACAATATAAGAGTCAAAATTCAAAATGGGAGGCTTTCCTAAGCACTGGGCATGCCATGGTATAACTCTTCGACCCTTCAGTGGCCAGGTGAATAGGCTAGAAGATATGGCTTTTCTGTAGTGGCCAAGAGAGAGTGAGCTGTGAAGTTCCTGCTTCAAACCACATCATGGTCATGAACAGAGTCATATTGTAAAGGGCTTTGAATGCTCAAAACATGCTAAGTATTATTATCTGTTATGAAATGCCTCAGTGAAGGAACCTATCTAATTGGTAGAGCATCTGCTTCACACAAAGAAGGTCCCAGATTCAACCCCTGGCAGCTCTAGGTAGGTCTGGGATGGACCCCTGTCTGAAATCCTGTAGAGCCACTGTCAGTCAGAGCAGGCAATACTGAACTAAATGGACCATCAGTCTGACTTGGTTAAAGACCAAGCTCCCTACATTCCTTGGCTCTTCTGTGCAAGAGACCTTCTGGCTGATCTGGAAAATCTCAATATTCTATGTTCCTGATAGAAGTACTTTGCCTTGCTGAGAGCAGTGCTGATTTAAACAGAGCAATGCCTCTGTTTAAGAGGCCTCTGTGCAAGAGGCCTTCTTGCTGATCTGGGCAATCTCAATATTCGAAGTCCTTCATGGAAGTACTTTGCCTTGCTGAGAGCAATGCTGATTTAAACCAAAAACCAAAAACCCTACATTTACAACTTTCTGTGTTCAACAGTTGAAAAAAACCAAAGATAGAATCATTCAACAAGGTGATGCCATCCAATCAACACAAAGGACCAGGGCTCAAGATTTTCTACAGCTTTCAAGTCACTGCATTCCAAATGCTCCTTCCTGACCCTCAAACACTGTTGCACCTCTCAGGGAAGTATGGGCTGCAATAGGGAGCTCAAGCATGAAAGTGGGTTGACACTGTCAATGGGGTTCAAGTAGAGCAGTGATGGCCAAACCTGGCCCTCCAGCTGCTTTGGGACTACAACTCCCATCATCCCTAGCTAACTGGACCAGTGGTCAGGGATGATGGGAATTGTAGTCCCAAAACAGTTGGGGGGCCAAGTTTGGCCATCACTGAAGTAGAGGGTCAACTTTCTTCCAACCACAGTTCCATGCATAACTAATCAACACCTCTTTAATTTGAAAAAGAAAGAAAAGTAAAGCCTCTGCCAGTTTTAAGTGCTTAACAAATAAATTCAAAAGCAAACAAACCATCAAACTAACTGCCCTGGCCATGGATCTAGGAAACTGAAGCCAGAACACTTCTTCACTGCAACCAACTTAAAAATCTGGGCTGGGTGTGGGGGAACTCAACACCACATTGGTGACACTTCAGACAGGTGGAAACATCTGTTATCTCTGTGGAAGTGTTGACATGGGTTTATTAGGACTGCCCACAGCATCCCCAGCCAGCAGAGCGAAAGTCCTGGATTCAACTTTCTATACGTGAATGCACAAAGCACTTTGGGAGAATGGGGTCAGAGGAAAGGAGAAAACATCCACCCAGCACCATATATAATAGCCGTGCAGTATGTTGCATGGGACCAGGGTACAGAAGGTCACAAGTTCAATCCTCCCACTTCCTTTCTTCTTTCCATAGCACCGTCGTTTCTCCCCACCCCACAAGCAAGGATGTGTGGTCACTTCCTCAGACTAATAAGCCAACGGCAAATACAAGGAATACTATAGCGGGAGCTAGAACTCACCCAATATGAGACAGGCACACAACTGGTGGCTGGCATAAATGGCCTGAGAAAATGGGTGGCTTCCAAACTACATTTTTAAGGTGAATGCATGAGCTGCTTGCAAACACCTCATTTGTGTAGAAGGAACCGGGGCAGGCCCCACCATGCTTCAAGAGTCACCATGAGGGAAAATGGAGGAAGGTAAGAATGAGGGTCTGAGTGATAGAGTAAGACCTCTCTCTCTCTCTCTCTCTCTCTCTCTCTCTCTCTCTCTCTCTCTCATGGTGGGCCTAGCTGGGGAGGCAGAACCATTTAAGGTTCACTTTAGGCAGCAAAAATGCCTTGAGACAGAATTGTGTGTTTTTTGGAGCAGCAGGGTAGCTACATAAAATACAAACTTTATTTCTCTGTGAGGGAACTCAAGGAACTGCTATTGCCTTGGGAGCTTGGGCTCCAAACTTACTTGGGCTGCATACACACTATACTCTTAAAGCACATCAGAAGCACATTCTTTCCCCCAAAGAATTCTGGGCACTGTTGTTTACCCCTCAGTGAGTTACAACTTCAAGCAGCCATTAACAAACTTCAGTGCCCAGAATTCTTTGAGGGGGGAAATGTGCTTTAAATGCATAGTGGCATAAGCAGCAGTCCTGGACAAAGGAATGCACATACCTTCATTCTCATGTCCCCATTCTCACCCACTTTGTGCCTCACACCTATTAGAAATAAGCACCAAGAAGCTGAATTTTCCTTCAGCCCCTTCCCATCCTATTCCCTTCTTTCACACCCACTCTGTTTGACCCTCTTAGATAAATGCCTATGGGGAAAAAGGAGGAAAGGGATGTAAAAAACACTTTTGCTATTTCTACCTGCCCCCCCCCATCCTGCCCTGTCAAACACACACACACACACACACAAAATTAACATTGGCCATGGAAACCCAGATCTGCCAAGCAGTTATCACCAATTTTCCAGGCCAGTTCCCTTCCCCTTCCTTTGGTATGCCTCTCCAGTGGTTTCATCTTACAAGAGGTTTATTGGCTTGGGGGGGTGGGAGGGATGGCTTTCATTTTAAATCATCCCTTCTGTTGCAAATGCAAGAAAATGGCTCAGAATGGTCTGTAAGGAAGTGTTTTTAAAAGCCAAACAAGGAAACTATACAGGTCTAGTTGTCCTTCTGAGGGTAAATTAAAATGCTGACAGTGAAAGTAGGGCAAAATGTGTCATAACCAAAATGTGTGGTGAAAAGGACTGGTATGCCAGCTTTTTAATGTGTGAGAGATTCTAGACTCTCTCTCTCCACCACCACCCCACCCACCTACTCATGCAATGTAGGTGGGGGAAGTCTTTTAGGCCACAGATACAGCCTAGGCAGGGTTCAGGACATGTGTGAGTAAAGACTCCCTCGATCTGAGAGCTTCTTCTTGGTATTGCAGAAAAATGGGTTGATGGGTTTGTTTTAGCTTCCGATTTTTGAACAAGCGAGCACCAGGCTGCACCAAGACTTCAATGCATTCAGTTTCTACTGTGCACATTTATCATGAACAGCTGCTCATACCAGACCAAATTTAGTGCACTAGAGAAACAGTTTTGTCATGGATGGTTTGTGTGACCAAGGGCAACTTCATATACAATAATATTGCTATAGGACATGTGGATGTGGCCATTTCGAGTTTGGGAACCTTAGCCAACTGCAGCTCCCCACTTCAACTGTATGACAACAGACGTGTGTGTGTGTTAATCACATGCAGCAGCTATACATGTTTGCTCTCAGATTCCTAACGAAAATATGATGCCCAGAATTCACTGTGTGAAGCAACCCTGAGGATGCTATTTACACAAAATCATTCTGTGTCATGCAGAATGATGTGTGCTTATCAGTACTGATCTTCTAGCCCCCAACAAAATCATGGATTGGGAACAAAAATAATCAAAGTACACTTTCTAACCCAAGGTGGGACCAGGCCCTTAGACATCAATTCTCATCTTCTAGATCACGGGTAAGCAGAAGGTAGGTTGGGATCTACCAGTGGATCTTTGGGTGATTGGCAGTAGAGTGGCAAGGATTTCTGACTCCCAACTGTTCAACAACTAAATTACTCTTTCCCCCTCTCCTGAGTTAAGGCTGCTGAAATCCTGGGATAACAAGGAAAAGGTCTGTATGTGGGAGGACTGTAAGCTCAGCTCAGTTCTTGGGCTTCAAAACAAATTCCAGGGATCAGCAGGTGCTCAGAGGTACCATCCATGATCTAAGCGCACATCTTCTGCACTTGACTCCAGTTGATAGATCTCTTGATCACAACATGCCACAAGCAGAGAACAAGAGTAAAGGATGGCCCTTGGTCACTATGCCTGGCACAAGTCCAACAATTCTGCAATAATAGTGCTGGAACTATATATTATGCTACCATTCCCCCTGCTTTAGCCAGGTGTGTGACAGTGCAGGCATAGAGCAAAACTGGTATTCACTGGAATGCCACAAGTGCAGCTAACAATAAGAAGATGGATGTTCTACCTAGTACATGAAGTGGGGGTGGCAGGAGATGGTAATTGGAAGAGAACTGCAGGCATGTTGGTATGATGAAAGCTGAAGTGCGTCAGTCAAGATGGCCACACACTTATACTAAGATGCCATTAATGTGTCACTTTCAGTCACTAACACAAACTTTTTACAGCTCACTCATATGAGCACTATAATCAGCAAGGAAGGGAACACACACAATACCATGACAACTCATCCCTACTGGTGGCCAAAGAGCAAGCAGTAAGCAAGATTAAGCAAGGTGGAATCAAAAGTGCTTTCTCATAAAGCCTTATGACAATGACAGACTGAAACCAATAGGATACAAGAGAGTTTTGGTCAATAACTAAGAACAAACTAAGCTTAACACACAGGCATGCTGCAGACAATGGGCCAACCTGCACAGGTCTTGGTTAAACGATGACTTCACTCAGTGCTTGCAAGGTATTTTGTGTCCCAAGCTAAGCCAACACTGGTTCCTCATCTTCCTGCATGGCAAATGGAAATGGAATGGTGCCAGTGAGGGTCAGAATATCCAAACAATCCACACTGCCATGTTGTCATAGGGTTTCCCCATGCCATGCTGCATCTTATTTTTAGGGCCTGGTTGTCTCCTATGCTTCCTGTTTGGTACTTAAGAACGGAAACAGAAGGGCAAGGCATTCCCACAGAGAGCACAACCCTTGGAGCTATGCAGGATAGCCAAGGAGCCAGCAAGGAAATCACCACCTGACAACCTAGCTCTGCTTCTCTACAGTGGCATTATCATGTCATGGGGCCCATTCAAGAATGGCCATTATTTTTAATGTGAAAGGAAAAAGCCAACCCTAAAACACAGACTTAAGACGAAAATATAATCATGCCCATTTCTAAACATATCCATGCATATCAGCAGGTTTTCCCCCCAGGGGGCATTCAAGGGCACGCAGTACCGGCCTCCCTGTTGTTGTTGTTGTTGTTGTTAAAAAGTGTGGCACTTACTGTAACAACTTCATGGTGAGTACTGACACCTCTTTTTGTAGAAAAAAAAGCATTGCATGCTGCTCAGAAACAATGGCCAGGGCAACCCAGTTAGATGGGTGGCATATAAATAATAAAATTAATATTATAAAATATATATTATGAAAAATATTAACAGATACAGATTCCAAATATTTCCTCATAGGCCCCTCCCAATTTGTGCGCAGCAAATCAGGAATAACTGAATACTTGCAACACGTAGCAAGTATTGTTCATATCATTAATGTACTTAAATTACATTTATCAACAATGTCTATTAAATCAATAATAAAAGACAGTATATAAATGCTGAAAATAAATTCCATTTCACCCAAGTGAGTGTATCACTTGCAGTCCTCTGGCTCACAGTACTGTCCAACTGTGACCCTGAAGTTTGAAATATTCTTGGCTCCCACATTTTGGAGGCTTAGTTTGGCAAGCCTACCGGGAAAATATACTGCTTTATAAATACTGGTGAATATTAATGCTATGCCACATCAAATATCTAAAAATAATGATAACAGCAGTTTAGTTTGATGTCCTCAGCTATCAGCAGCAGCAAAGAATAAACCCAAACATGTTGATCTAAAGGACGAGCCTCTGAATGAGTTAAACCGCCAGTGCCTGGACACCCTGAAAGCAGCAATGAAAATGACTGGGTACACCATGAACAGTGCTAGGGTCATTCTGGGAACAATGGTTGGGTATCTTGATGGGGAAAGAGGATCAGTGCACAAATAACCCAGGGGCTGAAAGAAACAGTCTATTATAGTAATGGGGGGGGGGAATGCTAAGCAACTCACCTCCACCACCACCCCTGACACATGGGGCTTATTCATACAACAATTGCATCACGAGCAAGGACTGGCTTGCTTCACATGTAGTTAATGATTGACAATGGTTTATCATGTATGACCTGTGTGCTGGGGCATAGTGCTCAAAATTCCCTGCTTCCCTCCTGCTCTTGGCCATGATGACGGGAGGAAGAAGTGCAAGCCTTGGCTTGTCATGCCATCTGAACCATTAGCCTAGGTTTGGATTGCATGGCAAGTCAGACTTGTAGTTTTCTACAGGCAGGATTCCTCCATGGGCAACCATTCAGAGGCCACATGTCAAAGATGGCAGAGGTAAAAGTGAGAGGTACAACAGATATCAAATCTTTGCTGTTACAGTATAAACTCAGAGGTTTCTACATATGCCAGCCCATTACACCTCTCCGTTCTGGCAAGCAAGAGGCTTTATCACAGTGCAGGGACACATTCCAGCAAGGCAAAATCAATTGATTAGGATAGATATTGCTTTTAGGCCCAGAAAAATCAAGAGAGCTGCCCCAGCGATGTTACATAGCAAGGCTGTTGTCAACTCTTCACTAAAATTGACACTCCAGAGCTGGCATACCTGAATCAAGGAGCATCTGTTATTTTCTGTTGGGCAACAATATTCTCCTAACTTTAAGGCGATCTTTAGCTAAAGAATATCCTGGTGCATGCTGCGGTCGCTGGCGTCTCTGCACAATACTGCGCAAGGCCTCTGTTATATGCTGCCTACAGGAAGTGAATTTCACATTCCCCCAATGTACAACCAAGCTATAGAACAGGAACCTGGTGGGAGGTGGTGTTGGACTTGCAATTAGGAGCTATGCTTTATTATTTGATGCTACTCCCGGGCAATCTGAGATCCTCCTGGCAAGGTGAGGCCTGGGGAACACTGGCAAGGCAGGCGTTGAGCTAATGAGGAGAGGAACTCCTCAGAAGGCCTGCCAAACCCCCTCAACTTGGGCAGGGGGAGCAGTTCTTGAACAAGTGTTGGCAAAATAAAGTATAAATAACTTAAGAGGTGGAGGAGCGCTGTGGTATCATGCTATGCTTATTCAAGGCAGTGGAACTTTTGCCAGTGGCATCTCAGGATATATAAAGCCTTTCTCCCCTGCCCCAAACACACAATATGTAAAATTATGGGTTTTATCCAACTAAGCTATACACATTCAAATTAATGGATTTTAGTTGTGCCCATTATTGTCACTGGGTCTACTGTGAGTTCAGCTACCATAAGCTATAATCCTACGTTATGAACATAATCACACTTGTCCATGCAGAGTAACAGGAAGAAAATCAGTTCAATTCAGGGAATATCTTCCATTAGATATTAATAGTTGCTGGTTGCTATAAAAGAACACAAGCATCTTGACAGCTAAAGCAAAACCTAGCATGTGGGTGGAAAGTATTTTTGCTTCCCTGAATATGAAAACCATGTGAAAGGCAAAAGCCATCCCCTAAAGAGGGTAAGAGAAAATTCTGTGTGCTTATCATGTAGGTGATCATTACCACCCAGGAACCAATTAGATCACAAAGTCCCGTCCCCCCACTTGCACTGCCAAAATGCCTCCCCTGCCCCAATGCAGGGAGCGGGGACTAACAGTCACAGGAAAATGTCTCTACACAGACAAATTGCTCTCCCCTTGGTGAAGAGGTATCTTACCCAGAGGAAAATGCAGCATATCCGTTAACAAATGCTTCCCCAGGGGTTCAAAGTTTTTGAAGTGATCGTGTTTGAATGGGGAATTATTAAACAGAGAATTATTTCAGAACCTAAATGCAGTTCAATACATTATCATGTCACCAGAATGATCTGAGTGTATTCCTTTGGGTTTCTAAGCATCAGTCCCTGAAAGCCGGTCATACACCCAACAGACGTGGAAAACAGAAAGAGCAGTGGAACAGCTCGATATAGTTGCATTTATGGGTGCAATTTATGCAAAACGTGCACTTCAAACAGGAAACAAAATGCATGCAAGAGACACAGAAGGATTTCTGTTCAATTCCAGATTTCTGTTCAATTCCAGATTTCTGTTCAATTCCAGATATTGGTCTGTAAAACACAGATAGGGATTGGACAAAAGCTTGCTTACAAAAAAACACTGAAATACAAATTACATATAGTAGCCCACAGGCACTATAGGATGATGCAGAAACAAGTGTCAAAACAAGGCCACCCAGTTACCTTCTGTATATGGAATGGGAGGCCTCTTATCTGCCTCAGGCAACAAAATCTCTTGAGCCAGTCTTGCTGGCAGCTAGCCAATACTGTGTCACACTCTAGTCATACTGCAAATGGAGACGAGTCATTTTATATGTTTAGGTCATGGGTGGGGGGAGCCCATCCAATTTGTGGGTGATTCTGTTTATGAGTAGCATCACTTGGGAGGAGAGCCCTCATGGAAGAGTCTGCAAAAAGTCATGGGAAGCATGGTGTCCTGGTAATAAAGAAATCCCTGCCCTTAAAATGTTCCCACTTCTGCCCTCTACAATGTAATGCTCACATGAGCTATTCTTAGGCCAATTCACCCATTACCAATCAGCTCATGCTCTAGATTTAAATATTTTAAAACAGATGACTCACAATGTGTCTTAAAAAACCCCCAACCTGAATAACAACACTGCAAAGTATCCACTGACTGCAGTGCACCATTCACACAAATTAGGGTAGTTGTGCATGTGTGGTATGTGCAAGTGGATGCAGAACTCTAATTCAGAATCTGTTTCAAGTACATCCTCTGTGTTCTCTGATTCAAGAAAACAACAACAGAATCAGAGTTCTGATTTTATCTCCAGAGGACTCCCCTCATGGAAAACAATACACTCTGGAACTCTCTCTGAGCTGCCAAGGGGAAGTGAGGTGGCAGCCAGCCACATCCAGACACCTGCTTTTCCCCTTGACCCCCCCCAATCCACTACCACTGTGCCATTTCAGCAAAAGAATCTGGGGGTCTCCTGGGCTCCCCAAACAAAGGTCAAATCCTACTCACATCTGCCCTCTGAACTTCAGTAAGAGAGCTACCACTTGTGGCCAATAGTCATGACTCAATGGAGAAGCAGATGTTTCCATGCTGCAATCACCTCCCCATTGTTCTTTGTGCAGATGAAATAAAAGGGTTTCTCCATCCCCTTTTGAGAACAGAGCACACACACACACACACCCCACTTCCCAGCGCAAACGGTAACTGTGACTCAATACGCCTTTGGCTTTGCTTTCACTGCAAGAGCAAGATTGTGTTGGGGGGGGGGGGAAACTAGCTTACCTTCTTGGCAGGGGTAGATGAGCACATACTGTTCATCCCCTTGCCACAGCTCTGTTCTGAAGAGATCCTACTTTGCAGCAGGGCCTAAGCACTGCCAGTTCAGGAAACAAGGAACATGATGGGTCTCCCTATAGGTTCCTTCTAGCCAGAGCATTGGGAACACTGTGCCAAAACAAAACCCAAACATTTCTATGCAAAAGAAAAAGGGGTGGGGGTTGGAAGCATCAAGGTTTGCAAGACTGAACACAATGGTACTAGGGGAAAGCTAGGGCCCTGGGGAACCTGAGCTTCCTCCGGACCTCTTTGTCAGGGCAGGCTAAACTACAACAACTACTAATTTATTATTTATACCCCGCCCATCTGGCTGGGTTTCCCCAGTCACTCTGAGCAGCTCCCAACCGAATATCAAAAACACAATACAGCATTAAACATTAAAAACTTCCCTAAACAGGGCTGCCTTCAGGTGCCTTTTAAAAGTAAGATAGTTGCTGATGACATCTAATGGGAGGGTGTTCCACAGGGCAGGCACCACTACCGAGTAGGCCCTCTGCCCTGGTTCCCTGTAACCTCACTTCTTGCAGTGAGGGAACCGCCAGAAGGCCCTCAGCGCTGGAGCTCAGTGTCCGAGCTGAATGGTGGGGGTGGAGATGCTCCTTCAGGTATACTGGGCCGAGGCCGTTTAGTGCAGGGGTCGGCAACCTAAGGCCCATGGGCCACAAGCAGCCCATGGGGGGCGTCGCTCGGTTCGGCTCCTGTGCGCCGCGATAAACCGGCATGGAGCAGAGCGGGGACCGCCTTCCGCGATGTTGGTTGGCTTCCCATTGGCTGCAGGAAGCTCCTGCAGCCAATGGGAAGCTGCGCACGCCTCCTCCGTGCCGGAAGGAGCACCAGAAATAGTGTTTGTGCATGCATGCGTGCGTGCGCACTCCGGCCCACCACGGCGTCTGCGGGACCATGAACTGGCTCAAGCCACAAAAACTTTGCCGACCCCGGTTTAGGGCTTTAAAGGTCAGCACCAACACTTTGAATTGTGCTTGGAAACGTACTGGGAGCAAATGTAGGTCTCTCAGGACTGGTGTTATATGGTCTCGGCGGCCACTCCCAGTCACCAGTCCAGCTGCCGCATTCTAGATTAATTGCAGTTTCCGAGTCACCTTCAAAGGTAGCCACTTCATCATATAGGTTATCAGTAGCACTAGACACCAGGGCTCCAGCTAAGGGTGCTGTGGACTGTGCGGTAAGCAGGGGGAGACCACCGCCAGGGCCTGCCCCACTATTAAGCAGATTGGGTTAAAGCGGATCCTAGGTCTGAAAAGGCTGAAGATACCTGACCTTCACTGAATAGCAGCAGCTGTTCAATTGGACAGAGGTCTCTTCTTGAGATGCCAGGGATTGAACCTGGGACCTTCTGCACACAAAGCAGGTTGCTCTACCACTGAGCTACAGCCCACCAGGAATCCCCGCATGCTTCTGCTGCTTATGGGGAGGAGGAAAGAGCAATGCAGGACACTCAACATAGAAAACTGCCTTATACCAGATTAGGCTATTTGTCCAACTAGCTCAGTATTGTCTGCTCTGATTGGCAGTGGGGGGGGGGTCTTTGCCATCACATGCCTTTATAGCTGGAGTTGCCAAGGTCTAAACTCGGGTCATTCAGCCTGCAATGCATGTGTGCATGTGCTTTGATGCCACTGACTGAGCTGTGGTCCTCCCCCACCCCCACATCAGCACTGCACCACCAAGCCTGGATAGCTCGCTTGGTTAGAGCATGGTGTTGATAATGCCAAGGTTGCAGGTTCGATCCACACCTGGGACAACTGCATATTCCTGCATGCAGGGAGTTGGACTAGATGGTCCTCAGCGTCTCTTCCAACTTTTTGACTCTATGATTCACTGACTTCACGGCTAGCTAGGAACCTGCCTTAAAAAGCTGAGTTTTTCAGGATGCTAAGTTCTGCAATTGTGGAATACATATGCCACTCTTTTTTTGGGTAGGTGTATTTGTAGTTTTAAAGTGATTTTTTTTAAAGTTCAAAACACACACTAAAAGTTCAGAACTGATCTGATCTCCTCTACCAGTCTCTGCCACTTTATTCCACAGAATTGGCCCAGGGGATCAGCCAAAGAGGCAACACATACAATTTAGTCGACCAACTTTCTGCCATCAGAACGGAAGGAAGTGATTCCTCCAGAACTAATCTATTTCCAGGTTTGCACTAACAGCACAGAAAGCTGCCATGCAGACATGCCATAGCTCCCTGTGGGCTGTAGACAAAACAGGGCATTTGGAGAAATACCAACATGGCTGAAGTTTAAGGCAGCAGTTCTCCTGTAACGAGAAAAGGATCTGCAGCACCTTCATATCCAATTATACCTACACAGATCACAATGCCAATGGCATGGGGGGGGGCAGGGGCATGTAGCTGAGGAGAAAACTGAATGTAAATTTCAACTTAACCACATTTGAGGTCCAGCTCCAACCGCTGCTACATACTTGCAAAAAAATTCACCCCCCCAGCCGACACCTCCCCCACCAACCCATTAACCATCTTGCAAACTTGTGGCCTTGTTGATCCTTCCCATCTTGAGAGATCAAAAGGAGGTGGCAATGAAGAGCTACAGAAAAGGAACACACCCTGAGCCATTTTCTGCTGACTTGCCTGTCAGTTTTTGGAATGGGTGGGCATCAAAACATTGTCAAGCAAAACAAAAGGGAAGGGAGAGGGGAGGAGACGAGGTGCAACCTCATACTTGTCTGGGCTACACAACAAACTCTGCAAGCTTGTGGCAACTCCTGCTTCGCCCCTCTCTCAAGGGGAGGCGGGGGGGCGGGGAGAGAGGCAGAGTCTGTCTGCCTGCCCATCACAGGGGCAATCAAAACAGAAGTAGTACCCGAAGACCACACACCTAAAACATCAGACACAGAGATAACTGTGTGCAGGCATACATGGAAACGTGACATGCTCTTCCGAAAAGACACACACTCACTTTCCTACCTGACCATTAATCAGCACAAAGGTGAACAGCTTTTATTAGCAGATGCCAGTCATACTAGACGCCGCATTCAACTCTGCCTCAGTTTACCGCCTGTTAAATAGCACTAGCAACCAGCGACTGCACAAGGATGCAAGATGAATGTGTTAAAGGGGCCTTCGTGCTTAATAACACGCCGTTTGCTCAAACTCACAGGCTTTCTTTTCAGAGAAGAATAAGCGCCCCAGACAGACCCCCGCGAACTGTACCCTCGTTTTCTCTCAAATCTTCTGCGAAGGGGGGAAGAGGCACCTCATCTCAAGAGGCCTCTAGCCTCCCCCTCCATTTATTTGTTTATTTTAAAATCCACCCGTTTCATGACCTGGACAAAACCAAAAAAGCAGGCAACTCACCAGCCTTAACGCCCACCACCACCCCGCGGAGTCGAGGGGCCTTTGCTCAGTTTCTCCCGATCTCGTTTCTTTTCTCAATCCCCGAGCACAAGTCTCGCAATCCCAGCGGCGGATGCGATGCGCGATTCTCGCAACACCACTAACACACCACCGGCCTCCGGCTGTTCCCCGCCGGCCTCGAACCACGACGGTGGAGGGGTAGAGGGAGCCGGGGGGGGGGCTTCTCAGCTCTGGGAAGGGGATGGAAACCCACACACGGGAACGAGCGGAACACGGGTGCGCCCCATTGGCAGGGGGGAAAGGGGGGTGGGAGAGAGTGCCTGCGCCAGGATCCCTTTCCTTCCCCTCCTCTTCGTCCTGCGCCCTCCCTCCCTCGCTCCCTGTCGGCTCTACCTACCCTCGAAGTCGGAGATGATACCTTCCAGGTGCGCGTTGACCGCCGGGTCGGACATCGCCGCGCTCGGCTCCGGCTGGGCAATGCGCCCCCTCCCCAAGTTCCCGGCAAGGTCCCGAGCGCGGCGGCGGCGCTGCGCGGCGGGGCTGGGCGCCTTCGGACGGCCCCCTAGCCGCGAGAGGGGCGGACAGGCGGTCGAGAGGGGCGGGCTGCCGAAGCTCTCGCAGGCAGGATCCCCCGCCCCGTGGGCTCGTCCTGTTGCACAGGCTCGAATGAATGGAGGCAGGCAGGCAAGGAAGGCAAGGCAAGCAGGGAAAGCGCGGCCCTCCCCGCCCCTCTGCTCTGGGCAGCTTCGCGTGCGCCCGATCGGCTTCCCCTCCGCGCACTGGCTGCGCCGCACGCCTGTCAAGGCGAACCCGAGCAGGGCCAAGCCGACGAGAAAGCTGGGTGGGCAGGACGCGCGCGACTCCTCCTGCCCCCCTTCTCCAGCCGAGCCGAGGGGGATCCGAGCGAGCTCAGCCCCAGGCTCAAGGCAACGCCCCAAGCCCGCGAGGCACTCAGCCCAGGGGAGGGCCGGACCGCCTCTCCCTCCAAAAGATGCTCCAACACCGAGGGGGCAAAAGGCTGGGCTCCGGAGACGGCACCTCCATCACTTGGAACAGCGCGAAAACTCAATCCAGGCAGCGGGGCGGGCGGCGGGGCTTTAGAGCATGTGTAGAGTACATTTCCCTCACCAGTGCAGAAGCGGGCACAAATGTCTAACCAATCTCCCGATATAGCTTGGACTGTAGGCCAGGGCAGGCGTGCCAAAGTAGAAATGGTGTGCTTTTTTGATTGATTGATTGATTGATTGATTGAACATCAGGAAGAACTTTCTGACAGTAAGATCTGGAAGACAGTGGAAAGGACTCCCTCGGGAGGTGGTGGACTGTCCTTCCTTGGAGGTTCTTAAGCAGGGGTTGAATGGTCATCTGCCATGAATGCATTAGCGGTGATTCCTACATTGCAGGGGGGTTGGGCTAGATGACCCTCGGGATCCTTTCCAAACATATTCTATGAGTATGTTTATGCTAAGCACTCCACATCTAGGCTAGCAGAACAAATCCTTGGTATCTTTCTTTTTACAGCTAGTGAGTGCAATCAGAGAGAGAGAGAGAGAGAGAGAGAGATGTTAATAGTTGATGTTGTGTTTAGACCTAGGACTACATCAGCTGAAGGCGCAACACCGTTTTATTTATCTATCGTCCTGCCACATTTATAAGTATCTCAGGTCAAAGTAGCATAAAGGAAACAGTCTGTTTTTATCCTTACAAGAACCCTGGGAGGTAGAGTGAGAGAGGCAGAGATGAGAAATAGCAGGGGCCAGGAAGAACCCACCTGAAAAGCAAATCAGTGGTTATCTTGTCTTAAGCTCCTTGGAAGAAAGGAGGGTATAAATATAATGAATCCAGTTACCTAAAGTAAACAGGAAGAGCAATCCTATGGAGGAAAGGGAGAGTCAGCGGTGGAGGAACCACCATATCCTAAGCCTTGCTGGACACAGCAGAAGGTGGTGGAGCTGTTTTTTCCTATTGGAGAGAAAATGATTACAGCAGCTCCAGGGATTATAGTTATTCTATCCTGTGAGGTGAACAGGAGGATTTGGGATCCATGACCCCCTATGAGCTACATGGTGGAGGTGGCAGAGGTTGCTGCCACCACAGTGAGGGGGACCTTCAGCCACAGACCCCTCCCACACCACCAGTGAAGGGGCCAGGTCCACAACAGCCAACATCCTCTCTGGGAGCTTAGGATTCTTCTTCTGCAAAAAAGGATGATGAATGAATCTCCAATAACAGCAGTAAAGACAGGTACAAGGTCCAAACAGGTACATAAGCTGCTTGTCATCATGCCATGATGCATTCGGTGGCACTTTCTGCTGGTAAGCTGATAACCCTTTCCCAGCTGGATGAATAGGTCTGTGCCATGGGTGTCTCTTTTTATTGTTTTTAAATTCATTTACTGCTATTTTCTGTGATGTTTTCAACTGTTTTCATCTGTTTTATTGCATTGCATATGGTGCCTTGAGAGGGCAATTTATTATTATTATTGATAATAACCTTTTTCATGTTTTCAACATTCTAAGAACATCTGTTAACAATTTATAAATGTCATCTAAAATCCAACTCATAATACAAAAGTGTGCCTGATTTCTCTATAGTGACACAATCTTTCCAGCACTGGTGAAACTTTCCATGTTTAACTATCTGTTTTTATCCACAGCATGACACAGAGGACTTTTTTTTTTAAATGGAACAGAACTGCTTTCTTTCTTTCTTTTTTAAGAAGAAAAGAAAGAAATCAGAATAATGCCCTCAGCAGGATTCTGTTTAATCTGAGTTAGGAAAAAGTTTGTATCTGCCATACTTTATGAGATCAAAAAGAACAATAAGGGAGCACTGCCTGCATTGAATGCTTCAAATGGTTTTTGGCTTTAAGTTTGGAACTGTTAAACCACAACATTACAGAGACCTTTGTGCACTCCAGGTCAGTTTGCAGCCAAAGTGTTTTCAAAATATGTGGACATCCTTTATACGTATCAGCAATACATGACAGCATTTAGAAGCAGACCAGTGCCTGCTTTACTGAATGAGCTCACTTGTGCATTTCAGAATCAAAGGTGTTACCAGAGATTGACAAGTGGAAGTGCTCCTTTTGCACTGCTCGTCTCACTTCCTTAGTCCAGCTGCCAGGACTTGCTCCTCCAAAAACATCACAGCTGGAGGGAGAGCTGGCTATTGTTCAATGAACAGTAGGGCTATAGCCCAGTGGAAGAGCAACACTTTGCTTGCAGAGGGTCTCACGGTCAACCCCTCCATGCAGGGCTGAGAGAGACCCCTGTCTGCAACCCTGGAGAGTTGCTGTCAGTCAGTGTAGACAATACTGAGCTAGATGGACTATTGATCTGACTCAGTATAAGGCAGCAACTTCCTGCGTTCCTTTGTACACAGTACAGCAAGCAAGCTGGCTGATCAGTGCCAACAAACTTGGCAGTGGCTCTGAAAGGAAGCTGATGTTTCCTTCTCATACAGTGCCAAAGCATCAGAGTTGCATGTACAATCCCTTTCAGAGACTTTCCCCCCGTGTGTGAGATTTTGATAAATGCTCTTGACTAGAAGAATTGAATGCAAGAAGGGAACTAAAGGTCAACTGTTCAGATATTAACCTAGGCCAAGATATTAACACCAAGGTGGTGCCACCTCTTTTTCTTCTGGTCCTGCCTTTTCCATGAACCCTTTAGTGTGAATTTTTAAGGCTCATGGTATTCCAACTGTTCATTTCATTGCCATGTACTGAGACTGAACCTCAACAAGCAACCTGAAGCTCATTCCTGAAGCAAAGGGCCAAACTACATGTCATGTTGTTCATGCTGTTTTTTGTTTTTTTGCTTAAGCAGCAGTGAGGCCACAGTCAAAAATGCATAGCTGATCCAGAGCACATTCCTGTCTCAGTTTCCTGCTGCTGCAGGAGGATGTTCAGATTCAGGCCCCACAACTGTTATTCCTTCCAAATAAAAGTGTACAGTTTTAGCATGCTGTCGCAAAAGCATAAACAATCATAGTAGGCAGTTTGGGGTCTTTATGGCTTGGCAACAGTACAGACCCAGTGCTTTTGAGGGGCACCAGTCAGCTAAACCTCAACACTTTGAAGTTCAGTTAATTTCAAAGAGCCGTAATTTCTGTACTAAACTATCCCAATGGAATCAACAGGGCTTACAAACAACAAAATTGACTGCAATGTCTCCAAGCTACTGAAAAGGTCTGTTATATTTTCTGGGTCAATACTATCCTGCAGGGCCATTCAGCAACTGCACTACTGTGATATCACTTACGGATAACATATCAAAGGTTAAGGCTACACTACACCTGATTTGTGGGAGTGAGGAGGAAAGACCATGGATAATTTACTTGGAAATCCACGCCCCCCTCTCCCCTAATTCAGCACCTTCTAAGGCTGGGCTATTCCACAGTAAGGCTTCAATGCTATCCACACTTACTTAGAAGTTAACTTCCAATAAACCATGCACAATAAAACCACACATCCAATTAATTTCCATAGTGCGGGGAGAGAGCCAGGTCAAACTTACAAAGACTTCACATTGACTAGATCATGGTGTGTGTGTGTGTGTATATATATATATATATATATATATATATATATATATATATATTTGTGAAAGACAGTTACTTGCAGTCTGCAGAAAAATAGCTTCTACAACACTGAATCTCCCAGAGATTTCATAAATAGAGAGGGAGAGGAAGTGAAGTCATCAAGAGGAAATCAAGCCTACTTTCTCTATGTTTATTTGGGAAAATGACACCCTTACTTGCAAAGCCTGGGAAACATAATGGAATAACAGGAAAATCCCACACCCTTTAGAACCAGGATTAGAGAGAGAGACTAGAGGGAAAGTCATGTGGTCATGCTTTCGCTCTTCAGCTAAGACTATGCTCTCCTTAGGGTGTGGATTTATTTATTTTTTAAAAAGTCTATTAAATCTCACTTTGTTTCACAACTGTTTATACATAAAGTTAGCAGACAACATCAAAACATCATTTGCCAGAAGGCACACAGCCTAAACAGTGAAGCATCACTTCACGGAAGACATGTGGTCTAGCCTTAGGTAGCATCTCTACAACGTTGCCTCTGGCTACCAGCTTCACATAATATCAGAGACAGGTGCTGTGGTTGCATGTATGTAAATGTGAGAGAGGAAGAGGTGTGAGTGCATGTGTATGTGAGAGACAAGTGCTGCTGTGGAAGAGGGAGTGACAGTAGTGTCAGTTTCTGAAGCTAAACTGCATCACCATTCAGTCATTTCTCCCAACCTTTGCCAAGCCATTGTCTTTCTCTTACACATGGAAAGAGGCACAGTACAATGGGAAACCTGCATGCCTTCAACAAGAGCATCATTAATGACAGCAGGTATCAGTCATCCATTGGCAGCCATTCTACAAATAGCCTGGCTGACTTCAGGGCTATATAGTTCAGGCAGGAGAGTGTTATATTTTTGAACACTGCCTCATTTGAAATGCACTTTGCTTGCCCCCTAATGACTTTAATGAACATATGGCACCGGGTGGGGTGGTTTTCTGTCCTGCTCAGCTTTTCCACATGCATGTTGGATGCAGACAGCTCTTGCTCCTTATTACCCATAAATTGGAGAGAGGCAGGCAGTAACCTTCTGCTCTTCTGTATTCAGAAATGTATTGTTCATGGATAAAACGAATGTGCCCGGGTGAGGTGAAGATGGTACATGGCAGAAACAGAAATGCAGAAACAGGCTGGTCTTGTTTCTGACATTTCCACACCAGATCCCAATTACAGAGCCTATAGGAGAAAGATTAAATGAGTCCCCCCACCCTCCTCCACCCTGTGTTGCCAAATGGTTTTCATTCTCATTTTCAGACTCTTGGAAATTTATTTCTGGGGTGGAGGGGGGTGGGAAGAGAAGGAGAAAATGAGATTTCCATACCTAACGCAAGAAGAGGCTTCTGGGGCTTTCAGGCAGCAATTCCAGCTGCTGTCCCTCCTTCCGCACACATTTTGTATCTGCACAGGCATAAATTCCTCTCCCTTCCATGTCAAGGAGCTTCTGTTTGCTACAGGCAACAGTTCACCTGCAGCTTTGTCTGCATAATGATGCCTACCAGTCACTGGGGAGCACAAGCAGGGAATGCGCTGTTGCGCTCAGGTACTGCTTGCTTGTGGGCTTCCCACAGGCATCTGACTGGCCCCTGTGAGAACAGGGTGCTAGACTAGATGGGCCTTTGGCCTGATCCAGCAGGGCTCTTCGTATGTTGTTAACATTCCTGTAAGAAGAAGCAAGCAACTGCTGCTGAGGGATGAGGAACCTGGTCCCCTTCATATGCCGTTGGACTCCAACTCCCTAATGCGATAGCCAGCATGACAGGTGTCCAAGGATGATGTGATGTTCCAACAACACCTGGAGGGCTAAAGGTTCAACACCCTTGGTTTAGAGATGTTTTCCAACTCATCACTCCTAACATGTGGTGGGCTGACCATGTTCTCCATTGGAGGGCATGTGCCAAAGCTCAGACACCAGAAGAGGCTCACTGTTGACCCCTTCAAATCATCCTGGCCCTGGTCCTCTTCTAAGTCCTGGTTCACTGGTAATGCTAAGTCAAACCATGGCTAAGCAAGAATGTGCAAGCACATGAGTATGTGCAGAAAAAATTGTGGCCGCTTCTCTCCTCCTCTAGTCTTTCAGTCAAACCGTGGGTTGTAGTCAAAGTTTGTTCTTGGCTTGCCAAACATGGTTTGTCTGTGGAAGACAAAGAACAAACCTGGGTTCAGGTGTAGCACTTGGCCAAACTGGAGCTGAGCTGCACATAGCACAGCTAGCAGGAGGAAGAGCGAAGCAGCCACTCCTGTTACTTAGCCATGGTTTGACTTTGTGTGATGTGTGAGTTGGGCTTTACACAAGCAGTGGCATAAGGAAGGAGAAGGCACACCAGCCTCCAACAGTCTTGAGCTCTCCTTCTGGGCAATGGGTACAAGCCAGGATTCAGTGAAAGAAGGCAAGTGAATGAGCAACAATGACAGTGGCAAGCAAGTGGTCCCAGTCAGGGAACTGAGGACCCCAACTGAGGGTGTCTTGTCCAAAAGCCCCCTGAAATCTGGAGGTGACACTTGAGTTGGGTCAGGTAAGCTTCTGTACTGTAAATGTACAAATGTATGGGATCAGCTTAAGGAAAGAGATTCATATCCTTTGTAAATTTCAGTATTTTCCAGGCAGGAACCTGACAGGAAAAAATGACTATGAAGTTTCCTCTTTCCTGTATTCTTTCTGATTTTTTAATGTCATTCTTTTCTCATTGCTGCACAGAGACGTCACCTAGATCAGGGTTTGGGAAGAAGGTAAATGGTAGATCTCTGGGTGATTTGTAATAGATCGGCAAGCATTTCTTATTTTTGGTGCTGGAGCTCACCATGTGAATGAGGTTATTTTTCCATATGCCACTACAGACATCCATGAAAAACGGTCTGGGGTGGCCTGGAAAATAATAATAATCACCCTCTTGCATTGTTGAGGCATTACATACAAACAACTAACCATGCAATGCAAGGTGTATTTTCCCTGAGTACAGATTTTGTTGGCAGTTACTGGATCTATACCTAATAACAAAATTTATCTGCCAGTTACATGTTGCAATATACTTGGGAGCTGGCTCAGATATTGTTCCAGGTCATATACTGAACTTTGAAATTCTGAACATGTTGGGCTATTATGCCAATATGACATCTAAGTGTGAAAATGTGTTTTCTGGCCTCTAGGGAATCATATTTGAAGTTAACAATAAAACATTCCTTTGGCTGGGCAGATCTCCAGATTGGCTCTCCTTCTGCACTAGAAGTGAAATTTAGGTGGTTTGCTTCTGCTCTTCTGATATAATGAAAAAGAAGCGTACCTGACAAATGTTAAAGGATATAAAAGATCCCAGTTGGAAGCCCCATTGCTGAGTTGGCTCAGGACCATTGAATGAAGTGCAAAAGCATTAAGAGCTTATCAGAGCACCTTCTATCAGAGATATTCTCTCTCACACACATACTTTCCTCTACCAAAGGCAGGTGGCACACACAGCACATTCATGTCCCGTTTTCTTTTGAGGGAAACATTTGCTAAATTAAAGCAAAAGAAAAGCAAGGGAGGAAATAAAAAGGAAGGGGGGATAATTAAAACCTTCCTGTTTCCTTTCTTAGCTGTGGGAGGGGAGCATGTCCCTGGGCTTCCTTTGGCATAGTGAAATATGTACTTAAGATATATAGTAAAGGGAGTTCCTGTCTAATCTATGGGAAATTGGGACTGTGTCTCTGTAATGAGGGAGAGACAGAACGGAGAGAAGCAGAGCAAAAGGCCAGGCAATCATTAAAGGGATGGAGGGATGGATCGTGGATGGATGGGGGATATGTGGTGGTGATGCAGGGGTGATGGGGAGGCAGAAGGAGGACTTATAAGAATGAAACAGGAAGCAATTGGAGAGGGGGAGTACTAAGCTGACACTACATGCAACTGGCTTCCCATCCTTAGTAATAAAACAAGCTCAAGCAAGGAGGTGGCAAGCCGTGTTCAACAAACCTGGAGCCACACTTTCAAACATTCTATCAGCCCATCTTAGCTAATGCTTTGCTTCTTGACAAAACACAGTCCTTATGAGCTCCTTGTTTGGACAAGGGTCCTCCTGGCGGGGCTTGCATGCCCAGGTTCAGTGGGGGGCTTCTTCACACTGCCTCTAACCATCTTCTTGAGTGAAAAGTGACTGTGGTGAACCTGAGTCAAGGAAACAGGCCCCTTCCCAGAGCCAGTCCTCAACACAAGGTTATTTTTATTCAAATTGTCTTGGAAATAATTCCAGAATTTAATCCAGATCAAATGATGATGATGATGATTGGGGCAGGGGATTGACTTGAGTCGATGTTGTTTATGTTTGAAGAAAGTGACAGATCTGAAAAGCACTGAAGCTGTATTGATTTGCCCCTTGGCAAAGTACTAGCTGGATTTAATCTGAGGTACTCTGAGACATACAACAGTTGGTCCCAGAGCTGCCAGACCCTGCTTTTTGGCAGTAGAGAGGCAGAGGTAGGCAACAGCTCTATATCTGTGTGGGTTTATTTAATACCCAATTTACATATTGATGTGTTATTTGCCATGCTGTAGCGAACACACACACAGTAGGACAGCTCCCATGTGCTTCAAAAGGGCTGGTGCAGGAGAACTTTGTGGATGGATTGTGGTCTTTGCCTTGACCCCTGTGCTTGACAGGTGGGCAACTCCAGCCACCTATCAAAGTTAGATTGTGGAGGGTAAGGTAAATTAAAGATCCAGTCTGCCAGGTAGATCCATTTCCCCTTCTTCGGCATACAGTGTACAGCTTTTGGTTCAGTCTTCTCGCTCAGCTAGCAACACTCAGCTAGCATCTCATAGCAACATAGGGAACTACATTATACCATGTCACACCACTGGCCCATATTGCACAACACAGGCAATGGCTCTGCAGGATTTGATCCAGGAGACATTCCAAGTCTTACCTGAAGATGCCACTTTCAGCATGCAGAACATGTGTTCAACCACTAAGTTACAGCCCCTGTAGTCTCACACTATCAACAGAAGCTATAGCATCATTTGGTTGCCTTTGTTGTCATATCCATAAATATGCAGCAACAACAACAACAACAAACAAAAACAACAGCAACAACTCCTCTTATCCCAATCAGGAAAATATGAGCAAATCCATACACAAAGTTAGTCAGGAATTCTATGTTATAATTCAGTGACCAGAATGGCCTCATTCTGCAGTTTATCCCTACAAGGCATATTTACATATACTGTATTTACTTGGCTCTATCCTCTTGTACATTTTTGTTGTTGTGAATATGCCAGACAGGGACATACGCCTGAACTATGTATTAATATTGTTGCCATATATTCATGAAGAAGCAGTTACCGCTCCGCCTTGAAATCTCATCTAACCTCAATAAGCAACTTAGCAGACACCAGCAATGCCATGCTAATTCATTTTCCTGAAGGGAGGGAAATTACTTACCGTAATCATTCCCAAGACAGCAAAGTGAAATCAGAGATCTGGTGATACTAAAAAGTTATTAAAGTTAGTGGGGAATTTGGGAAAACAGCAATGAGCTGACAAGCATGTGATGGTCTGGAAGAGATTTGTTTCCAGGGACACATAGTAATTCAGGTCTTTTAAAGGGGGTACATAGCAATGCCAAGGAAAGTCTAGAGCAGCCTCCCTCAACCCGGTGTCCTCCAAATAATTCTGAACTACAACGCTCAGCATCCCTGATCATTGGCCATGTTGGCTGGGGTTGATCAGGGTTGTAGCCCAAACCATCTGGAGGGCATCAGCTCCAGAAAGGTTGCTCTAGAACAGGCACATCCAACTCCCAAGAGACTGCGATCTACTCCCAGTATAAAAAAACTGGCAGTGATCTAACCATTGTCTTTGCCAAGAGTTGCTGAGCTTTTTTGGGGTAAGGCTGCCCAGAGTTGTTGAGCGATCAAAAGGTTGGACATGCCTGCTCTAGAACAAACACAATTAGGTATAACAGAACTGTTCAGAATGTCAGAGTCACATTGCTGGAAAGGACATGAGGACCAAGACATCTTCCTTGGATGGCCTGCCTATGCCACTCTAGACTGATGTTCATCCCACCTCTCTTTAAATGAAGGCAGGACCCGAGATTCCATAACTTCTCTGAAGAACTTCCTTCATTGCCAAGCTGTGGACGCATGTCTACATTTCAAATTTATTACTACTACTACTAATGATCCGCCCTTCATGTTAAGGTCCCAGGACAGGTTGCAACATTAAAACACAACATTAAAAAAGCTTTAAAGAATTTACAATCGCAAAAATAAGGTGGGTCCTAAAAACATATACCTCAAGTGCCAAAAGCCAGGGTAAAGATGTGCATCTTCAGCATCCTCTGGAAGCTGTATAATGAAGGTGCCAGGCACACCTCTGTGAGAAGGGGGTTCTACAGCTAAGGGCCTGGAAAGGAACTGGCAATCAGTGCAGCTGTTTTGAAACAAGGGTTATATAATATCTACATGGAACCCCAGTCAGTAATCTGGCTGCTGCATATTGGACCCATTGAAGCTTCCAAGTCCTCTTCCAAGGCAGCCCCACACAGAGCACATCACAACAATCCAATCTGGAAGTTACCACAGCATGGAGCACATGTAAACCAGTTTCAAATTGTTAGTGCAAGATCTTTTGACATTTTGGCCCATGATGTAGCTTTAAGTTCTGGTTTGCACTTTGTTCTCCAGTGTTTTGCTTTTGGCTCCTGATTTAGCCATGTTCCCTCCCTCCCATACTGACTGTGTGAACCCTGGCAGCAATGCCCATTTCAGCTTGAGATAGGAATCTATTGCACTCCAGATTCCCACCCCAAATGCTTGTCACCCTGATATCTCTGCAGCAGGTAAGTCCTTCTCTTTGTTCTTTCCCATTTTCATAGTGTCAAAAATCTACTGACACTCAGCAAATGACTCTCGTCCAGCCCCACAATAGACACTGACAAGCATTTGTTACAGCTCATAAAGGTTCAAGCACGATTTCTGCTCCTACTCTTTTATCTCACTGTCCTGCTGGCAAAGAGCCAATGGAGGAGAATACTAATGGGAAGAAGGGGATTTCTCTTAATGCTGGAGAAGCACCACCATCCCTGGAAAAGCTGGCAAGAGGAAGTCATTCAGCCCACTTAGCTGGGTTCTGATAATCAAGTGGATTTGTGGTTGCTGATTTACCTGGCACCTTCCCCAGCCCTGGGCTCAAAACGGCTCAGCAGGAAGCTTGGAGAGGAACTCTGAAGATACAGCAGCGCCTGGCTCACAGTGCTAATTAAGAAGCAAAAGAGCAACTTGATTGGCAGTTGTTAGCCATTTAGTGTTACATGTGCAGCCCCCCTCAGTTATTTTGAAACTGGAAGCTGCAAGCTTTGCTCGCTCTCTGCATGCTACTCGGATTTGATCGCTGGAGCCGAATGGCTGCTGTGCTTGTTCTGCTTTTAATGACCAGCACCAGAAAAACACCTTTGTCTGCCAAAGATGGGGCCTGTTGAAGGGTCACTCCTGTTTCCTGCACAGCTTGAGAGATTTCTAAAGCTCTTGAAGTTGTGCTTCCAGGGTTTGTTTGATTTTTTTCAAAAAATAATAATACTACTACTAAATGTCCGGGCTCTGCTTAAAAAAGGTGAGAAGCGAACCATGTCTTTAAACAGAAGAAAAGGAGGACGTATGAACTGGTCAAACCCAGCTGACCAACAGCAGGTGCCTTGCCAGGCAACTGAACAGAAGGAATAAATGAGCTGCCTTCCTAAGCACCTAAACCAGAATGTCGACCTACATCTTGGGATCCACATCCATTTTTACTTCAGAATACAAAAGGCCCATGTTGACTGAAATGAGCTCCCAAATGGAGTGGGAATGTTGTATGTTTATTTTTTAAAGAAAAAAATGCTATGGAAATGAAACATCATCCAACCATTTTCAGATGAAATTAACACAGTGCTGAAGAGCCATGGGGTTTTTAATGCTCCTGTCTGTTAGGAAGTGAGGTGTGAGAAGCAGCTCTCTCTCTCGTGGGGAGTTTTAAGCTTTTTATATGGTGTGGCTTCACGTGTTGTTGTTTTTTACAAGGTGGAGAAGGGGAAACGGTCGGAGCAGCTTTTTAGCAGATAGCAGCTTCCCAGTAGAGACTAACAACAAAAGCACAAGGTTAACTGGAGATTCCCTCTGCTGAGAACAGTGACCATGGAGGCGGTGCGGGCTTGAACACAGTCCAGGGAGGTCTTATCCAACTCTCCTGGAAAGTCTGTCCATCTACGGAAAGTGCCGTGGCTGGAAGAGCCATTAGAAGATGAGCTGGTTTATGTCTCCAGTGCCTGCCCCTGAAGATACATGGGGTTCCTGGAAGTTTTCAGCTAATGGGAGGAACAGGCACACAGGCCTGTCACTTGCATTATCTTAAAAGCCACTTGGGGCATCTGCTGACTGTTAAGACCCTGCTCTTGGCTTTCAGAGGGATCTTGCTGCAGCGAGATGGAAAGCGCAGTGGAGAATTTTATTAGGCCTGGATTTTCCTTTCCCACGGATTTTCACCAAAGCTTTTCCCCGCCCCTCTTTCCCCTCCTGTTCCGTTTTTAGTGTCACAAGGTACTCCTCAGCGTTTAAAATCATAAGATAGTTCTGCTGTGGGCAAAGGTGCTGCCAAGCACAAACACTTCTGCTGTGAAAAAAGCTATTGATTTACTCTTTGAATTATGAGCCAATGGGGGAGCAATTCAATATACACTTAGGTTTCTATAGACAGCCATCAAAAATCCTCCCTAAAGCCAATCTCTTCTGTCAAAAGCTTTCTGGATTCTCGGGGGGGGGGGGGCTTCCAGGTGGGTGAGATATCTCACACATGGAGCATTCAGATCTGGTTTTTCTATGCGGGCAATTGGCACAGAAGGCTCCATACATGCACACACTTATATCCACTTGTGCTTTTCATAACTTATACTATGGCTTCCCATCCACATCAGAGGGTGGCCCTGGGTGGCATGCTTCCACACTGTGTGTGCTCCCCCATTCTCCACTACCTTTTTCCAATTTTGGGAGGGGCTTGCACTTGCTGCTCCCCCCCCCCCGCAGGCCAGAAGTTCTCCATCCCTCATTTAAGGTTAATCACGATCTAGATTCTCAGAAATAAATGAATGTGGAATTGATGCTGCTCGCTCATACAAGCTTTCAGCACCATCTACACGACACTGTTTGACATTTTAAATCGTTATGTGTTGGGTCCTTCGCACCACTTGTTATAAAGTGCACTGCTTGTAATAAAAATGACACTGACGTTTTTCTCCTTTCACCCCTGCAACTAATCTTCCTACATTTTCAAATGCATAAATACACAGGCAGATAAATATATACACCTACAGGGGGAGGAATGGACAGTCGCCATGCCACTTTCATGCCATTTTGCTCTATGAGTTGAGTTAAAGAAGTTTCCACCAGGCGCAGAGGCTCGTGAAAGGTTAAGGGAAGAAGGACGGTTCTGCTCTCTGAAACACCACCAATGGCAGCAATGGTTAGAGGAGACTAGCTAAAGGATGAGAGACTAACATTCCTCAAGCAGCAGTAGATGCCCTTGTTAAATGGCAGATGTTTAGAGCACAGCAGCCCCCCTTTGAAGAAAGTGACCTGCTTTCCAGTACATGTGGATTACATATTACTCCATTAGCATTGCTTAACACAAACAACTAAAACAAACAGAAATCATGTGGTTGCTGGAAGCACCCAACAATGGCCCAGAATGAAACCCACAAGTTTTGTTAGCATCTCTGATCCTAAACAGAGAATTGTTTCCTATCCCTTTCCTGGCTGAAAACAAAGATTTTTGCTTAGAGAAGCATCATGCACCGGCTTTATTGTTTCATAATTTATAAGCAAATGTTTTTGTAGTAATTGCTGCTTTGTAGGGACAGACCCCTATGATGAGTCAGTGAAATGCACAGATATCAGGCCTGACAGCTGTTGGAATGGGTTGCCCCACAGTGTGGCCCAGTAGCTATTGCAAAGACTTGATGACTTCAAGTTTGTTCAGGGCCTCCACTAATGTTTCCTTATCTGGAGCATTATAGTTTCCTTAACTGGAAAACCTTTGCTGTTGTTGAGAATGTGTATATGGGTACAGCTGGATGGAAGTGCCTGGGCATCACAGTGGGCAGCTAAACCAGAACTGTGGGAGGCAGCAAAGCTAGTGCTTCCAGAATTCAGGAGCTTCTCCCATCCCACAATATTACAGTGGACACTCGGGTTGCAAACGGGTTGTGATTCGGCGTGTCTGCACATGTGCAAAGCACAATTTAGCACTTCTATGCATGCGTGACTGCTGAAACCCGGAAGTAACCTGTTCTGGTATTTCCAGGTTTCAGTGGTCCACAACCCGAAAAAACACAACCCGAAGCATCTGTAACCCGAGGTATGACTGTAGCTTAGTACTCCCCCTCAAGAGTTACACATGCTGCTTCCAAATATTTGCCCTCAGCCTCCTTCCTTCCCTGTATGTCCTCCCTCTCCCCCTACTTTCGCTGCCTTTGTAGACCTGTGGGCAGGGCCTGTCTTGATTTCCCATCAATTACACACAATTTCGATCTTGAAAATGCTATGACTGTAACTAGCGCTGCCATTACCCTGGCCAAAGGGAGTGCAGCTCAGGCAAATTCTGTATCCTCTTCTCTGGGTATGTGGTGGATGGGCTGGGGGCCGGGGGTGGGGCAGCAGGGAGGCAACACAGTGAAAAGTCAGTGTCAGTGTTGTATTGTGTGCCGACAGTGGGAGACAGATGTGTACCAATCACACATCTGTTCCACTTCAGCACAGCCATCTGGACACGTTTTAGCCCCAGATTCCTCCTTAGACACAGGGAGAAGCTTAAAATCAGGCTGTGTGTCTTGCTACAGGCTCCTTGTGTCAGCAATTCTTCCCCTGCCTTTTCTCTCCTGCTGGAATCCCTCCTTGTAATCCGCACTAATTCTCTGCCTCTTTTCCATATCTACGGGCCTCTAATCCTCTCTGCTCTTCTCCAGTGATGTGTAAACAAAGCCACTGCTGAGAGGTTAAGGGAGCATTTAAAGAGACTCCGAGGCTCAGAAGAGCAAACATTGAGCCCCCGGAAAAGGCAGGCTCAAGCCTCAGTGCACAGAGGCTGGAAAGAAGGAAGGAAGGAGCTTGGCCTGTTCCTTGCGAATTTGATCAGCTGGCACGTTTGAAGGGTGCTCGTTCTGCTTCCCAGAGAAGGGCACCTTATTGTTCTTGCTCCTGGCAGCTTACTATTTACTGCGTAACTGCTGGCACCCCTCACCCCACCCCCAGCGCTTTCCAAGGAGCACACTAGCTTGCTGCACCCCAGAGCTCTCCTTGGGGACAATGACTGGAATGATGCAGGCATCAAACCATTTCTCCTGCCAGAAATTATGTGCACACCAAAGCCCATCAGCAGTCAAATTTCCCCAAGGCTTCCCATATGCAACATGGACTGGAGGTTTCATTGAAAAGCAAAGACTGCCACCTAGTGGCATTGTGGAGTCTCAGTAGAACAAAGCAAGATTTTATTTATTTATTTTTAAATTTGTTTTGAGAATGAACAGCATTCATCCACAAACATCTTAGGAGCAACCACCATGCATATGCATCTAACTCCACTCCCTGTCCCACATCAGTCATTCAAATGCACAGTGCAGCATCAACCCCCAGAGGTCCATTGCTCATCTACACAGCAGAAAGGAACAATTTGTGAGAACGGTATAGACCCTGGTGCATGACTAGTACACACAGTGAGGAGGACTTAGGAAGAGGCAGGTGAGTCTTAAGAGGAAGGCATTCTCCTCCACTGTCTGAGACAGGATGTCCCTGAGTACCAGCCGCTGGGAATTTCAGGTGGGCAGAACGATGTTGCACTCATAATAATAATTTATTATTTATACCCTTCCCATCTGGCTGAGTTTCCCCAGCCACTCTGGGCGGCTCCCAATCGAGTGTTAAAAACAATACAGCATTAAATATTAAAAACTTCCCTAAACAGGGCTGCCTTCAGATGTCTTTTAAAAATAGGATAGTTGCTTATTTCCTTGACATCTGATGGGAGGGTGTTCCACAGGGCGATATCTTGATTGGCCACTGTGAGAACAGGATACTGGACTAGATGGGAACATTGGCCTGATCCAGAAGGCTGTCCTTATGCGGAACCTTATTGCTGAACCAGAAGTTTGTAGAGTGACCATACACACAAGGGGGGGGGAGAGGAAATATTCATTTCACTTGATTCTTTTTGTAGGCCCAGCATTCCCAAATCCTGTTCTGTTAAAGAACATGTGTGATTATAGGTCTCAGTGCCTCTTCAGCAGTGAACACTGATGGAGCAGAATTGAAAACGTAGGCCAAATTGCAGGAATAATCCCTCCAAATAAGGGATCTAGGCTGAGGGTACAGAGTAATTTGGGCTCAAAAAAGATGTAGATTATACTTTTTTAAAAAGAAAGAAAGAAAGAAAGAAACTTGCCATTTTGTTCTCTTTTCTCTTTTGAAATGATTCAAGTTTCTAGATCTCAGGCTTCTGCAGGGAAAACTTTTAAATGTGCTGACAGAGTCTGATGAAGAACCAAGTGGGGCATAGATTCTAGGGGATCAGAAGGAGGCCTGCGCTGATGGCTCCAAGGAAGTATTTCAGCCACCCAGAAATGAGCAACATCATCAAGTCCCATAGTGCTAAAGGAGCATCTTGGGTACCGTGGTGGCAGCTGAACACAGAGGAACAAGCAATATGTGTAGAATAACAAGGAAAATGCGAGAACATGGACTAAGGCACTCAAGGCCACTGCAAGGAGCAAGCACACGTGACAGCAGATGGCTCTGGGACAATGGGGAAGCAGGCCAGCCCCTGCACAATTCATTCAAGTGTCACTGATGTGTGGCTTGAAGCAAACTGAATGCACTGAAGCAACACATCATCATCATCATCGCCTTTGGGGGGACAATGATGAGAGCATAAACAGACTTACAGCACAGTCGTAGGCATGTTTACTTGGAAATAAGTCTCACAGTGTTCAGTAGGGCCCGCTCCCAGGTTAAGTGTGTATATGCAGTGTCTTACAGCATACATAGCACATCAAGTGTTCAAAGGGCTTTACATTCCTTTAATATTAAAAAGATACCATATTTTAATCAGTGATCCCTCCCCTTTTTAAAGGAAAAAAGTGTGAGTATTCACCATGAAGTTGTTACAGTAAGTGCCACACTTATAAATTTTGAAAAAAGGGGTGGTGAATTGTGTGCCCTTGAGTACCCCCAGAAAATAGAACTGATTTTAATCTGTTTTTATTATGGGTCCTATCAGCGTAAGCCCTGTGCAATGACTTTTGCTTGTGCAATGGGGCTTTCCCTCCTCTCCTCCCACTGTGTGCCCTCTGGAATTAGCTCAGGGGAGTCAGAAGAACCATTGGAACAGTGGGGGGGGGGAGTAGGGGTTGTTCCATCTGGCAAACTGGAAGGGGTGCCTGAGCACTATGCTGAATTCTGCCATATATGTTTGTAAATCACCTCGACAAACATGTAAAAGGTAATCCATAAAGTAATAAAATGAACAACAACAAGAAGTAAGCCTGCATTGTTAACTCCATGTCAGATATGAAACACTGGGGCTCACAGAACAGTTACAGTATTCCCTAATCTATCTATTCCCAGAAAAAGAAAAAGAAACTTTTAAAAAGAATCCCTGAGATACTTTTAACTCCTCTTGCTAGTGAGAGAGTAGCAGTTGAAAAGAATGTATATTGGCTGCAGAATGGTACTTCACTGTCCTTCCTAAAGTGGTTTCTGCTATGATGAATAAAGTTGTCAACTCATCACCTCTTCATTAAAAGCACAAGTGTTAATAATCAATGGAAACAGCCACCATTGTGATTGTCATCAGAAAACTGGGGAGAGGCGTGAGGAAGGTTAAAGCAGCCAGCTTTGCTAGAAGAAGGCAAAGCAGGCAGCAAAAATAGCCACAACCACCCTAGCCTTAGAAGCCTATTCAAAAATTGTATTTTGGTGTTGGCTTCTCCTGACTCAGCAGCAATCTCTGTACTCTTTGATCAGGGTTCCTTTCCTACTCTCCTGTTGCTTTGGACAAAGATTTATTGCTCTGAGACTGAGTCCAGCATGAAGGGTCCACTTAACCCAAGGAAGACCCATTCATTATCAAAATAGAATCAATCACCTAATGATCTGTGGTAGGGACTGCTAATCTCTCTTGAGCCTCAGATGCTTTCTCCATTTCTTTTGGTTTATACCATAAAGCTTGTGGCCCTCCAGATATTGTTGGACTTCCGTCCACATCAGCCCCAGCAAACATGGACAGTGGTCTGGGATGCTGGTAGCCATGATCCAACAACATCTGAAGGACCTCAAGTTTCCCATCCCTGATCTATTATATAAACCCCCAAAATGGAAAAAAAAGTGTCTGAGGGTCCAGGGGAGCCCTCAGCAACAATTTAGAAACTCAGAACACAAAGACTGTAGATGTGTCACCAGACCCAAAAGCCTGAACAGTAATCACTGACTCATAAATTTCCCCTGTGGGGGAAAGGGGACAAATCCATCCCTGTTTTCTATCAAATTTAGGACATGGAGAAGCCTCAGTAAGAACATCACATTATATGGCTTGTGGGAATTGTTTTCAGCCAAGCAGGGGAAGCATTTTAAGATCAAGAGATACAGGATGTATACATTGAAACAGCTGTTGCTGCAAAGTCTTTCCACCCGCTTCATGATGAAGAGGCAAACCTGCCCCCCCCCCCCGGCTTTGCAATCTAATTGACAGATGGACTGGCCAGTGATTCCAGAGCTGGCTGACTGGTCCATCTTGGCACTCTCAATGCTTCCGGTAGGCTGCTTAACTTAAAAAAAAAAAGGTTCTGCATATAATTTCCACCCCTCCCTTTAAAAGAAAAGAAAGCAAAACCACTATTAAGCCAGTTGCAAACTATCGGCACCCTGCTCTGCGGCTTCTGCACAGCTGACAATTAGAAATAGTTTTCTCTGAGCTTGACATATGGGAAGGGAACTGAAGCATTCAGTAAGAATTTGGAGAGTGGCACCACTCCCAGAGTGGCTCCATCACACACACAAAAATGTGTGTTTGTATATAGCTCCATAAAGAATATACTATCTGAGAATCGGGGCAGGGGACCTCAAGGAGGCAGAGATAGTGTGTGCTCCTTATAAGTGAAGACAAAGCCTTGTCTGTTGGATGTATCTGAAACACACTGTGCTTTGTCCATGGACCAGTAGAGTCCCAGGGATTTTAAGGATTTTGCCAAAGGTGCAGGAGTCAACACACTGGAAGAGGCAAAAGTGACTCTGTGACCCTTGCATTATTCATAATACGGAGAAACATGAAGCACTGGAGCTTTCCCAATGAAGAAAACAACTAGAGGATGCACTTCCAGGCAAGCATCTAGGGGCCTGTTCAAACATTACTTTGTCCTCTGGATTCTCCCTGGGGTGAGAATCACAGTACACAGCCCAACTATGGAATTCACTACAATAAGGTATGGTGATGGCCACCAACTCAGATGGCTTTCAAAGCCATCCATAGAGGATCAAGCTATCCATCGCTACTGGTCATGATGGCTCTATGTCACCTCTGAATCTGCGTTGCTGGGGAACAGCAGCAATGGGAGAGACCTGTTGCTCGCATTTGCTGCTTTTGGGTTTCCCATAGGCATCTGGTTGGTCACTGTGGGAAACAGGAGGTTGGACCAGACTGGCTTTTCATCTCCTCCATCTGGCCTTATCAGAAGTAGGCTGAGGTCATGCATGCATCCTAGGGTGGCCAGGGGTCCTATTTTACAGAGGGTTATCACATTATTATTATTATTGTTGTTGTTGTTGTTGTTTTTCTGGAGCTACACAAGGGTACACTTAACCAGCACCTTCCCCTCAAATGTTAACAGTGTGGTGCTTACTGTAATAATTTCAAGGTGAGTACTGGCACCTTTTTTCTGGAAAAAAAGCACTGGGAGTGTATGTGTGGAGTGGAGGAAGTAGCCTAGAGGCCAAGGTCTAGATACGTATCCTCTCCCCAAGTAGGGTTCAACTAATAACCAAACAGATCCATAGGGCAGAGGATTCGAGTCACACATTTTGATTTGGAGCCAGTTCACAGACTTTCACCATGGCAGGAATGCTGGGAATCAGATCAGGCTCAGATCAGGTCTTGAAAAGCACACAAGCTTCTTAGCCATGCCATGGCTGGCTTAACCCTCTCCCCTGCACTATTCAACACCACACATACAACACACTCCTGGAATAACACCTCTCTCTCTTGCTCCAGTACATCCTGCCGGCTCCAAAGGGCCCCACAGCACGAAAGCAGTGAATCATTTAGTGCATGTGCCACGTATATGAGCTGGGAAGAGAGAGAAGCTCCTTTTGCCTCTTCCCAGCCCCCCAGGAAGTGTTAAGAGTTCCACATAATATGCCGCACCCCTCCATGAGCACACGCTCCTCCCCACCTCCAGGAGCTGGCACTGGCTCTTAACAGCACACAATAGGCTTTCTGGCCTGTTAAAGGGTGATTTCCGCAGCACGCTCCCCTCCTCCGGGCTGATTCAGTCCTGGAAAGAAAAGCATCTGAAACTAATAAAAGCCCATGGATGCCTTTCCTGCGAGTGGGAGCATTACTCACTGCCACTGAGCACTAGAAAGCAAGGCAACAGGCAGCCAAGGAGTCGGGTGGTGAGGACAGGGCTGGGGGGAGATGAGGCAGCTGCTCCTAGAGAATTGGCTCAGAGGGTTGGGGGCCCAAGGCAGCAGAGAAAAGGAAGCAGGCAGCCTTTGGGTGGGAGAGTCAAAGCCCCCTCCAGCAAACAAGAGGACGTTAGGGGCCCGAGGTGTGGAGAAGCAAAGGCCAAGAAAACCGGGAGGTTGACTTAAAAATCATGAGGTTTTATAAATAGTAACAACACTCACTTTTGTGGAAACAACCCTTCTCCTGCCTTGCCTTCAATTTGGCTAGTATGACAGCAAAAGAGCAGGGAGGGGAAATAGGACAGTTTAAAATGCCTTCACTAGGGGTGGGTAACCTGGGGTCCCAAGGGTCAGATCCAGCCCTCCAGGCATCTGGCCCTTGGGACTATCCCCAGGTCATGCCTCATCCCCAAGCCACACCTCTTCCACCAGCCCTGCTCTCTGCTTTTGCCTGGCTAGGATGTCTCTTTGGACCATGAGAAGACTTCTCACTTGCCTGGATGCAGGAAGGAGAGATGTATGTTGCATTTCTCTGTGTTGGAACTGTTGGCTTTTGCATGGCTGGAATGTAGCCTCCTACTGTACAAGGGTAAGAGTCATTTAGCCATTGATCCACCCACTTTTTGCCTCTGGCAACACCCATTATGGACACACAGTCTCTGGAAGGTTTATTTTATTTCATAGATCCATAGAGTTAGAAGGGATTCCAAGGGTCATCTAGTCCAATCTGCTACAATGCAGGAATATTTTGCCCACCGTGGGGCTTGAATCCACAGCTCACCAACTGAGCTATCTCTTCAGCCCATGGGAAAACACAGCCCTTGGACTGAAATAGGGTCACCACCCTAGACCTACACAAATAGGACCCAGACAGTGAGACACAGTTCAATCTGACCCCATTTTCTATTTTCCAAAGGAGTTTGGGTTATTTTAAGGGGGTTCCCTCCTTCACCTGGTCTGTTGCCCTCTTATTATTATATAGCCTATCCCCTGGGGTTTAGCCCTTGATACTTCAAGCATGGAGCCCTGTACCTGAATGTAAGCTAATGACCTGTTTTAGTCCATAGCACATGATGGAACTGCCTTGGTGAGGTCTGGGTCTGGCCTGGGTGTCTGAGTATTCCATGCAGGCTGCCTTGAGCTCCTGGCAGGAAAGGTGAGAGATAAATGCAATCAACTAATTTACTAATTCACAAAGGTTATTACATCTGTTCTCATGGTAAACCTATATGCTAAATCACTTGGCAGGATTCCAGGGTGGCCATTCAGTGTCCCACCCCTAAACAGCATTTCTGGGGACTTAAAATGCAAGTGGCACCCCAGAATTAAATGGAGAGTCCCCTAGAACCTTAGAAAAGAGCAGGAAGGGCTGTGTTGGTATGGGGGAACCCAAACGGGGACGTGTCAAAGGTGCATTAGCAAACCTGCATAGCTGTAGATGATGGAGAGCTGCTTGCGATACTTTCAGCGGATACCATATAACAGGGCTCTTAAATAGAAAACCTGGTTTTCATTTTTATTTTTATTTTTTTCACAGAGACTTGTCTCACATCAGAAGTCAGGCCAGTGATTTCCCGTTTTCTCTGCCCTTCCCCCAGATGCCTCTGAGGCAGAACAATAATTGCAAACATATTTATGGCTGGAATGGTAACTGAGAGCGCTGCCTGGATCCACTCTCCTCCCCATCTAATCATGTTTCACTTAGTTAACATGATATGGGCTTTTTCGAGCCTGCTGCCAACATTGCAGATGTACTGCAGTTGGAGAGGGAAAAGGGGGGGAGAGCACTGCTTGAGACACTGGAAATGCCTCACTGCTCCCTCCTTCTGCCTCCCCTCTCTCTCACATGCAGGATGCATGTCAAGGGCTTCAGTGGAAGCACAAGGAAATTCCAAGACTGGGAATTGCCTCAAACTCATTGTGGGGAAACAAAGGAAAAATGACAAGCTGATAGGAGATACACACAGGAATAATTGTCAGCATCCAGCTGTCATTCTTAAATTCTTGCATGCTCAAGGAGACTGAAGAGACAAGGCTTCCTGTTCAAAACAGGAGAGTTGCTCTCAGAGTTGGGAGGTTGAGATTTCATGCCCTCTGGCACAATTGGTCCTGTATGCACGTGTGCATAAATTTACAGGTATGGAAATTTACATAATCTGGGTAGGCTATTCAGGTTGCAGAATCCAGTATTTCTGGGAGCAGAATCTGCATCAGGCTGTTATTACAGAGTTTCTATTTCTTTTACATGCACATAGCTCCATAGGACAATAGAGGTCTGTGTTCCTCTCACATGTTTATAAAGCTGTCAGTTGGAGCTTCCTGCAGATCATGTTTAGCTACTGCCCACGTTTAGCTACATTACAGATCACCTTTTATTCCTCAGCTCAATTCAAACATTTGTTTCCTTCCATCAGGACTTGGGAGGAATTCAACGTAGTGCTAAGGAGATAGCTCCATCAGCACACACATTTCTGCTTGGCTGATGGAACAATCTGCCCTCTCCTCCCTCTGCAGGATGTTCTGAGGGTTCTCTCAACTCCTCCAGAGCCAGTTTGTGGTGTGTGTACAAGGGATGCCCAGGGGAGAGAGATGAGGGAATGCCCCACTGAACTAGCAGAAGTTCTGGTAGGTTTACTTCGCTGAATCCTGCCCATGGATTCTAATGTATAGTCTTGGGAAACATTGTTCAGACTCAGCAAAGATCCACATACAGTTGTCTGGTATCTGTCATGTGACACACATTAACCAATCAAAGGGGGGGGGGAGCCAGAGTGCCTCATGCCGTTATCTGGTATTAAATATACAAAGAGTGAAAAAGGAATGACCATTTTAAAATCAGGTCTGTGGTTCAGGCCTGACATTTAGTATGAAATCCAGTGGGACGGGAGCTCTGGCAAACCTTATAATGTCAGGGCTGGGAACTTACTGCAGCCTGGTCTCATCATTATCTTCCTACTCCCCTTTCAAAACACACAAACACACACACACGATGCCATGTGGGGAAGGTTCCCCTTCAGTAGCGATTCGTGCAGGTGGAACGGAAGATCTGCATGCGGAAACTTGTTTGCACATGAACATACTGTATTTGTTTCTGCACAATATCAGGAGCATGCTTATTTGAAGGGAATGGGAAGGGAGAAGCTTAGAACTACCAGAAGATAATTATTTGATACATTAATGAGTGGCTTAAGGATAAAGATGTGACAAACTACTTCTCCCATGTGGACGTGGTAGTGCTTGACACTGCAGCCCCCCATTACAATCTTAGAGTCATCCTGATCACACCAACAGCTCTCCTGAGATGTATCAATGCCTTAAGCAGCAACTACAATATCTGCCCAATCCCTACTGTTTTTGCTTCAGCTCAGGTGCAGAGGAACCCTCACCACGTGGAAGCAAATTATCAGATTTCAGGTTCCGTTCTCCGTGCTGACTAGGAAATCATCTTTCCACAAAAGTAAATGTGTACTAGAAGGGCACTTCCAGATGAGTTACTTTATTGAACACCCACCATGATTTGTTTACAGGGAAATTAGATGACATTGGCTATTTGTTGAGCATTCATCCTGATTTGTTTGCAGGGAGGTTAGCTGATGTTATGTCGAAGCAAACGCCATCCCACACTTTCCAGGGCATTTCCCCATCACTCTTCTTATTGCAAAAAAGTCAGATCTTTAGGGGAAGTGAGTTTGTTGCATAAGACTCTCCCGATCAGTTATGATTGTGTAGCCTGAATTTGCCAGAATGTGATTGAATCCCATCTGAAAACAGTGGCAATCTGCAAGCATCCCCAAAAGTCATTGTTAAAGAATCCATTTTCTAACCAAAATCTTGCCTTAGAACTGAAGCCTTTCCCCTCACTCTTTCATCACTGTTACTCACAAGCATTCGAGATTTTACACAATCAAGTGCTGTATAAATTTTATGAAATAAAATTAATTAATTAATTAATTAAGTCTATTGCTCCAACAGCTTACTTTTTTATGTGATTCCTTTTGTTTTCAGCAAAGGTCTTAAAAAGCTGTCAATACTCATATTTTACACTGGGTTTTGTAATATTTTATCAGCCTGTCTTTAGCACTCTCTTCCTTCCCTACAGAGACGCAAAAGGCTTGGTGGCAGGCAGAAAAGACTTCAAAGATTTGAGGAACCTGGACCAAGTATCTTCTCAACCCTATATTTTCTTACATGAACATCTTCAATGTATGCACAGAGATGGGTTTGATGTTACATGTGAACTGAGCCACCAATGGACTTCAGTTCCCAGGCCTCAGGCCTGCTTGGCCAATGGTGAGAGATGATGGGAGTGGTAGTCCAGCAATATGTGGGGGGTCATGATGTCTATGAAAAGGATATTTGAGACTGCAGTCCTATATCCATGTAACCTGGAAGTAGCCTGAGAGATCCGTTGGACTTACATTTGTGTAGACGTTTATTGGATTGGATTGTAAATTATCTTCTTCATTAAATTCAACAAGATAGATGGACACACATGTTGTGTGCATGTTTCCCCACTTATAGCAACATTTATGCAGTTGTCTTTGGTGCTGATCACTCTGTATTATGAGTACAGTGGTACCTCGGGTTAAGAACTTAATTCGTTCCGGAGGTCTGTTCTTAACCTGAAACTGTTCTTAACCTGAAGCACCACTTTAGCTAATGGGGTCTCCCACAGCCACTGCACCGCCAGAACACGATTTCTGTTCTCATCCTGAAGCAAAGTTCTTAACCCAAGGTACTATTTCTGGGTTAGCGGAGTCTGTAACCTGAAGCATATGTTACCTAAAGGGTATGTAACCTGAGGTACCACTGTAACAGTATTTGGCAAAAGCTCTCAGAAATGTGAGAGGTTATATAAGGCATTCCTAGATGTGTTCTAAACACACAGGGCCATTTCATGGGATCTTTGCTGATGTCACCAACCTTAATGCCCTCACCGTTTGATAGCAAGGACTAGTTGGATTATTGTACAGATAAAGATATTTCCTAAAACAGATAAGACCTTTATTAGGCAATGGGTTGGTTCTTGTGTTTAAACTCCATGCTATGTTTTCAAGGGTCTGAAACAAAGTTGAAGCATCTGAGACAGTTTCAGATGGAAAATTTTAGAAATGGTTATGATCAGCGTGAGCACTCAGTGCCCAGTGAAATGGTCACTTGATTGCTTTCCATGCATCCAGATTAGGTCACCAATGTACCCTTTGAGCCAACCACAGTCTAACTGCAGGGTGATGCAATTTGCCAGGATTCACTCACCAAGAGCAGCAGCCCACATCCTGCCACACTTTGAAAGGGTCACATGAATCAGCCCACAACCCACCATAAATCAATTGTTTTTACACAACTGCTAATTCACAAATGCCAACTAGTATGACAGCTATCCATGGAATAGACCAGTATTTTGAACAGCAACAAAAACCCTAAAGCACAGAATACTTCAAATGTGATGCTTCTGAAGCATTATGAAAAAATTCACTTCACCAGGCAACTGCTCACAATGAGTTAAACTGGAAGCTTGCACAGAAAATGACCAACTTTACAGTAGGCTTATTTGTTGCTTCACATGCACCTCTAAAGGTAACTTGAAGGGAGATTTGAACAACTTTGGGACAGATCCACATCATGCATTTAAAGCACTTCCAACACACATTTAAAGTGCATAACTTTCCCCAGAAAATCATCGGGACTGTAGTCCCCCCCCCCTCACAGTGCTAAAATTCCCAGCACCCTTAACAAACTGCAGTTCCCAGGATTCTTGGGAGGGGGAGTCCTGTGCACTGAATGCGCTTTAAGTGTATGGTGTGGCTCTGCCCGTGGTTTATTCTTCAGAGTGTATTATTATTATTATTATCAGCAGCAGCAATCCTCCCCCTCAAATAAGTTCTCTGGTCCACCAGGGTACTAGTCCTCCCACCCCCCAATAACAGCCCTAGGAGTCATCCAGACAAACCCAAAACTAGCCATGTTTAGATATTCCTTCCACATGAGTGACTGTGCAAAGTGTGTGAGGGGGGGAGGAATGTGTCCAACCTTTCTGCAAGCAAACACACACACACACACACACACACACACACACACACACACGTACATTCAGAGAGAAGGTCTGCACAGATCTATACAGTTACCAAAGTTTATTTCTCAGCCCCTGTGGCTAATCACACAGTATATAAAAAAATATACAGAGTCCCAATTAATAATATTTTACATAAATAATAAGATGCAATATGTATCCTTTTGTAATCCTTACAGCACCCTGATCATTATACGTGTTCAAGGGATCTCTCTCTACTTGTGACTCCCAGCATACTGCGTCTGATATTGGAGGCAGAACACATTTATTATGGCTAGTAGCCATTGACAGCCTTGCACTCTGTGAATTTGCCTATTGCTCTTTAAAAACCATCCATGTTGGTGGCCATTGATACATCTAGTGGGAAAGAATGCCATAGTTTAACTATGTGCTCCATGAATAAATCTTACACACTTCTATCATTGCCACCCCTTACTAGTCTTCTTTTCCTAAACCAAAAATCCCCAAATGTTGCAACCTTTCCTCAAAGGGGAGTTGCTCCAAGCCATTGATCATTTTGGTTGCCCTTTCCTGAACCTTTCCCAGCTCTATAGGATGCCTTCTGAGGTGCGGTGACCAGCACACAGTGTTCCAGTAGTTGCACCATAGATTTGTATAATGGATCTGAAGCTGAGAGAGTGCGGTTTGCCTAAGGACCACAAGAGGAAGGCAGAGGGAAGATTGAAACCAGTGGCCTTCCTGATTCACAGACTAGTCTCTTAGCTATTATTGCACCGGCTCCCCCAACTCTGTGGAGCGAGTTTGGTGAGTCTCGGGGAAATAAGAAAATATATTTTATGTTCTGTGATGCAACAACACTTTGGAAAAGTGGTGAATCCTTTAAAATGAAGGCAATCTGGCAACTCTAAAGCAGACAAGACATGCTTCCTTCATTGTGTGACTCAAGAGCAGTATCCACAGTTGCTTTGAAGTGGTTCAGACCAAAGGAGGCAGAGTTTAAGAATGAGAGAGTGGAGAACATATTACAGAAGCTCTGGAGAGGCAAATACACAGTACACAATCTGCCCTCATTTGTTCTCTTAAATGCTAAGCATGATGTCGCTGGGGGAGGCTGAGCATACAAAATCCTCTTGCCTTGGCTTTGCTCTTTTCAAGCTCTCACTCACAAAGGCCATTAACCAGCAGGAACATCAAATGGCGCTGCAAAGGATCTGAAAAGCACAACAAGCTGTGTGTGCACAAGTATATTACTGGTAACAAAACTGATTCTCAAGCCTGAAAACGATTATCCAGAGGCATCACAGAGGGCAGTATGCTATTTGTAGGGCTGCCCTATCCAAGCCCAGTTTAAAGATAAAGAACCCTGAGAGAGAGCTGCAGGGAACTTGATGCTGCCCTGCAGGGAACTTAAGGGGCACTTGAACAGGCGCACACAGCAGCTGAGCACAGTCTTCTCCATTACGGTGAAATGTTTGTGTTTCTATTTAGTCATTCTTCCTATATTTACATAAATTAGTAAATTAGCACATTTTATGCAAATATGTGTCATCTTTCAATCCTTTTTTTTATTGTGCCTTTCTTTCTCTCTCCACTCCCCTTCCTTCTTTTTGAGGTTTGTAAATAGCCATCCTAGGCAATGCCTGAATGATCATAGTTACATTGCAATTTTTTCCTTTTAATCCAGGAACCAGCAATGGAGCCATTGGTCACAGTTCCTGCTTTGCATGCAAGAAGCTATAGATTCAATCCCTGGCTCCTACAGCTACGCCTGGGAAAGACTCCTGTCTCAAACCCTAGAGAGCTGCTGCCTGTCAATTGGGTCAATACGGAGAAGCTGGATCAATGGTCTAACTCTATATAAGGTGGTTCCCTTAATACAGTGGTTCTCAAACCTTTTTCCTCTGGGCCACACTTTCAGAATAACAATTTGTCCATCCCACACTATTATTATTTTTTATGGATGAGCAATACATTGGGGGGGGGGCGCGACTCCTAGCGGTGCTTGATTTATAACATAGAATACAATTGCTTTATAATATTATCATGGGGCATCCAGAAAGTATAAAACAATGCAGCTCCATAAGAACACAAATCATTCCCAAAATATAATTATAAACGAGCCTCTTGTGTATATACCTTAAGTATGCATGCAAACTGAATGAGAGGTGTGAGCATGCAGTATCACTTAAATGTTCTTGCTCTGATTTTGCAAATGAAAAACAAACATTTTGATACTGTACTATGAGTGCTACACTGAACTGTTTCAATGTTAACTTTGATTGTCCTTGAATCTTTCCACTACACTTGCCACACCCTTTGAGATCCACTGCCTCAATACCTCTATTCATCGGGATAAGGCTACTAGCCTAGGCTCTCCCTGGCTCAGGCTGTACTCAGCTCCCTTCCAATGTCTGCTCATATGACCTGTGCAAGTCTTGTAGTTGGCCTTAAAGTAACAGTACCCTATACTATGCCTGGCGTGCTCTGGTCCATGGGGTCACGAAGCGTCAGACACGACTAAACAACTAAACAACAACAACAACAACAACCCTATACTAAAGTTACTTTGAAAAAGCATTAAGTTTGTGGTCTTATTGCTCCATGGTTTCATGGCTAAGCACCATATAGAGAGCAGGACCAAAATAAAAATAAAAATTATTTATTGGTATGTAAGCCTGCAGGTAGGGATTGTCATATTTTGATTTCATGTAAGCCACTTTGGGAGCCTTTTTGGCTAAAGAGTGGGGTACAAATGCTCACTATAGATGATAGATAAATAGATGGATGATAGATAGATAGATAGATAGATCCATGTAGATGCCCATCTCCTTGTCCTAATGCTGGCCAATGCCTTGTATGCAACTGGCTTTTGCTGCAGGCCTGTGCCAATTTGAAACACATGGCATTGGATGCAGCTGTGAGCCATTTCTTAGGTGGACTTCATGTGGACAGGGCTGGTCCTCTCCTTGTTTTCATGAATAGTTCCATGATGCAGGCCTAGCATGCACCACATAGTTTGCAGGGCAGGAGTCACACACTGCTCTCAATAGAAAGCAGTTCTAATTCAAGCCAATATTGCACAAAGTGGCCATGTAGTGGACCCTTACATTGTCAGTATCAAAAACATGAGATTCTGCATAGTTCTGAGTGTACTAAAACATAAAAAGAGGCTGAAAAAAGGAATAATTGGATTGTGCGGGCAAGACCTACATTGTACATTGATTCATAGGCCAGATCTGCACAGCTTGTGAACCACCAAGCAAAAGACAGCCCAGCCCACCAGGCTGAATCTTGTGGCTTGTAAAGTGCTTTACAACTTCTTTGTTTTTGCTATCCTGGGCAAGTAACAAAATCAGGTGGTCTATTGACTCCTTGGTAGGCTAGTTTTGGCTACCACCACACACTGCACTTTGTAAGAGACATGTTTTATGTGTGGGTGTGTGGCACTTGAGACTCACTCCCATAGGACTCCATGTGAAGAATTTACATGCTGAAGCTACGCATGAACTGCTCAAAGCAAACCAGAAGTAAAACCTACATGCAGCCAGTGGATGCAGTACAAATGAATGCTGCTGATATCCAATCCTTCCATCTGATCAAAGTCATCCAATTTGTGCTGTTAATTACAAATGAAAACCCATCAAAACTAGATATTATGTGACTATGGTTTGTGGGAGGGACTACTACGTTGCTCTCCTCCTCCTCCTCCTCCTCCTCCTCCTCCTCTCTCTCTCTCTCTCTCTCTCTCTCTCCCTCTCTCCCTCTCTCCCACACTCTCTCTCATGTTCCGTTTCTGCTCCCGCTGGTTCAGAGCACTTAGACAGACAGGGTTATATAACCTTATTTATACTTTGCACAATTGTGCATTTTTGCAAATTGGCTCAGTGGGACCATAAAACGTTGTTGCTGATGGCGAGGAACAGAGGAAATGAAAGGGGCACTCATTTGAAAGCAGGTATCATTGCCACGCATGAATGTACAGAACTCCTCAGAGATTTGCAAGAGGGAGAGAGGACCCAAGAAAATGATAGCATCTGCCCTCTGTTGCCTCAAAGATTACCTAATGTTTATTTATTTAGGAATTCTTATGCCACCACCACACAAATTCATATAAAATTTCAGTGTAACTTATATATAGAAGCATTTTCATGGATAACACTGATGTGTACAGAAGCATTACAGGGCAGCCCTGAGTATGAGAAAAGTGAAGCGACTTTCCATGCAGTGTTGACATTGCTGCTGCTGACTCCTGACCCTGCCGGCACAGTGGATGCGACTGTGTAACTCAAATTCTGTTGCTGGACCACAACAGGGCCCTAGGATAGACCAGAGCCGAGTTCAGTTTTTGTTTGACACTGCTGCGCTCCACCCTCACTTGGTGGTTTTCTCTAGGACATGTGGTTTTGCTTCCAGTGTGGATGCCCAACAACTAAAGCCAGGAACGCCCAAGATAGCCATACAGCTTCCCAGCTCCTACTTCAGTCATGCCAGCTGAATAAATTCAGGAACAGACATGGACTTGGGGGGGCGAGAAGGTGGCAGTATGTTCTTTGCTTGGCTATCAGACACTTTTTTTAAAAAAAAGGAAGTCGTTTGACACAAGGCTACAGCTTTCTCATCTGCAAGAAGTAGTAGAAGAACACCAGACACACCCAGCTTTTCCCAAAAGCAATGAGGACAGCCTGAGCTAGCCAATGTGGCTGAATTCAAGGCCATATAGTCATTTCTGGCACACAGATGTTCTTTCTGGGAAGGAAGGGTCAAAGCAACACGAATGCTGAGGCAAATGGAAATCAGGCTAAGACAGAACACTCTTCCTGACTATGGGCAGTGGGTGTTTCTTCATGAGATAACTTTTGCTCTGAAGATTCAGGGACAAATTTACATAATCAAAATGGCGCATGCACACGCACACACACACAGAGGCATATACAGTGTTTTAGAACTGAGGTGGCTAATCTATGGCCCTCCAGATATCATTCAACACCAACTCACATAAGCTCCAGCCACCCTAGCAATGGTCAGGAATGATGGGAGTTCTAGTCCATCAATACACAGAGCTTCCTCACCCCTGCTTCAGACTGTTCAAAGCACTTGACAGAATTACCTCAGTAATTCTCACCACAACTCTGTCAGTGCTGGCTCTAGCCTCAGGGTTGCTGTTTTTTGCTTGGGTGTGGGAAGGGCCCTCAGAGGATCCCCACTTCCTCAACACTATCAATCCTTTAATGTGGAAGAGGGTATTTCAGCTTTGCATGACAATGTCCTCCTGCTAAGGAAGCCTGTTCAACACAACTATTAAAGGTGCAGGAGCACACACACACCCGTCCTTTTTTGTACCTGACAACCAAGGGAGAAAGTCAGGCAAATAAGCAGGCAGTGGCCACACATGCGGGTGAGCAGGGTGACAGGTGACTCAGAGCCAGGGAGTTCGGTCAGCATTGGGCTTTGGCATGTGACATGTGATGTCCAAGCCCTGAATTTGGTTAGACTGGCCAATATTATTCTCCCTATACTGCAATAGAAGGGAGCCACATGGTACCCGTTCATGACAGAGATGAGATTTCAGCGAGAAACATCCTGGTTTATGGTCCAATCCCTTATCTATACTATACCACACAGTGGCATGCCTTTGCCGCCTCCTCCTCTGCTGCAGAAACATTTCTGAACCTCAACAAATCTGTGTCGTGGTGCTTTAAAAAAATAACAATCTCTAAATTTATGTTAACTGCAAAACCACCACAACGAATAACAACAAAGAGGAATTATGGCTTTCAACCACCTGCTAACAGTTGAGAATGGATAATGATGTGACCAAGCAGCTTCAGGCTTCAGTAACAAGATATGGCCCAAAGTGGTAGGCCTACATTTTTGGGGCCCCTGTAGTTTGAACTGGGGTCTGGGATGAGGTCTGGGAAATCAGTGTTGTCTTCTTCAGTTGGATTGTTCCACAACAGATCACCACACCTTTACTGACCCTCAAACTTCGGGATTGTTGAAATATATACAAGAAAAAAAATAAGAATCATGCAATTCAAATTGGGTCTACTATATCCAAAAAAAATTAAGCAATATGGACTAAAGTCGCTTCTGGGGCCCCTCTGGAATTAGGGGCCCTAAAGCTTAAGCTTCATTAGTTTCATAGTAGATCCACCTAGGCAATCGATTTACATATTAAGGATGCTACATTGTTCCGTCTAGCTCAATATGGCCTACAGTGACTGGCAGGGGCTCTCCAGGGATTTTGACGGGGATTCTTTCCCAGCCCTACCTGGAAATGTCAGGGTTTGAACCTGGGGTTCTTCTGGATGCAATGCAAATGCTCTACCACTGACCATGACCCTTCCCTGCTATGCTAAGTGTCTTGAGGAACCGCATATCGTTTGGGATTGAGGCAGAAACACTTCTTTGATTAAATCAGCAGTACAAAGACGTCTTAAACTTTAAACCCCATTTTCCAGCATGGTGTGCTCTTGCCCAAAAGTAAATTGCCTGTAAAATGAGGCAGTGCAGGGAGAAATATCTGCAGCAACCGTATTGAATTAACCTTCATTTTCCAGGGTTATGCTACCTACACAGGGAATACGCACGCACCCGGGACACCCTATCCTAGCAACGAGAAACCCCCTTGCCCAGCAACTAAATCTCTCCAGGCAACAATACAAACATTTCCAGAGGATAAAGAGCGGATGGAAGCTCCTGCCTTTTCACACAAGTTTTGGCACGAAAGGCAGCACTAAACCACAACACACAGGCAAACAAACTGAGCGGCCAACATCCAGAATATAAAGGCATCCTCCAGCCAAGAGCTGGGATAGCCCCCGCCCCAGTCTTCCAAGCTTCCCCACCACCACCAACCGCCCAAATTCACACTTAACAGGCTCTGCATTCATTCTCTTCCCTTGAAAATTCACCCAAAAACTGGGAAAGAAGGGGAGTGGGGATGGAGCAGGGGTAAGAATCAAATGAAATCCAGATCCAGAAAACCGTTTTGACCCTTGCTACTTCTCTAGCAACAACATCTATGTGCAGACCATAAAAATGGTGAGGGGAAGGCAGAGTTAAAGAAATGCAACTTATAGAATGCTGGAGTGAAATAAGAGAGGTTGGCTGATCTGCTTCCAATGAAGCTAAAGAACCCACAAGGGGCAATGGGTGAAAGTGGGGGTGAAAGACAGAAATACACACACACACCCTATCAAATGACTCCAGCACTCACCTGTAATCCGGTCCCTCTCCATCCCGACCAGATGTATTCAGCATCCGCCTGTCCCAAATTGTACTTTTTAACCACTCTCCCTGTTGCTTTTCCCCAGCTTTCCTTCTCCACCTCCTCCTCTTCTTCAAAAAAAATGTTTTTAGTCTAATTTCTTCAACCGGCTGCGATCACGAATGCACCCAGATTACCACATTTCCATGTGCTGATCATATGTTTGTGCTCCAAACTGAAGTAGCTTTGTCTCGTTGAAATAAAGAGGGAGAGAGGAATAAAGAAGGTGCCAAAGGCATGACCCAGGAAAAAAGAGAAATTCAATGTGATTTCTCTCTCCCCCCCCCCCACTCGAAAAAAATATATTCTGCCACGTGCAGGGCTAAACTGAGAAACTCAGTTCACCCGCAAGACAGTCTTAAAGGCACAGTGCGTACATTTCCAGGACAAGGCTGCCGCTCTCTTGACTTGTCATTTAATATTAGCTGGGAGATGCTCTGCAACTTGGCTCCTTGGAACAAAGCAAGCAACTCTCCGCCAGCTGCTAAAAAGTCTCTCCTGATTTCTCCATGCTTAATTCTGCTGCCGTTTCTCCTCCTCCCCTACTTTTTTGGCTTAAAAATCACTTCGTAGCTCCAGAAACCAGCTGATTCCTCCATCCAGCCTGGTCTGAGGTTTTGTGATTGTTTTTTGGGGGGGGGTCAAATTATACACAAACTATTCCGCTGATGAAGGCTGACTTCACTCCTCAGGAGAGAGAGAGAGAGAGAGAGAGAGAGAGAGAGAGAGAGAGAGAGAATATATCACAGGCTGTTAGCTAGGAAGGATTACGGCACATGTTTGCTGTCTCCAGTGAAGAGGCTTCCTACTCAGTCTTGGCAAGGAGCTGCCGTGTTGCCTTGGCATGAGGAACTGGACCTTCCCTTGTCACATTTGCCAACAGAGGGATGGGGCTCCTACAGCTGGCCTGTAACTGAGAGGCTGCAAAATCTCTCTTGCCAGTGATGGGGTGGGGTGGTGGTGGTGGTGGAAGAGCCTAGAGGGAAAAGGCTGGATCTCCAGCAGCCCCTGTCAAAAACTCAAGGTGATGAAGTCTGTGCTGGCAGAGCAACCAACCAGGGTGGAAATTAAATGGAATGGTCACAGTGAGCTCACCAACAAGGTGGGGTATCACAGCTGGTTTATTAAATTGTTGCTATGACTTGGGAGGGTGCTGGCATGGGCATCCCCCCTTGCAATGCCTACCAGAGAATGGACTTGGACTTATTTGCAGCTGTCAGGGTGGGTCTGCAATGAGTTATTTACAGCAACAGGATGTGCTTATTTAGTATCTCTTCCCATCAAGGCAGCCCACCCATGCCTTGAGCTCAGCCATCATTCATCCCTGGTCTACCCAACAAGAGGGGACCATAGCACAGTTTTTGCAGCCTGTCCTGGCCACAAAACCCAAGGTGTGGTTTGGATTCCTAGTGGGTGGGTGGAAATGCCTTTTGGGTGCATGGCTGGACTGTATCGAGCTGGCAGAACTTGTGACTTACCAAGCCAAATGCAGATCACCCGGAGCTTGTGAAAATTCCTGGTTCTACTGCCAGGAGGTTGTTGAGCTGCTGGCAGGCTGCCATACATGGCTAAGTGGGCTGCATTTGGCTTGCTAGGTCCCAAGTTGTGCAGGCCTGGGCTAGATTGTCCCTTTCAGCTCCAGGGTTTGGTCAACCAACACCTCTCCAGCTAGTTTTTTAAAAAAACGAATAGGTTGATTGCAATATGTCAATGGTCATGCATGTGGAGTTTCAGGAAGCGGCCATCAGCAAGCAACCAGATTCCTGCCAGTCCTGTTCATAGGGCTGCCTCCACACAAATTCTGCACAGATAGCAAATGCTAACAAATGGGCCTGCACTGGAATCACTCTAGAAAGCACTCCTGTGGAAACAAATGTTGCCAGGCCCACAAACTGCTGAGCCTGAAAATGTTCTTCAGATCTCCCAGTCCAGTTTCCAGTAAAGAGAGGCAGGAGCCTCCAAAGCCATTAATTGAAACAGATTAGTCCAAAGGTGGGGAACCTGTGACCATCCAGTGGTTGCTGGTGTACAGCTCTCATCACTCCTGTCCATTGACCATGCTGGCTGGGTCAGATGAGAGTAGGAGTTCAAAAACATCCAGCGGGCTGCAGGTGCCCCATCCCTGTTTCCATGCCATTCATCCAATAAAATCTACCACTTTGACTATTACAGTGCTTAATATACCAGTGCAGTAAACCTGACACAAATCCTAAGTGGATTCCCTAAGATGGTTGAATAGCACCTTGTACACCTCTTTCTGGAAACACCGGCAGCCATGCTGGCACCAAACATATTGCCCTGCTTTCCTTTGGACCACATCAGCGAGGCTGAGAGGGCGGTCCTGCCATCTGGACAGCCCAAGGACTCCATACACAGCCCAGGCTTGCACCATGGGAAGGTCACTTTGGTGCTGCTAATGCAGCTGTTTGACTTCACCCTTGGAGGCGCATTCCATTGTCTCTCAAGACAAACAGATGCCAACAGGAGAAAGACCTGTTTTATATGTGCAGTGGGATGTGGGGCTCGGGGGGAATTCTATGCACCCATAGACTGCATGCAGAACATGTGTGATGCAGAATGTATGTGTGTTCAGTTCCTGTACTGCCTGCCTGCCACACATGCTTCCAGGATAGGTGTGTAAGCCAGAGACTCATTTTGCACTTCTCACCCACATGTAGTTCAACCATAAACTGGGAGCCTTATGAACCCACCCTTTGTCTTATTGTCGACATAAAGTTTGCAAGAACAACTGCAAGGTTTGGAGCACAGGTGTATTATCCTCACATTACACATGAATTCATGGCCGAACTGAGATTTATTTATTTCTATTTATTTTGATGCTTTTGAATTATGGTGCTGGAGGAGACTCTTGAGAGTCCCATGGACTGCAAGAAGATCAAACCTCTCCATTCTGAAGGAAATCAGCCCTGAGTGCTCACTGGAAGGACAGATCCTGAAGCTGAGGCTCCAATACTTTGGCCACCTCATGAGAAGAGAAGACTCCCTGGAAAAGACCCTGATGTTGGGAAAGATGGAGGGCACAAGGAGAAGGGGACGACAGAGGACGAGATGGTTGGATAGTGTCTTCGAAGCTACAAACATGAGTCTGAACAAACTGCGGGAGGCAGTGGAAGACAGGAGTGCCTGGCGTGCTCTGGTCCATGGGGTCACGAAGAGTCGGACACGACTAAACGACTAAACAACAATTTATTTAGGAACATAAGGTAATCCTGCTGGATCAGACCAATGGCCCATTTACTTCAGCATCCTGTCCACACAGGAGACAACCAGATTCCTGTGAGAAGCCTGCAAGCTGGACACGAGTGCAACAGCATCCTGCAATTTCCAACAACTGCTGTTTGGAGGCATGCTGCCTCTGACAGTGGAGGCAGAAGATAGCCACCATCTAATCCTCTTCTAAAGTTATCCATTTTAAAGCCATCACTGCCTCCTGCATCCCACATTTATTCCTTCATGGAACCCAAAGTAGCAGGTGCAGGTGATTCCCAGGTGGTCTCCTGTCTAGGCACTGACCAAACCCAGACTTGCGTAGCCTCATGTGCCTTAAGACCACACCCTGGGACTAGAGATTCCCCATTCACTGACCTTCTTAGGTCAAGCGGACTTCTGCAACACTTGGGACATACCTCGCAACAAAGGATGTTTGAGAAGCATGCCTTGGCGTTACATTAAAACTGTCCTTCCAAGTGCTCGTCTATCTGCACAGCTGCCACGGCTTCCTCCAGAGCCCTCCCATGTTTGAGAATATCCTTCCCAGGGCCTGGACTCCAAATTTAGATGTGCTGTTCCAGCCTGCTTGACCCATGCTGACTAAGTGGAATAATTTTGCATCATGGAGAATGAGTATGGCTTGACTACATCCCCCAAATGACATCTACATATCTCTCTCTCTCTCTCTCTCTCTCTCTCTTATAATCACATGACATTGCTGGTCTGCATTTATCTGGTGATTCATTTCCATCCCCAGATTATTAGGACAGATGAATCATCTTCCCATGAAGCTGGAGAAGCAGCTAAGAATTCTGCCTTTTGGGCTGCAGCCTCCATAGGCAGGCAGGCACTGAACTTATATGTGCTTTCCCCACATGTCTGCTAAATATGGCATTCTGGTTACTGGGGGTGGGTGAGCAGGACAGGAAGTGGCATGTGGGATCAGACAAATGCATTCCAACCAATGTGGTCCCTTCAGAGAAAAAAAGTAGGAAACACAGCAGCAGGCACTCAGTCACTCCTTCTAAACCTTGAGTAATTATAGGATCCCTTCAAATACTCTGACATAGGAAGGCTTGTTTAATGTCTTTCATATCTGATGGTGCAACTCTGGATGCCCCTTTTTTCTGCTCTTATACAGTCATCTTGCAGGATTAGACAGCTAAGCAAGAAGCTATGTCTTTCCATACATGGTAAGAAACACTGCATTTTTCATTGATCTGTATAATACAGAAGACAAGGCTACGTGGCCTGCTCAGGCTCCAATGTGTGTTATATAGCAGTAGTGTGATATAGTGGTGTGCTATGCAACTGATTACAGGGAGAACAGAAACTCCTTGTTATCACTCCCCAGGCCATTTCTGAGCATGATTCAAAGAGCTGCTTATGACCTACAAAGCCTATACAGCTTGGGTCCAGGCTATTGGAAGGACCACATCTCCCTATATGAGCCTGCCCAGGCTTTGGGACCTTCCAGGAACACCTTTCTCTTGGTCCTGCCACCTTCACAGAGATGTTTGGTGAGGCCATGAGAAAGGGTCTTCTTGGTGGCTGCTCCTGGATTGTGGAACTCCCTCCCACAGGAGGCTAGGCTGGTGCCCTCTCTGTTTTCCTTTTACTGGCAAGCAAAGACTTTTCTGTTCTGACAGACTTTTGAGGCAGGGTCTTCTGAGGCTGCATCTTAGGCTTTTAGATGTCTCCTTTAATGCCTTTAATGGAGTTACTTTTTAATATGTATAGTGTGTGTTTAGTTGTATCTGTCTAAGGGCTTATTCACACTTGCCTTTCCTCTGCACCTTCCAAGCACTTTAAAGCTCTGTGTCAGAACACTCTCTCTCTCTTTTTGCCCCGGAGCTCTCCCCACAAAAACCCACTCTTTAAAGCTGGACTGGAGCAAACAGCAATCCACAGAAAACCCGAACTGCGATTTAAAGAGTGGCTTTTCACAGAGAAAGCTCTTGGACAAAAAGAGAGTGTGCTTGGACTTGGAGTTTTAAAGCACAGACCTGTGCCTGGAAAGAGCAGGACAAAAGCTAAGTGTGGATATGCCTTTAATTTATGCTGTGAGCTGCCTTGGGTGTTGCACTGAGAGAATGGCAGGATATTAAAAAACAAATAAATAGTAGTGAGCCAGGAATATACCCTATTCCAAGTACCTCCAAGCAAAGGCAAAGTTGTGGGGAAGTCCTTATAAAGCTATTCTTTCTTTTCAGTATGTTTTCTTTCAATTTGAGAATGGGAGATGCTTGAAGGTATAAAATATGTGTGTGTGAAAGAGTGATTTGCTATATTCTGTCTACATGTTTTGGATGCAGCTAATCTCTTGCAAAACTCACAGGAGAGTTCAGATTTTTTTTTAAAAAAAACTAAAAATAAAAAATGTATCTTTCTGTGCAGATTAACATTTGCATATAAGTTCCATTAACTTTCAGCCCAGCCAGCCACCATCTTTAGCTGCTGACATGGAAAGCTTTTTCTTGGATGGGGTGTGGGGACAGGAAGAAAAGCAAAATCCAATTAAAGGCTCGAAACTTCGGTTTGGACAGACCTTGTCTTTCATGCTCAGAAGTCCTTTCCAAAGCAACAAGGGCAGTGCTTCCAAAGCAACAAGGGCAGTCCTTTCCAAAGCAACAAGGGCAGAGACAAATAAAGCATCCATTATGCAGGCAGCCAAGCTCAGACAGCTTTGGATATTCTGAGCAGCTTCAGAAATGCAGAAAGTGTAAGGGAATCCCAGGCTGGATGCTGGGATTATCCACAGTGTACAGACAATGAACACAGCATTTCCAAGGAATGCAGTGTTCTCATTGGTCCAAGCACCATGCGCCACACATGACATACACAGTATCTGCACTTATGAAACTTCCTTAGAGCAGGTCAGACAATTGGTTCAACTAGCCCAGCATTGCCTACTACATGGTTAGTCCCCTCCTGATGTTGTTAGACTACAGTTCCCATCATCTCTGACCACTGACAACATTAGCTACAAATGATGGGAATCTGAAGCCCAATAACATATTGAGGATGCCATGTTGGCTACTTTTGGCCTACTTTGAAAGGCAGAGGTCTTACAGGTGTTTTTAGGGTAGCATGACAGATGCAGCTGCATTGGGTGCAGGAGGCGCCACAACAATGCTGTAGGACGGAGCACAAGAGATGGGGGGACGACCCCCAAATTGTAGCGTCGCACAGAGCGCTGCTGAAATTTGAGAGCCCAAGGTCTGCCACTGCATGCTGTCTGCGGTATTTTAATTGGTACACCAGTGATCAAACAAAACTCTAGTAGGATAACTGGCACATATTTTCTGGTATATTTACTTACTTTCTTAAGATTTTTGTGGCAAGCCATCAGTCAGGAGCACAGAGATCACCCATGTGGAATGCATTAACTATTGATAACCAATATAATAAAATGCTAAGATCCAGTAGCAGATGCCCCATTATTAGGCAATTTAAATTTTCAAAGTTTTCCCAGGTGATTAGCCTCCCCCAAAATAATGAGCTGAATTTGAGGGGAGGGGGAATAAAAGACCTGTTGTCTAGCACCCCGGAATATTTTTAATGATAACATTGTAAAGAAACATACTGTAAGGGGAGCTGCCATCTCAGGGAGCATATATTCATTTGTTATATTCAGAGTTTTAGTTTCTGGAGTTTTGGTCTGCAACTTTCATTAAGAATAGTTCCCCTCTGGCTGAACTGCTGTTGAGCAGAAAACCCATGGAATATCCTGCCTGAGCCTATTACTTCCTAGGAACTTGGATGGATGCTTTTAAAACTATAAACTTTTTAAAATCTATTCTGCATACTAAACTCTGCTTCCACATACCTCCTACACCACACATTATCTCCCAAGGAACATTTTTAATCACCAATTACTGACTACCTATAAGAATGGCTATCCATCAAAGCTACAGAGTGACTGAAGGTTATCTCGCTAGCTCCAGGCCTTTCTGTTATGCAAGGCCCTTCATGCACACTGGGACATGCTGCTTGAAGGAGCAGAAAAGAAGGAATTTGCTTTGAGATGAGAAAAAAATATTTAATAGCAAGACAGCTGTGTTTTCCAGTGTCTAGTGCCTTTCCCCAATCCGGTACCCTCCAGGTGCTGTTAACCTCCAATTACCATCAGCCCCAGCCAACATGGTCAATGGTCAGGGATGTTGGGAGCCAGGGACGGCACACCCACTAGGCAAAGTAAGGTGACTGCCTCAGGCGGCAGGATCCACAGGGGTGTTGTTGTTTAGTTGTTTAGTCGTGTCCGACTCTTCGTGACCCCATGGACCAGAGCACGCCAGGGATTCCTGTCTTCCACAGGGGTAGCAGATCCCAAAGCAGAGCTTTATGCCTTGCTTGTTCCTGATGTAGATCTTTACTTACTGCTTCTTCCCTTTTGTGGGGGGGGGGCACCATTTTGTCATTTTCCCTCAGGTGCCAAAATGGCTTGGGAGCTATAGTTACACCATATCTGGAGGGACATAGTAATAATAATAATAATAATAATAATAATAATAATAATAATAATAATTTATTATTTATACCCTGCCCATCTAGCTGGGCCTCCCCAGCCACTCTGGGTGGCTTCCATAGAAACCAAAAATACACTAAAATATCACACGTTAAAAACTTCCCTGAACAGGGCTGCCTTAAGATGTCTTCTGAATGTCAGGTAGTTGTTTATCGCTTTGACATCTCGTGGGAGGGCGTTCCACAGGGCGGGCGCCACTACCGAGAAGGCCCTCTGCCTGGTTCCCTGTAGCTTTGCTTCTCGCAATGAGGGAACCGCCAGAAGGCCCTCGGCGCTGGACCTCAGCGTCCAGGCAGAACGATGGGGGTGGAGACGCTCCTTCAGGTATACTGGACCGAGGCCGTTTAGGGCTTTAAAGGTCAGCACCAACACTTTGAATTGTGCTCGAAAACGTACTGGGAGCCAATGTAGGTCTTTCAAGACCGGTGTTATATGGTCTCGGTGGCCGCCCCCAGTCACCAGTCTAGCTGCCGCATTCTGGATTAATTGTAGTTTCTGAGTCACCTTCAAAGGTAGCCCCACGTAGAGCGCATTGCAGTAGTCCAAGCGGGAGATAACCAGAGCATGTACCACTCTGGCGAGACAGTCTGCAGGCAGATAGGGTCTCAGCTCAGATGGAGCTGGTAAACAGCTGCCCTGGACACAGATTTGACCTGTGCCTCCATGGACAGCTGTGAGTCCAAAATGACTCCCAGGCTGCGTACCTGGTCCTTCAGGGGCACAGTTACCCCATTCCGGACCAGGGAATCCTCCACACCTGCCCGCCTCCTGTCCCCCAAAAACAGTACTTCTGTCTTGTCAGGATTCAACCTCAATCTGTTAGCCGCCATCCATCCTCCAACCCCCTCCAGACACTCACACAGGACCTTCACCGCCTTCACTGGTTCTGATTTAAAAGAGGCTCTGCCACCCTGTGTTTTAAAGGATATATTAACCTATCCCTGCATTAAAAGATATACACCTTGAGGGTACCTCAAGATATATCTCAAGGTTGTGGGAGACTGGTCTACATAGTGGCTGTTTCTCATATACACACTGCAACCTGTCTTTGTCTCTGTCTCACACACAAGCTGCTCACTTCAGATTGAAAATATTTTTTAAACAAACATAAAACTTTGCTATGATAACCTAAATATACAACAGCAGAAACACTTGATTCAGAAAAGGGAAGACCTCATGAAGAATTATTTTTGAACATTGCTCTGTACCCAAACACTCCTCTCTGGACCCAGTTCCAGCAGTCCTGAGACAGGAAGGAAAAGTCTCGACTTGTACTCCATGAATAGCTCTGGTCCGAGGACAGATTTAGATGTGGGTACATTATTATGTGGCTAAGTTACAATTAGGGTTTCTAGAAAGCACTGCAGAGTAGCTGAAAGATCTTGTCTTTACAACCCCAACTCGGGCATGGCCAGAGAGCTCCTGCTTTCTCTACTTCTACCTCCTTCCCTTCTGGACACAGTTATTTATATATCTATAAAGGCAAGTTATAGGGCCACAGGGAGGAACAGAAGGGGAATTCAACTTGGACATCAATATGCCCATGGACATTTTGCAAAAAAAGAAAAACAACCTAACCACCAAAAATGAGTCTCAGAAGTCAAATGTTTCTTGGTACATGAGAAAGAATGGGTGGAGGTTATGATGTTCAAAATGCCATAAGAAGAGGACCAAATAATATTTTTTGTAATTGATTGGCTTGTAACTTTTTCAGGGTTGGCCAGCATACAAAACACAGCTCCTCACAGCCAGCACTTTTTGCAAGAACTCAGCTGGTGCTAGCATCAGAACCCTGCTACTGACCTTCCAGAGGACCACTCTCTAATTTCCACTCGTCCATGGTATAAGGTAGAAATTCAAAGACATTCCTGACCTGGCCTTTTCTCCTACAAGACGCATACATGCAGAGGGAGAGACATACAGTAAAACACACCTATTCCTTAAAAGGACTACCAGACGAACTTTCACAAACATGACACTAGCCATTTTCTCTTGGTGGTTTGAACCAAGAGTCATTCTCTTCATAGTGCACCCTACACATGCACCCACAGTCCCACACACAGAGAGGAGCATTGCAGTGCTAGCAGAATATGTAAAGGGGGGGGGGAAGCTGAGCTGCTTCTCCCTCACCCCATCCCCCACATACTTCAGTTCTCACAACAGCAAAGCGTCATCACGACGGTACCTTTCAACACCTTTGCTGCAAATAGTTCACCTCTGCTCGCCTGGTTGCTGAAGCTCCTTATGGAGTAAAACTCTGTCTAGTCTTGTGCAGTTAGTTTGCTGCCTTCCCAGCACAGTCTACTGTTACTCTCAAGGCTATTACATTCCATGTAGATACATATTGGTTGGCATTAACAGATAATGAGTACGTTTTATCTCTCTGTTGGTGTATTGTGTTTGAGCAAAGGGTAATCTGGAATGACACCCAAAAAAGTAATCAGACATAATTCCATTGTGCTTTGTTTTGTGAACAACTATCCATCCTTTCATCGTTACAAAACTGAGGCCAGGAATCTGTTTTTGATATCAGAACTGGAGCTTGCACCCTTATCTTTTCACACACAAATCTACTCCTGTTTTCTACCAACACGAAACTTTCTTAATTTCAGGCTGCAAACCTAACCTCAATAACATATGAGGAAGCCCCACTAAATTCAACAGTTTTGAGTAGACATGGTTAGGATCGCACAATAATTTTGAAGGGGAAAACACTTTTTGTTCCCACTATAACCGATGGAAGTCAGTCTCAGACACCTTTGCTGATCTACTGCACATCTACCTAGTAGACCCAGACCTACCCTTTGCCCACCCTGGTCTAGTTGAAAGACAGCCATGAGACAACCCTCTTTAATATCTCATAGATGGAAAATCTGTGGTATAGTAGAGCATAGTGTAACCTGGATCTGTTGAATCTCAGCTGCTGGGCACAATGCTGGCATGCAATTACTCTGATTGCACTTTCAAAATGAGGTCAGGGTTCTTGCACTGTGCCCTGCACAGAAATACATAATGATAAGGAATGCCTGCTGCCTGCTTCAAGGATTGTTCCCCCATAGCTCCAAAAAACCCTAACCAAATAAACAAAAATGCCAGTTGAAGCATCACGAGACAAAGCAAAGACAAATGGTTCATCTATCAAGCTTGGGAGCTGGCTAAAAAGAAGGGAGAGTTGCAGCAGGACCCCAAGATTCAACAGCACCACCGTACAGCAAGAGACCATAACTCCATAGTAATGTCTGGGACTGTAGCTCAACGGTACAGCACACATTTTACACACAGGAAGTCTCAGGGTTAATTCTGGACTTTTCCATTAAAAAGGACCGGGGAGCAGATGATGTGAAAACACCTCTCTACCTATGATTCTGGAGACCCGAAGGGTCAGGACAATACTGGGAAAGATGGACAAATAGTGTGACCTGATCTAAGAAGCTTCCTACAGGTTATATCTAATGCTGTCTGTACACAAGTGGAACAGCCTCCCACTCACGCAACAGGATTTCATGTCCCTGCAGCCCTCCACATACCCTCAAAATCTGCTCCAGAGGATTGGCAGACTTTCTGGAGCAAAGCTGGAGCAAAGCTGCATGGCAGAGGAGAAGTATGGTAGCATAAACCGAAGTCCATTTGCACTCTCTGGAATCCACCCTTTGCTCTAAAGGCTGCAATCCTGAACACACTGACTAGGGAGTGAGCCTCACTGAACAAAGTATGACGTCCTTTAAAGTAAAAAATACAGATTGCTCAGGAAGGAAGGGGAAATCTAGATGAAAGGAGACCCATTCAGATCCAAAGCGGGAACTAGGGATGAGCAAACCTCTTCAGGCTGGTTCTTTCCGTTTCTCATTTTTCCAATTGCATGTTCCCTTCTCCACAGTTCTGCAGCAATTTGTGATTTAAACAAAACAAAACAAAGACCGCATGAAATTGTGTCTGCATTTTAGTGCAAACATCTCCTAACATACACATTTTTGTGTGGAATTTTGAACTTATCTCCCACCCTTGGTTGGGCCAATCCTTTCCTGATAAACAATGCAGCCACCGGTGCCCAAGTAGGACATACCCATCTTCTAAAGTCCCTTTTAAATCATCTCCAGCTGTATGTGCATATGAGCAAGCTCTCTGACAGAGTGGCAAATGCAGCTGCAGTGACTTGCCTGGCAGGACAAATGGGGACAGAGACAGCCACAAGAAAGCCCAGTGATCTCATCTAGGGGGGCAGACAAAGCAGGTGGGCAATGTCAGCCGGCATGTAGCTAACCAGCTCCTTGGCTGCTGTGGGGGAGAGAGGGAGAAAGCACGAAGGGAAAATGCTGCCTGCCTTGGCAATTCCTGGGCCAATGTTAGATCCAAAGCATCCCTTGTGTGAGGTACGTTTCAGCGGAAGAGATTATTTGTAGAGTGCCTGTAGATTTACACCAGGTTGTGAGATGCCTTCTGTGTCCAGCCCTCCAGCTGGGCTAGAACGGAAAGGAGTATCCACCAATAGATTTGGAGGGCTTTGCAAAGCAGAAAATTAACTGGAATGCTTTAAGTTCATTGGCTTCTCTTGAATATTTTAATTTTAAGCAAGTTCCAAATGGTGAGTAGATTTCCTATGCTAACAGCTGCCAAGTGTTCATTATCACTGCATGATATCTCTCAAATGCTGACAGAGGGTAAATACAAGATAGATGTTATGTGTCAAAGGCTATCAGGTGATGTCATACATCCCCTGGCAAGAGGCTATTGTAGCCCCATCATCTATCTCATAAAGCAGGCATGGCCAAACTTAGCCCTCCAGCTGTTTAGGGACTAAGATTCCCATCATCCCTGACCACTGGTCCCGTTAGCTAGGGATGATGGGAGTTGTAGTCCCAAAACAGCTGGAGGGCCAAGTTTGGCCATGCCTGTCATAAAGGTAAGTTGGCAATGTACATTTATTGACTCACTAGTTAAAACACTGGAAAGTGCACCTCAGCCCCCCCCCCCCGGATATTTAAGGTAAGAGTCTCTCTGGAGAGACTAACAATTGCAATTTTTACTTACAACATGCACATATACACTTTATGTAATAATATGCAAATGCAACAACAAAATAATTATATTCTTCGATTGACAGGTAGGCTGCCCCAGCCACCTGTCCAAGTTGGTTCCCAGGATCATATGTTCCTACAGAGCCATATACTCACTAGGTTTTGGAAAAAGGTGCTAGACAATATAAATATGATTATGCGGAAAAACTTAAAATTTTCAGAGGTGTAACAGGAAACTGTGGCTTAAACTAACAATAATGGATGCCCCAAAGCCAGCATGCAGGGAAACGGGGGAGGCATTGTGTGGGCGGGCCAAACATCAGTTCTTGGCCTAATAAACTGGAAGGAATTAAACTAAGTTTCTGATCCAGGCAGTTGGAAGGAAAGGCGAGTTATTCTTTGTACAACACGTCTTCAAAATGATCACTATAATTTGTGGAGATCCATGTGTAAGAAGTAGGGCTATTGAAAAATTAAGGAGTTTTTGATTGATAGTAATCTGTCTTTGAAATTATATATTTAAATGTAACCAGTTTGTATTTTAACAAAACATCAATACAGGTACATTTTTTGAGGTAGTGAAATACGTATGTGATATCTAAGAATTCAATAAAGAAAGATATCACTCATAGTTCATAAGCAAGGCAGGCTTTAATATTTTGCTTTTTTTCAGCCATGAAAAATAAATAGGGAGGATTCAACATCGTGTTAAAGCAATCATTCCATCAGGCCAAGCATTTCAGCTTGCCAGATGGAGTGATCCTCCCTGCCCCATGCACTGTTACTGGGAGCTCTCCTGGCCCACCCAGAATCAATTTCTGAGGCCATGGAGGGAGGAAAGGGAGGGGAGACCCATTGAGCAAGCAGAAACCCTTGCACAGCACTTCTGCTGATAGGACTCGTTAGTTGAATCCCACTTTTGTCACTAACATCAACATCAGGGGTCACCAACATGGTACCCCATCAGTTGATGTTATGCTACAGCTCCCATCAGCTCCAGCCAGCACGGTCAATGGTGAGGCATGAAGGGAGCTGTAGTCAACAACATCTGGAGGGAATCAATAAATGCTGAATTTATCTAGTACAGGCAGAAACAAACTAGTTAATCATCAGGTCAACATCTAGCTGAAGATCATCTTGAATGGTACGCTATTCTACCAATGAACTATCCCCTTTTGGAATTTCCACTGAATGTGTGAGGAGCAAGAGGAAGCTCAGTCTATCTAGACTAAAAAAGGGACTGCAAACTTCAACCGTTCTAGATTTATCCACTGCCCATAAAACAACATTATGTCAGGAATGGCTGTTACATTACAATCTGCTTCTCATGCAAAGACTATGATGAACCCCACGTGCGGCAACATTCTGTCAAAGAAGTCAGTGTTGCTTTTCAAAAAATAAGAGAACCACCTGCAGCTTGAATCCATCCAAATGACGTAGTCAGTGGGTATCCATGGGGCATGTTATTCAATGATGCAATGCCCTGTCTGTGCCAGGCTGCCTCTTTTCCAAAGACATGGGCATTACTCACAATGCATCAAGCAAAAATAATAATAAAAAGTACACAAATAAGAATTGCAATTGAAAGGAGATTGAAAACAACAACAACAACAAATCAGCCAATCAGCCAATGGATCAGTGTGTTTGATGGATAGGGTTCTGCCTTGTGTCTTCCAGTTCAGGATGCTGTGCACATTTTCTGTTACGAAGATTGATACTTAAGCCCATGTTTGTGTATTCCATTTTTCTGCTCCTTTAAGACAGCTGGCGATATTATTTTTCTATAGAGAAGGCTTGATTGGGGGTGGGGGGGGGTGCACGGTGGGGAAAATTTGTCAAGATGTTCCTTGGCAATAGAGAGGGTGAAGAAGGAAGGGAGCCTTAACTCTTAAAAGGTTTTCAAAATGTGCTGCCATTTTCTTTTGCTTTGGAACGGCATCTTTTTGTTTTTGTTTTGATTTTTTGTTTTGCATTTTTTTTCCAGGTTCATCATTTGTTATCTATCCACATACTTATACACATACTTCATTATACACCTTTAGGCGCCAGGCAAAAACGTTCCCTTTTAACCTTTGGTTGATTTGATTGACATCCTATGCCCTTTTAAAATGTGGTTATTTGGGGGGGCATGTTAGTGGGGTTGTTGTTTTTTATTTTGATGATATGCATTGTGGTTTTATATTTTGATTTTGTTCTGTGAACCACCCTGAGACCTCCAGGTATAGGGCAGTATATAAACGTAAATAAAGAATCAAACCAATAAATAACACTTATCATATGCATTGTTTTTGTAAACCACTTAGAGACTGATGTGGCGTTCAGCAGTAAATAAAAATGCAAAATAAAATGATAAAATGAAACTGCTTTCAGACAGTTACATTTTCACTGTGTTCAAATTTCATTTTTGCTCCAAAGAACTCAAGGCAGCATGCCATTGAAGAGATCAATGTTATCAAAAGACACTGCCTGGCAGATTGAAATGGCAGTGTCAGACAGCAGACGTTGGGGAGAAGCAGCAGTGTGTGTGTGTGTGTGTGTGTGTGTGTGTGTGTGTGTGTGTTATATGCAACCTGTCTTGTGTTCTTTGCTCTACTTCAATGTCCTCAAGTGCACTGCCCCATTGCCAGTGTTGAAGGCAGCTTTGGCTGGTGTGTGTGTGTATCTTGTCTTCCCTCCTCAGGCAGCAAAAGGTGTTGGGGTGGCCCTAGTCTCTATACTCAGAGTGCTAAAGCCTTCTAAGGCCACAGCCACACCATACCTTTAAACCCTCCAAAGAATCCTGGGAACTATAGTTCGCTCCTCACAGAGTTGCAATGTTCAGCAGCCTTAACAAGCTAGAGTTTCCAGGATTTGGACTGGGGTGGGGGAGGGAATGTGATTTAAATGTACAGTGTGTGCATAGGCTAAGCCAGCCAGCCACTGGTGGAAAAGCAATTCCACAGAAGAAGCATCTTTCAAAGCCTGAGAAGCTCCAAAAGGTGATGATAGACGATGTGCTAATGAGCCCAGGAAACACCTGTTTGATAGAGAAAAATTCCACCCACCTGCTTTCTATCAGAGCAAGAATTACTGAGTTGCAATTAGGAGTGTAACTCTACATCAAAATCACTTATCAAATATAAACACCCACATGCAATAAACCTAATTGTAAGCTGGAGTTATCTAGGACCCATTAAGTGTTTCTGCTGCAGTTCAGGTCCCCAACACATCCCTCATCATGAGAGCTTATGGGGATGATGAAGGTTGCAATTTCCTGCTTATTCTTTCCATATCCATTAAACAACTGGACAACCACACTGTTCCCATTACAAGCTGTTCCTTGGAAAAGATATTATAAGAGCTTTGCTGCATTTTTCTTTAGCTCCTGGTTTACTCTTCTCACTGGGGATGGCAGGTTGGGTCTGTTTTGAAATGCAGGCTGCCACTCAGGCATGATCTGTGTAACTTTTATATCAGAGAGTAGAAGGTCAGAGAGAAACAGAGAGATATTAATGCAGCTTACTTGGACTTGTCGGATCACCAAATCTTCGGAGTCTCCCACTGGAGGTCCTTGAGATTCCTACGGTAAAGGAAAAATAGGCATTAGGGACCAAGCAGGTGATGGCAAGCACAAGGCTTGCCAGGGGATCTAGATTTATAAAACAGGTGTGAACTACTGAACTTCAGATACTTTGCATAAAAACATCACAGCCTGGCTGGATCAAGCCAAAGGTCCATCTGGCACAGCACCCTGTCCTCACAGTCACCATCCCCGTGTTAGGAACGTACCAACTATAACCCAAGACATCAAAGATCTTGTTTGCCTTTTCGCAAGAAACATCAAGAGCTAAAAATTCCAATGGTGAGGCTAGGTTCTCAAGTTTCTGCATGATTTACTGCAGAAACAAAGACCAGGGGCACATCCAGATTGTCAGAACCAGTAACTCTCTCAGATAGTGCTATATGTATGCCTTTTGTGTAGTAAGAAGCAGCTTGGAAGGGACCTGGGATCATCGCCTTTGGTTGTACTCCTATTTCGAAGACATAGCAACTTTAGGAAGCCATAGCCAAAGCCCAGCCAGTCATATAAGGGGCAGGGGAAGAATTACTACCATGATTGTCTTCCCCCACCCCTGGCAGGGCTCCAGATACTTTAATAACTATGTGATAAGAGATTTGCAGGAACCTAATTCCCACCCTCCCCCAACAAAAATAGCATATGACTATTAAGAAAAGATCTGCCTGCTAAATCTTTGCTTGTCATTCATATATGACTTTTCAAATAAAGCAGACAACAGCCATTAGACACCCTGGGGTACTGTTGGGAATGGGGGGGGGAACTTGATTACCTAACATTACAAGCCTCTTGAAACATGTGTCATTCATACCCACAAACCAAGCATCCCTTGGATTGCTACTGCTGTGATTTCTTAATTATTCAATTCTGACAATAGTCATTGGATATTCAGTCTGTCCCTCAGTTCTGAAATAAGTGACTAAGTCTAAGTCAGCAAACTTTTTCAGCAGGGGGCCAGTCCACTGTCCCTCAGACCTTGTGGAGGGGGCAGACTATATTTTTTGGGAGGAAACGAATGAATTCCTATGCCCCACAAATAACCCAGAGATGCATTTTAAATAAAAGGACACATTCTACTAATGTAAAAACACGCTGATTCTCGGACCGTCCGCGGGCTGGGTTTAGAAGGCAATTGGGCCAGATCCGGCCCCCGGGCCTTAGTTTGCTTACCCATGTCTTAGATACACCTTCATCACATCTCAAAAAGAGTTGTGTGTCATCAGGATAGAGACAGAACAAGCAGCAAACACAATGAAACTAGACAAAGATGATGACGATTCCTGCTGACAGGTCTGCTTGGAAAAAGTGACTCATGCAACTCTGCATGACTCTATATGTGCCACGTGGCTTCCTTCGTTAAGTAAGTATTATTGTCATTATAAGGATTATTACATTGAAATATGATGTGTGACCAAACAATTTACCTGTTTTAAAGGAGACTAAAGTCAATCTGAAACTACTGACACTGGTGTAGTTGGGGTTCTATTATAATTGAAAAACAGTACTTTCTCCACTGACTTGGCTGTAGCTCTTTAAGGGGCCTCCAGCCCTGAAAATGTAGCTCCATTAACTGTCATGGACTGGCTGGACACAGAGGAGTGGTGGGAGGAACTAGCAGGGGAACCACCAAGGGAAGAAAGCTCAGAGCCTGGGGAGTGGTGGTGATGGGACAATGATGAGTGGTCACAGGGAGAAGAGGGAGAAGTTTGGGAAGAGGGGGTGTCAGAAGCTGAGTAGGTAACAGGGTTTAGTGAGCTGGGAGAGTCTGTGGCAGAAAGAAGTTCAGAATCAGAGGCAGAAGCTGAAGCAGGAGGATGGGAGGAGGCCAAGAGGCAGAGATGAGTCAGGCTGGTGAAGAGTCATGGGTGTCTTCCTCTCCTGCTGCAACAAGTTCCTCTTCCTCATTGTCATGAAGAACCAGAAGAGGCATGAAAAGGTTGGAGCAAAAGTTGGCGATGTGCAGACGCAGTCTCCGATTGCTTGGTGTGTTGGGGGGAACCCTGGAGAGAAGGGGACTTAGGCAGTTGCAGAGAGGTGGGGACCTTCAGACTCAACAACTGCTTCATGGGGGTAAGAGCTGCAGGAGATGAGTTGCTGTGCTCATTAAACCTGACACTCCTGTGCAGATGTTTTTGCTAATAAAGAGTTAACTTCAACTTGCACAGTGTGATTTACTGCTGGCTCACTCCTGACATTTACTTACAGTGCCAAAGACTAAAGCGATGGTGTCCTACAGTATATTGATCTATGACCCCATCATGTCCATGAATGCTCAGAAGCCAAAGGAAAGGACTCAAAATGGCTCCCAGTAGTCAACAGGAAGGCAGCCATTTGTTGCCTCCAGAGCACCCAGCCCTCCCTTGAAGCTAATATTCTCTGCGCTCCTGCTCATCTTGCCTGTTTCTTTCACCAACCATCCTTCTCCTCAGTGCTCACAAAAGCTAATCAACATTATTCTGAGTTCTAGATTTTGAAAGCACAAATTACTTAGAATTAGCAGGCATTTTTGCACAATTTGGAGGAACTTGCAGGTTTTGGCATTGATCGTAATAGCTAAAATGCCTTCAAATTCTGTTGGGAAAGCAAACCAAATGAAGGTGTATGGCAAGGGGAGGAGACAAACCTAAGAACTATTCTTCTAAACTGCAGCTCCTTTCCCACTTCCACTCTCCATTGAAATGGAACAACTCAAAAATTAAAAGATGGGCCATCCAAGAACATTCCACTGCGTGACTATATCCCGGCTATGCTAAATTATAGTCTTTGGGGTGGTTAGCCATTTTGCGGCTGGACAATATTCCTTGAGACTTTATGGCATCTGGTTTGGCAAGACTCACCCAATTTTCCACGATTCAATAATGCTGATAACAGACTCCCCCTTTCCTGGACACTTTTCTTCAATTCCAAGCAGTCTAGCCTTCTGTAACTCCTTCCATCTTGAATTTCCCTCCCCACTGGCCCTTCCCATTTTACTTTGGCCAGTTCAAGCAAGAAATTAAAAATTGAAAAGAAATGCAAATTCAGGTCACACCACCCCAAATTTCCTTACACGGCAAGATCCAGGAAAACAGCAGTTAATTACAGCACAAAATTCCCACAATTATCCAGGCTAGCAGGGTTGCAAATGGATATTTTCTGCAAGCAATTAACACAGAAATGTGCACTAAACTTCCACTAGGTTGTATTAGTTTACCAGAAGTGGTTTGTAATGATGTGTGAAATATTGCATAAAATACAAAAATTATAAGGTAAGGAAGCATTCTGAACATGGAATGAAGTGCTGTTTTAGTGCAGCCTTCATTGCATTTCGTCCCAAACATAGTGTGTGAAATATTTCACTTCAGGGAACAGTTATCAGAATGGAAGATCTTTGGGCCCTTCCCTCTCTAACAATTCCTCGATTAATTAAAAAACAAACAAACCTGACCAGGCCTGCCTCCATGCTTTTAACAGAAGGTTGGTCTTAAGCATTCAATCTGTAAAACATACCTCCATGCCATGAAAGCATAATCATTTGCTAATGGCCACAGGTCAAGCTGCTTCTTCAAGGGGCAGCTTAAGGGGATAGTTGAAAATGTGGGGCAATCAGCCTTATATAACCAACATACTTAGCTCTAATCAATGCATGAAGGGGTTAAGACCACAGAGTAAACTGTCCTGCCATGCTTAGGTAGGTCACTTCCCTTCACCTTGGGAGGAAAAGTTATGAAGCCTTTGTCCTTTTCATTTCCACCAAGTGAACCCTACCAATAAGGGGGTCTAAGGTGGATGCTTCAAGCTTAGACTATGTGGTTTAAGCAATCCATCTTTGTGTTTCTATACAAACAATGTAAAAACATTTACCATTTTGGAACCTAAGTTATACTACCTGTCTCTTTCTGTGCTAAGGAACGTGGAGAACTTTGGAAGCAACTTAGAAAGAGGATATTTTAAAGGTACAACAGCCTATATTTCCATGCTTTACTTTGCTGCATGTTTTGAAATTTTAAATCTCTGCTAGGGTTCTCTCCTCAAAGAGTACTTGCTCCAAACCTGATTCAGAGTCAGGGCTACCATTTCCCCCCCATTTCATTAAATTTATACAACACTAAATTACAATTGTCTCCAAGTGGTGTGTAGGTAACTCAAAACAATGGGTCCAGATCTTATTTACTGGGTGTTGACTAACTGGAATATGCAACTATTGCTTACAAAAATGGCTTGTCCAATCTAGAACACACCTGATCCAGAAGGGGACTCTGCACAATTTTTTTATACTGTTCTCACATACTGTGGGGGGGGGGGGCGGGAAACACCCCTTGGCTGCTTTTTGGCCCTCAAGATGCAGTTTACTATACATCACCTTCAGGGGCAAACAGCAACTGGTCGTGAGAGAGGGGGATTTCAGTGGGTAACTGGTGCAAGTCCTCTATCCAGACTGAGAGCACATTTCAGATCTTAGCCCCACATAGCTGCTTTCCCTTTAAAATAAAAGGTGACTGGCTTCAGCATAATTTGTTTTGTTTTTAAGGATGAAGGTGGTAACGTGAAAAGGAAAGGACCTAAGTGATTAGCCTGTTGATGTTCATCTGGCTGCATCTTGCATCCCTTGCAATAGTTCAAACAAGCCCTCCCCTTTATTAGCACTAAAATTAAACCAACAAGAGGAATATGCAAAGCCACAGCTGCTTTCCAGCATTAATCAGAAACACTCATTGAAAAATTTATGGTTTCCCAGCCTCTGTGTAAAGGAACCACTTGCCAAATATAAGCCAAGCGCAGCTGCGCTGAAAACACAAGCCATGTGTATGAGCGCTTTGTGCTTCTCTCTGCCTCAAATATGCCTGGCAGCAATGCGGTGCATACAGCTCACTTCAGGGGAGAGAAAAGGTGTTTCTGCAGTTGGCTCTTCAGATTGGCAACTCCAGCATGACTTGCTACACAGCTGACAGTCATAAGAACATGATCGTAAGAGGAGCTGGGCTAGATCAGGCCAACAGCCCAAGGAGTCCAGCATCCTGTTCTTACAGTTGCTAACCAGATGCCCGTGAGAAGCTTGTGAAGCTGGACATGGGTACAACAAGTCCATTTGCTGGCTGGCTGACAAGGTTGCAGGGCCAGGCATTGGTGCTGCAAACTTAGGGTATACAGTGGTACCTCGGGTTAAGAACTTAATTCGTTCCAGAGGTCCGTTCTTAACCTGAAACTTTAGCTAATGGGGCCTCCCTCTGCCACCGCGCCACCGGAGTAAGATTTCTGTTCTCATCCTGAAGCAAAGTTCTTAACCCGAGTTGCTATTTGTGGATTAGTGGAGTTTGTAACCTGAAGCGTATGTAACCCGAGTTACCACTGTACTATAATCTTTCTGCTCTTGATTTTAGCAAAGAATGATTGTAGCCCTGAATGACCACAATCCTGCAGGCTCCCCTAGATTAATGTCAAGAGCTCAGAAGGGTCTCTCCTCCCCTCTCTGAGTCTCCAAAATGGAAGAACTTGGGTTCTATCTCTGTTCCTACTTCATGACTGGCTTTCTACCACCATGTCACAGTATCTAGTAATTAAGACCGGGGGGATTTTGGTGTGGAAATTTGGGTCCCTGCAGCAAAGAATGGGATTTTCCTTGGAAAATATGTTTGCTGTTCCAGATTTGCTAATATTTGGGTGGCAGGATGAAAAGGAGAAGGCACAGTCTATGCAGTACAGATACAACTATGCTGCACTTGTACAAAGGGTTCTGGCAGGTTGCATAGGCCATATACCGCTAGAGTCCTCTGAATGGGGTAGATCACCCCTTTGCCACTGCCTTCTAGTGGATAGTGGGTGAAACTACAAAGGATAGAAGGAAGAAATCAGCAAGCATGTTAGTAGTAGATTTTCACATATTACTACATGAATAATCTGAAAAGCTGTCTCTAGCTGGTAAAAAAAAAATCTACCTTGTTTTAGGGGCATACTTGGAACAATGCATTTTCTTCACTGAGATACTAGTGGGGGTTAGGCTCATCTTAATTAATCTCCACCCTCCCCAATGCATCATACAAAACCTCCAGTTACAGGCTTTCAAGAGCTCTTGAAGAGAAGCACATAATATTTTAAAGATTTCAAAGTAGCGTACAAAGGCACGAATGAAACTAATTCACAATACCTATAAATACAACTTATAACCAACAAATAAACGTAACAAAATACTACATGACCAGAGTCTGGGGATAAAATGTATTGAGATGAAACATGTCCTGTTGTGTTTTTCAAACAAAAACTGGTTCAGGGAAGCAGACTCCTTCTGACATCATAGCCTTGGTTTGGTTTTGAGACATTTGACTACCCTGAGTTGTATTGGAATATAGCTTAGGGTGGAGAAACACTCCCCCAAGTCGTGTGTGTGTGTGTGTGTGTGTGTGTGTGTGTGTGTGTGTGTTTTAATGGGCCTGGATGAAGTTAAAAAACAGTTCCTTCCAGCGTGAAGATTCAGGTTTCAGTTCTTAAAACACACACACACAATTTGATCTTATTTTCCATGCACACTGAACTCTGTGATTAATCCAAGGTTTATCCATCTGATCTTGAAGCTATGGTTACTGTTTACATACATTTCTGAATAAGTGGTGCCATGCAAAGTCAGCCTTTGAGGTCACTCAGGTTCTATCAAGTAGGGGAGCTTCTTGAAAAAGCAAACTCTAATGCTTTCGTGTCATTAATCTTTCAGTGGAGTGTGTACTAGGCATGAATAAACCTGCCAATTTAAGTTTCTCTGTTTCTATTTCTCATTTTTCCCAATCTTAAATTCAATTTAAATTCATTTCTGAATCAGCTTGCAATTTTTTAAAAAATAAATAAATCAGGGTTTTAGTGCAAATTTCTCCTAATGCATACATTTCTGCAAAGCAATTCCCCCAAATATAATGCATTTCTGTTTCTTCATGAATATGTGCATTTTTGTACATGCATTACCCCAGTATATACATTTTTGTACACATTACTTGGCAGTACAGCTGCACTGAAAAAAATTCAGAGATGTATGTATTTCAAAGGATGACTGTATTTCAGATTGTGTATTGTTTTGGAAAGTGTGTGTTAGGTAGCTTAAAAGCAAATTGATTCAATTCCCCCCAGTACCACTATCCCTAGTGTGCACAGCATTCTGAAGAATCAATCCTGACTCCAGTTAAACTCCAAAGCTTGTTGATTTAATCCCAGATGCATGGATCAATGGAACCCCTTGATCAAAAAAGCTCTAATAGAATATTCTGGAAGTAAGCAGAGGAAGAAAATGGCTACATACTCAAATGTTCCTGCAAACACTTCAATGGGAAAAAACTGCACCTGAAGGCGTATACACCACACTTGACATCCCAGAAGAGCAATCAGATCCTGTTACATTTGCCAAGAAGGTACAGCCTTCCCAGATATGTGGGAGAGAATGTTCATTCCCATATATTAATGAATTTAACAAAACCTCCCTAAAAACAATCCATTTCCAAACGTTAAGGAAGGCATACAACAAATTGCAAAAATTAAATACTCAAGCCAGTTTAACTGAAATCAGGCTGCAGCCAATCTGGGCAGCAAAATCCATTTTGGAGGAGGAAAGCTGAATTTTAAACCTAAGGTCTAGCATTCCCCTGGAACTCTCAACAGCCCTCAGACTCCCTCTGCTGTCCTGTGCCGCCTTTTTCTCAACCCCGCCCCACCCGCAGCACTCTTTATGTAGGGAGAGCTGCCTTCTGTATGAAAGCTATTTTTTATTCATGCAGCTGAAACCCTCCTAAGTTTTTGGAGAGTTTTCTGATACAAAACAGCAATGTGTTTCTTAAAAGCAATGTGTTATACTCCACATTTCTGCCATTGCATTTTAAACAGATGCTTGTATTTTTCAGCTGCAGACTTTCCCCTTGTGGCCCTTTGCTTCTTTCCTGCTCTGATTTCAAACACGCTCCACTCTCTGTTTTTTATTTTAAAGACTCACCTTTCCCTGCATCCCCCAAACCTTCAACTGACGCTGCAGCATTAATCAACAGCTGCTGCAGTTTCTATGTACTAACCTGTCACATGAGGATATATGCCTAAACTGCTGTCCCCCTGCTGCCCCGTTGGTCAGGCTCCAAAAGGCAAATGTTGGATTTTCCCAGGGGATGATTTATTAAGAGGAGACCATCAGCAGCTCCCACTTTCACCCCTGTTCAAACGTCTCCGTTGCTTATTGCTCATCATTCATAGTAAAAGGGTCTGTGGGAAATCAAGAGCAGCACTGACATGGTGCAATCTTGGATCCTACCGCAAGCCAGAGCAAATTCAAGGCATGTGTAATGTGCATTTAACCTTCATCAGTTATTCCATTAAAAGGGAATTACTAAAGCCATATTTCAGTTACCAAAACCCATTCAAGAGATTCCAATAATTTTAGGAGGCATTTCACACACACACTTTTCTGGATGTGTGTAGTCTCTGAATCGACAGCTTCAATTCAGGTCCCCTCCTGCATATGCTACAACTCTTACATGACTTAAATAAAAGGAACTACATTTATAAGCTATGCTAGAATTCACACTTAGAAAAAGAAAAGAGGCTAATGGCAATTATAGCTTCCATAACCAATCTCACAGAGAGAAATCACACACATGAAGATTAAGGTCAACACCTTTTGCTAAGGGTCCACATGTACACCTAGATCCTTCTGATACAATTGGTTTTTCTGATGGGGGTTGTCCACGTTTGTGAATATTAAGAAAAGCCCTGATGGATCAGATGAAAGACCCATCAAGTCTAGCATCTTGTCCTCACAGTGGCCACCCAGATGCCAATGGCAAACCCACAAACAAGAAACAAGGGCTATAGTTCTCTTCCTGCTTGCCGGTTTCCTACAGGGATCTGGCTGGCAACTGTGAGAACAGGATACTAGACTAGATGGATTCATTGGTCTGATCCAGTAGGCCCTTCTTATTCCCACAGGGTGCCTAGACTACTTACATTCTTCTAGATAATTTCCTGCTCTTTTAGATATGCGTGACTAGAAGTATTTCAATTGTGGCTGCATCAATATTGATATAAAGGCATCACAATATTGACTACTCACTATCTGGCCATGTTCGTTTCAAGTTGCTAGGCAATTGTCAAGAATGTGCAAATTGTAGACAATGTGAATGTTTTCTGAAATAGTTCTGAGTGGTGTTTCTTTATTATTGTTATTGTTATTTTATTAGCAAGTAAGCCAAGAATCACTAAAATTACATGCTGGGCATTTGCCATTAAAAGTCTGAACCTACTGCTCAGTTTAGCAACCTTTACATGTCTCATCTTATATCAGCACAGCTGGGCACTAACAAACTAGAAAGCAAGATAGTAATTGCATGAAAGTGTGGGCAGCTCACCTGCAAACAAACAGAAGCACAACACAGAGTTTTCCCCACTTTATTACAAAGATTGCCTACTTCTGCTCTAAAATTACCATGCAGGAAAACCACTGGGCACCCAAAGACCCATGTCTGAACTAAAGTATAGGGTAAGGCAAACTTGAACCTACCATTTTTTCTGCTTAGCCTTACAGATTTTTAACAACAAAAGCTTCAAAAATGTGGAAAGTCTACTGCTGGAGGAGAAACAAAATGAAGTCAACTAAAAGGGAAGAGCAGTAGCTCTGTGGAAGAACATCTGTTTCACATGCAGAGGGTCCTAGGTTCAATCCCTGCCAACTCTAAAGAGGGCAGCCTCCCTGTCTGAAACCCGGGAAAGCTGCCGCTGGACAGCACTGAACCAGGTGGACCAGTGGTCTGTCTCTATGTAAGGCAGCTTTCAGTGGTTCTAAAACAATTAAGAAATAAATTTGGTGTTACTGAATATCACCTACCCTCCCCGTCCTAGGGAGGCATATTCAGAACGAGCCTTCAGTTCAGCAAGCAGTTATCTGGCTGTGGCTAAGTACATTCAGTCACCACAAAGACAATTCTCCCAAGGGTGGTTTGGAAACTCAAGCTTATGTGCTTCCTCCTGCCATTTTAGGTTCCCTCTTCTGGCAAACTATGGTTAGAACCATGTCTCCAAACCACAGTTTGAAACCAGGGTGCAAATAGAGGCTTGGAATGCAAATAGTGTCCTTGGATAGCAAATAGTGTCTTTGGGAGACAAAGATTTCAACTCCTTCTCTCCACCCCCACATCAACCTGGAGGCTACCCAGTTTTCCCTTTGGCTACTATTTACATAATGAAGTATGTATGTTAATTGCATTCACATAATCAATACCGGATGAATTTCTGTACTTCGACCAACAAAAAAGATGGAGTCAGTGGGGAGGTCAGACATTCCCAATTGGTGGTTCCTGCATCTTGGATTTCCCCACAGCCTAGTGGTCAACATGAGAGGTGCTATGTGCTGTTAGTGGCCACCCACTTCTGTACCATGTGTGTCTATGAGGTTACCATGATGTTGTCATGACATTCTTGGAGTCACCCTGTGGTGATTGTTTACTTTACTGATGATATGGGGCTATCATCAATAAGCATCACTTTTGGTGGGTGGCAGCAGAGTTGCCACAGACTCTGTTAGAGGGCCTTTCAGTATTACTGTCCTGTTTTGTGTTCTGCTTTGCTTCAGTGAACGCACCTGATTGTCACCAAATTATGGTGGTGTCAAGCTTATGTAGCAGCCTCAAGCAATAGCAGAACCCTAGGAAGCAGCTTGTGAGTTACTATGCTAAATACTTTCCTGGAATGAAACAGAGATAAATTGTACTGCTTTAATTCACAAAGCCATAATATGTGTGCTGGAAGAAATCAGGCTTCTTATCTCATTCCTGCTCTTTAAGCAATCATGCACCAGAGCTTTTGAAGACTATTGAGATTATTGTACAATAATCCTTGCAGAGGGGGAGGGATAAAAAGGCAGTGGGAAGGTTATCTATGCAGGCAACTGATAAGCAAATCCATGCTCACACCTCACATATTAAGAAGCAGCCTCCCTACCCCAGCAAGACACCATAGATAATATATGTGCTAGATACCAAGCAACATACAAGGATTAAACTGACATGTGGCAAAAGCAATGGGAACCAGACGATTTAACCAGGAAATTCCAAGTTCAGACATTGAAAATAATGGAAAACAAAGAGGGATCTTCCTGCAACCCTCTCTTCAATCTATAAAATCAATGGAACATCCTAGCACTCACATATCATGCTAGTTAGTTTCATTCGCTGGAAGATGGAGTAGAAGGATTGGTGGAAACAGAACTATGTTTTTCTGTAGATATTAACATCAACAAGCAGTTTGGATGCTCTTACACTAATTGCTTCCTATACATGGAGCAGGAAAAAGAATGGACTCTATTAGGGATGAGAAAAAAAGTAAAGGAAAGAAAAGAGTAAAGTTGGGGTTTCTAATTGTCTCAAATGATCAGGCTCCAGAAGCCAGATGCAACCATCTACGAAGAGTCTGGAAGGCAGTCTGGGGATCCCTTCTGTTTTGTGGAGAGACTGGCTCTGCAAATGCTCTATCCCAAACTAGGGTGGAATCTACCCACCGATTAAAAATGCTGAGAAAATGCTTTTTTAAAAAACGTTTTAAAAAATACATTGACTTTTGCATAGCTCACTGTCACCATCTAGTGCCACATTTGTGTATTAAACTTTACAACACATTTAAAACGTTTTATTTGCAGCTGTATAGCTGAGTCCCAGGACTGCCTATTACAACCTATTTGCCAGCTACCTTAAGCCATTAAGCCACCACTTGATCTCTCCCACAGGACCCAAAGAGGCAGAGAAGGATCAAGAGTTCACCTAAAGGCAGGTTAGCCATTATACAACCATTTTTCTCACTTGTGGAAATAACACATGGCCCTAGGCAGATTGTCACTGTTATCAACCCAAACTACTTGCATGCCACCCATGGCAGCTTTGCATATCATTCAGGAGCAGAATGCTAGATGAAAACCCATGTATCTCATGGAAATGCTCACTTGGAAACAGGTTTAACCCCAAATTGTGAAGCATCCCTTGGCTCAAAAGAGGGCTGTCTGCTACCCAACCCTTAAATACTTGCTTTCATCACCAATAGTGTACAGTGGTACCTCGGGTTAAGAACTTAATTCGTTCCGGAGGTCCGTTCTTAACCTGAAGCACCACTTTAGCTAATGGGGCCTCCCGCTGCCGTTGTGCCGCCGCTGCGCAATTTCTATTCTCATCCTGAAGCAAAGTTCTTTACCCAAGGTACTATTTCTGGGTTAGTGGAGTCTGTAACCTGAAGCGTATGTAACCCGAGGTACCACTGTAATATCTTGCTTTTCTGATCTGATGCTACACTTCATCCTAAAAACATGATAAGAACATAGGAACCTTATACAGAGTCAAACCATTGGGTCCATTCCGTTTCAGTATTGTCTACAATGACTGGCAGTGGCTCCCCAGGATTTCAGATAGGGAGTTTTTTCCAGCTCTACCTAAAGATGCCAGGCATTGAACCTGGGAACTTCTGCATGCAAGGAAGATGCTCTCCCACTGAGCTACATCCTTTCCTAAGCCTTTATTCCCCAACACCACATGTTTTGGCCTTGGGTATTATCAACATAAAAAGAACCTTCAATAATATATATATGTTTTTCAAAAAAAACCACACGTACAGTATATGTGTATGAAAATATGGGAAAGCTCTTGATTTTGCCCTTCCCAAAGAACAGTACCACAGAATGAGGAGAGCAGTGGAGGGAGAGGAGGAAGGAAAGCACTTTTTTGCCAACTATTTAGTCTCTCCAGATTAAATTTTTTTAACAGGGTAACAAATTAAAATCAGGAAAGGCACATGTTACTTTGATTCCCAGAAGGGAGGAAAACTGAATCCAGTTTGGTGGAAAATGTTTTAGATCAGACAGCTGCATCATCTAAGAACAAAAACCAGTCCTGCTCCTACCCACTCAGCCTTTCCTCCTCAACTTCACCAAAACTGTCTCAAGTCACCCCTTTCTTAACATCTTGCAAATCAAAACCAGACAAGAGCTTACATTTGGAAACAAACACCTTGGCTTATATGGAAAGGGATGAAGGATACTTTCTTGGGGAGTATCAGCCTCCAGAAAATCCAAGCATCTTGCTAAATTATACTGAAAAGCCTCGATGGGCCTTCTGAGCTCATCAAGAGTTGTTATCTTTTTCCTAGTCTTGAAGTATGTGAGAAAAGCTAGGGAGATCTACCACCACCCTCAGATGATTTTGTCTCTTTCCCCCCTCTGCTTTAATTATGAACCTAAAGTGGCTATAAGGGCTGAGAGACAGGAGTGCAGTCAGGACCAAAGTCCTTTCTTGTGTAAGCATTTCAAGTGTGCCATATTATGTTTAAAATGCATTGCACCACACGAGTTGTCCCATTTGCATGCAATGTTAGCACATCCAGTGCACCCACCTCAGCAACTGGTCATGCAAATTCTATAAGCAAGTGGGCCATCCCATGTGGTCAGTTCATTCATACATCATATAGCACATGATGAACCCTTATGTGGGCAACCACTTTACCAGTGACTGAAAACCCTGTTGATTTCAGTCGTAAGCTTGAATGGTGGACCCTTCCACACAGGAACTTTCTGCACTTCTTAGTGTTTTTGTGTGGAAAATAAATTCTTGTGCCCGCCCCCCCAAATTAGAAGGTATGAAGGTCGCTTGGGATCCCATGCACCAACACTGCTCCTTCCTTGGGCAGATTGCATTGCCCACCCACAGCTCATGACCCCCACTCTCAAGGCAGCAATGTGGGTGTCCAATGCTGTTGTTTACTTATGGAAATCAGTTGTGCTGTCGCAGTGCAATTGAGCCTGGTACTGAGGGGCAGGGACCCTCTTCTCATGGATCTTGGGGAACTGCAGTGCTATCAGGACCAAGCCACATGTGGTATTAATCGTGTGAACTGAGTTAATGGAGTGAATTCACATTTCTGTTGTATAAAAAGCAGCCAAAGGAAAAACAACTTGAGCAGCTTAGGAGGAGGTTGGGGGGGGGATTATGAATCGGTGGAGACCTCCCTTGAAATTAGTGCTGCTGCGCCAGAGTTTGCATTCCACTTTTTTTTTTCATTTTGGCATTTCAATGGAAGGTTAGGCAAAAGATTGGGTTAACCATCAGGACAGCAAAATCTCAGGATTTTCAGGTGGGGATAAGATTACCTTTAAACAATTTCACTACCACTTCAAGTTGAGGCCAGGCTTCCCCCAGCAGCATCATTCCCTTCTAATTTGGGGCTACCGAATTTTCTAGCGGGCATCTTGCCCTTGAAGGTAGTAACACAAAACTCTCCTTTAGGGTGTCTCTCTCAGTTTACATTACAAAGGACTTGAACCAAACAAGCTATGTGATGTATGCTGTTTACGACCACGGATTTGCTTAGTTGCATGACTCAGTCTTGAAGTAGCATTCATTGCAATAAAATATAAAACCTCCTTCTGCAAATGGGAAGTATCCCGGATAGGCTATCATTATTTACAGAAGATAGCCGTCATTTAAAACAAGGTGTGGGGGGGGAACCCTCTTGGTCTATTATTCCCCTCAGGTGTTACCACATCTTCCCCTTTTCTAACCCCACAATTTTGGCCCAAGCAAAATGTTATAAAAGATCCTGTGCTCTTTTAATATGCAAGTAAATTTGCTAAGGGTCTCATGCATCCAGAGGAGATACCATAAATCACACAAACTTGTCTTATGTACCCTCTATCTTGGCTTCCCAGCATTTGCTATTAAATATGGGAAGTCTGGACCACTTCCTGAACTTGGTGACTAGATGCTTTGAGGCTCACTGGTTGCCCTAAGAGCAGCCAATATATAGAACGAGTGACAGATCAGTGCATTGAGAGACTCAAGGCTGAGAATGAGGATTTATTGTGTAAGGAACTTTAACTATTGTTACTGGAAATGAAAGGGAACTGGGTTCCTGAAGCTCTTCTACTATTAAGGTTTGAATGTTCTACAGCACTGCTATCCAAACTTCCAACAGCTGAGGCAAAGGGGAAAACCCAACTACACACTAGCACGATCAATCTGTCAACATAAGCATTTCTGCTTGACGGACAGAATGATAAACCCTCTCCTCCTTCTGCATGCTATTCTGGGAGATTCTCCAGACACCACTGCCCCAGCCAATGGTTGGGTGTAAGAGGGAGGAGTCCTGTGCTAGTAGGACTTGCTGAACTTACCCACACTAGTTCAACTATTTAGTTCAGACCTGCCTTTCCCCCCTGAACGAAAGCATCCAAAATGGCTTCCTTTTAGGCACTGAAAGAGTAAGAACAGAATGTCCTTAGAGGAGTCCCACCCACCCCATGTTTCTTTGTGGGTCATTGATATGAACAGTCACCTCAGTTGAAGAGAGACATATCCAGAATATGGACTCATGCAGAAATGCAGTTGGCAACCTCCTAGAAAGGTGGAAAACTCTGCTGCAACTCTACACACAGGGAATGTTCCAATGATTGCCTGACACTCCACCACAGTTACGTTTAGTCTGGAGAAGTGAAAAATGATGGTGTCATTCTTTTAATACCCAAAGGGTCATGAGATGAGGCAAATACTTGTCTTCCGCTGCGGCAGAGGGTAGAACTAGAACTAATGTGCACATGTTAAGTGTGATCAGAGTGTATTGATGGTAAGAGCAGTTCAACAATTGCCTGGAGGGCTAGTGAGGTGTACCTGGCTTAGAGGTCTTCAGGCAAAAGCTGGACAACCATCTGTCAGGGGATGCACTAACTCTGGATTGCCTCCACTGAGCCCCAGGGAGTTGGACTAGATTGCCTATAGGGCCCACATCCAATTTACCCACAGTAAAGGCAGATTCCATGTTCTGGCCTTGCTCCCTTCCACCCCATGAAGAGTCGAAGCAGGCAACTTTTTCTTATGGGAGAGTGTTTTGGACTCAGAAGAATGTTTCATTATGTCATTCCTTTCTCTCAGTTTTGAGAGTCACTGGTAGACACTCTTCAGCCACTTTGATGCTTGCAGTCCAGTCCCAAGTCTGTATGCTCATTGAGACTTCCTTTGTAACAAGTCTGCTTACAGTTACAGCCCTTGGTCTTGTCTGTGTAAATACAACAAGTAGTGCAAATGTCCTCCCACCAGCCAGAAAACCACAGTGAGTGTTGTAAAACTGGTTTGCCTAAATGTTGTGGTCATTGTAATTGCACAGGGTAAGCTACACACAGACATATCTTTAGAATTAACGTTACTTTTTGTGATTACATGAACATCAGTAGCAGACAGCATGGTGGGACAGTGGCGGTATTATTATTATTATTATTATTATTATTAGAATTTATATCCTCCCCTTCCTCCCCTCCCAGGGTGGCAATCAGATACACAGCCATCAACAAAAACATTTAGTAAAATCAGTCTAAGAACAAGTACAATTAAAAACATCAAAAAGTAAAAACATCAAAAACACAATGAGATCAAACAGGAGGCTTTTAATTTTCTCTTCAGTCCCTTTCTTATTTCTTTGTTATTCGTTATTTGCTATTGTCTCTAGTTTACTATTTATTATTTACTCTACTGACTATTGCCCGACCTCCAGTCAGTCACTTCTGCTATACTGAAAGGTAGAAAGGGAGGGGCTATGTGGCAGTGAGGTTGGCATGGTGCAAACACACCAACGGAAGCACCAGATTGGTTCTGCTGGTGCATGTTCACCATGCCAACCTCACTAACACTTCACCCCCTCTTCTTCCTCCCATGAAGCAGCAGCAAGGTTACTGACTGGAGGTCAGGTGAGTGTCACCGTCCTACCACACCACCTTATACTGATGAGTATGTTCCTGGAAGCCACTCCAGTGCCTTTGTTAGGGAGTTGCAATCCTGTAGCCACTTTACTTGGCCGTGGGCCCAGTTGAACTCAATGGAATTCACTTCTAAGTAGGCGTGCCTAGGATTACGCTGTAAATCATCCTTGGGGAAAGGGTTAATATATTACTTTCTCCCAGAAGAGTTGCATTCCAAGGGCCAGGGTGTGTCTCAGCCATACCAGTGTGTCTTTTATCAGAGGCAGCAACATGTATTAATCCTTCTCTTAAGACATGAGTGAGTTATACGTGGCATGGAAAAGAGCCCTGAGGCAAGGATTTTTGTTTTGTTTTGCTTTCCAGTTCCTATCATGGAAAGAGTACAGTTCTGGCCTTTCCCGCCACCAGGCAACTGGATTTACAAAGATATTATTTCCTTTGTTTAGTTTTTCGGTTTCTGGCCTGAGCCAAGCTCATAGGGGTCTTGCCATGCTCTCCTTTACTTCTCGTGCCCTCCACCGCATAGCTTATTATAATCACAGGCCTCCCTGAATAAAATCACAAGAGTGGACAATCCTCCACTGCCGAGATATACAGCTTTGGGTGCAGCCATAGCAAGATGTGGCAGCATATTGCAATTCCACTTAACTGCAACTTTCATTTCTTTATACCATTTTTCTAAGCCAAATAACCAGTCTGAGGGGAAAATGCACAAAGTAGCCTATTTATTGAAGCAACCTTTTAAAATTTAATCCCTTGGCAGGTGTTTAATGTTCACCGGAGACAGAGCTCCTCAATGCAAATGGAACAGTGGGATGCAACATTCCAGATTCTGCTCATAGACTGTAAGTCAGATGTTCTAAGTCATGGGGAACCAACATGATGTACTTCAGATGTTGCTGGACTACAGCATCTATCGTCCCTGACCTTTGACCACCTTTCTGAGGCCAATGGGAAGTTGCTGGTACACACCATGGTGGCCACCCCGATCTGTGTGATACCAGTAGTTAGAAGCAGTAAAGAGCACCAAAAAGACAAAACAAATCACAGAAATATGAGCAAGCCACAACTTTGTACTCATATTTGCTATGTTTTTGTTCTAGGACTAAACACTTTTGATTATAAAATATCATGCATGGAGGGCATCTGAACATCTTAGAGAGCCTGCTATGTACTCCACAGATCTCTAACTAAAAAGGTAAGAACATAAAGCAAGCCCTGATGGGTCAGCTGAAGGCCCATCTAGTCCAGCATCGTGTTCTCACAGTCACAAAGCAGAAGCCCACGAGAAGCTGACAAGGAGTGTTCATCTCCCTCTTTCATTCCCACAGTCCATAAGTGGTAATGGTTTCAATGTGCTCTGTCTGGCCTGACCTTCTGCCAACACCTCAAGCAACAGAATACCGCAGACCTAGAAGGATTTTGTACCTATGACAATAACCCTTCAGCTAACAGAGAGTGTGTGGAAATGGCTTCAGACCCAACCCCAAGCATAGGGGCATGGAAACATTGTGGTGTAATCAACTGTGGTAAGTATTGTGCCTGGAAAGTGCAAAAGGTAAGTGTGGATGAGCACTTTGAGAGAATTAAACAACACACATGGGCAAAACCAGTCATACAGGTCATACCAACTTGATTGGATCTCCACTGGAAGGAAGGATGTCGGGTGAATGGATAGAAAAGACCTGTGTGGTTGGCTCCAACTGGTGTTTAGATGAAGGGAGCCCTTCATGGATTAGTTTTGCTCAACCCCATCAGGTCAAAGTAGCAAACAACCACCCCTTTATTTCCTCTCCTCTTTCTCTAATATTCTTTGCCTCAGCTCTTTTGCATAAGTCATGTAGAACAATTGCATTGCAAGCTCCTTGTTGCGTTATGTACTTTCTGCTTTTGTGGGCCGCATGCAGCACTCAAGACTGAGTTAGTTGCTTAAGGGGTAGGTGGTCCTGCTTTTGAACTGGGCATTGGAAAGGGTAACTTCCTGGGTCCCTTCTGACACCACCAGGCATTTTGTGGTCTTCTCAGACCCAGATAGGCAGCAATGAGAAGGCAACAGAGGAGAGGTGCTTCCTCCACTGCTGCCTGGGTGGCAGCCTAAGTCTTCCTTCTGTTTACAGAGATAATATGATTCCCATGAGCTGTCAGTCCTGGGCAGTTTCCCAGCACTAAAGTTATGCCAAAGCCATCCTACCCTACATTCATCTGTCCATTAATCCTCCCTGCCTTGACTTGCAACTCACAGAGGGTTTCCCCCCTCTTTCTGTAATTCATGCAGTTGCTGTACATGTCCAGGCACTTGCAACTCAAGTCCTCAAGCCATTCAGTTCCTGAGGGGGTTTGAGGCAACTTGTACTCATTTCCTTTGTTCACCTTGTCAAATGAAAATAGATGAAATCTTTTCCCCAGCGCCTTTGATCACCCCAGAGATAACAGCCTGTGGAAGAAACCTGCTACCCACCTGGTTCTGAAAATTTTGCTAATGTGATATTAGAAAAGCAAATTCCTACTACAGCTGTGACAATGGCTTCAGGTAATGAGGCCTCCAGTCCGAATCAACAAATCTGCGTAGTGAGTATGTGACAAGATTCAGGTTCCCCTTTGCTGTTACCAAAGGCAGCCACTACCCAGGTTTTGTCTCCTGTGAGCCCTTGATAACTTCATCCACATAATTGTGTTCCTCTCCAGTGATGGTCTGGCAGACCATGAATGGACTTCATGCTGATGTCACTAGCAACAGTTTGACTAGCAACTTTTTTCTATAATGACTTAATCAGGCATTAATCAGGATTCTGCCAGCCATAGCTTCCTTCCAAATGAGAATTTGAAACAATGGTTTGAACAGGTTTTCCAGTTACAGTTTTTAGGCAAACTATGGGTGGCAGTGACCACATATTACTAATCCTGAAGTAAGGGCCGGCCCACCCATGAAGCAAAGTGAAGCAGCCACCTCAGGTGGTGAAAACCCACAGGGCAGGTAGCCTTACCTGCCCCTGCTGTGGCTTATGGCAAGTTCTCATGGAGTTCCATGAGATCTTGCATGATTTCTACGAGACTTTGGTGGGGGCAGAGTACCTTCCTGGTTTGCCTCAGGTGGTAAAATGAGATGGGCCACCCTATTTTCAAGGGGGGGGAAAGGAAATTAAGGTTATTTACCAGAGCTGGCAAGAATTTCTGGTGTGTGCTACAACATTGCCCTGCCCCCTCTCAATTTCCTTGGTTTTCAGTCCAAACAAAAATCCCATTCTCCATAGGAATCCTGTTCTCCAGTACAGTACTTCTGACTTAGAGGTATCTTATATTTTCACAGCATCAAGCTGGTTTGGACACAGACACATTGATGCTCAGACTAAAGACTTACCAATAGTTGCTTTTTTGAGAGAGAGAGAGAGAGAGAGAGAGAGAGAGAGAGAGAGAGAGAGAAACTAAGTTTGTACATTGTTGCCTATAGTAATCACATTTGTGGTTAATTGAGGCCTACAATTTTTTTTTGAAGTGCTACAAAAACTTGCCATGTTTGAATAGAAATGATAGCAGAACAGACCCTCCTGTTTCAGTTCCCTGAAAAAAAAATTATATACAACTTAAGCAGAAGACTATAGAAATTCTGGTATTCAGGCATGGCTCCAAGAGACCCCACACACTCAGTGTTGACATACTAGCTAAGGTAATCCAAAATGACACTTTCCATTGTCCTCAAACTTTTATCAGTCATGGTTTAAATAATCTTTTTTATCATTCCCCCCTCTCAGATATCATGTGCATATCTGCTAGTTAAACTATTTGGCAACTTAGAGCAGGCATCCCCAAACTCTGCTCTCCAGATGTTTTGGGACTACAATTCCCATCATCCCTGACCACTGGTCCTGTTAGCTAGGGATGATGGGAGCTGTAGTCCCAAAACATCTGGAGGGCCAAGTTTGGGGATGCCTGACCTAGAGTGTGAGTATTTGGGGAGTATTCTACCACATCTATTTCTTATTAAATTTACTAGAACAGAGTCACACTAATCTGTCTAAGCTGATTTTAAGGCCATCTAAGCTGGCGGCCATCACCATGTGTTCTGGTAGCAAATTCCATAGTTTATCTAGGCGCTGTGTGAAGAAGTACTTTCTTTTTTCTGTGTCCTCTATCTCCCACCATTCTGTTTAATTTGATAACTTCTCGATATTATAAAAGTGGGGAGAGGAACTGTTTGAGAGAGATCTCTTTGCAATAAGGGGTAGAAGCAATAATATTAACAGTAAACATAATCAAGGGACGCGGGTGGTGCTGTGGGTTAAACCACAGAGCCTAGGACTTGCCAATCAGAAGGTCGGCGGTTCGAATCCCCGCGATGGGGTGAGCTCCCGTTGCTCAGTCCCTGCTCCTGCCAACCTAGCAGTTCGAAAGCACGTCAAAGTGCAAGTAGATAAATAGGTACCGCTCTGGTGGGAAGGTAAATGGTGTTCCCGTGCGCTGCTCTGGTTCACCAGAAGCGGCTTTGTCATGCTGGTCACATGACCTGGAAGCTGTACGTCGGCTCCCTTGGCCAATAAAGCGAAATGAGCGCCGCAACCCCAGAGTCCGTCACGACTGGACCTAATGGTCAGGGGTCCCTTTACCTTTTAAATATAATCAAGACGCATTTGCAAGAGCTGAGATGCTGAGTCAGACTCAGAAACTGAAATGGTCCTGATCAGCATTAAAGCATGCAACAGGTCAGCTTCAAGTAATGACATGCTGCCAACCATGCCTACATGTTCACCCATGGAGTGGGATCTTTACCAGGAAATTAATCATTGAATGACTGAATAGGAAAGACCACCCACATGAAGACATTCCAAGCAGCAGCATTTCCCAATGATAAAAGTCCCTGGCAGCTTTAAGTAGCTTAAAAGTTGGCAGCCTTAAATAGCTGGGATACAGTCAGTGTTACACAGCTGGATTACCTCAGTCATCGTAGCATCTTTCTCATCTATGCATGGTGTGCTATACTTAAATTATGCATGTTTATTATGAACAGCTGCCTGTTCATAATAAGGAAGATGAAGGAGGTTACCATGGTGGTTTCTGTGTAAGGCAGGGGGAGGGGTTGCACAAAAGAAGGGAAGATGGTGGCATGGACATAAGGGTGAAGGTGAAAATAAGGTGGAAAGCAAGGCTGCGAAACAGAATTGAGAAGTGGTTTCAATAATAGGGATGGGAAGGTGAAAAGTGAGCTTCCCTAAATGGTGTGGAAAGGGGAAGCTGTAGGAGGTTAATGTGGGGGGAATGGCAAGGGGTTGGCAAGCGGAGCACAATTCCTAGTACATGCATATATTTATGTCCCCAGAAGGTGGAACTACCTCTGCACCAAGGTGTATTCCCCACCCCCAAAGCTGCAACCCTTTAAGTAGGTTTTTAAAACACATTTCTCCAGGTCAACCTTCACATTGTTAAGAGAACTATTTTAAGATGGATAGTTTCTTTTGTCTGTAGGAATTTTATAGTGTTGTTTTATTTGTTTTAACTAGCCTAGGTTTCTAAATGGCTGTTAGCTCTTTGCGTTGTGTTTTCATGCTTTGTAAGCTACCTTGAGGGGGCTATGCCCAAAAAGCAGCCTATAAACAATTTTATATCAATACGCACAATTCCACACTTGATGCATCAGTGCCCTGAAGTGCTGCCCTCACTATCACACACAGCCCCTCCAGACATCCTTCTTATTGTACATTCATGATGATTTATGCTCATGATGGCCTCCAAAAGTTTGGGGTGGACATACTGCTTCGTTTCCAACTGGTGCATGTCCTGTAACTTCCTGCTGAAATCCTGTACTTTTTCATACCACAAACATTCCAGTTTGTGCACATTTGTTGTGGTATTATGCAAGTGTGCCCCTCCAGATGGCAATTATGCAGTCCCACTGCAGAAGCATCACAGGACAACCAACGAAGTGGAATGATGTGCAGATAGCTCTCCACTAATGCACTATTACTGCATCAAGGACATGTTGCAGCATACACCCACAATGAAAACATCAATCTGGAGGTACCCTTCAAGTGAGAACCGGTAGAGGATAAGGACGTAGTTTTAAATGGTAGTGGCACATTGGGGAGCGGGGAAGATTTGATGGCAGCTTAATTCAAATACTCAGATCTGTGCCGCTATCATATCTAGCTTTTCCCTAAGAGAACTAGTAACAGAGGTTCTTTCCCCAACAATAATGGTCATGTTTACACACAACAATTTTCTGCTTCTTCTTTTTTAGCGCCTCTGCTGCTGTAGGGCTGATGCACAATTTAATATCGGTGGCTTGGTGCTTAAATTGCTGGCGAACTACCCAGCTGAAGCGCTGAGCAGCATCTCAGGGGAGAACATCAGTACAAGCGCACTCTGCTGCAGAGGGTCACTGGTGTTGAGAGAGTAATTGCTTCTGCTCTCCTAGCCAGAGATGTTGTGCTGAGAGCTCTTTTCAGAGCTCAGCGGACTCCCTATCCTCAAAGCAAGACAATAAGTGAAGAAAGAGTTTGTTTACTTTCATCCCAATGTAACTTGTAAAACAAAGTGGAAATAGTTCAGTAACTATGGCTGTGTGCACACAACATTTTATTTTAGGATCAGTTGAGACAGAGTACTTGTTTCCCCCCCCCCATGTAATCCACACACAAGCTAGATCTATTATACTCCCCCCCCCCATAAAGCACTTCTTCAGAATATGGTTTCAATCCAAAAATAAAAATTCATTACATATTGATTCTGCATTACACTGCAGTGTGTCCAACAGGAAAATTGGCTTTCAGGTGGAAAAGTCAAAGTTAGAAACGGAATTGTTAGAACCCAATACCAAGAATTTGTCTAGAATGTACAACTTGCTGCTGAAATGGAATACACAGGATGAAACGGTTAAATCAGCTATTATTAAATGGGCACAGGACATTGGTCATGACATTATGTTTGCTGACTGGGAACAGTTATGGACCACCGGTATAAAATTTACGGCATGTAATGCCTTAAGAGAGAATATTATGAAAATGATTTATAGGTGGTACATGACCCCAGTCAAGCTTGCAAAAATTTACCATTTGCCCAATAATAAATGTTGGAAATGTAATGAAACCGAAGGAACTTTCTATCACCTTTGGTGGACGTGCCCAAGGATTAAGGCCTTCTGGGAAACGATATATAATGAAATTAAGAAGGTGCTTAAGTGTACCTTTCATAAAAAACCAGAGGCTTTTCTCCTGGGCATAGTGGGCCAATTGGTGTCAAAGAAAGATAGGACGTTCTTTATGTATGCTACAACAGCAGCAAGAGTGTTACTAGCAAAGTATTGGAAGACACAAGAACTACCCACACTGGAAGAGTGGCAGACGAAGGTGATTGACTACATGGGATTAGCAGAGATGACGAGCAGAATCCGTGACCAAGGGAAAGAGACGGCGGAGGAAGATTGGAAGAAATTTAAACTTTATCTTAAAAATTCTTGTAAAATCATTGAGTGTTAAAATGTCTTGGGTAAAGCATAGCAGATTTGCAGCGATAAAGGATTGGATATGAGGAAAGAAAAGGGTTAAAGAAAGGAATTAATAAGTAACTAAGACCAGGGGTTGCTGAAAAAATTTAAAATAAGGATGCAGAAAAGGGAGGCATGGGGAAGTCGTTGAAATTGGGTTTATGAAAAAAATTTATGAAATTATACATGTTTATATGTTTGTTTGTTAGTGTTTGTTGTTTGTATTGTCTTATATTATATGTTAAAAAACTAATAAAAATTTTATAAAAAAAAATACACTGCAGTGTGTCCAAATGAAGGTGATACCAGCAGAGGGGGTGTAGCCACACCAGCCCAAGGTGTACACCATGATCACAATCACCACTTCTTCATTCACCTGGGTCATGTGCAGGGCGGAAAGATGTGGATAACCTAACCAAAGAGTCCTCCTGACTCCCTCGCAAAGCCTAGTAAGCACTTGTCCAGTTTGGGGGAGGAGGTGGGAGGGCTCTAGGGCCATGCCAGAGCCTTACGCCTCCTTCCCAAAGCCATTGCTTCCCTTACCCTGCTCACTGTTAACAATCAATCCTGTTTGATCTATGGAAAATGTTTCTCACAAACACTTGTATGCATGTAGGGACAACCATTTGAATGGCAATGCCCATCAACTTTGGTGGGTGACCCCCTCAAATATTTTATGGGGGTGAGCAAAGGGTCCTCAGCCCCTAGGAATTGGCTCCTATGTACCTGATTCAGTGTAACATGTGATGAACCATATTGTGAAATGCACTTCAGAACTGCACCTTCACAGGTTCAAATCACAGCTCAAGTAGAGCTCTAGTGAGGGCACAGCTTGCTAAGAGTGGGCAAAACGTAGACTGCAAGAGAAAGGGGCATGTTTGTCATTCGTTTTGCTGCCAGACAATCGCTCAGTATTTCTGAGCTAGTCATGGAAAGGTCTTTGCAGTCTCACTAGCTTATATCATGTGCCAAGTTTTGCTGGGTTCATAAAGGACAAAAAGCACTGAGCTGGGCAGAAGGAAGGAACAATTTTCTGAGCAAGGGATTAGTCATCTCTTCAGACATAAAAACGGCACGGCTTTCCGGTTTCCATTTTACTTGCAAGCATATACCAGAGATGTGGCGTGCTTTACAAAGCTGCAAGTGAAATTAAAAGCTTTTATACATATGTATACACTTGTTTGAAAAAGAATCAAAATTCTAATTGTCCCTCTTTGAGAATCATTAACAACTTGGGCTTCCTTTAATTAATTTTGACAGTCTTATGCCGCTGTTTAAATTTGCTTTGGCAACTCTGAATAAAAATTCAGATAGATACCCTGCAGCTATGGCTACAGCGCATCTGAAATGCTGGGCCATATCTGCAGCAATATCAAATATAAAAAGGGGTGCAAATGGCAGCCCTCAGGCCAATTTATACCTAGATGGGATGAAATGCATGAACTCTCATGTTCCATCATCTTATGTATGCCATAATGAGTTGTTCCACCTTGCCTCTTAATTTTTGAAGAGGAAGGCTCACGGAGAAATTATGCAGGTAAAGGACCATAGTTCGGTGGCAGAGCAACGCATGCTCTGTGTGCCAGAGATCCCATGCTCAGTCCCCAGCATCTGAAGGTCAGGCTGAGATTGACCCCTTCCTGAAACCCTGGGGAGCCCCTGCCAATCAGTGTTGACAATACAGGTCAGTGGTCTGACTTGGTGCAAGGTAGCTTCCTACATATGCATACAAGCCATTTCACATTTTACGCTAAAGGTATAAGGGGTGTGCATCCTGAATAGATCATGATGTGTGCTCTTGATGTTTATCAGGGCAATTAAATGTGATCACATTTTCAATCCCACTTGTGCCTACAAAAGCTTTGGGGCAGTCCTACTGCTTCTTTCTCAATAGGTGCATGTCCCATAGTTTCCTGCTAAAATCCTGTCAAGTGTTTATTTCCCCCCCCACCCCCACTTCTGTTGTGCTATAGCAACAGAATCCCCATCCAACGATCCAATAGCATTGGGGAGATGTTGCAGAACCACTAATAAAGCAGAATGATGTCTGGATAGTTCAACATAATTGCACCACTAATGCACTATTTTTGCATCGATTATATGCTGCAGAATGCACCCATTTAAAAAGAAGATGTGGAGGGGCCCATAGTGGGAGTCCTGTTTTCCTCACATTGTGTACAGATTGCCCATTCTGATAAGTGCTTGAACAGGCTCTCAGTCTCTGCAGAGCTCATTACACCACTGCACTGCCACCAGTTATCAGGGAAAGTGCTGTTCAATGCCTGGTACTGATCACTGCAATCCCACCCTTGTGTCTGCACCAAGCCACCAGCCCTGTGAGGTTCCAAAGAGATAAGGAAGGAAAAGGAAGGAAGTGTGAACACAGCACACAATTCCTTGCCCACTGAATATCCCCTGGTGTGCCTTAGCCCTGGGGACAGGAGTGCCAGCTTAGCCCCACAACCATGGGTGCCCGGGGCTGTGGGTGCCATGCAGAGTACATGGCCCTGACACTGAAATCTGTGGATGCCCAGCCCCTTCATGGGGAATTTTGTGGGTGCTCAGGCACCCAAGGCCCCAGGGAGTTGGCACCTATGCCTGAGGAGATGTTGCCAGCACTGGGCACAACTGGTCTCTCCTTTCAAGAAAGCATTACCAATACAGTTTATGTCTACTTCAGGTATTCATATAGACCATGCTGCCCTCGCCCCACCCCATCCCAATTATTGCATAATTGGCAATCCTTGCTACATTCAGTTCATGGTCGCTGCATAGCACTCTACCAGCCAACTTTCTTTAACAAAGGCCTACAAATATATCCTTATTCCTACATGCCACTGTCATATTTCTAGGTGCCCAGAAGAATTTTTAGTAGTCTTGCTCAAGGCGTCTGATCTATCTTAGGTAGATAATAAATATCCATATGCAGCTGCATGTAGGCTTTCTCCTGCAGATAAATGATTTAACAAAAGCAAAAGCTTTGTGGAAAAGCCAGATCCTTGCTGGCAGGGCTAATGGTGGAGGTTTGAGCAATCCTGATGATAAATCCCAGGAATACTTCCTCTTCTGATGTTATAAAGTGGAGGGGGAAATCATGGTATGATGAACTATCGAGCATATAAGTGTTACAGGAATTTAAACAAGACTAATCTCAGTAAAAGATTAAGCCAGTGAAATGATGACACACGAAAAGTCAAACACAATCTATATGAAGAAATTATATGGCCCTGTATTCTTCTTCCTTGGAGATCACTCGTAGCCGAGTAAGATGATCTTCCATAAACACAGGTTTAACAATGAGTCCTTAAGTGACTGTACAGTCCAATTCTGGATCCAGTCTGTTTCCTTTTGGGAAGACAGGCAAACTAATGCCCTGTATATGAACATGCAAAATAGAAGGATGGCAAACTCAAAAATCCTATCTAGTGAAAAGATCCTGCAGCAAAGAAGGAAAAATGGTGGAAGGGGAAATGGTGACATGTATAAAGAAAATCATAATAGACTGAAAATCATGTATGTTTGTAGGAGGCACCATTTGTGAATACTGTATTAAAGTAGATGCATACATTAGCAGAAAGCTGTGTGAAGCAGTAACTGAGTTTGTGCTTTCACAATCTGTGCTGGCTGGTTTTGGGTCTCAGCATAATTTGACTCTGCCCCTTGATTGCCACATGTGCATAATATGCATCTCAGCTGCTGGGTACTTGGGGCTTGACAGCAATACTCTCACCCATTGCATGGGCCTTCGTTGCTTAAAAGGGAGACGGGAGCACTGTTTTAGTGATTAGAAGGCGTAGTAACCCCCCCTCTTTTTTTAAGACCATGGTAAGGTATCGATTGGGACGCGGGTGGCGCTGTGGGTAAAACCTCAGCGCCTAGGACTTGCCGATTGCATGGTCGGCGGTTCGGATCCCCGCGGCGGGGTGAGCTCCTGTCGTTCGGTCCCAGCTTCTGCCCACCTAGCAGTTCGAAAGCACCCCTAAGTGCAAGTAGATAAATAGGTACCGCTTTATAGCAGGAAGGTAAATGGCGTTTCCGTGTGCTGCTCTGGTGCCGGTTCACCAGAGCAGATTCATCACGCTGGCCACGTGACCCAGAAGTGTCTGCGGACAGCGCTGGCTCCCAGCCTCTAGAGTGAGATGAGCGCACAACCCTAGAGTCTGTCAAGACTGGCCCGTACGGGCAGGGGTACCTTTACCTTTTTTAAGGTACAGATTAACCCCCTGGCTTCTCTGCACAATGAGTAGCTAAAATGAATAAAGTGCCCTATGTTCTGGCTGTGTATACAAAGCCCCAAATCCTTTTGCTTCAATTTAAAACAAACAAACAAAGAAACCTGTTCATCATGCATCAATAAATGTTGCTAGAGCTAGTATGAAAAATGAAAAAAGAGAAAAAATAGTTGCACCATATGTTCTTAGCATGCACTGCTCCTTAACCATCAAAATCTTGAATGAATGGCAAATTTCCTCTCCCATTCTGAAACAGAGACCCTGAGAAATCCTAGAATTACAAAATGAACACACAAATGCTTGGACAAGAGCTGGAAAATGAGTACTAATCAGTGTCAGTAAATGACAATCAGTGGTATGCAAGGAGAAGCCAACAAAGGTATTGAATAAATAAAGGAGCCCATCTTCTTAAGAGCCAAGGATGTGGTGAAGCAACAAGGGAGGTGGATCCCCACAACTGGAAGGTTTCTGACCCAATGGTAGAGGGTCTTACCCACTGAAAGGTCAGAAGTCAGGAACAGAGCAAGTATGTTGAAACCAGACTGGCTGTTCAGCCACAAGAAAGGAAATGACTCATGTAGGAAGCTGATAGGTGATCCATGTGAATTGGTTAGATTTCATAATCCTAAAGTCTCCAGGCAAACATGACCAAGCACGGTGGCTTTTGTTTACTGGCTGAAAAATGTAACTATGCTATCAACTCATCAAGAGAGGCAGTTACTTGAAACAAGGGCACAGTGTTTTCCACGGCAGAGAATGGGTGCTTTTTAGTGGAGGGATTGGAAGAGAGAGAAGTGATGTGTTGGAAGAGAGAAGAGAGCTGACCTTTAATATGTTGTGGTCAATTCCAGCTGCAAACTCAGGCTGTTCTAGTTCATGTGACTTTACAAAACTAGGCCACAGGAATTTCTTCTTGCTCGCTAAAGGGGAAACATAAAGCTCTTTCTCTGGATAACAGCTAGTGGCCACTCCCAGATTAAAAGAAGCCTTCCCTCAATGCCTTGCCTGCTCTCTTCCTATGATTTCAAGGATAAAGCTTGATTCTTTGAAAGCAAACAGAATCTCGTATGCAGAGGGTGTCTAGACTGGAGCAAGCTAAATTCTGAAAGATAGACGAAAAATGCCCAAGCAACAAATCACAGGTTGGATTTTGCAAGCTGAAGCAAAAATAAATCAGAAGCTGAGCTGAGGTCTGGCAGACTTGCAGAGTTTGTGGCTCAGGTGCCAACCTAATTTTAAACTTCCTTCCCAACAATTAAAATATTTCTGCAAGGTGAGCTTTCATGGCAAGTCCTTGAGGCGGTTTTCATTCACTATATGCTCCTCCCCTGCTGCATCATCCCACACATTTAAATTTCCCAATTTAGAAATGCCTAAATTAGGGAGGATCAATGGTTCTCGGTATTTTCCAAGTGCCAGCATTGTGGAAGAAGAATTGCCCAACACGTCTTGCAAAGGAAGATTGTCACTCTTCCATTGTTCTCCTATGGAATCACATATTAGATCTGATATAGACTGCAGACAATGCATATGGTGAGGCATGGGAGAAAGTCTACGACGACAAATAAAGAAAAGTCTTATCCCTTGCCCTCATACTTAATAAATGTTCTCAGGAGATTTGACAGTCCAATTTTTCTCCTGATGAGTGAAAGGCAGCTCTCAGTAAAAATGTTATTCCATTCGTTCCCTTCAGAGATTGAGTTATTGCCATAATCGGTGAAGATTTTCCCACTGACACAAAAGCTCTTTTAGCAAGGCCTTATAGGCTTGGCCATTGGGTTTATTCTTCATTTGGCCTCAAGGATTAGGTGAAAATTAGTGCTTTCTTTTTTTTATTGCATTTAAGGTACACTAAGCATTCTGCCTCCAACAGCAGTTACCTAGGACTCAAAGCCCAACTAACTTGTTTCTTGAGCTTGACATTATTATTAGAATTTCAATCAACACAATAATCAAGACAGGAAAGTGTATTTTTTATTAGAAACAATAAAATGGGATAAATGTATAACGATTGCTCAACTTCTGGCAATTTAACTGGCCAAGACAGGCTTCTGCAGGCTCCTTGCCAGTGATGAGTAAGATGGCATTGGAACAGTGGTAACACTTTCTTCACCAAGCCATGGACAGTTAGTGTAAAATATAAAATGAACTTCATATCTAAATATTCCTCATTAATCTGAACAGAAGTTTCATTCATCTTTGGCATCTAGCGGCCTACTGTGTTGCAAGGGGCAACTGTTGTGGTTGGCGAGGTCCAGCTGTTCTGATTGACTATTTTTAGTGAGCAAATCCAGCAAGAAAAAACAAGCAGTTGTTAATTTTGCAATCACTTTTTTTTTTGCATCATTTAGCAGTTGTTTCAGATTCCATATCAGTAGCAATTGTTACACAATAATGAACTATGAAGGGATCATTGTCAAACAGTGGGGAGGCAACAGCTGGAGTTCTTCAGGGTATGGCTCCAGAACTGGCTCTGCTTAGTGTTCTTGGTACGCATCCAGATGGCATTGTTGCCCATAGCTGCTTAAGCACTGTAGCGCTAAACCAGAAGTAGGGGAGAAGTTACCTCCAAAGAAAAAAAGAGGTCTCAACTAATGGGGGTGGGGTTAGTTATGCTACAATGTCAGCTTGGAATGTTGCATTTAGCCTGCTGCCATCTAGTGTAGCACAGTCCCTGTGTGGTTTGTGGTTGCCAGGCATGCCAAATATGAATATATGAAACTGCTTTATATGGTGAGTTAGACCTTTGGTCCATCTATCCCAGGATTTACTGTAAGCAGCAAGTGGCTGTCCAAAATCAGCTCCCCGGAATCTTAAGTGGAGATCTTTTTCAACCCTGTTACATTATATGCCTGTGTTGGAGATGCCAGAGACCCTGTACACGCAAAGCCTGTTTTCTACCAATGAGCTACAGACTCTTTGGCTTGATACTTGCAAAGCCCTCCATTTGGAAGTAAAAGGTAAAGGTAAAGGTACCCCTGCCCGTACGGGCCAGTCGTGTCCGACTCTAGGGTTGTGCGCCCATCTCACTTAAGAGGCCAGCGCTGTCCGCAGACACTTCCGGGTCACGTGGCCAGCGTGACGAAGCTGCTCTGGCGAGCCAGCACCAGCGCAGCACACGAAAACGCTGTTTACCTTCCCGCTATAAAGCGGTACCTATTTATCTACTTGCACTTCGAACTGCTAGGTGGGCAGGAGCTGGGACCGAAAGACGGGAGCTCACCCCGCCGCGGGGATTCGAACCGCCGACCATGCAATCGGCAAGTCCTAGGCGCTGAGGTTTTACCCACAGCCTCACCCGCGTCCCTGATCCAATTGGAAGTACCGTTGTTTAAATAACCAAATAATGCACTGAGCAGATTTTCAAGTTGTCACAAAATGTGCATGGGCTATGAGCAATTTTGAGGATGAATTTGGGTTCCACCAATTACACTGATAACCTAAAGGGTTAGATGAATGAAGTTAAGCAAGAATTTTACAGTGCTATGTCTAGCAGAAAAAGCAAACGTCACAAGCAGAGCTTCTGAATAGGTAGTAGAGCTGTTGAGAACCATAGTGGAAATGGATACATGCTAAACGAGATGAAGGAAGGAGCTTACCCAAAATCCTTCATGAGTCAGAATCAGAAGGAAACTTGCCAGCCTTTTATACCATGCTTGGTTTCATTATACCCAGTACAGTGGTACCTCTAGATACGAACTTAATTCGTTCCGGAGGTCCGTTCTTAACCTAAAACTGTTCTTAACTAGAGGCGTGCTTTCGCTAATGGGGCCTCTTGCTGCCACTGCGCCGCCAGCACACGATTTCTGTTCTCATCCTGGGGCAAAGTTCTCAACTCGAGGTAACTCTTCCAGGCTAGCGGAGTTTGTAACCTGAAGCGTTTGTAACCTGAGGCGTTTGTAACTCGAGGTACCACTGTATTTACTGATGCAAAAATTCAGGAAAACAGTGGCCCAATTACAAAACTTGTCATATTTTCAAACGTGCTGATTTTGGAAGACTTTTGTAAGTATCCAAATACCTGGAAAAGCTTTCCTTCACCCACATTATGAAGGTTATGAATCATAATCCTCAATAGACTAGGTTCTTAGGACACTTGTTCTGGTGGCCATCTGTGGTATGTTATTCCTGTACCCTACTCAACAATGATGTGCTCTGTGCTTTGAAAACACTGGCAAGGAATTTACCCATGTCCTTTTAAATACATCCCAGGCCATTTGGCCATGCTGTACACTTCCAAGACCTCTACATAAATCAGACCCAGTTCCCAGTTCCTTGCTTGGCAAAAATCAGATGCGGATTAATGTATCCGGTAGAGTGGAAGTCCTCCTCCATAAAAATCCTGCTACAATTTAGCTGCTGACTACCAAAAAGCATAGTTACGCCTGTCCACTGTAATGCGACCCAGTCTTCAGAGAATCAGAGTTGTGGTTACCACTCCAGGGATTAATGAATAAATACAGCTGATCAGTTTCACAGTAACAGTAATTATTCTTCCTGCAATAACAGGGCTCTATTATTGGTATATGCCAAACCAATCTTTATTTGCCAATCTAATAGATAACCTGGCTTTCAGGTCACATATTACTTTATTATTAGGACTCTCCCAGTTTTTCAGAACTTGCAACATAATTAAACTGGAATACCGTGAGCTCAGACTGTGCAATCATTCAGGAGAATTCCAGTGACTCAGTATCTTTGCAAGAATGAATTCCAAATTCTGTTACTAGAGGATTGTTCACTGCATGGTTCAAAGGCTCAACTGCTCTGAGTTGGTCCCATGTCAGGAAATACATACTAGATCTGATTTATGTACAGGTTTTAGAAGTGGACAGATGGTGCTAGTGTTTTGCAAGCTAGTGGCTACACAGTTTATTTCTGTTTATTCAGAAGAATTTATAAACTGCCCCAACAATCCCTAAGTGGTATACACACAGTCATTTTAAACAATTATTAACATATAAATAAAACCAGCAAAATTTAAGAGCAAGTATACACAACTTGTTTTCATGTCCAGATAATGAATAGCTCTATCAATTCTCAGGTATTGGTTTGCTGACAATCTATAGGACATGTCCAAGATGTACAAATGTGAAAGGCAGAGTGGTGCAGTGGTTACAGGGTTGGACTAGGACCAGGGAGACCCAAGTTCAAATCCCCACTTAGCCATGAAGCTCCAGTGCCACCTTGAACCAGTCAGCATCTGTCAGCTTAGCCTACTTCACAGCAAATGTTAACAGTGGAGGAAAGAGTGATGGCACACTGCATAAAGCTCATCTGAGGAATAGTGGGATACAAATGAAATAATCCTTAATGAAAGTCTCCACATGATTCAGTTGTGATTGCTGCATCTCAGGGGGTTGAAATTGATGACCCTTGGGATACTTTCCAATTCTGCAATCCTATGATTCTATGTGATGGTGGTTCCATTTTGTTGAGTTCACATGTAAATCAATGCAAACTGGCTCTGTCTAGTATAATTGTACATGTATTATGGACTGCAAGCAAGCCAAGATCTGAGTGGTCATAATGAAAAAATAAATAGCAGAGCACCCTGACTAGATGCAGTTGCACCAGAATGCACTCAAATGATGCATGCCCAGAACAGCAACTCACATAGGGGCAAGCTCATTTGAGAGCTAATAGATCTTACTCTTATGTACATGAATGCCTTGTCTCTTAGAAGTTCAAGAAACACAGCACTAGAATTTTAGGAGCCTCTCTCCTCCCCTTCACAGAGCCATTCCTTTCAGGGGAGAGTTACTGTAGTTTCTGGCTCTGCAAATAGTTTGAGATCATAGTACACTCTTTGCCAAAGTGTGTGATAAATCTGTGGCTGTATTACAACATGCTCTCTTCTGCTAACCAGCAGACTTCTGAGCATCCAAAAACACTCAGGAAATGAAGTCTAGTGAGAAAAAAACTATCTACATTGCCTTCTGTCTGTGTCAGCCTGATGAATAATGACCACTAATATAAGTTTCCAACCAACAAAATAAAAATTCCTTGCATTGCTAATAAGCTGGAGAGAAAAACAGGCCATTGATTCATTGGCTACCGGTGTCATAACAACTCAAAACGAAGAGCTCTGCTACCATTTGGGCAAAGATGTTGGCGTTGCCCCTAGCAACCACCTGGGCCTTCAGTCTTGTTTGCTGTAGCCATGTGGGATTTATTTCTAGGAAACTTCATAGGTCACATACAGTTCAGGGCAGCTAACATTGATAGCCTGGACCCTTACTCACAGCTGAAGAGAAATATGAGCACTTTGCTGACCATTGTGGAATTTTGCAAGTACCTTGCTGAGATGAAAAAGATTCCTATTTCCTGTATGGAGACCTAACTTCACTTTAGCCTTTGGTCCAATTTTATTGCTGAACAAACAAGACGTAAAGTCAGCAGGCATCGAGATGTAGAGCTTCTTTCACCTACATTGGCTGTTCTGGACATTCATCTGACCTCTAAGGCCCCATCTGAACTATACATTCAAAACAGTATCATACCACTTTAAACAATCTTTGCTTCCTGCAAAGAATCCTGGGAAGTGTTAAAGGCTCTGAGAATTGTTAGGCAGCCCTATTCTGCAAACTACAGTTCCCAAAAATCTTTGGAGTAAGCCATGACTGTTTAAAGTTGTATGAGGTTACTTGTGGTTCAGTAATTTCCTCAGTACGTATTATATGCAAATGCGTGTAGGTGAACCACAATGGCCTCTCTTTATTTCCACAAACAGGAAGCAAACATGCATTTCACACTCCACAGGTAGCCTCTGACTGGGGTGCAATTTGCAGCAGTAGCAGGTAATGCAATTTTAAGCTGCCCCTCATCTCTGCTTGCCACTGCAAATCACAAACATTGTTTTTCCTTAGGAGGGAGGGAGGCCACCAATGTTCAGTTGCACAATGTGGAGTCAGGCCAAGACACCCTGACATCTGCTCTGGTTCCTTTGTACCTGCCAATTTATATTCTCCCAACTTTTTTTTCTTACGCTTATGCCCGTTGACTCCTTAGCATGCAGGCCATTTTCAGTTTCAAGTAACACATGCTCATTTAAATTAACTTAGCGATTTCCAGTCCCTACATCTCCAGAGTGAGGAGATCTATTTGACAAGCTCCTAGTCCTCAGAGTTGCAGAGAAACTTTAAAACAAGTACACAGTTTACAGGTATACTGAAAGTTTAGGGTTGCTTCTCATGAGTTTGATTCTTGTTCTACAACATATTTTCCCATGTGGTGGAAAACATAATATATAAAGTACCTCATACTGCAACCCATGAAACTGCCCTATAAAACCATGAGAAGTCACAATAGGGATTCTAGAGTTCAAAAGTAAGGGGGGGAGAACTACCATTTTAAAACACTAATTGGTTCACATTCAAACTGTAATCCGGAATAAATTCTGGAGAGATACAGCAGCAGAATATACATGTGCTTCCCCCCCCCTTTTTTTTTTACTGGTCTAAGGATTTAGTTTGTAATCCTAACCCCTATTTACCTAGAAGTAGGTCCCACTGAATTCAATGCAATGTAATTCTGAGCAGACCTGGCCAAAGTTTTCAGACTTCATGTGCTTATTTCCCTCATCAGCTTTTGCTGCTAATGCTTTCCCTATTGCACCAGGCAACTTTGATCTTTCCAGAGCAGTTAACCACACAACAGATAAAACAAAACGAACAACCCAGGCTCTGTATGCCGCAAGAGAGCCCATGTGATGGATGCAAAGCCCCTGAAGAAACATTTCCCCCTCTGCTCACCTGTGTTCGATGTCTTCCTCATGCTGCTCTTGTCCCAGCTGTTACATAGGAAGCCAGCAAAGTTTCTTCAAGCTACTCCGGCAAATAATCCCCAGGGTGATCTGCGTCTGCTTTATAATCCTTTTGTTCCAGCAGGCAGGGCTCAGCAGGGAAAGTGTACTCCTCCTACGTGTTACATGCATATACAGACACAGTTGCAGCTGAGGAGGGAGTCCACAGCACTCCCATTAATTAGAACACACCTTTTCTAATCTGATGTGCAGTCATGGGGTTGTTCCAACTAGGCTAAAGCTGAAGGAGGCGGCTAGCGGAAGAGCTCAGCTGCTGTGGCAGCACTTTAACCTTTCCCCCCCTCTGTGAGCAAATCAGGCTTGGTGCATGTCCCTGCCCACTCCAGGCCTCGGAGATTCCCTTCAGGTTTAACCTGTGTGCTCTGGGGGAGGTATTCTGACTCCCCACCCACTGGGTCCCACACCCACCCACTGGCTTTTTCTCTGTGTGTGCCTTGCTCCCTGCTCCTCCCCGTAGCTCAGGTCAGAGTTAGGTCTAGAGGCAAGCAGGCACTAGTTCAAAGGACATCAGGGCCTGTCTGGCTGTTTACGGTAAACACAAAGCTCCTCTTTCCCCTCTGAAAGGAGAGACTTGCACAAGGCTGCTGGTTACGTAAGCACATTGGTTCAAATCCTGTAGTGTAGACTTAGGAGACTACGTGTCTGTGTGCAGCCAGTCATTGTTTGGAGGGAACTGGGCATGCCAGGCAGCTACTTTAGGCATTGTACACACTATACCTTGAGGGCACCTTTGAAGTACTGTTCTTTCCCTCCCAAGAACTCTGGACCACTGTAGTTTACCCCTCACAGAATTATATTTCCCAGCAACATTTAACAAGCGACCAAACCCAGAATTCTTTGAGGGGGGAAATGTGTTTTGAATGTGCTTTAAAGGTATAGCGTGTCCACAACCTAAGTTTCCACATCACATGACTAATATTTTATTTAAAGGAGGCTTGGGTACCTGAGCACCTTGTGTGACATCTGATCTTTTGCAGATTGTGTGTGTGTGTGTGTGTGTGTGTGTGTGTGTGTGTGTGTTTGGGGGGAGGGCAGGGAAGACACCTGCAATAAATTGCAGGTAATTGGGGATCAGGAAAACGAGTGAAGAGATGGGAAAACATTAAAAGTAAGGAAAGGGTCTGAAACATTATAGGTCCTGTTTTTTAAAAGATGAAGAAAAAGGAGTCATTGCCTGGGCTAAAAAGGGTGAGCTGTTCTTGCAGCATTCACAAGAGATACCAGCTTGCTGATTATTATTATTTTTTAAATCAGCCTACTGGGAGGGTTTTTCTACTTATGCATTCATGCATGCTAATTTCTGGCTGCTTGAATTATATGGTAAAACCAGGATTAGAAAAAAGGGCTGCACTATTTTATTTTATTTTACTTTTATACAGGCATGCCTCAGGAATGCCTCAGGGATATTGTGGGTTCAGTTCCAGACCACGGCAATAAGAAACAAATATTACAATAAAGCCAGTCACACACATTTTAGACTTAAAGGGGGGGGAAATCAATTGAAAAGGGATGTGCATATCATTCATATTCATCTTCATAATAAAAATAACTTGAATGTAGGCAGGCAATTTACTCAGGAGGAGCATCCACCCCACATCCCTATGCAGGAAAAGAGGTGGATCCCTTGCATCGACTTTAGACTAGAAGAACAGGAATCTGTGTAGAGGACAACCACTATTAAGAAGGTACAACTGTCTCACCCTAGAAGACACAGCCCAAAAAACCTTCTGTATCTTTAGTAGGCCTGTAAAATTTCAGCACATGGACCATGTCACTCAGGGATAAGAAAAGCTGCTCCTCCTGTAATTCTCTCTTCTGCCCAACTAATAAAAACGCAAAAGCTCTGTCCTCATGAGAAGATGCATGGAATCAATTGGTGCAGCAGAATCCAAGCACAGTAAGGTAAAGGTAAAGAACCCCTGGACAGTTAAGACCAGTCAAAGGTGACTATGGGGTGTGGTGCTCATCTTGCTTCATGCCGAGGGAGCCGGCGTTTGTCCACAGACAGCTTTCTGGGTCGTGGCCAGCATGACTATACTGCTTCTGGTGCAACGGAACACCCTAACAGAAACCAGAGCACACAGAAGCGACGTTTACCTTCCCGTTGCAGCAGTACCTATTTATCTACTTGCACTGGTGTGCTTTCGAACTGCTAGGTTGGCAGGAGCTGGGACAGAGCAACAGGAGCTCATCCCATTGTGCAGATTCGAACTGCCAACTTTCCGATCAGTTTAGACCACAGCTCCACCTGCTCACTTTGCAGCACCAGTTACCTGCTACTAAAGGACTAGAAACATCTTTTGAGGTCAGCTATTGGCAGATAAAGCCACCAGTGGCTACTAGCTACAATGGTTATTGTTCTCCCTCCACTGAATACCATTTTCTGGGAATGACAAGTGGGAAGAGAGCACCACTGTGCTCAGGTTTACCACAGGCACCTGGTTGGTGACTGTGAAAACAGGATGCTGGATGAGGTAGGGCCCTTTTTGGCCTGATCCAGCAGAGCTGTTCTTAAGTTCAGTGCCCCTTACAGGGAAGGTTTTAATTTCTCCCATTCTGAGTAATTTAAGTTACAGGTTTATTTATTTTCAAGGTGGTGCCATTTAGAACAATATAAAATCCAGTCTCAATTCTGTACGTGACTACTCAATGGGTAAAGAATCAGGCTTCTCTTTCATATACCTCAAATAACATCCCAAGGGATTGTCCCCCTTTCACTTTAAAAACTGGGACTCTTTCTAATTGCAATGGATTAGTTCTTATTACTGCTAATCTAGGCCAGAGACCTGGCACACTTTCCCCCTTCCTGGGGCTGAAGCAAAAAAATGCAATAGTTTAGGAATCGAAAAAAATATCAGAGGCCACATGACAAAGATCGTTTTCGTTAGGCTGCCTGGATGGCCAAATTGTCAAGAGGCTTGGTACTTTTGCCTAAGAGGACAAGTTAATGTTTAATATAATACAGATCACACCAGCCTCAGATAGGCAAGTCATTTTAGAACTTTTTTTCCACCTGGTTGTTTCATAAGATGAGAGAGGAAATTCACACATTTTATTAAAAAAGCTTTTTTTGTGAGGGGTGGTGTTCAAAGCAATGGCAGTAGGCAAGGTGTAGCGTGGGGGGGGGGGCGCAGAGGGGTGGTGACCCCGGGTGCAAAATTTTGATAGAGCCACTACCATGTGCCCCCATGACAGGCTCCCTCCTCAATGTGGTTGAGCTTCTGCCACCTTCTGGAGCTGCAAGAAGGCAAGCTGGGCCCAGGCCGGGCCTTTGGAGCTGGGGCGGCACCTTCCTACCCCAAACCCTGGAGTAGCTTTGTAATAGTCTTTTTTTCCTTTTAACAAGGCAAAATGTGAATGTTTAAACAGAGGAAAGGGGCCAGTGGCCCTTCCAACATGGAGCGTATGGCTGACATGCAATATACAGGACTGAAGAACATCACCACTGAAGAACATGCTGTGACTTCTCTTTAAATATTATATATTCAAACTCAAGTGTGTTTTTGGGGGGGGTGTATTTTTGCATAGTATGTTGTGATTACAAATCACAAGGATCATCCTCCTGGTGTTTGTTTGCCTATTACAAATATTTGATAAACCACTCTTCAGCTTGAGGGTTCCCTGAACAGTATTTCACCATTGAAAAACAATGGCAATCAGATTTGAATACATTAAACACATGTTCTTCAATATGAAACTGCTGGGGAATTCCCCCCCCCCCGGTCAGAGTTTTAGACTGTAGCATCATGAAGACGTGGATGACACACAACTCTTGTCTCTCATTTCCCAGGGATACTGCTGTGGTCCTGAACACCTGATTTGGAGGTGGTTCTGGGATGGATGAGGTTGAACCAATTTAGGCTGAATCTAGGTAAGACAGAGGTACAAAGGAACATGGGGAACTGCCTTATACTGAGTCAGACCATGGGTCCATCTAGCACAGTATTGGCAATGGCTCTCTAGGGTTTCAGGTGGGGAGTGTCTTCTGGGCCTATCTGGAGATAGCAGGAGTTGAAACTGGGACCTTCTGCAGCACACGGTCTATCAATGATCTACGAACCTTCCCTAAGGAGCCGTAGATTACCTTCTTCTTATCTGGATTGAGTTTCAGAATGAATCAAGATTCAACACTTTACCTGCTCTGCACTGTTGGGGGGTGGGGAAGCCTGCAACTTTCCCAATTCTACCAGAATTCACACCATAACATCCAAATGCTGCCGCTAACATTCAGATTTAATCCCATGTCTGCCCCAACCTGTTTGTACTCTTCCAGGTTCCACTCCATCTTGCCAGGTTCAGGTTCTGCCTAGGCTCCTCTGTTCTGGCTCTTGCCTTCTGACATTCAAAATAAACATTTTGTTTTCCAGTGAACGTACTCTTATGTGTGTGCCAGACCCCTATAATCCAAGTAAGTGTTAAAAGCCAGGTTAGGTTCCTGATGAGGTAATCACCTGGGTGATGGGCCATTAAGAGAACAATGGAAAGGAGGCTGTTTGTCAGATGAAGAATGGGTGGGACCCCTCCTCCAGTTTTTAAAACAGAGCAGAGTTTGCTGTGATGTGACCTAGAAGCTGGATGCAAAAGCTGCAGTCTGGAAAGGCAGAGAGAGCCATGGTTGATTTCTCCTTGAATCCAAGGCTACGGCTTTGGAAGAAACAAGACCCTTTGGGGGTTTTAATGCTGTGAAACCCTCCATCAAAGGCTCAGGTCATATATATGTGTAAATAAACCATATTTCATAAAGACACCACAGTCCCTGCTGTGCCTCATTTCCAAAGGAAACATAAAGTGCCTGGAATCTCACACCGCTCAGAGATGGGGTGGCATGCAACACTGCCAACAAATACAAAACAAAAGAAATCATACAAAGCACAGATCCCACAAAGACTTTCAATTTGGTTCAGCCTAAGGTGTCTTTCTGTAAATGTTCCTGGATCACCGGCAGGCAAAAGCCATGTTGCTCCCAGGCATTTTGAAATCAAAAGATGCATTGTAACGCTTAACAAATTGGCCTATTGTGCAGCTCAAACGAAGTAAGTCACATTATCTCTTGATTTCTTCATGAACTACAAGAGCCAAATATTTAGCTTTCTCCCTGCTTTCCCCTCACACTTGTGCCTGCTTGCTGTGTGTGATACATGCAGGAGTTTCAGAAAGGACTCAGCAGAATTGTCATGTGTTCCACCAAAGAGCAGTTAGGAATCTCCCAGATATACTCCAAGGGGAAGAGCTGGATGTCCTCGCCCCTCATTAAAGAGAGGCAGGAGAAGAAGAATGAAGGACAGATGAATGGGGAGGATAAGCAGGGGCAAAAGAGCAACAGGTCAGCACTTCAGGGCCATTAGCTGCCAAGCAACTTTCATCATATGTGGGAAATGGCTTTGCTGATGGATGTGAAGATGGAAAACAGAGTGATGGGGCTGTAAATCATCCAGATCCCTCTCTCCAGTGCTGTGTTTGTTTTACTTCTGGGGCTGCCAGCTCCATTCCAGCACACACAATACCTTTTTCTTCCATGGTTACATGGCTGGAGGGTGCTTAGAAAGTTTTCCACCCAGCTTATTTCCTTGTCAAGCTCACTTTGGCAGATGAGCAGGATGAAAGGAGAGCTGCCAAAGCAAACAGTAGGCGGCGCTGTGCCATCCAGCCCACTGGCAGAGAGGAAGAGTTAAAAACACCTAGAATATCAAGTGGAAGAGGATGAAGATCGGATAAAGAAGTTGCAAAGGCAGGAGATGCCAGCTGCAGTACTCCAAAGCAGGCTTCATCTCTAAATGGCTTGGACTGCCACTCCTAGGGGATGATGGGACATCTGTGAGACACCAGGTTGGCATAGAGAACTATGGGGCCTCTCCCAGCCACAGCTGGTGGGTGATCCCATCTGCAACCTTGGGAATGGATGGATGGGCAACGGACTTGCCCTGTGTATTTTGGTAAAGCCAGAAGGCCTGTTGTGGTCCTGAGTCAGCAGAAAGGGGCCTCAGCTAATTAAATCAGCCTCACACTATTTCTTAGCGAGCCAGTGAAGCTCAAACACAGATGGCTCTATTAGAGAGTTCAAATTAATTTTGTATCCTGGGGTATTTTGCCACAAAGCCTTTGAGTGGATGCCAGCCATGCTGATTTGCTACCAACCCCTGCAACTAAGCAGCTCTCCAACTGGAATGATGATGATGACACAGATGCAACTTCAAGCCATCTCTGTGCGGATGGTTGTACATGAGAGTATGTTTTGCCTCGGCATTCAAGAGCCAGAACTCATTCTTCTATGGAGTCAGTCCTAAAATTGGGGTGTGGGGTGGTTGTGTGTGTTTTCAGTCTTTTAAGAATGATTTTCTGATCAGATTTGCAAGCTGGATCTTTTAGCATCTCAGCTTGAAAAAGGGCACTGCATTGTCCACAGGTTCTGGCAAACTGCAGGGGACTGGGAGGAGGACTGATCAGTCCATGCAATGTATTACATGTGCTGGTAAATGTAGTATGGATGCAATGAGGGCAATGGCAGAGCTTCATGCTCTGGCACTGGGGGGCAGAGAGCAGGCAGTAGCGTGGCTGGCGCGCATCCCAGGGGCATGACACGTGTCCTGGGGCATGGTACGCTGCCTGCAGGGGCGTGGTGCCCAGCGTGGGTGGGGGGCCAGTCGCGATGGCACCCCACCAGTATCGCGCTGCTGGGGGCGGTGTGCTCCCCCCGCACTCCTCTTCCTCTGCCAGTGAATGAGGGAAGGTCAGCAAGTAGCATGCTCTGTCCCAGCCTTTGCTAATTTGGTGCCCAACAGATATCTTGCGCTACAACCCCCGTGAGCCCCAGCCAGCATGACCAATGGTCAGCGATTCTGGTATATGTGGCTCAAAACATCTGAGTGACACCAGGAGACAGCTATAGCCACTCTAGGGGTTGCTATAACCTTGCATGGAGACACATCAGTGTGTATTTTTCAGCGTCATCAGTTTTTCAGGAAATTCAGAACAAAGTACTTATTATTAAAGGCTGAAGGGATTAGCCAGAGGGAGCAGCAAACATAATGTGGACTATTCTTTTCTTGCAGAAGGTTCCTTCCTAGGACTTGTAGTCCAAAACATTTGGAGGGCACCAGGCTGCCCCAGATCTTTCCAGCAGCAGTACAACATATGATGGCTTGTGTCTCAGGCCAGTCAAGGAAAGGGCACCTTTAATTTTCTTCCGGTACACCCAACAGCTCCAAACGGAGGAGATTTCTCTCCCTGCCAGCCAGCCACCTCCAAAGAACCAGGGAAGACCTCTGTCTGCTTTTTTCAAGTTTTGTTGTGGGTGCACTCTGCTGCATGGAGACAGCGTTGCTCTGACAGATGTGTGCATGGATGGCTCCTGATGGGAAAATAGCCTCAGAACTTGGACGTGTTTCAGGAGGAGCTCATGGAACCGCCTTCCCGCTAGCAGCTGCAGAAACGGACTGGCGTGGAATTTCCTTCCCATTGCCAACTGCCACTCATTCCTTTGATCTGAGGGAGAACAAACTGCCATCCTCTCAGAAAGCCACAAGGTGTGTGTGTTTCTTTTTTTATTAAAAAAGATTGCGTGCCCTTTGGAATCTACCGGGGTTTCGTTGACTCACTGAGGCCCAGGAAGGGCATAAGATTTACCTGAGTTGGCAAGTGCCTTATGCATATAAGTTGGTGCACATGAGCACACACAACAGGCAAGTGATGGGGGGGGGATTGGTCAGGGAACTGGAAAAGTTGCCCCTAGAAAATGGATCTTCTGTTCGCTGTTGCCTTGCTTCAAGAGGCAGGTTGGGGCCACAAGGTTCTGAATCCATTGCCCATAGCAATAAGTGAACAACACCACGACCTTAAATTTGTGGTCTTCAAATCCTGCTTTTGAATAAGGTAGCTTCCAGCTGACCTGTATCTATCTCTGTTCAGCTGCAGTCCCCCCTCCCCTGCTTCAAAAGATAGGCTAAGGTGATGAGGGTGTTCTGAAACAGCCTTCCTCAATCTGGTGTCTCTCCAGATCAGCACAAGACCATCAGCCTAAACCAGCATAGGAAATGGGCAGGGATGCTTCAGCTGTGATTCCTGCATTGCAGGGACTTAGACAAGTTGACCCTTTGGGTTCCTTCCAACTTACAGTTCTATGATTCTATGGCAGCTGTAGTTAGGGCTGGACTTAGGGCTCATTGACAATTCTGCTTTCCCCCAGGAAAACTCAATGTTTACTGCTGAATTGGAGCAAATTTCAATTGGGTTTTCACTGGATTGACATTTGCTCTGATTTAGTCCTAAATGTTTTCTAGGGGACAGTGGTATGGATCAGCCCATAGGGTTGTGTGGGGTTTTGTGGGTGTTGTTACTCTACTGCTGTGTCTGATTCCCATGGCTTAGCCTTTGTGATCACACATTTCAAGTGCAAGTCACCTGTTGTTTGGACATCAATGCTGCCTTTCAAGTCTTCTGGGAGATGTTCTAATAGTTAAAACATGGGGTCTCAAATTTCAGAGATGCCCTGTGTGATGCCACCTCTCACCTTCCATTCTACATCATAGCTGCACCATCCCTTGTGGCGTCCCCAAGGCTCTGTGCCCAGTGCAACCAAACCGGTTGCACTTCCCAAAATCTGCCTCTGCTCTAAGTTATCTGGATAGAGATCACCTAAGATTACTTTTGGTTCTGTATAGCACATAGCAGCTTGTGGGTCTAAACATTAAATTGGATGGGGAACATCCTTCAGCCTGTGGGCTACATTCCCTTCTGGGACGTCTTTGGGGAAGGGATGGGGTAACATGCCAGTGTTGGGTGGGGAAAGAGGCAAAAGTTGCTGAAGCAATGAATGTGAATTTTACCTTTGTACACAGGCTAGTCTCCACACACACCTCTCTTTGTCCTCCATTCAGACAAGCAAGAGGCATCACTACAGTTCAAGGGCACATTCTATCCTGACAAAAAGACTAAAGGGGCTTGTAAAACAGAGCTGGTGATAGGGGGATGGGCTGTGACCTGTAGAGAGAGTCCCTAGAGCCAGAGAGTCCTGCAAGTTCCTCACACCCACATTAAATAGAAGTAGCATGCAAATCCGATTTGGCTTTCCACTTCCTTTTTCTATCCACCTCCCTCCCATTTCTTTGTTCGGTCTTTAACTCCCAGCATTGTTAGCTTTTATTTATTTTAAAATATTTTTTATTTTATATTGTCAGGCCAAGACTCCCCAAGTTGGCGAACAAAAACCAGTGTTTGAAAACCACAGCAAAATGCTGCGTAAAATAAACAGCCCAAACCACTTAATTAAACTGCAAACATAACAGTAAATGAAAGCCAGTGGAATAAAACGTAACAGAATAATACTTAAAGGAAAAAATAAAAATAAATAAGCAGTTCGTCATCATTCAGCAAAAGAGCCTGAAGCAAAACCAACCAACCAACCAACAACCTCTTGAATTTAGGATACCAACAACAACAAAGCTCTCTGAAATGAAACCACCTTGGCCCAGCATCAGAAGCTAAACTAAGAGGGAGAGCAAGGAACATTTTCCCCAGGAGAGCAATGGAGGTTGGTATTCATTGAAAAAGAAAAGAAAAGGTTGATTTGTGCCTGACTGCACCAGATGGTATTTTTGCCTGTTTAGCATTGAAACTAAGTTGGTTAGAACGTGGTGCTGATAACACCAAGGTCACAGGTTTGATCCCTATATAGGACAGCTGCAGAGTCATTCATTGCAAGGGGTTGGACTAGATGTTCCATAGGGTTCCTTCCAACTCTACAAATCTATTTCTATGAAACCTCCTTTTGGGAGCCCAACTGAGGTCTAATGGAGAGAAACAAAAGTTTTGAAAACTACATTGGGACCTGGCCTCTTTTTTAAAAAAAAGAAGAGGTGGACTCATAAATATCCAGTCTCAGCCACACTCCAAGTTTGCTTTGGCAAGCAGGCTATGCCCAAAGACTGGCAGCTACAAATCATTGCTCTTGCTCCCCAAGATCCAGTTGCAGTGAAATCTGGGCACACGCATGTGCCTTGCCGAGAGGGTGTAGCAGACAAATGGAGCCTAATTAGGGAGTGATTTGTATATTGCAGAGTAGGAAGCAGACAGCTTAATGAAGGGGGTCTGGAATGCTTGCCTAAGGTGAACAAGCAGTTACAGGGCCGGGAGGTTGATGCACAGAGTTAATAGCACGGCTGCCCTCCTCTCCCCATTTAACCCTTCTTTCTGAAGCTCATTCTGCAAATCTATCAGCGGTGAATGTATGGGGTTATGAACTGATCATTGCAGCACACAGAATGAATGTCTGTTTTTAAATGGCCTGCCCCAAGACATTTTCCTGTTCCATTATTACTGTGGGTGTGTCCACACTTAACTGTGAAATAAATCCACATGGTGCACTTAATACATGATGGTCCCATCCTTCTTAAAATAACAAAGAGCCCTGTGTTGTGTGAGTGTCCATCATCACAGCCAGACTCAGATAACTCATGATGTGGGAGGGAGGGATGCTATTCATAAGGAAAGCTCAAGCCACCTGAGAAACCTGCTTTGTTATCAAACATTATTTAGGAATAACCAAAGAAGGTACAAATAAGAGATATTCCACTTTCACTACATTTAGTCGATAATTATATATCTGAGTCTGCCCAATAATACATGTTCACTCAGTAATAAGCCCTATCAGTGAGGCTTACTATAAGTGTGTATAGGACTGCAATCTATCTGCAGACATGTTTCACTTTAGTAGCGGTTTATGTCAAATCTGTTCTTTTACTATATCAGCTAGTTTTAGACGATGGCTTGGTTCATATGGTAAGTCAAACTATGATGTCCTGGAACTGAGCTTACAGCCACTCCCCCCCCCCCCGTCCTTTTTGCTCCCATGCGGTGTTGAGCTAAGCCAAAGTTTGACTCCGTGTTGCATCCACATCTGGGTTCAGCTACAAACTTTGGCTACAGCTTGTGGATAGTGCAGAGAGAGCTTAACCATGAGCCACTAGGGAAGCCAGCATGTGTACTAGGTTCTAAAAGAGAGCCCTCCACACCTTCACTCTTGAAAGGCTAGCAGTGCAATCCTTCATGTCTCCCCAGAAGTAAGCCCCACTGAGTTCAATCGGATTGCAGCATGAAGCTCCTTCACTTCGAAACCTCAGATCCTGAGGGGCAAGAGAAACCCTCATAAAACACACACTATTTGGAAGAGCCGCTGTAGCCCAGATAGTTCCTCAAGTTCTAAGGTTCCCAGCTGGACAATGCAAATCTGATGGTCAAATCCATGCCAGATGTGCCTTGTGCCATTTGGATAAGTAAATGGTTTGGTTCAGAAGATGGTTTGGTAAAGAAAGCATGCTTGTTCCATGGTCCTTGAGGATCAGGGAAATACAAGCAAAGCAACACCATTGATTGATTGATTGATTGATTGATTAGTTAGTGACATTTATATCCTGCTCTTCTTCTCCAAGGAGTGCCCAGTAGCTGGTTCAGTATCATGGAGAATGTCCTATCTGGATATGTGAATATCACCTACATGGATATAGTTTCCTGCCTTAATAATAATAATTTTATTATTTTTACCCCACCCATCAGACTGGATTTCCCCAGCCACTCTGGGCGGCTTATAGCACATATAAAAACATAGCAATGCAAGATGCCTTGGACGAGCTATTTCCCTCCCAGGGCCCTTAACCCTGTATGGTTCTCATGCGTAACAGCAAGGTATTTGGGGGGGGGGACAGAGGGGATACCTCTCCAAACTCCATGAGCCCTCCTCTAACTTTTGGCAGTTCTCAGCCATGCCATGGTTAGGGTTTCTTTCCAAGAATTTAGAATTCTCAAGATAACACAGATCAAAGGAAGAATCCGGGGGGCAAAGAACAAAGAGGGCAAGGAGACATGCAATCTCAGCCTCATAGGGAGGATGCAGGCAGTGCCAGGCTTGCCATGTTGATGGATATGTCAGGGAGGTACTGACTGGCAATTCACCTGCAAGAACAAGGGGCAATAGCCTGGAATTTAATAAAACCTCTGGACTCAGCATAAATCACCTCCCACCAGAGGCATGATTTAAGGGATGTTTAGACAGCCCTGACTTAATCACAGTGGGAGAGGCAGGTGTACTAAGATTTAATGGGCAGGGGGGAATGTGATCCTGCCTTCTCTTTGCATTCCTGAAGCCTTCTTGGCATCACATTGCAGGTGACACATGTAGAAGGCGAATGAGTACTTATAGGGATGCACTGAGCAGACAACATACAGCTTGCAGGCTACACCAACATCCCTGTCACTTGAGTGGAGCCCATGTTATTGTTAGAAGCGTTTTAAAAACCCACAACAGCTTGTGACACGAACGTAGGAATCTGTCTTATGTTGAGACAGGGCTTGAGGCATGGTTCAGCCACGTTGACTGAACTTGGGACCTTCTCGTGCACAGCAGATGTTCTGCCACTGAACTACAGACCCTTCCCCTATTCAGTTTGCTTATGAGCTGCCTAGAGACTTCTGCTTGCCCAGGATCCTGTTTCAGACTGACCTAGGGAGACTCTTCCCATGTTTAAGTTCTTATCATCCATGCTATAGTTTGTTTTAAATGTTTGTGTTGTTGTTGTGTTTTGAACTGTTTTGAACTATTCCCTGTGTAAATTGCCTTGAGGTTTCAAAGCTGATAAATTAATTGTAATACTACTACTAAATAATTACATAGCATCCTTGAAGCAGCTGGCAATAGCCCTCCATTTGCTCTATTGAGCAGAGGGCAAGTTATTGTTGGAATGTTTAAATGCACACATCTTGTGATTTATAGCATCTTCTGAAGAAGGGAATTATTACTGCATGGCCATTAAGTGTATAATAACTGTAATGAGAATTCTGGTCATATGGAGAAACCTGGGGTGGCATTCTTATAGGACAGTATGGTGCATGAGTCAGCCTTTAACTACCACTGCAGGTGAAGAAAAGGAACACTTTAGGGCTGTAATAGGAATTTGTTGGATGGATCCAGAGCATATTGTTGATGCTGGAGGAATCAGAGCAAGCAGCAAAGCAGCTGCAACTGTGCAAGTAATGTGTGGTCTCCTGAAAAGCAAAGTGTCCTAGAGCCTCGAGTGAAACACCTGTAAAAGGAATGGGAACAAAGCAGCGTATTCACAAGCATCTAGGCATCTCATGTCATAAGGCTCCAACTATTCTTTAATTTGAAGTCAATTTGTAAAAAAAAAAAAGGGGGAAATTCAATAAACATTATATTGGGGGTGGGGGGGTGGGGAGAGAGAAAAGGGACTCCCACTATGTCTCTGTACCATGGACAGCCCCTCTTCTCTGCTGCTTGTCCTTAATAAATCTCTGTCCCTATTTTTTTCTTTCTTTTGGGTTATTTGGTAGATTCCTTTAAAAAATGCTACAATGCACATAGGTGAGTATGCTAGAGAGTAGTATTTTCTTTTCTCACTCTACCCCAAGAACTGTTATCCAGATGGTAAAACTGAAGAGTGTACAGCCAGATCCAGTGCGAGATTAAAACATTGTATTAAACCCTGTCTTATTTTTGTACAAGCAACACATGTTCATGATCACTTTACTGGAGGGCATGTTTCAGAAGCTAGTGCAGAGGACAGACCAAATGAAGTAAATGAATTCTACCATAAGGGGGAGAGTGGGTTGAGAGAGTGGCTCTCCAGGGTTTCACACAGGGATCTATCCCAACCCTACCTGGGAGATATTCTTCCTCTTCCTCTTAGCCAAAGCCTTCACCATCCTTCAGCGAAGGATGCAGTCTCAGGGTCTGTGAAGGAAACAACCTGCAAGTTTGACTCAAAGACTTGAGAGAGCTGGACTTTATAAGCTTTGGGAGAGCTGTTGGGTTTTTAAAGCTGTGCACAACATATATAATGGCACTTAAAAGTTTCAAAACACCAAGGAGCCTCCACTGACATTCTTTTCAAAATGAAACCAAACCCGGGTAAGCACTGTGCTTCCAGAACTTCCAACCACTCAGAGAAGTGGGTTAAGCATGACACTATAAATACACAAGTGTGCACCTATTTTCATCTGAAAAATGATGGAGGGTAGGTATGATCTCCCCCATCCCATCCCACACATTAATTTTGTAGCAGGTCCTGAGGAAAGATATAAAAATGTAGTGTAGCTCTTAGAAAATGAGCAAATCTAGTTGAAACAATCCTGAGGATGGGGTCATTTTTACCTAGATACAAGTAAAGCTAATTTTACAAGAAAAGGATCGATCTCTCTCTCCCCTCCAACTTACAATTACATTAGGAAGAAAATTCCTAGGGAAACATTGCCCTCTTGTGTCCAGCATTAAGTTTGCAACACATTCGTTTCATACCGTATGCTACAATGGGAATTTTCATTTGCAAGCACTACAAAGACAATCGATACAGTTCACAAGCTAGTGCACAATGCCACAAGCCCAGAAACTATTACCGGAACCTTGGGGATTTTTTTGCCCATTATAGAAGAAAACTGACTTGAGACTAATTTAGGAGATCCCATTGTGAAAAACTATTTCTAATGAATAGGCAAACATAAATGTTAACATGGCTGCACTCTAGTGGGCGAATGATATTTTGCTTTTCCTAAAGGAACAAATTTCTTAACCATTATGAAGCTATGCCTGAGTCTAAACATTTATATCCCATCCCTAAGCTAGAAACCTCATTGGATAAAGCTACCCAGTTCCTACCCTCATTTTATCTGCTTGTTTCCTGCACAGCTGAAGGGATTCTCCCTTACTTCTTTTCTGGCAGGGCACATGTACCTTTAACAGCTGCATGGCAGACAGAAATTCAACAGGTGAAACTTTTCCCACCACTCAATGGTGCTGGGGAATAAGAATAAGAATACTGGGGGAATGGCCATCAAACTCAACAACAAGCATTATGAGTATCCTTCCTGGGTTGCCTTGCTTTCCATGATTATGAATGTGTTGCAGACCCCAACACTTCCACAGACCTGGAGTGTGTAAACATGAGGTAAAACATGTGTAAACATGAGGTAAAACAGGTGAGTTTTACCTCAGAATTCACATGACAGTCATCAGAGAGAGTCTACCTCTCAGTTGCCACCCATAGAAACTTATCCTCCAGTTCTGAGGGAAAGGTAGGGTGACCTTAAAGAAAACCATGCCTGACTTCCCCAACTTTAGCCAAATCCTGTCTTTAAAAACAGTAGATAGTGGTGCCAACCCAAAAGGAGGGGCCAGGCCTGCACTGCCCCACTGCAGTTCAGGCTAACTGCAAGGCACACAACACTGTAGGCCTGATTCTTTCACCTTGGGACATTGTTTCCCAAAATTCTTACACTGAGGGTCCACTTGGCTCTTACTTCCAACAGGATTTTCTTTGAGAGTACATAATAACCACAAGAGGAACCCTCCCCATGTCTTTCTGTGTTCAGTTTACCTCCTTTACGGGCTGGTAATCCCACTCTGTGTCTGCGTTGGGAGCAATAAAATGATCTAACCACATCATCATCCTTTCATTTGCAAGCAGAATTTCCACAAGAAAGAATTATTCACCCTTAACAGATGTTGGCTGGAATGAGGCAATTCCAGGGCAGCTAATCATGCAGAGAAGCAGCGGGCAGCCTCTTTTCTCAAGACCTGCTTTGAAGCCACTGAACTATTTTATCCCTTATTCAATTTGTTTTTCACGGCCCAGTAGCAGTCCTCCTGCAGCCCATGGCTTGGGGATCATGGTCGTGGCAGACAAAGGGGTTAAATCTCCTTTCTCTGAAAATAAGCACTGCGGGCTCTATTATAGAAGGAATAAATGAGAGGGATGATGCCTGAGCTGGATAAAATATGAAGCAATAACCTGCTGCTCCGGTCGGTTAAGCAGCGTCTGGGAAGCTGAGGGGACTAAATGCAGATGGCATTTACTGGCCATTTCCTTGAGCTGCCCAAATATTAGAGCTATTAGACAAAACTGACACACAGAAATCCCACATTCAACCCCCTTTTTTAAGCTGTGGCAGAGTTAAGGAAGAGATGCTATCTAATTTAAGGAAACACCCTTCTCCTGGCTTTACTTTTTCCCCCCTCCTCAACACTGGGGAGGGGACTTTTCCCAGGTACAAGACAGGAGTGAGTGCCAGCTATACCTGGAGGGGCTCCAATGCTTTTTTCTTGACTCGCTATAGAACAATTTATGAAATACAGCCTATATCTGATGATGTCCACCCAGGCTCCTGGTAAAAAGGATTCCACAACGTTCCTGGGCGCATTTCTTATTGCTTGTCTAGAGATATGTGTGGCTTTATGCTATTTTTGTTGTCACAATCTCTCCCATTCTCAGCCGTGCTGAAAATTCTCCTTACAGAATTCCCAGGGTTCCCCAAGGAAAGGAATTAATGACTGTAATAGCTTCCTGTAGTCTGGTAGATAATATACTATTTGTTTTCCTTACAGCCTTTCAACAACCATGCTGTGTATTCTTTCCTTGGTTACAGGCGTAAAGCTTCTTTACCTGTTTCTCTAGGCCAACCAGATTCACCGAAAATTGTCAAGCTGTTCAAAATCCGCCTGTTCGCTCCCCTTCAATTTATCCTCTCTCGACAAAACGTTCTTTCAACTTTTGCTCATATTATGAACCAGTTCCTGGTTGTCCCACATATATAGCATCCTGCACCCACTGAGTAACACTTTACGCAAACTGCTGAGAGGTGTTGATGATTAAGTGTTGCTTGCCTGTTAAGCAAGCAAGCAAACGATTCATTAACTATCACTGAATAGGTCTGATAGATGGCTTGGGCTACTAGCTGAGCACTGCATCACTGCTAGGCCTGAGCTTCAGCCGACGCTCATCATTGCTATTGCAATGATATTTAGAAATAACAACTATAACCAAAGTAGAAATGCAAGACACCTCATCATAGTGGGGAAAATCATGACCAGTGACTGTCAAGGAGCTATGTCAACCACAGGGCAGGCACACACCTCGCAGGCACAGAATTCAATTAGCTCTTTATTAACAGCACTCTGGTTTGCCTTTGACATTGATGAAGCTGACCACTAGCTCCATCATTCCCCGACTAGCCTTTCACTCTGGATCCATCCTAAGCAGACGAAGGCTGTGTCAAGGGGGCAAGAGCCTCATCTTGGCCTGTCTGGCCTGTTGCTCAGGACTCTCCTCAATCAAGGTGTCAGAGGTGAGCCAGCAGGTCTGCGACTGTCCTGCTGCTGCATAGCAAGGCCAATCTCTGACTCTTCTCTATCTGAGTCTGTGTTCACACTGCAACTCTCAGCCTCTAACCCTATCCTGGAACATCCTCCTTTTTCCTGATACCTCTTGATTGCTTCTAGTACCTCTCAGCTCATCAGACTGCCCCTCAGTGTCCCACCACTAGGATCTGGGACCTAAGCCATCTTCTTTCGGGTGTTTTTGGATGGGTGGCTCCTACCACTCTTCCTCATCAAGTTAGTCCCTGACAGTGCCTGACCTGTGTGTCTGCTCAGTGTGCTGTCCAGGTGCTAAATACTGAGGGACATTTTCTTTTTATATATAATATGTTATTAGTTTTTTAACATACCATTTCCAACAGTGATTAAATATACTTTTACATCTTATTCGTGTGTTTTTTATTTCCATCAGTCCTGTCTGAAAATTTTCCAATCGAATCTCTTAGTATGCATTTCTTATTTTCCCTATTACATTTCAAACTCATAACCAATATCTCTATTTTTTCTACTTTGTAACACTTTGTATATTTCTTCTTACAAAACTTCTTGTAGTCCTACTAGCGTAATTTGTTGTTCCTCAAATAATTCATATACTTCTTCCAATCTTCTGTAAATCTCTGGTCCCACAGGTTTTGAATCCTTCCTGTCATTTTGTCCAATTCTGCATAGTCCAGTCTATTAATTTCATCTGACATTCTTCTTTCTTACTGAGGAACATTTTCAAGGCCCTTGTGCCTCTCCCTTTTATGGTTCTCCTCTCCTCTTCAGAGGAGAACTCCCCTGGGCTAAGCTCCAAGTTCTGGCATGTCCTCTCCTGACATATTGTTGTTTTCTGAAGTGGCAACATGAGTAGGTCCTTGCATCAGATTGGCCACAAGGCTTCCGTAGCACACCAAATTTAGTGGCTGTGGAGCCAATTCTGTAGCTCAGGGGTGGGAGACCCGCAGCAATCCAGATATTGTTGGACTACAACTGGCACCTGCCCCAGCCAGCATGGCCAATGGTTAGGGCTGATGGGAACTGGTAGTCCAGCAGCTTCTGGAGAGCCACAGGTTCTCCATCCCTGCTGCGGCTTCTCCACTGATGCTGTCGTCAGAGAGATTCCAAAGCAGAGCTGGGGAGTTCTGTAGATGGATTTCATTAAAGGTCTTAAAGCTGTGCAGCCCTCAGAAAGGGAATAAACCAGATGGAAGGTTCACACGCATAAAACCCAAGTTCTCTAGTATGTATCCCATTTAGATTTAATCAGCTCATTACTGGATATTAAATAGCATTTGAAAATGAAACACATATTTAATACATAGGGATTTAAGTATTTGTGACTAGTTTTTAATCCTTAATAAATAGATGTAGAAATAATCAGCTATTAAATGAACATACAGGAATTGGTTGATTAACTCTTAATTATAAGGGCAAGTCTTCTTCAATGTATTTATGATAATGCCTCTTTCAGTATTGGCTAATTATGCCACATTTGATTATAGAAGAGGGAAAACCTTATTTATTACAGATTTTTCAGTTCAGTAAATGATGGGTATCTACAGCTAGCTCAATTGTTAAAGCCTTAATAAATGTTTTAATTAATTATTTCATTAAATAAAAGTCTCCTCCAATCTCATGGAGGAAGATTTTATTTATTTTTTATTTGCAAAGGCATTAAAGGAGATTAAGCCATCTCATGCTGTTTCATAGCTTTTGCCAATCTTCCATCAACCCCGGACTTCTAGGGGATTTGAGTTAATAAGAAGTAATTTGTTCTTGTTTTTTTGATTGGCAAGTAAAAATTTCATAACAAAGTATGATTTGTTTGAGAAATGCATTACCTTGTGGTTCTGTTCTGCAATAAAGCAGACATTTGGCCTGCAAAAGGGAGGGAGGATGATCCCTAATATCCCATCCTTTGCCCTTTCCTCTTGTCCCTATTTCCATGGCTAAATCCTGAGTTTTGACCTTAAGGGTCTCCATGGATGAAGTACACTGAGGATGTAATCTATAGTTCTTTGGAAGGTATCCCAGGGTCCATAAAATATATTGGATCTACTCATCTGTTGTCAGAGACAGAGCTCTGGATACCTATGTTTAGGGCTGGGCAATTAGTTTTGGGACCCTGAGAAAGTCTTATTTTTCAAATATAGCCTCTATGGGGACAAACAGAAGAAGATGCCTTTACCCCGGTATGGCTCCCCTTTATCACATACACAGCCCAACAAGACAAAGACAATAATCCACCAACAGCATACAAATCAATATGTCTAACCTGATCCAAAACACCCACCCACCCCACTCACACATAAAAACAAAGACCACCACAGCTAACCACAGGTGAATAATCACACCCTAGGCCAACCGCAACCTCTCTCACCACCAAAGGAACACAAGCGAACAGCAAAGAACCTGCACAAGCAACGCTGACACCAAACCCTACATGCATTAAGCAAAATAGAAACATCGCCACCCCCCCATCTTCCCCCCTCCCCCCCAATGTCTCAACAAATGAAACTGATTTGTAAAAATGTTACACGGAAAAAATATGAGAGGCATTACACATACTTCTGTAAAACAAGAAAATCTTTAATAATAATCAAATATAGCCTCTAGTCCTCATGCCCGTGGAGACCCGGGGTCATGGTTCCCACCTTGGGGATTAAACATTCACACGAAAGGATATGTATTAAATTTAAAATCCTGTTTCTTCACAACCCACATTATATTAAGTTTGATTTAGTTCATCATATTAAATTGCAACTAAAACTTTACAAAAGGAAAGATCTAAGTGGAGGGAATAGACCGTAGCTTAGTGCCAGGGCATCTGCTTGGCATGCAGTAGGTTCCAGGTTCAATTCTTCGCATCTCCAGTGTTATGTACTGAGTTGAATAGGATCCAAACTGCAGCAGTCTGATTGGTCCTAGAACAATAGGATCCAAAAGGCAGCAGTCTGATTGGTCCTAGAATAATAGGATTCAGAATGCAGCAGTCTGATTGGTCCTAGAACAATGCAGCAGTATGATTGGTTGGCAGGAACCACCCAATCATGCTCCAGATAGAAGTGAATCCACAACTTGATTGGCTTACAGTAGAATTCTGGAATTAGCCAATCATGTGCAGCCCATTGTGTAAATAATGTATATAAAGCAGATACTTTGAGGGGACTTTCATTCATTCCTCCTCACCACTATGAGCTGAATAAAGAGCATGAAATCACTTTGAGACTCTGAGTATATTTCATCCAGGTAATGTTTTGAATGTCTCCTTCCTGAAACCTGGGTGAGCTGCTGCCAGACAGTGTAGGCAATAATGTGCTAGATGGGCCAGTGGTCTGACTTGGTATAAAGCAGCAGTTTCCTGTGTTCCTAAATAAAGCATATTGCAATGTACACATCTAGCCACAGCTGAAGCAACTTAACTTTCGTTTGACAGTTTTTCTTTCTTGCCTGCATTTTGGTTAGTTGAGCTGTAGACACGTATGCATTTCATTTTGTGCTTCCTCTTTAATTTGTTGCAGAGTGCTACCATTCACTTCACATGTTGCAGTTGGCAACAATTGTGTCCGTGTGAAAAGACAGCAAACTTGGCTTGTTACCGTGTTGCTTTGTAATGTAGTTTCTTTTTCTTTGCTAAGAGTTTAAGGTACAGTGGTACCTCGGGTTAAGTACTTAATTCATTCTGGAGGTCCATACTTAACCTGAAACTGTTCTCAACCTGAAGCACCACTTTAGCTAATGGGGCCTCTTGCTGCTGCTGTGCTGCCGGAGCACGATTTCTTTTCTCATCCTGAAGCAAAGTTCTAAACCTGAAGCACTATTTCTGGGTTAGTGGAGTCTGTAACCTGACGCGTATGTAACCTGAAGCGTATGTAACCTGAGGTACCACTGTACAGTTATTTATAGTTGAGTACATGAAACTTAGCTTGTATTTATTGCAATGCAATACAATGCAGGTTTCAAACCAACAGGTTTTCGTTTAATGCATTTCCACGTGTGGATGGTTGCTGTGTGTGAATTTGCTGCATTTTAAAAGGCAGCAAATGGTGAAAGATATTAGACCAGGAAAGTTTTGCATTTGAAATTTTCACAAGTTGGGGTTAACAAAGGGTAAGGTCCATTCCACTCTTTATGGTTTGCTGCAGAAAATATAAATGTCATGCTGGTGTTTTGAGCAGCAAATACATAACACTTGAACATTAAGTCCCTGTTTACATGCATCCATCTTTAACTGCCACCTTACCAGGTTCCTTGGGGAACCTGGATCAATGAAGTTTCCTAGATGTCTGCACATGGACATTTAAAAATGTGTATATAGCCCACAATATGCTTGTTTCAATGATCGCCCATGTTTCCATTCAAATTAAGATGTGAAGGCCTGATGTAAATGTGTGTGCAATGTCTAAAGGGGATTACAGTGAGGGTTAGGCCAAAACAACTTAGTTAAATTCACTTTGGTGAGAGCACACATACCTTCCTTTCCTGTCAAAAGTTTTAATTAATATTCAGTCCACCCACACAAGACTCTGCTCACATTGTACTGAATGACCCAAGACGATAGTTGTGGTAAGTGATCTGCAGCGGCCTTTCTGATAAAATGCCGCACTTCAAAGAAGACAAAATGTCACATAACCACAGCTCTGCTATCAACACCACAAATGACTCTTTAGGCTTTAAAACACACGAAAACACTCACAAAAACAAAGAGCTATACACATAGCAGAACACTTGCTATGCCAGCACACTAGTTCCAACTGCAACTAACCAAATTAGCAGGACATAGGCAAGGGAATTTGTCTCCAACTTTTGGTGATGAAATTCATATTACCTTTTAATGTGGAGGTTCCTATTTGGCCATTGTAGCTACTTGCTGTCAATGACCACTCTTTGGAAGGGTCCCTGCACATGTTTGAGCTCTATTTTAATTGCCACAGGCTGTACAGTGGTACCTCGGGTTACATATGCTTCAGGTTACAGACACTTCAGGTTACAGACTCTGCTAACCCAGAAATAGTACCTCAGGTTAAAAACTTTGCTTCAGGATGAGAACAGAAATCACCCGGCGGCGACGGCACGGCAGCAGTGGGAGGCCCCATTAGCTAAAGTGGTGTCTCAGGTTAAGAACAGTTTCAGGTTAAGAACGGACCTCCAGAACGAATTAAGTATGTAACCAGAGGTACCACTGTACTTTTTGCATTCCTCTGTTGTTTAACTCCAGCTTCTTACACATGTGAAAGCTTATGCTGTAATACAGGCATAGGGAACCTCTGGCCCACAGACCAAATTAGGGCTGCCAGACTCTTAATTTGCGCCACAAAGTTATTCTCCTCCAGCCACACCCCCCTGTCAGTCACCTGACAGCTCCTGATGTCACATGAGGGTCAGGTGAAGAGGAATTTGGATTTGATATCCTGCTTTATCACTACCCGAAGGAGTCTCAAAGTGGCTAACATTCTCCTTTCCCTTCCTCCCCTGCAACAAACACTCTGAGGTGAGTGAGGCTGAGAGACTTCAAAGAAGTGTGACTAGCCCAAGGTCACCCAGCAGCTGCATGTGGAGTAGCAGAGACACAAACCTGGTTCACCAGATTACGAGTCTACCGCTCTTAACTACTACACCACACTGCGAAGGGATGTCTGCAAAGGGATGATTGGGTACCTTCTGGGACTGAGACCTTAATTGAGTGTCTGAGTGTATCGGCAGCATGGCTTGCATTCAGTTCTAAATTCAAACACAGTCCACTGCAGACCACACTTGAAAAGAAACTATCAGGACCCACCATATTATGCCTGTGCAGAAACTCTCAGTCCATCCTACATGCTCCAGACAAGCTGTTTGTTAATGAAAATTCATCCTGATTAGATGGCACTGTCTATAATGGGCATTCATTCTGAGCAGCGAGGTTAGATGATGTTGTGTCAAAGCAAGTGTCCTACCACACTTTCCTGGGTGCTTTTATTACCCCAAAAAGTCAGATCTTTAGAGGAAGTGAGTCAGCTGAACAAGACCTTCCCAATCAACTATAATTGCATGATCTGAATCTGCCAGTATGTGGTTGAATCCCACCAGAAAACAGAGACAGTATGGAAACACCTTTAGTTAAGCATCAAATGGAAAGTTGTTCTTCAACGAGAGAGGAATGGTTGCAACACCTTGTGAGATGCACCTTTCTACATCATTAACTGACTTTCAGGAGGAAACCTTCGGGTCCCTTCCAACTCTACAATTCTATGATTTTATAAAGGGTGAGATAGAAAGGTTATTTATTGATTGGCTAAAAGTTTTCCCTTATAAGCAGCATGACACAGCAGTCAGGTATTGGAGTTCAGAGATTGGTGTGTGGAGTTTGAATTGTGTCTGTATATAGAAGTAACTTGTACAAAGCTGCGCTATACTCTGTTTATTATAAAAGCAAATACAAATCAAGTTACTGTTCAGCAAGTTATGTTCCTGAGTCGTCCTGGCTACACTGACTAAGCAGCATGGTAGCAGAGAGTTTTGGTTGAGATCCATCAACATTTACAACTCTGTGGCTTTGATTAGACAACATAAACAGTATTACCCTAGGTGTATCAATGCAGAAACAAGTACAGTCATACCTCGGGTTAAAGTAGCTTCGGGATGAATATTTTCGGGTTGCGCTCTGTGGCGACCCGGAAGTAACGGAGAGCGTTACTTCCGGGTTTCGCCACTCGTACATGCGCAGTTGCTCAAAATGACATCACGCGCATGCGCGGAAGCGAGGAAATGTGACCCACGCATGCGCATGCGCAGATGCACAGTCACGTGTTACGTTCACTTCAGGATGCGAATGGGGCTCTGGAACGGATCCCGTTCGCATCCAGAGGTACCACTGTACATCAGAAAGAGAGAGCATTCCTTGTCTCAAGCATCTCTTTCCAGCTGCCAGCTCACTGTTTGCATCCTACCACTTGAGGGAAGAAGTGAGCACACAAACCAGCCCCTCTGCTTTTTAGCACTGACTCATCCCTGCAAGAAAGTCTGAGCCGAAATGAATATTTATATACTGTTCCCTCTTGTGAGTTCGTGAGCTGGTAAGCCTGAGCTTTGCTTTGCAGAATATTGGCAGGTAAACTGAGCTTTAAAAATAACTCTTTGAAGGGCCTCTGCAGCGAACAGCCCAGCCCTTTCTCTCCTACCACAAGACCACCATCATGAGACCACGGAAAAGGTGTGCCTATAGCCAGCTAGAAAAGCACATAGAGTGCCTGAGAGGATCAGCAGCAACAATCATGGTTTGCTTTCAAATACTTTTTATAAAAGGAAACAAACATGCAGCTTGTGTTGAGAGCATTCTTTGTAGGAAATCTTTTCCCATAACTGATACTGGATTTCCTCAGAGCCATGGCAACATGTATTTTTCATTCTCTCTGACATACTATTCATTCAAAGCACATCCCCCCCACTCAAAGAATTCTGAGCACTGTAGTTTGTTAAGAGTTGCTGGGAATTGTAACTCTGTGAGGAGTACAGTGCCCAAAATTCTTTGAGGGAAAGAATGTGTTTTAAAGATAAGACCTATGTCTTATCTCCAAACCATGAACAATTGTTCAATCCCCAAAGCATTTCTTTGGTTACTGTGGTTAACAACTTGTCTCTATTGACTAAACTTTCAGGATGTCATTTTTATTTTTATTTAGGTTACTGATTTGATTATGCAGAGCGTTTTGACTCAACAGCAGAGAAAAACCTTGAGAAAACATTTGCCAAGACATCTTTGAGAGTTACAGATTTCTCTTCACTGTTATTTCCAAAGTCCTACCTAGGGCACTGCATATAATACAGCCCTTCTCAACTGATTCAACATCACATCTTTTAAATTCTCTGTTTCACGAGTCTACCCAATCTGAATCCAATAGCCATAGTGCTTTACTGTCCCCCACAGAGTTGGTTGTGGATATGTGGGGACTGCAAACCAGTCTTGCTTTGTAGCACTTTCTTCCCACACAACAACATCGGAGCACCCCTGCTAGATCCTGCCAAACTCCACCTAGTCTACCATGCTTTTCCCCACAGCAGTCAGCTAGATTCTTGTAGGAGGCTCACAAGCAAGGCTTCTAAACAGTAGCCCTTTCTTGCAGTTGCTTTCCAGCATTTGGTGTTTCTGTCTTTGAAGGTTCCCTATATCCACAGTGTGCGAGAGCCATACATCCTAGATAGCCAATGTGATGCCCTCCAAATGTTGTTGGGTCCCAGCTCCCATCAGGTCCAGTTAGCATAGCCAATAGTCAGGGATGATGGGAACTGGGGCCCAACAACATGTAGAGGGCACTACAGTGGCTACACCCTGTCAGAGAAATCCTACCATACATTTAAAGCATATTTAAAGCACATGGCTTCCACCAAAGGATATTGGGAACTGAAGTTTTTTAAGGGCAACTGGAACTCACCGGAACTCAGTTCCAGCATCTCTCAAATGGGTGCCATTGCCGTTATAAGAAGACTAGGGAGGTATTCATGGTGAGTTCTAGCGCCATGAAAATAGCACTGTTAAGGGTGCTTTGAATCATAGCTCTGTCCAGGGTAAACGACACTTCCCAGAATTCTTTGGGGGAAGTCATGTGCTTTAAATGTATGGTGTGGATATCACTTAAGCTAATGGCCATCACCACCTCTTCTAAAAGTGCATTGTGCAGATGCTAGTGCTAACAATTGTCCTCTATCCTACGTGACAGATACAGTGAACTATTAATCTATTAATCTTCAAGGGTAATGTAGAATTGTGCAGTGACATCTGGAGCCAGAGAAGCTTAGAATTATAGAATTGTAGAGTTGGAAGGGACCATGAAGGTCATTTACTGGAAAAATGTTGCTATGGTATTATCTAATCTAATGTCTTGTTTTAAAACTATGTTATGTTGGGCTGTTGCTTTTTTACCTTTGTTATTTTTCTTGGCATCTTGACCATGAACTATGTAAAACTTTTCTGTAGCAGGGATGCAATAAAACCAGATAGAGTTCATCATAACACCACACTAAGTGATCATTAGGGTTTGAGGTTCTTTTTACAAGCACATTAAAACAGCAGCCTAGGGGTTGTTTTGAAGCACATGTTTAGAAGGCCTGGGTGAACAAAAAGGTATTCTCTTAGTGCCTGAAATATGCATGTGAGATGTGCACTGCTAATGCTTTCCGCTTCCAGGGATATGAATCCATATCTGGCCACATGGAAACCCACCAAACGATTGAAACCAATTCAGGGGTAACATCAGAGGCCGAGTCTGCAATATGGCATTTCTAACTTGAAGCTCGTGTATCTCGCCATGAATGGAGACTTGAAGAGCTTCAACCATAGGCCTCATGAAGGTGTCCCTGCTATCTTAGGAGAGGCAGGTGGCCTTTTCATTGATGGCACCACAAATGCAGAATGCTCTCCCTTTATCTGCTGCTTACGTCATACACTTATCTGTCCCAGGTGACGACCTTTTTATTTTCCTGAGCTTTTCAGGTGTCATTTCAATCCTGCTAACTGCTTTTTAAATTGTGCAGCTTTCGTTCAATTTACAGTGCTTTTTTTTGCGAATTGTTCCAGGAATGTTACTGATGGGTGTTATAGAAATACTTTAAATAAATAAGCAGTGAGTTACCACACTCTTCACAATCTAGAAACAGAAATGGATTTTTAAAGTATATACTCAGCCAGCCAAATATCACACTGGACTCAGCTAGACTGGTAAAGAAAAAGTGATTTATATGTGTTGCACGTGTGATATAACTTTGTGCCACCAAATGACAACATGGAGTCCCGTTTTTCTCTACCTGTTTTCCCTGTTTAAATTTACAATGGCTTTAAACTGAAATGTTTCTTTGATGTGTCTAGATCCAGCCACTGATTATTATTTTTCTAAACCATCTTACAGTCCAGGTGTCAAAACAACCTTATAAATGTCTCTCAACCACACTGCAGCTGCCCCCCACCAGTCCATTTCCTGAGCAAAAAGAGTGTGCTATAGACGGGAGCATTTGCAGGAAAGTGGGGTCTGTGGTCTTCTCAGTGGCTCTGAACCCAGGAAGCTTGTTTTGCTCAGTGTTGCTCAAGCCTGTCATTAGAGTGCACAGCACCTGCACACCTTGCTAGGCTGTTTGCTCACCAAAAGAGGTGCCACACATAAAGCTCCCATTCTGTGTGCCAACCCCTTCACTTTGCAGAAATTCTAGTGTTCCTAAGATCTGTGAGCTCCAGCTCCGGCCCAGGATGTTTTGCCACCTGAGGCCAAATGCCCTGCCTCCTGTGCCGCTGCTGCTTCTTCCACCATCACCAGGCAGCCTCCAGCACTGCAAAGGAACAGGCAGGACAGGCCTGGCCCACAGTGATCCTTTCAGCCGCTGATGCAGGAGGAAGGGGAACGAAAAGGAGAAAGTCTCCTTTTCCCCCCCTCCCCAACTGCTGCTGCATCCATGCTCCCCTTGTTGACACGGGAGGGGAACAAAGAGTTGGCAGGCAATGCAAGCAGGGCAATGCAAGCCCCTTGTAAGCATTATAAAATACTATGATTTATTTGTTTACCATTTTAAAAAGGATAAATCATTCTCTTTCCTCATAAATGCATTTATTTAGTTATGAAAAGACTGATGACTTCACCCATTACACCAAAACCTGTTCCTACAAATCTTACATTAACCCAGTGTTTGAATAATGGTCGTCATGTATGGGCAGAAACTTTCATCAGTCCATACATTTCCGTGCTTGCCCAGCTATGTCGTTTGTGCCTCCCCCAAGTAAACAGTTCTGCAAGCTTTCCAAGAATCACCGTCGCTCATTCTTTTAACTGGTGTTCCAGTTACCATAGTATTTGCCAGAAGACAGACATGGAGAAAAAAGTACAGGGTATAATAAATCATCTAATCATAAACCAGGTTACCAATAGGCTCTCCAGGTCAAAGTATCATAACATCAGAATTCCAAGGCATGTGTGGAACCTCAGGTGACATCAGTGAGTGGGTTGCAAGAAAGTATAAATAAACAAACTCCTAGGATGACTAGTCCCAGAAGGAGGAGTAGAGAAACCCATGAATATCATGGCAGCTGGAAGACAGTAGGAGGAGAAATCTCATTGAATGGTAAGAACATTTGTTGTACAAGTGTGCACCACATATCTTCTTGTCTTTCTAGGATGTATGGCAACATTAGGAAATGTCAGTGTTGGAATGTAAACCAAAATTGTGCAAGGAGGATATCCTGTGGTGAGAGATGCCTCAAAAAAACACCTTTTGATGGAGATTGATTGAAATGTTTATAGCACATTCTTGATTGAAATATTTATCGCTCATTCTGGCAACAGAGGCCTGAGGAAAGGACCATTGCTTTGTGTGCAGAAGGTCGGAGGTATAATCCCTGGCATCTCCAGGTAGGTCTGTTAAAGACTGCTATCTGAAAACCAGGAAAGACACTACCAGACATAGACAATTCTGAACTAGATGGACCAACGGCCTGACTCAGTAAAAGGTAGCTTCCTAAATTCCTATATACTCATAAACTTAGAAGTCTTGCTAAGCTCACTTTTAATCAGGAATCAAATACACAGTATCAAACCCTGGGAAATTATGTTGTAGGAAACAAAAAATCACAAAGTCAAAAAACCTATGCAAATGTCTAAAAATACAAAATTATTACTTCTTACTATACATTATAATGCTGTCATAATGCTGCAACTCCATCATGACTACAGAACAGCAAGCAAGAAAAAACAACACCCAAGCAGTGGGGGGGGGGCAGCCCGCCCATGTGAGCTGTTTAAAGGAGAGTGGAAGGTTTTGCAGACCACACTCTGAAGTGTGTGAATCACTCCTTAAAAAGAGGGTTTGGAAGAGCTGTGAGGACAGGGATTGGGGTGAGCTGTGAGAGAGTAGGCAAGGGAATGGGTGGTGTGTAAAGTGAAGGGGTTGTTCGGGTGTAAACTGAGAAGCGGGGTTGGCCTGGTGTCGGGAAAGGGGAGGTGGCAAAGGGGTTAGTAGGTAAGCAGGGTGGGTGGTATTCTTGCTAAAAAGTTTAAGTTTAAAGTATTATTTAAATGCCTTTTTCCCAGACAGTGACTTGTGCTTCCTTCAATTATAATAACAATAATTGATCTTGATTCTTAGCAGATTCCAGCTTTGTTATTCATTGTGTACAGTAAATATTGCAGCAGTGGATTTTGCTGAGTCTGAGAATGACGGGATTATTCCATCTGGCAAGAGATCACTTCTAATTATTATACACATTATTCATAGTGTTGCGCCTCAGGCTGCACGTCATGTCTTCATAGACCATATTTTGTGTTTCTGCTGCCTTTCCTTTGTTGCAGCATTTCTTGATCTGTTAAAGGGGGACAAAGCAGGCAGCAATTAATATGCATTGCTCACAAGGATCCATCCCAAAGGGCTGGAGTCAATACTGATAAGGGGAGGGATGGGTAGGCATGTGTTGATCTGATACCCAGTGTGTTGGAAAAAATAGGGTATAGAAAAAGAGAGCTTTGGCCTCTTCTATGCCCAAGCAGTGATACAGATCACTGCTATAACAGCTTGAAGACATCTGTGCCAGTCTGGAGAAGCCTGGTTCAACTGACAAAGACTTTGAAACAACAGCACTAGGCAACTCACACCTAAAAGTAAAGGTAAAGGGACCCATGACCGTTAGGTCCAGTCGTGACCGACTCTGGGGTTGCGGTGCTCGTCTCGCTTTACTGGCCGAGGGAGCTGGCGTACAGCTTCCGGGTCATGTGGCCAGCATGACTAAGCCGCTTCTGGCGAACCAGAACACCTGAAAGTATTTTGCTGCAATTATAATGGAAGCAAAATTTATCACCGGATTGTGATACATTAGCACTTGGAAGCAGGGGCAGTAGGTGTTGCTCCCTAGCTCACTGGGAGGCCAAATACTTTGCTAAATTGCAGAAGGTCCTTGGTCCCATCCTCAGCATCTCCAGGTAGGTTTGGAAAGGACCACCATCTGAAACCCCGGAGAGCTGCTGCCAGCTAGTGTAGGCAAAACTGAACTAGATGGACCAATGGTCTGACTCAGTATAAGGCAGAATGAGTTTGCGGGGGAAACTCAGGAATGCAACAATTTAGGATGAACATTATCTATGTGTTCCGAGATACAGGGCTTCTCCACACTTCCTCTTATCCTGCTGCCTTCCTCTGGGGAAAATCGTGCTAGGAACAAACAGCAATTCAGATTTTCACCAGATTGATGTTTGCTCCAACTGAGAGCTGAAGAGTTGGGTTTCCCTGGGAAAGGAGCAGGCAAGGGGAGAACCACTTGGATCCATGTCTAGAAAGCGTGGATCAAGCAGAAAACTACTCGGAAAAGCCCACGCTGTTGTGGTTGGCATCAATTCTGGGGGGAGAAAAGCTATCATGGGAGCACCTATCTTTTAGGTAAAGTCATCACTGGTATTACTCAGCTTTAATTATTGCAGAAGAAAAGCCATTAGTGTGCTTGTCTATTCTTTTAAATTGGGATAATTCTGCATACTGAGTATGTCAACATGCTTTGATGTAGTTTTGAATCTTCAGTCTATTTCTTTTCTCTTCAGCTCTGAGATTGCATGAGCCCATTCAGTCCTGAAATAACTATGATACTGAGTCCAAGAGACCTTCTCATTCATACAGATCCATGAAGAAGCACGTTATTATGCCAACAATTTAGCAAATTATGGGGAAGGAGAGAGAGATTCTGATGCTATATACTTGGGAATATTTCCTCAGTGATGTGCAAATCTTTTAGGAGGAAGACTGATGGAACTCAGCTAACATAAAGGAAAGTGTTAGTCATACTCACATCTATATGAGATAGGATAAAATATCCCAGTCCAACAAGCAAGAGCAGTGACATGAAGATAAGGATATATGGCACCCAGAGAAATGAAGGACACTCCGTTAGCTTCATAGCTGAGGTCTCTTTAGAGATAGAAAGAGAGGAACATGTTTTGTTACTTTCCATACAAGCCCATGGTGAAGAAGAGCAAATCAGGAACCAATTGCTATGCTGGGGCTGTGGATGTAAGTTTTGCCATTTACAAGTTTTTCTCCAAACTTGCCCTAAGATATAAATGCCTATCATGAACAGAAGAATTAATGTTTGCTTAATTAACATTATCTGTACTGTCCTTAAAGAGTTAAAGGCATCGTCCAGAAGAAGGAGACTCCCTGAATTCTGCCTCATCTCTGTCTCCTGGCCCCCCTCCTCCCCTGTCTCTGAGTTTGGGCTGCCATCTGCCACAGCCTCTTCCTGCTCACTAAACCCTGTTGCTTCTTCAGCTTCTGACACCTCCTTCTCCCAGCCTGCTCCCACTTCTCCCTCTGACCACTCATTGTCCGTCCCGTCCCCCCACCAATCCCCTGCCTCTGAGCCTTCTTCCACTGAGGGTTCCCTTGGGGATTCCCCAGTTGGTGCCTCCCAGCACTCCTCTGCATCCAGCCAGTCCATGACAACTTACTGCACTGATGGTATGAGTTAGTTGTGCATACAGTGGTACCTTGGGTTACATACGCTTCAGGTTACAGACTCCACTAACCCAGAAATAGTACCTCGGGTTAAGAACTTTGCTTCAGGATGAGAACAGAAATTGTGCTCCGGCGGCGCGGCGGCAGCAGGAGGCCCCATTAGCTAAAGTGGTGCTTCAGGTTAAGAACAGTTTCAGGTTAAGAACGGACCTCCAGAACGAATTAAGCACTTAACCCAAGGTACCACTGTATATACATGCACAGACACATTTTGCTAGATACTTGTCTTTCTCTTTGTAGCCAACAAATCGAGCTGCCATTCCCTCTAACTGTTGAAGTAATGATTGTTCCTGACCCACCTTTCACTGCCAAGATGATAGTGCTGAAATTCATTATCCTGGGCTCCTGGTTAATTATCAGGGTGCCACCACACAAATACCCATCACTGTCATTCTTCTTCACATGCTTCAGCATTATCGTCGATGCGTTCTTCAGCTCAAAGTACTCCATGCGATATGCATATTCAGGAGCTTTGGTCATGTATAGACCCTGCTTTTTCACATATAGCACATCCATGGCTTTCACAAGTGTCCGTCTCAAACGCAGCCCCGACATCGCCAGTTGGTCAAACTTGCAAGTAATATTGACAGACTCCCCTTCCTCAGCAGTGATAACTATTAGCTCTGGTTTGTTTTCTGTGACTTAAAGGGGGAAAAAGGGGGAGGGACAGGCATACAGGACAGGTGAGACCCTCAAGATATTGGCTGTATTGCTATGAAATAATGGGACTTACCTATACACTTGCACAACTGACTTCAGTGGGTTTTAAGAAGGATGGATTGCACCAGGTTTCAAATGCTGAAACCAGCAGGAGCTGAGAGTGGATACAATCAATTCACTTTCTGAAATGTTGGAAGCCCTTTCACTCTTGAGTAGGAATGGACAGCACAGTCAATTTCAGTGACTCCCAGTTTCTTAGCTCCCCGGTCTTTAGTTCAGTTTGCCACATTTCTGCGTCATTTGCATTCTTTCAGAAAGCAAGTCCTCATGAAAATACGTCTACATTTTAGGGTGCATTTCTCCTAACAGACATGTTTTTGTATGTTCTTTTCCCCGGCTTGTATATTTCTGCAGTGTATTTTGTTATTTTCCTTAGTGCATGCATTTTAATGCATGTTTTCCTAATAAAGAAATTTCTTCAGAAATATTTTGGTTAGAGAACAGTGTTGCAAAATTTGGAAATGCAAATTCCAAAGGATACCAGTGTTTCAGTTTGTGCACTGTTTTGAGAAGCAAGGCTTCCTTGGGAGATAAAGGGGATACATATTCTTCCAGAATGTGCTACTGCCTCTGGGAATTCAGCACTCACACCGCAACTAGTTCCTGGAGAAATCAGATTTTCCTCATTAGCACCAACATGCTTTTGAGTTTTAGATATGAATGTGCTTGTCTGCAGTTGTCCGTAGCCCCTGAAATATCACTGTTTGCAGGAGACAGATACAGCACAGGGATGTTAATTTTTTTTAAAATAAAAAAATGCTTGTTATTGTTTTAGCATTTTTCTGGGTGCGTGTTCTAATGTTGTGGGCAATGAGTTATCTGCTGCATGTGACCTTTAAGAGAAAATAATGGAGAATTTGAGCAAGAGAACCACCACCACCCCTCCAGAAGAAATGGCTACAACTTGAGATTATCATTTTATTTAGTTTCTTCACCCTGGAAGACTGTCTCTACCATGCATGCACACACATGCACACAGCACTGAAGAATGTCCCTTCCAGTTTTATTTGTTTGCCTGCTTAAAGGTATGAGCATGTTTTCTTTGTCCAGTCTCTCTGTAGTAAGACTGATCCCCCACATGGAAATTTAGGAAGCTTTGTTATACTGAATCAGACCACTGAGACATCTAGTGAAATATTGTCTATATAAGTGTGGTCCAATTTTTCATACTATTTGGGACGCAAGAGTACTTAAGCACAGAACCTGCGGCCCACACACTGAATTAAATTTCCATACCGTGAATTAAAGTGTTCACAATATGTTTAATATCATTTAATATACACAATATATTTAATTAAATATATATAATTAAATACACAATTAATATATTTAATTGATTTAATTATTAAACAAATTTAATGTATGCACTTTTGTTAGCAACCCATGACACAAATGATAATTTTTTAAGATCTTAAGATTATTATTCTTGAATCTGGCAGGAAGGCCACAGGTTGAACCACCTTAGTCTACACCAGGGGTAGTCAACCTTTTTCTACCTACCGCCCACTAATGCATCTTTCTTGATGGTAAAATTTCCTTACCGCCCACCAGTGCTCGATGGAAGGAGGATTCAGCTTGTGCTGTAGAACCCCCTGCTGCCCACCTACAATTCTGAAACACCTGCTAGTGGGGGGTAGGGACTAGCTTGACAACCCCTGGTCTACAATGACTCACAATGACTTTCCAGGGTTTCTTAGCCCTATCTGGAGATGCCAGGGATTCACACTGGCCAATTTCATGCATAATGCCTAGCCATGGTTTGTTTAACAAAGTTAAGCACAGTTGACAAATAAACCATGCATTGTTTCTTTAAAGCTTGTTTTGTTTTACAGCTGCTCTTGCCTTTGTTGATTGGTGAGTGTCTGGAGTGTAGTGGTCAAACAAACCATGGTTTACAAAGCATGCCAAGTTCATATATACCATCAAATCAAGGTTCATAAGCCAACAACAAACCATGGTTTCAGACTGCGGTTTGCTGGCAGTAAGCAAACATAGCCAATCCACCAAAAAGGGTTCACACATAATTCTAAGCCATTAGTAAACCATGGTTTAGTGGTATGTAGAAACCGGAGCACTGTTGCTGCAGTGTTTTCTAAAGACACTCACTTTCATTGCAGAAAACTTACATTTCTCAGCATCTACCCCATAACATTATGTTAATTGGAAAATGCAAAGTTTCTGACAACTGTCATCCACCCACCCTGCCTACCGTCACAGAGAAGCCTACCAGAGCCCATCATCAACCGTATTCAGATACAGCCAAAATCATTTAGTTTAGATAACTTTTTTTGCATAGACATGAGGATCTGCTTTCTGCTGTTTTTATTTGAATATTTGATATCTTTTGCTATCTCCCCCCCCCCCATTGAGAACTCAACATTTATGGAGAGGAAAATTAGGCACGATGAGGACTAGTTCTCAGAGAGCTTTGAGTAGAGTTCAGTATCTTAATCTTTTATATATAAATTTAGCTTAAACCACCATGTAGTCACTAATTCTATTCATACACTCAGGTTTCAAAATTAATAATAGACTTTTAATGTTGCCTGCAGCAGTTTTTTTCTTTTCTGCAGACACAAACAGTGTTTTGTTCACTGGCTGTGCAGCAGGCAGGCAGGCAGGCACGCGCACGCACACACACACTCACTCACACACACACACCCCAAGAAAAAATCCCTGTCAAATGCCATGTTAATTGACCCTAGCTCAGTCATTTGATCTCAAAAGAGGGTCAAACTGCACTTTACCTTCTACACACTTTTCAGAAAGCATTGTAAACTGGCTCCTATTTTGAGAAAAAAGCAGCTATATGACCCTGATCTGGAATCTGATCCACATCAAATCCTGCAACAGCTTACGATCAACACCACCTTTGAGTGCAAAATAGCAGCTGGGGCGGGGTGAGATTTTTTAGTAGGAAATTATTAATATGTAAATTCACTGTAAATGGCATCATGTATGCAGGGAAACATTTGGGCCATGTAGATTATGATTTCCCAAATCCAAAAATCTTCAAAAACGTAAAGATCTCAAAATGGGAATTTCAAATTTGATATACATTTGTTATATAATGTTATTTTTCAAGAGTTCAAAGACATGAGCAGTTTCTCCTTGTATGATTTTAACAGCTATGATGGCTATGTAGGCAAAAGGGAGCCTCTGAAGCAGGGCCAGTCGAATACATTTTCGCACCTGAGGCAAACTACTAAATGGTGTCCCTTTGCCCACCAGAGAAGAAGGGGTGAAGATCTACATCAAGAATGAGGGTGGGGAGAGAAGGATCCACAATGGGATCTCCTGCCCCTGTGAATCCTGCTGCCTTAAGCGATCACTTCACTGGGCTTCATGGGTTAGCCAGCCCTGCTCTGAGTTCACTTCAAGACAACTTGTTTATTGAGCATTCACCTTAATAATTTTTCAAAAAGTTTGCAAGCCAATTGTATTTTTGAGCATTTGTTCTGTTTGTGGAGAGGTTAGAGAACATTGCATCAAGCAAATATTATGCCACACTTACTAGTACATTTCTCCATCACCTTCTTCAGCAAAATGTCTGGAGGTTTGTTTGTTTTTATTAGCAGGGGGGCGCACAAGAGCTCCAAATCAAATTTAATTGCACAACCTGAATTTTCTGGTATGTGACTGAATCCCATCTGAAAATAGCAACAGTCTAGAAACACCCCAAGAAACAGTAGGATGTTATTAGTAGAACCCTAGTTGCAGAAATGGGGAGGGGGAGGACTTTAGGGGGGAAATTAAGGAGGCAACCCCTCCCCTCCCCGCCACAGATACAGATACAATGCAGCAAAGTCAGAAAAAATAGTAATTTTCTTATGCTTACCATCAGAGGCTGATGTTCCATGGGAAAGCACGAAGAGAACATGCATGGCAAGCACCCAACTGGGCATTTTGCAGAATGACTCTCTTAAAACTCTGCAGCAGAACTGGCTTGTCGCTGAAGTGACTGAACTGATTCTGAACTGAAAACACAGCAACCCTGAGGACTGATGTTAACCACAGCACAAGTCACATGGGACATGTTGAGCTTGTAAGTGTGATGGGTATGTGGGTAAGAAAATAAATAGATAATGAAACATTTTCAAGGCTCGGGGTTCAGAATTGTTTGTGCTTTATATGTCTGGAGAGCTGCAAGTCTCATGTTTTTCCGAAGGCAAAGCTTTTGTTCAGGTAGACCAGCACCCAGCCACAACAGTGTATATATTAGATGCTATAGGAAGTAGGGAGGCCAGATGCAAAAGAAGACAGGCTCCCATAGTGCACCTGTTAAGTGTTGTGTAGAAAAGAGGGGTTTCAGCAGGTGTAGCTGGCATAAGCTGTACCTAGTGCAATTCCCTTTTCTACACAGCAGAGCCCTGTTCTCTTTTGCATCTGAAAGGGATGCAGTGAGTTACAAGTAACATACAGTAATTGGGTCCCCCACTAGACACTACCTCAGAGCAGGGTAACATGTGCAGTGCTTGCTCTGCTCTCACCGCCATCTGTTACTGGATCTGCTGTTCTCTTGCATATCTTATAAGATGGAGGAGCTAGAGCTATTTATAATGGATGCCATGTGAGATGGAGTCCGTGCCTCTCTCATGTGGTCAGGCTGGTGCTCCTAGATGTTGTCTCCTTACACTCTCCCCCAACCCAGGACAAAATGTCCCCTCTCTGTCCCAGCAGCTCTGCTTCCAGGGCATCATGCTGCCAGCCAAAAATGGAAAAAAATAGTAATTCTGTTTGTTAATCTGTGGGGATTCGATCATGCACAATTGCCACAGAATGGAACTCTCACTAACACAAGCTAACAAGAGAGACATTTCTTCTTCTTTTTTCTTTCAGAAGAAAGGAGCAAGCTTGCCATCACTCTGCTCCAATTACAGTGGTACCTCAGGTTAAGTACTTAATTTGTTCCAGTGGTCCGTTCTTAACCTGAAACTGTTCTTAACCTGAAGCACCACTTTAGCTAATGGGGCCTCCTGCTGCTGCTGTGCCGCCAGAGCACGATTTCTGTTCTCATCCTGAAGCAAAGTTCTTAACCTGAAGCACTATTTCTGGGTTAGCAGAGTCTGTAACCTGAAGCGTATGTAACCTGAAGCGTATGTAACCCGAGGTACCACTGTAATTTGAAAATTAACCAAAGTTATGAAAATAAACTTTTAAAAGCACACATACCTCCTTTCCCCCAATCCTCAGATATAACCACTATCCATATCAGGTGGGAGGGGTGAGTTATGTGCGTCTAACAGACTCTTTATTCTACCCCTCCTCCTTCCTCTTCACAAAGGAATGTACAGTAGTCCTTTGCTGTATTAACTAACATGGGGACTGAAATGAGGGTGCTGTGAAGGCTAAATTCAAAGGTGGGTGGGTGGAGCTGGCAGGAGGAGGCAGAAGTTTTTTCCACAGCTTGGATTTTAATCTGAGCCAGTGAAGAACTCATTGGATTATAAAGATTTCCCCTTCTTGTGGAGTTCCCAGAGCTTGTATAGGAGCCCAAGTTAAGTAAACATTGCTACCACCCCAGGTTTTAAATCAGAGATAAAACCAGAGCAATTGACTGGTCCCATAAATGAAAATTAAAATGAGATTGCCATTCTGTTCAATGGGGCTTCACTCCTAAATTTGCAGCCTTAGTGTGGCTGAAACCAAAACTGACCAATAGTTGTATAGTTGGCTGTGCCACTTCTCAGCTACTTTGCTAAGACACTCCTTTCAGGAGCTGGTAGACTAAGCTGTGGGCAGTTCTGGGGGCAGGGGGAGTTTACTAAAATAGTTCAGTAGTATTATTCTTCCACAGTTCATGTATTTTTATTTGAAGACACACACCCTCAAAAAAAGTAATAATCACAAGGCCTCTTCAAATGAGTATGGTAAATATATTCTTAAAAAATAAAGACAAAACAATAACTTACTATATATATATATATATATACATACAGTGTATATACTCGAGTATAAGCCGACCCAAATATAAGCCGAGGCACCTTTTGGGCCGCTTGTCCCTCCGCCGCCTGCCTCACTCGAGTATAAGCCGAGGGGGGCTTTTCCAGCATAAAAAATGTGCTGAAAAAGTCGGCTTATACTTGAGTATATACGGTGTCTATCTATCTATCTATCATCTATCTATCATCTATCTATCTATCTATCTATCTATCTATCTATCTATCTATCATCTGTTATTTGTACCTTTAGATCACAATTCTGATTTGTCCAAGGCTTTTCAGAAGGTATTTAACAAAGGTGAGATTTGAATGCAGATGACTATACTGTTGCTGCCACATTAATATACCTAGTCTGCTGCAACTATTACAGAGAGGACTATCTAAAGATGCTATATAAAGGAGTGCTGCAGGAAAACAATCCTGTTCAAAACCTGAAGAAAGATACATTGTATTATGCTGGAGAAAGAAGTGGAATCCAAACAGCAGACTGCTTCTTTCACATGAAAGGCAAGTCTTTCTTGACTAATAAGACACTAAAATGGCTTAGAGATGTCGTAAGATGGGCTTGCAGAGCAGAAGTCCTTTGCCTTCGCAATCTGAATTGCAGAGTCCCACAGTGTTACAGTTTTCCATGTGTTTCTTGATCCAGTCACTGCATTTGCTTCAATTTGGTTTGTCACTGACATTCCTATATCATCTCTAGGAGAAAGAAAGAATAATGATGACAGCAAGAATGCCACTGATTGCAATGAACTAAGAAATCATTCGCCTATCAGCATAATATATAAAATATTTTTCTATGACATGCCAATGTTGAAAAGGCCAGAGCAATGTATACACCTTTCTTCCTGTATTAACTGCAGTACTAACTAGCAGACTTAATAGATATTTACCTTCAGATAGGAAAAGCCGCTGGAGATATTTATTCCTTATTGCACCTGAGGAATGACAAAACAAAGGGAAACCAGAAAAGGCAAATCAGATGGGAGGAGAGGAAGAATTATGTATTTTTCTGTCTACTTTTACCCCATCCATTCCACTCTTTAGAGAATAAGGCATCTATGTCCTGGTAGCCACTGTTTTTATATACTTTGCTGAAACTTCATCTAAACTATTGTAAAAGCTGTTAAACATTTTCACTCAAAGTCAAGTTGTGGGCTCTTGACAGAAATGCTGTGGTTTGTATTGCCTTTTTGCTGCACGTATGCGTAAATCTTGGCTTGAACTCCATGATGGTGAAAACGCTTTATGTGGCTGTAACAAGTTGCAGTGCTCAGTTTCTCTGGCATTTTATTAGTTTCACTTCAAATATAGTATTTTCACAGATGAATTTTAAAAAATAGTTGAAGCCAAAAGAAAAACAAATGGTTTTTCCCCAGCCAGAGTCTAGACACCCACCCCATAAGAGCAGTAAAACCGGGTGTTCATGTTTATCTTTGGACTCTGGATATCACTGATTCAGGTGGACTTGTGTATTCAGGGAAAGTCGAACCCTTGGAGAGGGGGACCTTCTCTGTCCTCCTGCAATCCTGCAAACTCCTGCGCATGCATCTACAAAACAGCAAGCACGTTTTGCCTTTGTAGTGATTTCATCATGGCAGCCAAAACTTCTTCAGCCTAAACTCTGCAGTAGGACAGCCACCCAGCTCAAGGCTCAACGAAGAATGCCTACCTTCGCACCACCCCAGCCCAGGCACACTTCACACTGGAAGACTTTCATCTTGAGGCAGACTTGGGGTGCATGGCGGGACTGTGTGGTAGTTCCTCTGGATTCAAGCTGAAGAAATTTAAATGCTACACCGAGCATCATCTGGTGCCTGGGTAGGCTTATTATAGGCAAAACTGAAGTGTTGAATCCCAAAGATTGTGGGGGAACAATTATTCTAATAAGTAAATTATATGCTCCACACAGATCTTTCTTGTAATACACACACACACAAACACACACACACACACACACGTATATAAGCTCCCTGGAGAAGTTTCCTCCCCCATAGGAAGGTTTCCAAATGATATCCTGGGAAGAAAAACATGACTCTGCAGCCAATTCTTATAAAAACTGACCTTTATTCTTTCTGCAATGAAAAAACGTAACAGCACAAATGGCTGCCAGGATAACAACGATGAAAACTGGAATTAATATTTTCTTTTCTACATCTTGTGGTACTTTATTGGTAGTTGTTTCATTTCCAACATGAACAAGAGCAGAACCTGTACAGGAGGGGAAGAGAGAAAAAGTAACATCTGGAGTGAATTATATCTTTGGGCACAACTGACTGTGACAATGTGGAAATACTCAAGCCTCAGATATAATCAAGCCACCAGTACCTCAAAAAAGTGAGGAAGCTACAAATAATCATAAAACCACTGCCCACATCCCTTTCCTCAGCGCCACTCCCCCATCATTAATCTGTCAGTGGAAGTCCCTCCTATAAAACCTCCATGTTCTGGGGCAGTACACCCCTGAATATCAGATGCAGGAGACAGATCAGAGGGAAAGGCCGTGGTCCTTGGATCCTGCTTGGAAGCTTCCTGAAGATGTGCAAATGACAGACCCTCCAAGTGTCCCTATTTTCCAGGGATAGTCCTGGATTTATAGAAGCCGTCCCAGTTTCTGATTTGATCTCAGAATGTCCCACTTTCCTTACAACGTCCCTATTTTCATCAGGGAAATGTTGGAGGGTATGGAGTTATCCAACCCCTGAGCCAAGGAGATAAGTAGCTATACAACCTTTAGAAGACATCTCATTAAACAACAGGGAAGTTGTTTAATGTTTATATAACTTGGAATCTGCTCTGTTTGGCTGGGGCAACCCAGTCAGAAGGGCGGGGTATAAATAATAAAATGATGATGGTGGTGATGATGATGTTGGAATACTACATCCCTATTTTCATCTGAAAAATGTTGGAGGGTATGAAATGATTACTCCAAGGAGCAGTGCTGGCCTAGCTCAAAATAAGTGACTAGCTAAGGCCACAATCTCAGGGCACTTGTAGACCATTGCTATTTTGGGTAGGAATCAATCACAAACCAGGATGTCATGAACACATCTGCCCCAAGTAGAGAAATACAGCATGAGTTAGGAAGCAGTCAGACAGCTGGGAGCAGCTCCCCTCCCCCTCCTCCTGACAAGGAATGGAATGTAGATAAGGTGTTAGCAGAGAGTGTGAGGGAGGGAAGTCAACTCGCTCAAGAAGCACAGGCAGGCTCAGAAAGCAGAAGGGGTAGCATTTCTTCACTGGAAGAGGAGGCAATTAATCCCCTGAGCCCAAAGAGTAGACGTATGGGAAAGGTATTAGACAGGAAACAAACCCAGAGACATAAGGGACATAGGTTCAGGATATTCTGCAGAACCAGGATGCACTCCTCAGAAGGGTCAACTGACTCCTAAGGCACAGATGCTTGGTTAGACATCCGAGACTAATTGTTTGTATCGCAATAAATCTTCTAGCTAATTACGACTTGTGTGCTGTGTTATCAAGATGGCAGCCTGGGCTCTTGAGGCAGGAAATTCAGGTTGCTCAGTTAAACTTAATCTGGAGCTCTTGCATAACAAACTCACCCACCCACCCACCCCACAATTCTGACTTAATCTGACAGGAAAACACACCAGAAAGTGTGGGATAACGATTGCTTAATGCAACATCATTGATTGCTTAACATCCCCACAAAAGAATAAATAAATAAGGATGAATGCTCAATAAACAGGTTCTCTAGAAGTGACCCCCAGTACAGAACAGAGACTGGGCTCTGGGCTCCAAACATTAAACCCACCAATCATTTCTTTCCAATTCACCCCTCCCCCAAAAACACATTCCCATCTAGATTATTATTATTTTATTCTTCATTTATTAAATCTGTATACCACCCTTCATCCATAGATCTCAGGGCAGTTCACAACATAATCAAAATCACAACCAGTTTCCTGTCAGTTAATTTGCCCTCAAAATACCCACTCCCCACCCAAAAATCTTCCACTACAGTACAAGTTAAAGTTGATTTTCAAATGGATCCAAGCCAGTGTCACTGCCATGGCTTTCTGGACAGTTTAGTCTGTAGGCAACAAGACATTTTTGTTGAACTCACCCTGGGGATTATCACAATTTGTGTTGCTGTTGAGGATGGAGCAGCATATCGTGCCACTATCAAGAGAATGCCGCTGAAGAGTACTGATGAGAGAGAATGAGCCATCTTCATTTTTCAAAGACACAAGTTTTGAATTGTGAGTCAGGTTGGTTCCATGGTCACCAAACCAATAGAGCTGCCTCTGTGGATGCCCTCCCGATGCTGTGCACACCACAGTGTCCTTCTGAATTTTGATTTGAGGTTCAGAATACGGTGCTGGAAAATATGTAGGTGGTAACTTATTTAATCAATTTAATTAAAATATTTCTAGCCCCACTTTGCATTATGAAAAAGAAGCCGAAAGTGGGTTACAATATCAGTAGTTAAAAGCATAAGATAGTCCTATTCAGAGCAGACACATTGAAATTAATGGACATTACAAACTTAAGTTCATTAATTCTGTTGAATTTACTTTGAGTAGGACTTAGTTGAAGACATCTCATGTACATAAACAAAACCACCAGCTAACCAAGATAAATTATGGCCTTTTAAGCCCTCTCTCTCTCTCTCTCTCTCTCTGTGTGTGTGTGTATGTAGGGGTGGTATTTTGTTTGTTTGTTACTGTGATATGTATTCTTGTGTTTTTATATCATAAACTGTTACGAAAAAGGAGCAATGCAGAAGCGAGCTCCAGGTGGCTGGAATGGAAAACAGGATGTTGATGTTATGGGACTGTACCGTGGGAACAAGGGACAGTGCACTGAGCACCGGATGTTAGCTCAGAGTGGCACATGACCCTGTACTGGAAGTACATGGGTGGAGTTTTTTTCTCTCTCTGCAGTTGGGGATGAGAGGGTACAGACATGATTTCTCTGTACTGCTGGAAAGACAGGAATAAAAGCATGTAAATATATTTCTGTCTGTCTCTTTCCCCTCCCTGTCTATGGGAGGGGGAGGAATGGTGTGTTCTTCACGTTGGGAAGAATCGCCGATTGAAGACCTCCCCTGGTCTTGCCGGGAGTCGCTGGCAGGGAGGTCAACAAGAATTCAAGCCGGGCACCTGGAGGATGGCCAATTCCTCTGAACTTCGCTGACTTTCTTGGCTTGAATTCAACATAAACTTCTCTGTGATCCTTGGATGAAGGATGGTATAGAAATAAGTAAGCAAACAAACAAACAACTGACTGAAGAAAACTAAAATAACATAATAAGCTCAGCAATCCACCACAAAGCCTCAGGAAATAGTTCAGTTTGTTAGTGTGTGGTGTTGATAACACCAAAGTTGCAGCTTCAATTCCCGTATGGGACAGCTGCCTATACCTGCATTGCAGGGGGGTGGACTAGATGATCCTAAGGGTCCCTTCCAACTCTATGATTCTGTGTAATAAATAGGCCTTTAACTGGCACTAGAATTATATATAGGTTGGCACCAGCTTTATCTGGGGTGGAAGAAAATTTTGCAGCCAGGTACCTACATATGTAAATAGAACAATAAAGAAATTGTTCCCAGACTATTATGGACCACATTCAGCTAAAGGTCATTATTTCTTCAGAAACAGAACTGGGTTTGCTATATGTTTAGCATGCCCACACTTCCTCCAATATGCATTTTCATTACTTTAATATCACCTTGCTTTTGACACCAGCCCCAACCCATGCTCCATCAAACCCAGAGTTCTTGATGTCCGTTGTTCATTGGCTTAAACTTACCAACAACCTTTAGATATATAATTTTGTTGTGATCATCTCCATTAACAGCTTCCAAAAAAAACTTATAATGTCTTTGGTCAGATATTTTTACTTTGTGGACACTGAGGATAACAGATTGATTTATCAGCATCAATGAAATTCTTCCATTGTCAGTAATATATTTATTGCTTATTGAGTTGAGGTCACTTTCCTTTGGACAACTTGTCTCATTATGACAGAACCTCACTGTTGCATTTAGCATTGCTTTGTTGTTCTCACATGTAAGGTTAACGGTTTTCCCAAGTGCTGCAGTAACATCTTCATCACACGTGAAAGTAGGGAAGTCTGAGAGAAAATGGGGTGGGGAGACATAGCAAATGCATCAGTTGATTCAAGCACTGAAACAGGCGATTAAAAGGCACTATTACGACAGCCAAGGTCAGCTGCATCTGTCAGTCAGGGATGGCTGTAGCTCAGTGTCAGAAGCAAACCAGCAGTAAATCACAACGTGAAAGTTGAAATTAACTCTTTATTACCAAAACTATAATCTGCACAGGAGTGTCAGGCCTAATAAGCACAGCGACTCATCTCTAGTAGGTCTTACTCCTGTGAAGCAGTTGTTGAGACTGAAGACCCCCACCTCCCCACAGCTTCCAAAGTCCCCTCATCTCTGGGATTCCCCCCCCCAAGCAATCAGAGACTGCACCTGTGTGCCTGTCTTTGCTCCTCCCCTTTCATGCCTCTCCTGGTTCTGGGAGATGGGGGGGATGGGAATTTGTCAGAGCAGGAGGGAAAGACACCTACAGCATGACTCTTCACCAGCCTGACTCATCTCCACCTCTTGGCCTCTCTGATGGAAGCTGTAGTCTACAACATTTGGAGGGAAGTTTAGTGAAGGCTGTTTTAGCCCTTGAGATAAGGATTGTACCCTAAGGCTGGCAAAAGGTACAATCCTAAGGCATAATAAACTGCCACCAGTTAACGTAAACAAGCCTTCCTCCACCTGGAATTTCCATCCTTTTTAAGGGATGCTGGACAGAAAGATGAGATTAATGCTGACCTCCAGAAGTTAGACTACAGCTCCCATAATCCCTCACCATTAGCCATGCAGGCTGGTACTGATGGGAGCTATAGTCCAGAACACCTGGAAGGCATACATTTGGGGAAGAAGGAGTCTCATTGGTGCATACTTCTGAGTAGACATGTGTAGGCTTGTACCATAAAATGCTGAGTGGGTTTGGGCTGAACATCTTACTCCTGTACAAATGCATGTCGGAGTATAAAGCTGTGGAGAAAATAGTAACAGGAGACAAGCTAGAAGGGTGTTGAATTTATAATACTCAATCATTTAAATCCGGTTAGGAGCACTGGCCAGGAAAGTATATAATCCATCACCAACAGCAATAGGTAGGGAGCATAAATTAGCACATAAGGACCACTTTGTATACAATCTGCAAAGCACAACCCATTGATGAGAGCAGAGCCTGTGTTCCTCAATGTATTGTGGGACTCCAACTTCCATCAGTCCTGGCCAGCATGGCCAATGGTGAGGGATTATGGGACCTGTAGTCCAACTTCTGGAGGTCAACACCAGTCTCATTTTTCTGCCCAGCATCCCTTAGAAAGGTACACATGGCAAGAGAATTTGCACAGCTGTACTTAATCAGGATTTATGCACCATGGCTGTAGTTGTACCAAGATTTATGTAATATTACTGAAATGCAGAAAATACAGCTCTCATTTTTCAGAAATGTGCTTAATAGCTCAGAATACCTGAACACAGAGCAGCTGATACATATTTTTAGTATTGAAAGCTGGGGCTATCTCCTATCCCTATGCAATGAAAGGCAAAAATAAGAGCAAAAGATAATTCCAAAGCACCCCACAGTCACCAATGGGCATAGGAATGCTTACCACTAGATCCCTGAGTGGTTACTAATAGGAAGCACAGAGGTAAGAGCTGGAGGGATGCCATCGGGACGATGTTGAAATAGTGCTACATGCCAGCCCTGCTGCTGGAAGAGGTTTCTGACACCATGTCGTACACCTGAGAAAGACCTCGTTGTTCACCTGTTGAGAAAAGAGGATTTGTGAGAGTCCTCCTCCATTTTCATGCAGTTGAAACCGATTTGAAAGAAGACCACTTCCAACAGAGTCCTTCACATTCTACCTCTGAAGTTGATTCATCCTTTAAAAAAAACACACCAAAAATATTGCAGAACAAAGAACATGTTGGATAAGTGTGAAATCACTTTGTAACAGTAGTGAATGGTATGGAGGTGCTTACCTGACCTCCCAGCAGGTGAATCACTGCCATCACAATGCAAATGCACCAGCAAAGCCAGTCTGGTGCTCTTGCAGGTATGTCTGCATTGTGCTGCTCTCTCCTTCCCAGTAAGCGGCAGTGAGACACCTTTTGGGAAGTCAGGTAAATGTCATCACTGCATTGTCTGCTACTGCTTCATAATATGAAGGGGCTGGCAATCAGCAAGCGTGAACGTGACTGGGTGTCAGTCACAGAAGGGAGTCTTCCCTACTTCTTGCGGAAGGGAAGAAATTCCTGGAAGGAGGCATAAAAAACAACAACTGCTCATATATTTGAAAGGTACCCACTGGGGATGGAGGCCTTCAAATCCAGTGGGGCACAGATATTTTGGCCACATCATCCTCTTGCATTGATTTACAGTGATTTCTGTTCCTGTCTACAAACACATGATATCATCTTTCTTCAAGAAACTTGGGCAAAAGAGGGCACTATGGTTGAATTACAGGGTTTTACAAGTTATACTCAACCAGCTCTTAAAACTGCAAAGTATGGAAGGCCTAGAGGGGGGGCTGGTGGTGCTGGTGTCAACCTCTCTTAATGTATCAATTCAACAGTGTCCCTTGTTGGCCACCCCTAATTTTTTAGTGTTGTCCCTTTCTGATAGTCTCCTGAGAAATACTTATTGTATCTGCGTGTACATACATCCAGTAAAGTCTTGTGAGGAACTGAGATCATATTGGGATATTTTGGCCACGTCATCCTCTTTCATTAAAGCACTGTTAAACCCAGTGGTTTTTTTCTGGGGGGACGCATACTCCTAAACATTTTGTGAATTTACATTTGGCCTCATTGAGGGGCAGTATTTCAATATGAGTAGGAAAATGAGACTACCCCTAAACATTTTTTTAGGAAAAAAAAGCACTGGTTATACCCTTTTAAACAGTCACAGCTTCCCCTGAAGAATCCTTGGGAGCATAGTTTGTTACAGGTGCTGAGAGTTCTTAAGAGAACTCTACAGTCATACCTTGTTCTGGGACTCTGTTCGACTCCCAAAACGGTTTGAAAACTAAGGTGCAGCTTCCGATTGACTGCAGGAGCAGACAGGAGATGCTCCTGCAGCCAATTGGAAGCCGCACTGGACGTTTGGCTTCCAAATATCGTTCGAAAATCAGAACACTCACATCCGGGTTTCGATTGTTCGGGAGTCAATTTGTCCAGGAGCCAAGGCGTTTGAGATCCAAGATATGACTGTATGCCCTTCACAGAACTACAATTCCCAGGGTTTCCTGGCAAGAGGGATTAATTGTTAAAGCCCGCTGTGAAAGAAACAGGGGAAGAAGCTACAGTTTCCAAAATTCTTTGGGGAGAACCATGACTGGTACAACAGTGCTCTGTGGCCGCTGTCTACCAACCTCAGTGCAAGACCAACATTCATATAAAGGCTGCTCATATCCAGCACGTAGAAACATTGCCAAGCACAGGCCTCCTCTATGCAAATGAGGTGGCAGAAACCTAAGATGGCAGAAGATGGCTGTATGGCTTCAGACTACTACAGGTAGGGACCCATTTTGAAATCCCCTCCACATTATTTGCTTACATTCCCTGCTGAACGTGAGGTTCTTTATTTGCTCCAATGGGCAAGAGGATGGTGACCCAACGAGACCCAAGAGGCTGCATTCCAACTCCCTACAATTTAGACTTTAGGTTATCATGCTATAAACATGAATAACAACAATTCCTAAGGTTTGAATCCCAGAACACTAGCTCTGAAGCAACTTCCTTGCCAGAAAAAATAGCATAGGTCCATTCTGCTATTGAATAAGGATCTACCATGTCATTATCTTTTCTACCAACAGAGGGGGTGCTGCTCATATCTTACAGACAAGACAAGAGTATCCTGTTCAAGGTTCCTTATCACCAGTTACCAAGTTTGCAACAGGAAGAAACAAGAAAAACTAAGACTATATCTGCATTGGATGCAGATTTCCGGTATATTGCTGCATGCCACCCCAATCTCCAAGCAGTATGAGATCCCAGGAGTTCCAGGAGCTTAGCCAGTATCCATGTTTCCTTTTGGAAATGAGGCCCAGCGGAGACTGTGGTGCTTTTCTGAAATATGGTTTATTTACACATATATGCAACCTGAGCCTATGGTGGAGGGGCTCACAGCATTAACACCCCAAGAGGGTCTTGTTTCTCCCATAGCAGCAGCCTCAGATTCAAGCAGAAATCAAACATTGTGCTCTACTTCTCTGGCTCTCCAGCCTGCAGCTTTATCTCTAGGTCACACCACAGCAAACTCTGCTCTCAAACTATCTAAGAACTGAAAGGGAGATTCCACCCAGTAATACAAATACAAATGATAAGATGCATGAAAACAAAAAACAGGAAATTCCCATCCTTGAGCTGAGGTCCTCAGAGAGCCAAGGAGCCATGGCAGAGGTCCAGAGGTGGAGCCCAGCTCCGAAAGTGCACAGCATTTTTTTAAAGAAAGGTTGAGCAGGAAATCCTGGCCTTTGTCCTTGACATTTTTGGGCAAATGACCAAAAATCGAAACAGAAACAAAAACTGAACAGGCCAGCTTTGGGTTTTTATGCCCGCTTGACCTCTGTGACTGAACCTGGTTAGGAACAATCCTATATACAGTGGTACCTCGGGTTACAGATGCTTCAGGTTACCGACGCTTCAGGTAACAGACTCCGCTAACCCAGAAATAGTACCTCAGGGCAAAAAAAACCTCACAACCCAGTTAAAGGCTTCCCATGCCACAAACCTAATCTGGCTCCTCCCCAGCCCAGCTGTTGCTTAAAACCCTGCTGAGAGCCGTAGGGTCCTGCTCCTGCCTCTATCCACCTGGCCCAGGGCGGGTCCTGACAGGTTCTATAAGGACTGCTGCTGCTGCCGCTGCTCAGCAGAGAGGGCTTCTTCTTTTAAATTGTTTTTTATATCCTTTAAAGGTTTTTTTAAGTGTTTTAACTGTTTTTAACTGAGTTGTAAGGGCATTTTGTGGGATGTGCCTGGGAGGAGAGGAGCAGGGGAGAGCGGGGGGGGGGGGGAGAGACCCAATAAAAGTGGTTGCGGATAGAGGCACTGGCGGAGGAACAGGAGTGCAGAGGGAGCGGACTGCCCCCAGCACCACTATTTGGGTAGGTTGCAATCATGTCAGCCCCCCTGGACACGCACTGCACACTGCCCCCACGTACCACGGCCCTGGGAGGCATGCCACGCCCCCGGGGGCACCAGCCACGCCCCTGCCTGCTCTCCGCCCCCAGTAGTGGAGCATGCAGCTTCACCACTGGGTAGAGGGAGGTATGGCGTGGGAGGAGGGGCAGGCCAGGTAACGGGCACATGGCACAGGCAGTTAGTGACCAGGCCGTGTGCCAGCCCACCCCCCCTTCAATCTAGGGAATTGTTGTTGTCATATCAGCCAGCCCTCGGGTCTGCAACTGCTGCTGTTGAATGCCAGGTCTGCCCAGAATAAAATCTCCCTCATCCATGATCTGATTATGGATGAGGAGGCTGATCTGGCATGTATCACTGAAACCTGGGTGGGTGAACAGGGTGGAGTCGGTCTCACCCAGCTGTGTCCACCTGGGTACTCAGTACAGCATCAGGCTAGGCTCAAGGGTCGAGGAGGGGGAGTTGCTGTGGTCTGTAGAGTCTCTCCATCTCCAAACTCTCTGACCAGGGTGTGTGGGTGTTCCTGGTGTTGGGCAATCGGGACAGATTAGGGATTCTGCTGGTTTACCGCCTGTCTCACTGCCCAGCAGTCTCCCGGTCTGAACTGACTGAGCTGGTCTCAGAGGTGGTGTTGAGAACTCCCAGACTGCTGGTACTGGGAGACTTCAACATCCATGCCCAGGCAGCTGGTTCTGGGGCGGCTCAGGACCTCATGGCCGCCATGACAACCATGGGGCTCTCCCAACATGTCACTGGCCCAATGCACAGGTCACGCTCTGGACCTTGTTTTCTTGACTGGGCACGAAGATGGTGATTTGAAGGTGGGGGACATAGACATCAGTCATGGTCAGATCACTTTCTGTTGAGATTTATCGTATTTTTCACTCTATAGGATGCACCGGACCATAGGACGCACCAGACCATAGGAGGGGGAGAACAGGGGAAAAAAAATCTCCCCCTCTCTGCTCAGCGCCCCTTCAGCGAAGCGGCAGGAGAAACGGACCCCCTTCAATTTCTCCTCCCACTTCGCTGAAGGGGCGCTGTGCAGAGAGGGAAAACTGTGCAGCGAGCGCCTCTCCAGCGAAGCGAAGCCTGGAGAGCAAGAGGGATCGGTGTGCACCGACCCCTCTCGCTCTCCAGGCTTCAGGCGGCTATCTGTAAGCCTTCGGAGTGCAGTGGGAACTCCTGCTGCACTCCAAAGGCTTGCAGATAGCTGCCTGAAGCCCCCAGAGCGCAGCGGGAGTTGCGCAGCCATCCCCAAGCTGCGCAGCGCTCCGTCTCGCTGTTCTGGCTTCGGGGACAGCCTTTGAAGCCTCCGCAGGGCAGCGGGGTGCCTTCATCCCGCTGCCCTGCAGAGGCTTTGTGCAGCTAACCCCAAGCTAGAACAGTGAGACGGAGAGCTGTGCAGTGCTCTGTCTCCCTGTTCTGGCCTTGGGCTTAGCCGCGCAGCCTGAATTTGCTCTGTAGGACGCACACACATTTCCCCTTAATTTTTGGAGGGGAAAAAGCGCGTCCTATAGAGCGAAAAATACGCTAGGTTATCAGCACCTTCTCCCTTCCACAGAGGCAGGGGATCTATTAGCCCTCGGAGGCTGATGGGTCAAGTGGGATTCGAAATGGCTCTGAGGGGATTTCTGGCTGATATGACTAGCACCCCTGTTGAAGCCCTGACCGACCTCTGGAACACCAGGCATTTGACTGATTTAATTAACATCTGATGCCCTTTTAAAATGTTTTTTTTGGGGGGGGCAGTTATTGGGCTGTTGTTTTTATTTTTATTTTTTATTTTGTGGTTTTATATTTTGATTTTGTTCTGTGAAATGCCCTGAGACCTCTGGGTATATGGTGGTATATAAATTAAATAAATAATAAACAAACACCCACCAGCATAGGAAACATAGGGAGCTGCCTCATAATGAATAAAACAATTATTCCATCTAACTCAATGTTGTTTGCACTGACTGGCAGTGGCTTTCCATGGGTTCAGATCAGGCACATTCCCTACCTGGAGACGTCAGGAATTGAACCAGGGACCTTCTGCCTGCAAAGCAGATGATCTACAATTTACCTACGGCCCTTCCTTTCAGGTCTGGTCCTTAGCCAAGCCTTAGGGGATGAAGAAAATGAAACCGAATCAAATTAATTTCGGCAGGCATGGACCTGAGGGATTAATGCTGTTCAGTTAACCGCAAGTCAAACCTCAGGAGAGAGGCATGTTACTTGTTAAGGAAGGAAGTTAAGAAACAAAGCCACTTGAAAAATTGAAGATGCTTAAAAAAATAGTGCTGTTTCTGGGAACATAAAACTGAAAGACAAATTCCACAAAGTGCATGAAATATAGTGAAAACTGAAGCTGGCCCCAAATTCCACCCTCTAGGTTTGCAGCCCCATTCACAAGCTTCGAAAAAGTCCAGGCCCATGGTAGTAAAGAGGATGCACCCCTGAAACTCTGCATGAGGTATGGGGGTGTCCCATGGCTTGTCTGCAAGAGGTGAGCAATTTTGTCTCCATGGGTTTGGGGGATTCCATCTGTATCTACACTCCCTATGCAGTCTAATGGAGTGAGGCAACTCTGTTAGATTGCATGGGAATATTGAGAGAGGCAGAAGCCTTATTTTTTATGGTAGAACATTAGAGGGAAGTTGTCTTACTCCTCCTCCCCATTATTTTTTAAAAGCTGAACAACTCGAGCTGATTTATTTTTTTAAAGGAAACGGGGATATGTACAAGGAAAATGCAGAGCTGTAATCTGGGGGAATTAATTTAAATGTTAATCAGTTAAAAGCAAACATTTGCTAACTACATGTAACAAGTCCATCCTCCCTCCATTACAGTCCCTCAGTTTTAGCTCTTCTGGACAGTGCTGCCTTGTCTGCAAGATCAGCATATGGATCTGTTGGCCATCCAAGGCCAATCAGATTTTTACCCTGATGAAGAGAGAGACCTTCTGTTGAGTGCTCAACAGCAATAAGCACACAAACAACCAAACTCTCCCAACCCAGCAACAATAATTAGATAAAGAAAAGGGCTCTTGAGATGACAGTGCTGTAAGATCTGCACCATCTTCATCTAAACTCAGGTGTAGAGGTAAAGGGATCCCTGACCGTGAAGTCCAGTCATGGACGACTCTGGGGTTGCGGCACTCATCTCACTTTATTGGCCGAGAGAGCCGGCATACAGCTTCCGGGTCATGTGGCCAGTATGACTAAGCTGCTTCTGGTGAACCAGAGCAGCGCATGGAAACGCCGTTTACCTTCCTGCCAGGGAGGTACCTATTTATCTACTTGCACTTTGATGTGCTTTCAAACTGCTAGGTTGGCAGGAGCAGGGATCGAGCAACGGGAGCTCACCCCGTCGTGGGGATTCGAACTGCCGACCGTCTGATCGGCAAGCCCTAGGCTCTGTGGTTTAGATCACAGTGCCACCCGCGTCCCTAAAAACTCAGGCGTAAAAATGTGTAATTAAGCCATATTTCTTAAAGACACTGCAGCCTCCACTGCGTTTCGTTCTCAATGGAAACACGACCCTGGGTGAGCACCTGGAACCACATGGGATCTTGGGCAGAGATTGTGGATGGTTCACAACCTTTGTATCATTATGAAGACCAGTTTCATCCAGGTACAAAGTCAGATAAGTCATTCCCACGTAAACAAAACTCAACGTTCTCCTTATGCAATGGAGAGTATGCGCTTCAGCATCCGCCTTATAATAACTGGCTAGGCTTTGCCCTACAGGGCAAATAAAAGGCTTCAGGAAAAGAAACCCTTTCATTTAGGAGATGGGCAGTAATTCAAAGGATGTTGTCTTCAAACTCAGTTTTCCTCAGGGTACAGCTATTAACATTAATGAGCATAATTAAGCCAGGCCCATTCATTTCAATGGGTCAAGTCTAAGTCAAACTGATGTGAATACCAACCACTCCATGTACAGTATTTGCACCCCAAGGAGCAAAACTGTCACGTTGCAAAAACAAAAAACCAAGAAGCATCCCTTCCGGATAAACTGTTTTGCATTACTTTAGGAACGGGGGTGGGGGGAAGAGTTGTTAAGGCGTCCAATCACTTTCTTCCTGAACCCCACCCCCCTTCCCTGCCAACTATGGTTCTCTGGAAGAAACTCAATCAATAGCTAAGCTGTGCATTAGTTCTTAGGAAAGAGGAACTCCGTTGTGTACAGCAGAGCCGAACGGATTTGCCACAAGATGCAACTGAGCCAGCATGAGTTTGACCAAACTGCGGGAGGCAGTGGAAGACAGGAGTGCCTGGCGTGCTCTGGTCCATGGGGTCACGAAGAGTCGGACACGACTAAACGACGAAACAACAACAGCAACTGAGCCGAAATCAGTGCTGGCATCCAGCGAGTACACTCCAGGCATTCTTAAACTGCACCTGGAGGCGATTTTGAGTAGGGAAATGGCTGGCAAAGGAAAGGGACTCTGCTTTACCCGCAGCTCCTCAGCTCCCAATCCAGAATCTGCTTTGGATTTAAAGGAAAGGGGACAGCGTTCATCCCGAAGCACACCCTCTAGTAGGCACCTTCAGCATAGCTGTCAATTTTTCCCTTTTCTTGCGAGGAATCCTATTCGGAATAAGGGAATTTCCCTTAAAAAAAGGGAAACGTTGACAGCTATGACCCGATTCTTGACGCCACGCAGCCTGGATCGGATTCTCCCACTCCGGTTTCTAAGCGCTGTCGTTGCAAGAGGAACTCGATTTCGCTCCAGCCTCGCAAGACCTTTGCAGCTTTCTCAAACGGGCGACCGAAGCCAAAAAAAAACAACAAAACAAAACATCACTGGGAAAAGCCTTACCTGAGAAGTAGAAAGCGCGAGCATCAAGAAGCATGCAATCCCCGCTTGTGAGCCAGCAGCAAGAAGCGAAGGGGGGCGCGCAAAACGAAACCAAAGGAAAACACGGAGAAGTACTTTCACTTCTCGTATGAGGGATTAAGTTCAATGAGTCCACCCTCCCGGAAATAAGGGAATTGAGCATTTAGGCTACCCACTTTCACCCCACCCCACTTGTTTCACATCTCGACGACGTGTTCTGGGCTGGATCTAGACACATCAAAGAAGCGTTTTGGTTAAACCCGTCGTTAACGTTGAATGAGAAATCGGGTTGGCAAAAACAGAACTCCACAGCGCCATCTGATGTCACAAGTGTTAGAATGCGTATTCAACGCATATAAAGCGCTTTTTCTTTGCCAAGCGTAGCTGAGTCGCTTTCGTTAGGTTTGAGTTGGTCCTAGTCCAGGTATGACCTGACTGCTTATCTTAGACGTTTCAGGTTCTTTCATACCTTGCAAACTCCTGCTGCAAAAGGCTCCCTTTAACAGTGACATTTCCCTCTGACAGCAGCATGTTAGGAAGACAGATAATGCTTCCCTTTCAGAGAAGCATACATTTTTCCCCCCACCAAAATTTGCAGCCAACAAATTACCTTGATTGTCTTTCTATCCCGCTTTTCGTTCAAATGAATTCCAAAGCAGATTACAAACAATAAACAACAAGAACATAGCAGAACATCATATAAAATAATTAACAAGTCATCAATAAAACAATTGTGGTCTATAAAACACTGTCAACAAAGCAGCAACTTAAAAAAATAAGATAAACCACAATGAGAGCAAAAGTCATATTGTATGAGCGACAAATCAATATGACATTTGTAATCGATAAAACAGTATTAACAACATTAAGAGGACAGCAACTAAAAAAATAAACTAAGCACTGCTAAATTCATACACACATTCTCTTTGCTGCCATGACCAGTGCCGGATTTACGAGCTATAGCTTAGGGTCCCACTCTCTTGCCCCCCCAAAAAAACCTTTTAAAAAGCTGCATGTACATTTCCAAAATATAAGATAAAAAACAAATAAAATAAAACCTACATACAGCAGCAGTGTTTTGTGTTGTGTAGGCTCCTATGATGTAAGTAATGAGCCCCGCCTGCTAACCTGCTCCCTAAAATATCACTGGTTTGCTCATTTCTATATATAGGGTGCCTACATTCTGCATGGACTGCTTGCATGGATAGGTCCATAAATTACCATATAACATATATTCAACACACACAAAAACAGAGAGAATTTGTTGATGACAAAGGACAGCTAGACATATAAAGGGCCCCATTACCTTCAGTAGCTTAAGGTTTCATCAAACCTAAATCCGGCCCTGGCCACTCATAATCTTTCACTCTATTCTGGTCATTAAAATACACTGGTACCTCGGGTTACAGACGCTTCAGGTTACAGATGCTTCAGGTTACAGACTCCACTAACCCAGAAATAGTACCTCGGGTTAAAAACTTTGCTTCAGGATGAGAACAGAAATTGTGCTCCGGTGGCAAGGCGGCAGCAGGAGGCCCCATTAGCTAAAGTGGTACCTCAGGTTAAGAACAGTTTCAGGTTAAGAACACACCTCCAGAATGAATTTAGTTCTTAACCCGAGGTACCACTGTACACATAAAATACACATAATGTCTGTTGTTAATGCAGCTCAGTGAGATGCTGCACTGGCTGGTGGAGATAGTGAAGTTATTGGGACTACCACCAGTGATATCGTGGATGCTGACACCTGTAGCCTGCCCAGGTGCCATTGCCCATATCGCTCTCAATAATCAGGAGGTCCATTCCCATTCAATGAAGTCTGAGACCAGCCTGTCCCTCCTGGAGCAGCGAGTCATGGCTGCACTTGGTGTAGGAGAGGCTGCCAGCAGCATAATGGGAGCTGTTCTTCCCAGATTTCTCCTTTCATCAGCATTAAAAGGATGGGCGGGGTACAAATTATAAAATTATTATTTAAAAATTATGATGGTGATGGTTCGTTGCAGGGGTTGGCAAGCTTAGCGAACAATGGGCCGGTTCACGATCCGTCCATCAGAAGATGGGCCGGACCATGTGCACACGCATGCTCTTCCGGGTCGGAGGAGCACTCGTGAGCATGCGCACAGGCGCCATCAACCTGGAAGTCGGTCCCCACACTGTGCTGGTAAGAGTGGGGAGTGGGGCGTGGGGCATGGCAGGGGTTGCCATGGGCCGGATAGATGAGCCCCATGGGCCACTACTGGCCCATGGGCCTTAGGTTGTCGGCCCCTGGTTTATTGTTTTAATGTTGCACACAGATTAGAGGGGTTTCCTTAAAGAAAAAGATTTGCACTTTATTTATGCTTTCAATAAATACCGTATTTTTCCCTCTATTACACGCAGATTTTTTCTCCTAAAAAGTAAGGGGAAATGTCTGTGCGTGTTATTGAGCGAATGTGTGGTCCCTGGAGCTGACAAGCGCGAGTGAAGGCAAAAATCAGGCAAATATCAAATCGTCCGGAGAAGGGAGGAAAGGAGGGAGGAAGCTGCTGCTTTCCTGCATTCTGCCTCAGGGTCTTACTGCCCACCCGCTTCTGTTTCCTTACTGTGTTTGCTCAAACGGAACAAAGAGCAGAGAAAACCCCTCCCCTCCAGGCAAGCAGAGCGTCCTTCCTCTCCGTGCGTCTGGGACTCGAAGGCAACATGCAGGTTGGGGGGGGGGGGAGAGAGAGAGAGAGCTGGCTGGCTTGTGGGGGGGGGACTTTTGCCTTCCTTTCCTCCCTCCGGTAAAACCCCTCTCCTGCATTCTTAGCCAGCTGCTTCTCTGCACACCCCTCTCCTTGTCGCTTCTATGTTTTTCCTTCCCTCCCTACTTAAAACGTGGTTCCAATCACGGATCCACATGGATCCTCAGGATCTTTGCATTGAGTCACCCCAAATTCACCATCAGATCACATAGCAATGATCTGATGCAAAAACAGGGCTGCAATGGTGCAAAAACATGGTTACAAAGCACGGATCCACATGGATCCTCAGGATCTTTGCATTGGGTCACCCCAAATTCACCATCAGATCACATAGCATGTCCATGGCTACAGCCTGCACCAAAAAAATCACGCACCCACTGTTGCCTGGGGCTGCAATGGTGCAAAAACGTGGTTACAAAGCATGGATCCACATGGATCCTCAGGATCTTTGCATTGGGCTACCCCAAACTCACCGTCAAATCACATGTCTGTGGCCGCAGCATGAAGCACAAAAATGATACATCCACTGTTTCATTCAGAATTTTTTTTTCTTGTTTTCCTCCTCTAAAAACTATGTGCGTGTTATGGTCAGGTGCGTGTTATCGAGCGAAAAATACGGTAGATAGAAAAATAATATTCTATGCATTTGATTAAGTGGACTCCGCTTCACAAAAGATTATGCCATAAAAGATAGATAGATAGTTTATTACGGCCATAGGCCGTAATACATCATACAGCAAAACAGGTAAAACAGGTATAACAAGATAAAATTAATTAATTAAAATACGTTTAAATCAAATACATCTCAAACCGTAAGTTTCTAAATTCCATTAAAATAAGAACAATATAACGCTTAAAATATCAAATTATCAGTATAAATCAATATTATTTAGGCAAAATCAATAATCATAGAGTAATCCATTTTTCCTCTTATAAGCTAATACTGTAATCAGAAATCTGGCAACAGAAAGGGACCTACTCGGATCAGAATCTTGCAATAAATGTATTAGCTGTGTTTCCAAGGAGTCACCTGAAATTTCCAATAGTAAAGGGGACAAAAATCTGATCCGAGAAACTGAATGTAGTGAACAACAGAATAGTATATGTTGTAAAGATTCTATAGATCTATTATCACATACACACACCGCTGAGATCTGTCCATTGGAGAACCTATTATTCAAGACATTGGAAGGAAAAGCGTTGAATCTTGCCTTAATAAAGGCATATCTGTGGGCCGCTACAGACAAAGAAGTCAAATAAGATGGTATCTGCTGTGAGGGCACTATGCCAAGATTTAATGGTGAGCAAGTGCCACTACCCAAAATGGTGTTTTGTTGTAGGTCAATCTCCTCAAGTTTTTGAGTGAGGTTTTTTTTTTTTGCTGTGGCTAGGTCCAATTCCAATAATTCTGACGGAGACAATCCATAGGTCACTACTTTAGAATGGATCTCTTTTGCCCCTAGGACGGGAAAATTATCTCTCCAGAGGCATTGGATCAAATACAGATTCGGGAGCCTATGAAGGCTGCGCCTCCAAAGAGTATTTTCTAAAGATGTAGTTTTTAATTCTAAGCGAATAGCTGCGTTACTAACGCACTGAGGAAGTTTTAGCAGTCGTCTTAGAAATTGATTTTGAATTACCTCCAAGGGCATCAAGTTTACTGCGGTCCCCCATAAAGGAACAGCATATGCCAATGTTGCAATTACTTTAGCTTTGAATACTTTCAAGGTGAATGGAACATGAAGAGCCCCGTCCGAAAAGAAAAAGCGCAAAAGCGCAAAGGATAGGGCCTTGGCCTTGTTTAAAATATGTGCAATATGCGCCTTCCAACCCAGATTATATTGGAGAAAAACTCCCAGGTATTGAAATTTATAGACCTGTTCAATAGGTTTTCCATATAATTGCCACTTATTGAGACTTTTTGAGAAAATTAGTACTTTTGATTTAGATTGATTTATAGTAAGGGAATTTGTTTTGCAATATGAAACAAAGAGTTTTAATGCTCTCCTGAGGCCAATTCTTGAGAAGGATAAAATCACAGCATCATCAGCATAGAGTAATAATGGGCAACGATAGTTTGCGAGACGGGGGGCATGGATGGTTTCCTGAAATTCAGCCAATGGTATCCTCATGTCACTAATGAATAAATTGAAAAGAAAAGGAGCTAGGATACATCCTTGCCGGACTCCTCTGTTGATGGGCACAGAGTTTGTGAGATCGCCGGCTGGGGTTATTCTCACCCTAGCAGCCGACCCCTCATGCAGCTGGATTATTAACCATAAAAGTCTTCTATCAATTCCCCATCGGGCCAACTTTTCCCAGAGTAACCTTCTGGGGATGCTGTCAACCTTAAGGTCAATAAAAGCCGCACAAAGTTGGCCTCGGTTTGAAGAGGAATATTTTCGGGCTAGATGGTGCAAGACTAAAACATGGTCCGTAGTTGACTGGTTCGGTCTGAATCCTGCTTGCTCGGGGCCTATCAGTTTCTTTTCTTCAGCCCATTGGGTAAGTCTGTTCAGCAGAAAACGTGCGTATATCTTTCCAACTATTGACAGTAGACTAATATTCCTATAATTCTCTGGATCGTCTGGGGAGCCTTTTTTATATATTGGAATTATAATAGCGTCCTTCCATATTTTTGGCACCCTTCCAGTTGCATTAATAGCATCGAAAGTAACAGCCAGGATTTTTGCCCACCAGTTGGAATGTAGTTTTATGGCTTCCGCCGGGACCAAATCTGGCCCAGGGGCTTTGCCGATTTTAAGTTTAGAGATTAAATTCAAGATTTCATCGGGGTCGGTAGGAGCCCAGATGGGGAGATGATCAAATACATCATCAAGAGCGTTGGTATTGGAATCTGGTGACACAAAATATTTCCTTAAAAAGGATTCCCAGGCCGGGGCAGGAATTATTGTTAAGGGATATCTCCTTGATCTTCTCTTAACCAATTGCCAAAATTGCCGTGAGTTACATGAACTAGAGGCGACTATAAGCGCCTGTCAGCGATTTTGTTGCCACTCTTGCTTAGCCATTCTCTGGGCTTGCTTATATGCTGTTTTTGCTTGTTGGTAATTCCTAGGTAATACTAAAGCACCAGAAGATTTATATTCATTGTAAATGGCACAGAGATGTCGTCTAGCTTGTTTGCATTTTAAGTTAAACCAAGGGGCACCGGTCTTAAAATGGGCCCGATTTACTTGGATGGCTGGTACCGTAAAAAAGGACATAAGATCTTCTGTAAGCAGAGAGAATGAATTAATAATTTGTTCGTGCCCATACAGATCTAAATCTAAAACAACATAGGTCTGAATTATCTCTTGTTGGAAAAATTCCATATATTTTTGGGCTTGAGTTACTGACCATTTTATTCCTCTCACTTGTTCTGCAGTATTTATTCCCATATATATGGGGTGTCTAGACTTGATAGACTGCCAGTCCAGGGAAAGCTTGGCACTCAAGGGGAGATGGTCGCTCATTTGGACGTTTTCTATTTTAAAATAAGAAAAATTTGGGAATAAATCTCTGGAAACAATAAAATAATCGAGAACACTATTTGTAAGTGTGCTCAAATGAGTAAACTCACCCGGAATATCCGGGGGACAATTTCCGTTTAAAATTATCAAATTCAAACGTAAAATCAGCTGATAAAGAAGGGTTCCCACTTCGTTGACCCTATTATCTTTCGATTTTCTCTGTATATGGAGGGAGAAATCCAAGTTCTGGTGATCAGGTATGACCCACCATTTGGCCTTGCCTAGCGCTTCCCAGTTTGCAGCTGTACGAGCATTAAAATCACCTCCCATGACTGATGAAATATTTGGGAACTTAGTGTAACAGAAAGTTAGGTGTTCTTCAAGTGTTTCCCATTTGGAATGGAGGTCCACTACCTGCCCCCCAGGGGGGAAATAAACATTTGTTACCAGTAATTCAAATTTCCCTCCTGAAATCAATCCTGTAATCGCGTAAGGAGAGGAAGATTTAACAAGCGTAAGTTTTGCTTGCAATTTGAGGGAAATGGCTATTACCAAACCTCCCCTAGGGCGTCCACCTTTAAGAGAGGGGCTAGCTGGAAGCAAGATGGTATCATATCCATTTATGTCAATCCCCTCCTCTTCCCAAGTTTCTTGTAGGAGAATTACTTGGAATAAATTAACAAATTTTAAGAAGTCTGGATCAAATTTCTTCCCCCTCCATCCCGCAATATTCCAGCATAAAAATGATATCGAGGAGTGGCTGGGTTGGTCGTTGGATAGTCAGATCATGTGGGAATGGGGTTCTAAATTTGGGGGAGTTTCAGCTTCAAAAAAATCAGTAATTTTCCTTTGAGAAGGTGGCAATCGTGCTATACATCCCAACTGTTTAAATTTATTGGGGTGGTTTGGCTGTAAACTCGTGCCACTCGTCTCGCTAAAGGCAGATGTTAGACCTAAGATAGTCGACTTTTCAGAGCCAGATGGTAGAATTAGGGGGGTATTACTTAGAGAGAGCGAATTTAAGTCAACAGGTATCGTGCCACTAGTTGAGTGATCATTAATTGTTTGGATAGTTTTGTTAATACGACCTGTCGGGTCTTCAACCAGATCACTCTTCAGGGCTGGAAATAAGATGGGGTCGTCTCTCATTTGTTGGTCTGGTTCAGCTGATTCTATTACCGGTTCAATGGTATCTATGGATTTATTCAACTTGTGCACGTTAGAAGAGAGTGGGTTAATAAAGTTACAAGTAAGTGGGCCCATATGGGGCACTTTACATGGAGAACCTAATTCAGATTCGTTAAGTTCCCTCATTTTGTTCCAGGCAGATGTTGTAGCCATATTTGCCTCAGAGATGGGATGCATGATAGATGGATCTGGTGATGGGGTTTCCGCCTCCAGAATATGGAAGAGTGGATTCATCTCCGCAACAACCTGTTGGCTGGTAGGGGTGGGTGCCTTCCCAACCCACAGGTCCAGTTCTTGGTGGTATAAGCGTGGGACAGAATCTGAAACACAGTCTCTATCAAGCATATTTTGTTTAGGTAATCTCAGCTGTTCCTCCGTCACTTTTGTCAGGCAGAAGTAAAGGGTATCAACTTTATGAAGTATTTCTTTCTGAACTTCTTGCGGGAGAACGCTGTAAGAGTGGAGTAAGTTATTATCAAAGCTATCAAGGACGATTCCCTGATTCTCCGCATACCTGGGCCCAAGGGAGTCCAACTTTTGAGAGTCCTTGGCAACCAGACCAGTAGGATGTTTGGAGATATCCTCCGCAGAGTTTATATCAATTAGAGCGTGTTGGTCAATCTCATGTTGAGTTTTTGGCAAATTTACAGTATGGGGAATAAGTGGAATTGGAGGTGCTTCATTTTTGAAGTACCTTGAGATTTTTATACCACTCGTCTCCAGTTGTTCTCTACATTTATACACTAGTTTTGCCAGTCTCCCCTCATAGAATGAGACCACCGCTCTGGCAAGGAGTCCGTTAAAGTATAGATATTCCACTTGGGCCAAATCAGTAGGGTTGATAAGGATGCCTGGCATATAGATCTTTAAAAGGTTCAATAGATGGGCTTTACGCTCTTCTTGTGACAGGAGTCCTGGAGGCTTAGGATAATTTGATAAAACGGGTTTGTTTCGGTACAGCACCAGATTCCAGTTTTTATTTGTTAGATTTGTCAGATTTCTCTTCTTAGAGAGATTGGTTTCATCTGCAGATAGAATGTAAGACCATGGATCTTGGATCAAAATGTCTTGCTTGGAGTTAGGTGTTGGGGTAGGTGTTAAGGGTTCCAAGCAATCCATCGCAGCGTCAGGGCAAGGGTTTATAGAACGTTTTTGCTTAGAAGATTTCCTGGTTAGAAGTTTCTCAGTGTTCCCACTGGTCTCGGTTATTGGGATACTCTTGAGAAGATTAAAGAGCTTTTTAAAATCCATTTTTTTGTAACGCACTGCCTTAAAATTTTTAACATTTCTGCTCTTTTTTACCCTTATGGGCCTCCTATTCAAGGCAGTAGCCCTACAAGATCTCTTGGCCTTCCTTGGTGATCTGTTTTTGCAGGTGGTAGGAAGGGAGTTGTTATTACTTTCCAATTCTACAGTCACCCCGCTGGGTTCCCTACAGAGAGTTTTGCAAGTGTCCATCATTATAGTGAGGATTTTTGTACAGGTGGCCAGATAAGATTTTATATTTTCAATATCCTCAGTTAAAAGCACAAGCCATTTGATAACTGATAAATCCTCATCCTCATTTGTCTCAAGTTGGAAGCAGGAGTCTCCTGATGTTTTAGGGTTTTCCGAGGACATCTCAGCAATTTGTTTTAACATTAGTTCTTCCACTTCACAGACTTGGGATGGTTCAGGAGAAGCTTGGGATTTAAGTCTCTGTTTTGGGAGTGCTTCGGTGACTGTACCAATTGTGCTTGGATTTACTTTGGGCTTTATTGGGCTTTATCTCTCTCGCCCTGACCTAGCCACTGTGATCCATGCGACGGTCACCTCCAGACTGGATTATTGTAACTCGCTCTACGTGGGGCTGCCCTTGAGACTGACCCAGAAACTCCAGCAGGTGCAGAATGCCGCGGCGAGACTCCTTATGGGGTCTTCACTGCGAGACCACATTCATCCGGTGCTATACCAGCTGCACTGGCTCCCGGTGGAGTACAGGATCAGGTTTAAGGTGCTGGTTTTAACCTTTAAAGCCCTATACGGCCTAGGACCCTCGTACCTACGGGACCGCCTCTCCTGGTATGCCCCACAGAGAAACCTAAGGTCTGCAAATAAAAACATCCTGAAGGTCCCAGGCCTCAGAGAGGTTAGGCTGGCCTCAACTAGAGCCAGGGCCTTCTCGGCTGCGGCTCCAATCTGGTGGAACGCTCTGTCACAAGAGACTAGGGCCCTGCGGGACCTGACATCTTTCCGCAGGGCCTGCAAGACAGAGTTGTTCCACCAGGCCTTTGGTCAGGGCGCAGCCTGACTCCCTCCTCTGGCAACCTGCACAGAATTTTGCTTAATGGTTGCCATCAACTTGATTTTAATTAATTTTTATAATGAAATATTTTTAGAATGTTTGATTATTTGATTGTTTGATTATTTGATTGTTGTTAGCCGCCCTGAGCCCGGCTTCGGCTGGGGAGGGCGGGATATAAATAAAATTTATTATTATTATTATTATTTGTTGTGGCATTCTTCTACACAATCCTCTCTCTGCACAGCCGGCCCTTCAGTGCAGGAAGGAGAAGTTTCAGTTTCCTGCTGGTTCTCACTCGGCTTGACTTTACCCCTATTCTTAAAGGGCCGAGTGTTTTTTGTTTGTGCTCCCTTTAGGGTAGCTCTTTTAGAGAGGGGTCTTAGGTCACTCCGATAACAGCCTGATGCTCTACAGCCACTCCTGGTCGTCACCATTATTTATCTTGCAAAGGTCAAGTTGGTAAAAATCTCACCTCGGTTCTTTAGCTCCGTTGGGGGTTGCAGCAGGGTTCTCGCTAGGAATGAAGGTGTTTGCTTTCCGCCTCTTCTCTGCGTTGGTGGAATTGTGAGTCCCAATTATGCTGTTTTGGCTCTTAATGCCTCGTTTTTCCTTCTAGCAGGCATTCCAGATAATTAGAAACGTTCTATCAAGTCAAGGCCAGGTCTTATGTTCAATGGATGAAAACTGTGCGTTAGTCGCAAAGGCTGCAATCTATCTTCTTTAGTGTTCCTTGTTACGCTAAATCGAGTTGAGCCATAAAACAATAGATAATAAAACAATAAAACAATAAACCAGTAGGCTAGAAGCAAGGAAAACAAAATGACAACTCAAAATATAAACAAAGGGTCTGAAAATGGCTAAAACCAATTTTAAAAGCTTAATTGAGGGAGGGAGGTTCTGGCTAGGCTGCTACCTCCGTCGCCATTTTCTCCTCCCTCATGCCATAAAAAAATTGTTACGCTTTCAGGTGCCACAAGACGTTTCGTTGTCACAGCCCCTCTCTTGAAATGTATTTCTGTTCTTTAAAAGGCTTTATCTTGGCCTGGTTGTGCATTATTATTATTATTATTATTATTATTATTATTATTATTATTAAAAAACATAGTCTATCTACATATGACAAGTGGCTAGATCAGGACAGGGGTGCAGCTTGAATAAAATATTGTGGGGGCCCAGGTAAGCCCCAGTTTGCATAATCAATCACATGATGCAGTGCACACACACCATTTGAATGGCAATGCCCATCAACTTGGGGGGCAGACCCCTCAAATATTTTATCATGGGGGCCCCTAGGAGTTGGCTCCTATGAATCAGGTGATCCCAGACTTCATTCATGTGGTTTGTGGCAAGTTTGTGGGTTTGCGGTTAAAGACAGGCAATGACACATCCACCACATTAAATATTTATATTTCAAGTTGTCTTTTTATTGTTTCTTTTATTTCAACAGAATTCAAATTGCAATCAAATATGAATGAAGTGTGCAGGCACGCACACACACAGATTAACAATCATGTAGGGTGGGATTCACCCAACACACAGCACCAGCATCAGCCCTAAACAAGGACTTCCACCTGTGCAATGAGGCTTTGCCTCCTCTCTTTGCCGCACATACCCCCACACCACCTGCAATTGGTTCGGAGAGAGGGAGTCAGGAGAACCCCCAAGAACAGCACATGGGAGGAGGGGAAAAGAGATTGTTCCATCCAGCAAGCTGCAATGCTTGTGCAGGAAGAATGTCTGTAATAGCGTGACAGTGAATCCCACCACAAATATTTAGCTGAGTGCATTACAATTGCTGAAACAGGCAGGAAAAAACCCTAAGTAAATAAATATAAATAAATAAATAGTCTGTTAAGACCTGTCCAGCAAGTGGTCCATGGGAGGAGGGAGAGTTTGGGAAGCAGGTGTGGCATTTGGACTTTGTTCCTGCAAACACAGCCAGCGACTAGATAAGTGTTGTTTTTCAATCAGCTGTGTTCTTCAGCTGATAAGAAATGTTCCTGCATGGATCTGGAAGTGGCTGGCCAATAATGTGTAGTACATATTAAAGTCCAAAGGACAAAATAATGGCATTCTCTCTTATTTCATGCAAGTCTGAAGAGGTAATGCTCTGCTTTGCGAAGGCAAACCTCGCACCAGACATGCAACAGTATGTCAAGGAGTGTTGTGCCTGCTGACCTTTTGCCTTCTTGGCTAGAAAACAGGGTTTTCCCCCTGACCATTTGTCCTCTCGCAGATTTGTTTACTAGACGTAACGCTTGGCTGGAGCATGACCAGGGATGCAGATGTAATCAAGTATTGGGGAACATTTTAGGGAAACACCTGCTAACACGTGTATTTGCTAATGCTGGAAATATGCTTAGATGGAAATACGTCATGTTCAGGGTGGTTTCACCACTGTTTCCAATTGTCGACTTCTGCTAATAAAAGGAGCCTCTGAAGAGCTAGTCAGCAGCTTGTTTGGAGCATGCTTGCCCGTGTGCTTCTGCACAGCTCTCCTGCATTCAGTCTCTACACAATTCCAGAATTGTGATGAGACACGACAAATCCTTCAGTGGAGGCCACACTCTGGGCGGCTTCCAAAAAAATATTAAAATACTGTAATACATCAAACATTAAAAGCTTCCCTAAACAGGGCTGCCTTCAGATGTCTTCTAAAAGTCTGGTAGTTGTTGTTTTCTTTCACATCTGGTGGGAGGGTGTTCCACAGGGAGGGCGCCACTACCAAGAAGGCCCTCTGCCTGGTTCCCTGTAACTTGGCTTCTCGTAGCAAGGGAACTGCCAGAAGGCCCTTGGCGCTGGACCTCAGTGTCCGGGCAGAACGATGGAGGTGGAGACGCTCCTTCAGGTTACTGGACCGAGGCCGTTTAGGGCTTTAAAGGTCAGCACCAACACTTTGAATTGTGCTCGGAAACGTATTGGGAGCCAATGTAGGTCTTTCAAGACCAGTGTTATATGGTCTCGGCGGATGTGGCACCAATGGGGGCTATACAATGACAACATTACTTCTTTATGTAGATAGAAATATATGCATTAATTTCCATAGGTCTGCTCTGTATTTTTCCCATGTAAAAAATCCTTACTGAAAAACACAATTTCCACTTGCCCTACAGAAAAGTAGACAGAAGTGTTTTCAGAAATGGCTCTAAGGGCTGCTTTATATGCTGCTTTTTTATACTTGACTACATACAAAATAAACATGAATTGCATCAAATACGATTGGAGAATGAGAGCATGGGATGTGTCTGTGAGAGAGAAGAACATAAAAATGCAAGGTTGAGTGAAACTGGAGTGGAGGAATGTTCAGCAGGTGCTACAAAAAATGGTTGTAGCAATATCCTCAATGTGAAACCCTACTTCAAGATTAACTATGGCTGTGTACACATAACCATTTACTCTGGCTCCAGTGGGCTCCCACCAATGGTGTTTGAAGCCATTTGCACATGATGCTAGCCCCAATCCATGTGTAACCTGTAGAAATACTCGTCTGATGTGCTTTCTTCTCAAACCAGCTGCCATCCCATTTGAAAACAGCAGTTACCGGTAAGCAGATATGCTAATGTGACTTGAAAATGACCTCACTGCACATTAAGCTGCTAATGTGTATTTTCACCTTTACTTTCTGAATTTAAAACCCTTAAGCTAACAGATTGCCCTTCTGCATTATAAACAAGGCAATAAGGAAACTAGAGCTCAAGTTCTGTTTATTATGAACAATACTTGAACTTTACCACTCTCATCCTGTGGCAGTGCTGGATTTACGTATAAGATAAACAACCAATTGCTTAGGGCCCCACTCTCTCTAGAAAAAATTAAAGGAAAAAACCTGGATGTACATTTCCAAAATATAAGATAAAAAACAAATAAGATAAAACCTACATACAGCATATAGTGTTGTGTAGGCTCCTATGATGTAAGTAATGAGCCCGGCCTGCTAGCCTGCTCCCTAAAATATCACTGGTTTGCTCATTTCTATATGCAGTGGTACCTTGGTTCTCAAACTTAACCCATTCTGGATTTCAGCTCTCAACAATTACTGTACTTGGAAAAAATACTTATTTTGTTTTGTGCAAATGACTTAGATACCTATTAGGTCCATAAATTATCATATTCAACACACAAAAACAGCAACAATTTGTTGTCAACAAAGGACAGCGGGACATCTAAGGGGCCCTATTACCTTCAGTAGCTTAAAGGTAAAGGTAAAGGTACCCCTGCCCGTACGGGCCAGTCTTGACAGACTCTAGGGTTGTGCGCTCATTTCACTTAAGAGGCCGGGAGCCAACGCTGTCCACAGACACTTCCGGGTCACGTGGCCAGCGTGACGAAGCTGCTCCGGCGAACCGGCACCAGAGCAGCACACGGAACGCCGTTTACCTTCCCGCTATAAAGTGGTACCTATTTATCTACTTGCACTTAAGGGTGCTTTCGAACTGCTAGGTGGGCAGGAGCTGGGACCGAAAGGCAGGAGTTCACCCCGCCGCGGGGATTCGAACCGCCGACCATGCGATCGGCAAGTCCTAGGTGCTGAGGTTTTACCCACAGCGCCACCCGCGTCCCTCCCTTCAGTAGCTTAGGGCCTCATCAAACCTAAATCTGGCCCTGGGCACAGAAGTTGTTCCTCATTGCCCAGCTCCTACACTTTATTCTGTTTAATAAATTGAGGGACTGCACACCATGAAACTCCATTGCAAAGCGAACAGAAAGTTATATTAATCCACACACACTGGGGGCCTCCTTTTGTGCTGCATTTCAAGGCACAGGGCTGCTCTTTAAAGCTTCATATCCAATGGCTTTTTATTTATTTTTTACTTTTTTGCCCTGGTGGATGCGTTCCCCACAAAAGTCCACTTTATACCACTGACTTGGAGCAAACAGTAATATGCGGAAAACCTGAATTCCCATTTGTTCTAATTCAGTGTTAAAGAGGTTTTTCTGGTGTAAATGGCAAGCCCACTCCCCCTCACACACAACAAAGGAAGTACTTGGATAAGACCTGAGTGTTATGTATGCCAGGGGGTTCTTTGTTTCAGTGTAATACTTTTTGAACCTCTTGAGTTCCTTTTGTTTAGCTTGCAGAAAAGCTCCAAAGTTAGTTTCTTTTTCCACTTTCTTATGTAGCAATAAAGAACAATTGTGTTTGAGAGGCCTGCTTCCTCCTCATGTTTCTTTCCCAACACAACACTGAAGGGGAGCTTAAGATTGCTAAATATGCAAAAGAGCCTTAGCATTTAAAAAACAAACAAATGAGAAATAGTTTAGGAGAGTCTGTAATCCTGCGTGTGTGTTAACAGCAGCAGCAGCAGGTCGGGGCAGTTTAACCCTCCCTCCCACTATTCGTTTCACTAAAAATCCTAATCAGATAAAAGACAAGCCTGTCAGGCTACACTTTCTAGATTGTCCCTCAGTTGTCCATTTCTATTAAAGACACCCTTTTGATCATTCCATCTTCACATTTCTGCTTGCCAGTGATGCACCCCAGACACTGTTATGGAGCCTTCTCCTGACTCCTCAAAGTGGATTTGAAGGAAGCAAGGGGTAATGGAGGAGGAGGAGAGTCGGAAAAGTCCTGTTACGCCAGCCATAACCCTTGCACAAGATTCTGCTAGCATGATGGGTTACTTGCATGTGGGCGTACTTTTTTTAATCCAGCTATAACCCTTCTCCCACCTTAGCCTGTGTTCACACTCTCGTTTACCATGCACTCACTGCATTTCCACTGCTCGGTTTTTAATCCTTGTTCAAACAGCCAAAATGCAGGCGTATTCTGTAGTTGGTTGTGAAATACTACTATTGGAATTGTTGTTTCTCAAACCAGCTTCACTCTGACTGGAGTCCTGAAGCAATCCTGATTCCTCTCTAGCCAAGATGTGAACACTTTTGAATAGCACAAAGACATCCACGCCCTGTCAAGGCTGCCTGGTGTGGATGTGAACAGAAACAAATTGAAGCCACACTGATGTGAACAGTTGTGCAGAAAGAGCTGTGAAACACACTGAAGGAAAAACAACTTCCTGTCACCTTTGTTTTCTGTTTTTTTGTGTTTTTTCTCCTGTCTCAGGAAATCTGACTAGAGGAAATATACTACTACTAATGTTGTTGTTGTTGTTTAGTCGTTTAGTCGTGTCTGACTCTTCGTGACCCCATGGACCAGAGCACGCCAGGCACTCCTGTCTTCCACTGCCTCCCGCAGTTTGGTCAAACTCATGCTGGTAGCTTCTACAACACTGTCCTACCATCTCGTCCTCTGTCGGCCCCTTCTCCTTGTGCCCTCCATCTTTCCCAACATCAGGGTCTTTTCCAGGGAGTCTTCTCTTCTCATGAGGTGGCCAAAGTATTGGAGCCTCAGCTTCAGGATCTGTCCTTCCAGTGAGCACTCAGGGCTGATTTCCTTAAGAATGGATAGTTTTGGTCTTCTTGCAGTCCATGGGACTCTCAAGAATCTCCTCCAGCACCATAATTCAAAGCATCAATTCTTCGGCGATCAGCCTTCTTTATGGTCCAGCTCTCACTTCCATACATCACTACTGGGAAAACCATAGCTTTTACTATACGGACCTTTGTTGGCAAGGTGATGTCTGTGCTTTTTAAGGTGCTGTCTAGGTTTCTTATTGCTTTTCTCCCAAGAAGCAAGTGTCTTTTAATTTCATGGCTGCTGTCACCATGGAGCCCAAGAAAATAAAATCTCTCATTGCCTCCATTTCTTCCCCTTCTATTTGCCAGGAGGTGATTGGACCAGTGGCCATGATCTTAGGTTTTTTGATGTTGAGCTTCAAACCATATATTGTGCTCTCCTCTTTCACCCTCATTAATAATTTATTATTTATATCCCGCCCATCTGGCCAAGTTTCCAGTCACTTTGGGAGGCTCCCAACAGAATTAATGATAATAATAATTAAAAAGCGATAAAACATCAGACATTAAAAAGTTCCCTAAACAGGGCTGCCTTCAGATGTCTTCTAAAAGTCAGATAGTTTTTTATTTCCTTGACATCTGATGGGAGGGCATTCCACAGGGCAGGTGCCACTACCAGGAAGGGCCTCTGTCTGGTTCCTGTAACCTCAGGCCCCTGGCGCTGGACCTCAGTGTCCAGGCTAAAGGATGTGGGTGGAGACACTCTTTCAGGTTAAGTGGGCCAAGGCATAGCAGTCCAATCTCTCTGCAGGTTTGGGCAGGAAAATGCAGTTGGGACACACTGGAAGAAGTAATGTCCAAGGGCTGTTTGTTTGCCTTCTACATTTCCAATGAACAAGAGTGACAACCTCCTTTTGTATTGCCACAGGCAGGACTTACAGCCAAAACCTCAGGATTAGTTTCCTTTATTAGTGTATCTGGTCCTACTGCAAAAGTCAATGACTTATGTCACCTGTGCTTATCCATATATAACACTCCCATGATTCATGTGTGGAGCCTGACTCCTAGTCGGTCACAGTCTGCACTTATGAAAAGGTTAACTTAACTTTTAGTTTATATACAAGTTATGAGCCACCTCCTAAAAAACCCTGTAAAATGGTTTAAAAAAATGCAAGTGTAAACAGTTTTAGAAGAAACCATTTTCATTTCTTTTACTTTTAAAAATATTTTTAATATAATATTTTTTTATTAAAATAATTCAACATTAATACATTTATACATACACATTATGAATATACAAACAAACATAATAAAAGCCATCAAATACATTTAATCTTCTCTCTTGGTGTTTCTCAGCCTGCATGTCCTGAACCACAGGTGGATCGTGAAACTTCTGCAAGTGGGTTATGGTCTGCATAAGTAAACTGAAAATAACTATGCATTGCTTTTAATTTATAGTTATGTCCAAACTGAACTGCAGCCAGTTAGCAGCAGCCCCCAGCCCTGCCCATGCGGCAGTTGTTGGAGCCTACGATGCAAACTTTCTTGCCACCCACCAGGGCTGAATATTAGCAGCAGCTCTTCTTGAAAGGAAATTCAAGGCAGCAGGATTTCCACCTTGGAAGACAGCCAGAAAAAGGCAACTGTAAAAGAGATGCAGAAAAATGGAAATGTAATGACAATCGCTTACCCAAAGCATCCACTAGATGACCCCATTGCTGCACAGAATTGGGAGCACATTTTACACTACAAATGAAGGTTTGAACCATTCACAAATAGCACACCTGAATCTGTATACTACTAAATAATTCATATTATACACTGTTTTGCTGCATTTAGCTGGTGCTGTTAGGAATTACCACAGGAAAACAGTGACATCTGTTCAGCAATAGTGTTAGTGTAAGCACCCAGCAATATTGGTGATCATCCTGGGGACCTGAGTTACCTCGATGAGTATCAACCACAAAGATTCAGTGACCTGGACACTAAGAAAACCCTCTTCTGGGAGAACGTTGGAAAAACATTAAACTAATGAGCTAAATTATCAGGATTAAATTTTACTTGCTCATAAAGTACTACAACCACAAGTAAGCAGTGAGGGAACCAAATCTGCTGCCAGTGCCAGATTATTCTGGGTGCTAAAAACAAAAAGGGACTGCAGAGAGCTTCGGAAAGATCTCTCCAAAATCGGTGAATAGGCAATAAAATGGCAAATGTGGCTCACTATAGCTGTGTACACCCTATACCTTTAAAGTACATTTGAAGCACACTCTTCCTCTCAGAGAATTCTGGGCAATGTAGTTTGTGAAGCATTGCTGGGAATACGCATGCATTCACAAGTGAGTGAACTGTTTATGACTGTGCATCCTTTTCTTCTCCATGTCCTTTGCAGTAGACAGCACTACCCCTTTAAAAATAAGGATTATTGTGGGGAATCGTTGTCAACCCTGGCCTTAAATCCAGGTCATATCCCTGTGCAAAAGCTGGCAGGAAATGAAGCGCCAAAAGAGTTGCATCCTGTCTCTCATTGGAGTGATTTGAACAGCAAAAATAATGAGCATGTTTTGGTGTGTTTTGCTTGTTTATTTGTATGTGCATCTTTGACTCTCAGATGGGGAGCTGGCCAGAAATATATTTTAGAGTATCTCCTCCTCCACACCAGCTCCTGCTCCTATTTGCTCTTCTCTCTTTAAAACAGCAGTGGTGAACTCAGCTTGCTAAAGCTTACTGGTAAACAGAACACTTAAGTGCATTGGCTTGGGTGAGGGGTGGACAGCACAACCCTTTAATGCAGGGGTAGGCAACCTAAGGCCCATGGGTCACAAGCGGCCCATGGGGGTCATTTAAATGGCCCATGCAACCCCACTGCCCACTTGGGGACCCCCGCCACCATCTCGGTCAGCTAAACCGGCATGGAGCAGAGCAGGGACCACCTTGCGTGACACTGACCAGCTTCCCATTGGCTGCAGGAAGCTGGTCAGAAATATACTGGAAGCTCCTGCAGCCAATGGGAAGCTGCACACACCTCCTCCATCCCCCCCCTCAGTTCGACTCCCTGGCACCATATTTGTATAAATTAACCATCCCAAAATACAGACGTGCCTTCACATTGGCCAGACTGGATGTGATGCCCTTTGCCGTACTTGAGGGCAGATACCGAAGGATTCCAACTGAGAAGCGACTCTGCCCCTGTGGAGATGGCAATCTGGAAACAGTAGCTCATGTTCTCCTGTCTTGCCCCCTTTATAAAGACCTGAGGAACGAGATCATCACCCCACTCCTACTTACCATTCCAGGCCACCCATCTGAGGCCACATTGTTCTTCCTGTTGTCAGATCAGAATGATCAGACAACAGCAAAGGTAGCTAGGTTTATCGAGGGTGCAATGAGATTAAGGGCCACTATTTGAACGATGGTCTTGGTCACTTGATGGTCCTTTTTATCCATTGTTGTTGTTTTTTAATTGTATATATTGCTTGTTTTATGTTTCTACGGCCGTTGGCTAATGCAAATAAATTTTTTAAAAAAACAACCATCTCCTCCATGCTGGAAGGAGCACCAGAAATAGCATTTGTGCATGCGTATGTGCATGTGCACATGCACATCCGGCCCACCACAGCGTCTGCAGGATCGTGAACCAGCCCAAGCCACAAAAACTTTGCCGACCCCTGCTTTAATGCAGCCTTTCAAGTCAGTGTATTCCAGGCATGGGAGCAACAGGTCTGGTCCAAAACTACAAGTGCCCAGTAGTGGCAGCACAGGACGTTGCCTTTTATGTCAGACCATTGAGCTCTGTGTTATCTACACTGACCACAAGCAGCTGTCTGGGGTCTCAAGCAGAGGTCTCTCCTAGCCCGACCTGGAAATGCTGAGGGTTGAATCTGGGACTTCCTGCATGCCAAACACATGCTCTATACAGCATTTATGGCCTGTCCCTTACAATGGGGTAGATTTAAATCTAATAAATTCCGTGTTTGCTGCATAGCACTTGGGGGAAACTGTCTAGACAGGAATGATGAAATGTGCATCTCAGACCACTGTCTTTTGTGAAGCTTAGATAAAAGTTTGGTTCTTTTATTCTCGTCAGATTTACGCAGGATGCAAAGTGTCCCTTCACTGCTTGCAAATTGTACAGTATTATTCTACTTTAAAAGCAAATAGTTTGGGGGCTTTCTTAGAAAAAAAAATGTACAGAGGTGGCCTTGATAGGTGCTAGTTTAAGTCTTACTTTAAGAAATAACTTTAAGAAGTGTCTGAGCATTTTCAAAGTGTATTTCCCTTACTACTGAATAACCGCAGTCACATTCCACACATCTGGGAGTAGAGGACAAGGATGTTTGGGTTAGAATATATGGCACCTGGCCAGACCTGAACTCCAGCACCTATTTTTAGAAGATGATCCCCACTAATCTCTTATTTTTTTCCTTCCTTCCTTCCTTCCTTCCTTCCTTCCTTTTTGCATACATATGAGCTTTATGCAAGAAAAAGTAGAATGTTCACCGAAACAATAATAATTGCCTGCCTGAAGCCATTAAAAAAAACAAAAACCAATTAAGGCTTCCTTGAATCCTAAAGTAATTAAGCAGATAAAGCTCATTTTAATGGGCTCTGCCCTCATTAAAACAAAAACAACATGTACCTGTTTAGCCAACTATGACCGCTTCTCTGATTGTAGGAAACATAACCATCAGTGCACACATTGCTTGGTCCTTAAAATGTCAACGCAGACTTAGCCATTCCATGTACTGGATGTGTATGCAGAATGAGTTGCCTCTAAAGACAGGATGGACACCGGGAGCCCATGGGAAGGGAGTTAGCCTTCACAGGAAAATTCTCCTCTTGCAAATTTCTCTGCCCAGATTAATGGCATTATACTCATTTGTGAAAGTCAGGGCTAGCCCAACCCAGCAAGCAGTATACACACAGTTGCCTGGAGCTACCGAATCACAGGGGCTGCAAGCTAATCATGAAATAATTCAGAGGAATACAATCAGCACCCCAGATTCTTGGGACGACATGGTCAAATGTATTGTGCACCCTCTATCCCTCTCTTATACACCCACCCGCCCACACACCCAAGAAACGAGACTAGCCGTTATTAGCTTTCATTTCATGGGCAAAACAGGTTTGTTTTAGCAGCAAATATAACTTGCTTATCATGGGAGGCTTAAGAAGAACATCAGTCAGCAATTCCATCCAAAATGTACCTTTTCCCATCAAGAACAGAACAACAACATGTAACTTTGAGTTCCATGCAGATACAACTAAGGCTCCCTCAATATATCTTTTTATCGTGCGTTCATCATAAGTTGTGCTCATGATGCTATCGGGGTGGTTATACACAAATGCTTTCAACACCTCTTGAATCTGCAAATGTTTCAAAGCACTTATAGTGCTTTGCCTGTAATTGTTGAGTTTTCCATAGTTTCCTGCAACAAATGTTGCTGTGCCTGTTTCACTCTCTCTTTTAATGCACTATATTGTAGTTTGAGGGCCGTAGCAATGTGTCAAAATGACCTGCTTCTTTGTGACATAGCCACGGCCCCGTGCTTTCTGATGATGCCAGAAAATATCATCCCTGTGGATTGTTTGTGTGTGTGTATGTGTGTGTAAATGAAAATGAGCAAACAAAGTGTGAAAATGGAAGAATTGTGGTATAGCACAAGTAACTTTTGCTGGTGGGGTGGGAGCAGGATAAGTGTGTGTTCTTCTGCCACTCCTGCATACTTTTAGTTGTTGCTGGATGTGGCCATTCCTGTGGGTTACTCCCCACAAACAAGCATGGTTTAGCCCAACCGCAACAGCCTAAACATTAAAAAAAACTTTTAAAGTGTTCTAATGGAAGTGTGGTGGCATGGCAGCGTAGCACAACTAACTTGCAGCTGGGATGAAAGGGGGGGTTAAGGATGGTGGGAATGCAGACAACAGAATGGGCAGAGTTAAAGCGTAGCTGCAATAATGCAGGAACATTGGGGACGCATTGCAGGACAACTGATAAGTCCGGACGATGTGTAGAGGCTCCAGTATAACTTCAAATGCACTATTAATGCAGCAGTGACAACCACAATAAAACAACAGTCCTGATGGGCTGTAAATCCAGAGCCACTTAGTAACTAAACAATATAATGTTACTATCCACAAAATCACCCATGCCAGGACGCCTGTTATCCTCAAAATCAGTATATGTTTTGCTAGTTCTGCTTTTATTTTGTTTCTCTAGTAACAGATAAAGGCAAGATGAAAACTGCATTATTTTGAAAGCTTTCCCCTGTATCTTTATCATCTTTGTGATGTCTTCCCTGTAAGTCTCCGAATCCCGAGGCCATTACAGCGTCTCTGTGCTAGCTTTCTTGCATCTTTTCCTATTTATTTTCAGTATTAAATATAATTGTCGTTGACCTTCAGGGCTCACAACTGGCTAAATCAGAAAATGCTTTATGATCCAGCAAAGTGGAGCTAACTGTAACCACTGGAGGATTTAAAGTTCAGTGTAAGGATTACTTATCACAATCAAATAATAATTAATGGAAAGCTAAGCATATAAGTACTGAACAGCATATAAAGATAGGAACAGATTGTTTTCTTGTACTTGGCCTTACAAGAGAATATCAGTGACAGCTTAGCATCCTTGACAGAAATTCTGCGTAGCACTTAATCATTTAGTGTGTGGAAAGATAAAGAACCACATTCCCTTGTTTTATTAAGCTCTGATAAAACTTTAACTTTAACCAGGAACAACTAAATAAGTGAGCTCCACATAAAAAGCTCCAAGTGTAAAAATATGAAGTGATTATCCGTCTGTCCAGCCCAGTATTGTTTACTGAGTGCAGAGTCTCCTCTGACTTGTGGCAACTCCTTAGGGAGGGATTGTTTTTAATTGAAAATGCCAAGGATTGAATGAGGAAATATCTGTAAGCAAAGGATATGCTCTGTTGTTGAGGTGCAGCCTCATTGTGAGGAGGCATCTGTAATCAGCTCGTGCCTCTGTATTTGCAGAACGCTTCTCTAGCGACCAAGTTCTGGATGAATGGCAACCCTCCTCTCTCAGTGTACAGAGATGAAACAGAAATGGTGTGGGCTTGAGAGAGAGAGAAGAGGGGAGGAGACAGCTACAAAAAACCCCCAACCTTCTCAAAGTATAGATGCTTATAGGAAAACGGATGGGCACAGAAGAGGGCGGCTCTCTCTGCCTCAGTGCTGCCAATGGCAGGCCAAGTAGGATGGTAGCAACCTCAATCCCTAGGGAACCAAGGGAAAGGTTGCTAGGGTAAACGAAGGAGCGGTAGTGCTTCCTGTGCTGATGGTACGCAGGTACCAGCCAAGTGGAAGAAAGGGACTGAGACTTAAACGCAAGAAGTTGAAAGAACCCTTTGGAGAGTCCTGTGATGAACTGGATTCCTGAGTTCTGTGACCAATGGGTTCACCAGGTCTACTCTGGAGCAAGAGTGGCCTGGTCTTCTGAGAAACCTCAAGGGGGTGGGATTGAGGGGAACCCACTTTGAATAATATTTATTTATTTATTTATTTATTTATTTATTTATTTATACCCCGCCCATCTGGCTGGGTTTCCCCAGCCACTCTGGGCGGCTTCCAGCAAAACACTAAAATACAATAACCTATTAAACATTAAAAGCTTCCCTAAACAGGGCTGCCTTCAGATGTCTTCTAAAAGTTTGGTAGTTATTTTTCTCTTTGACATCTGGTGGGAAGGCGTTCCACAGGGCGGGTGCCACTACCAAGAAGGCCCTCTGCCTGGTTCCCTGTAACTTGGCTTCTCGCAGTGAGGGAACCGCCAGAAGGCCCTCAGCGCTGGACCTCAGTGTCCGGGCAGAACAATGGAGGTGGAGACGCTCCTTCAGGTATACTGTCCTTCATTTCTATTTCATGTGAAGCTAAGCAGCTTTCAAAAGGGAAGGTTAGGTGTGCTGCTCTTCTACTGGTCAGCGAGCGTATCAGCTGATCCAAAGCCCTTGGATTTCCTTTCTCTTAGATCCACTGAAATCAGGGGGGTTATGCTATCCTAAATCATAGTCAACTTGAGTTGGAGCCATTGTTTCCTGGCACAAAACCATGAGATTTGCAGGTATCTCTCCACCAGCTAGAAAGATCTTCAGAAGCAGGGCAGTTAAAGGCAAGGGTCTGAGAACGCTTCTAATATTGGATAGCTTTAGCAAACTCAGGCAGACCGTCCAAGTGTCCCCATTTTCCAGGGACGTCCCTGATTTAGAGAAGCCATCCTGGTTTCTGATTTGATCCCGGAATGTCCCACTTTTCCTTAGAATGTCCCTATTTTCAATGGAGACATGTTGGGGGGTATGGAGTTATCTGACCCCCGAGTCGTCTGAAGGCAATCCTGCATAGGGAAGTTTTTTTCATGTTGAATGTTTTATTATTATTATTTTATATGTTGGAAGCTGCCTAGAATGGCTGGGGCAACCTAATAAGATGTGTGGGGTATAAATAGTAAAATTATCATTATGGAGTGGGGTGTCTCTGTTTTCATGGAGAAATGTTGGAGGGTATGCTCAAGAAACAAAAGTTTTGTTTCTTTGCAGGAAATGTATACTTTTTGTTTGTTCTGGCTTGTACTGGTATAATGGTCAACCCGCTAAGCATTATGAATTGGCTAAGCAGTCTCATAATGAAGTACTGTACTTGTTATTACTGTATTCTCTTGTTATTAGCTTTAATGCTTTACCGTTCAAATTAATTTAATATTCTAGTTCATTTTATGCCATTTAGGAATCCATAGGATGTCTGTTTTTCATTGAAAGTCTTTCTGTTTCGGAATCCAAATTAGCAGGCTGATAATACTCACCATTTGTTCTTTGCAAGAAACTTTCCAGACTTGCAAGTACCTCTTTGTGCTTAGCAGTCACCTAATGTCTGTTCATTAAAAGAAATTAATGTCCAGGATCATCATTAACACCACACTTCTTTAAAGCCAGAGTTCCTGGGTGATGTTGGAAAAGCTGAAGTAAAAGGGCCTTTTCACATACATGAACAATAAGCCCTGGAGTTTTATTGTACATACCCTTCTATTATAAATATAATGTTAGCTTTTCACCAGAAGTTCATTCTGAATTTATATCTGGCCATTGGTAAAATAAATTGGCTCCAAGTGCAGCCTGTGAAGCCAGGAAGTTTCCAATCTGCCCTTTCTGCCCTTTTATCAGCTGATCAATAGATAAACCTGAACACTGGCAGAGACGGCATGCATTTTGACCACCACTGATATTGTTAAAGAAACCCATGGATAGACCATTCTTAAGCCAAGAAAAGAACACAACAGATAATTAACATTACCCTAGAGCAGGGGTTGTCAACCTGGCCCCTACTGCTCACTAGTGGGTGTTTCAGGATTCTAGGTGGGCGGTAGGGGGTTCTATGGCATAAGCTGAATCCTCCTTCCATTGAGCACTGATGGGCAGTAAGGAAAGTTTACCATCAAGAAAGATGCATTAGGGCAGTAGGTATAAAAAGGTTGACTACCCCTGCCCTAGAGGGACAAAACTCTAAATCACTGGCATGATGTAAAACCTTTTCATAAAGTAAGTCTATAATCCACAGAGGAGTTAAGTTGAATTTAAGAGTAGAGATGTTAGAGAATTCTGTCAAAATGGGAAACAGGACCAGAAATTGCATCAGTTTGGTGTTCATCAGCAAACAGGAACAGAAATCAAGCGGGTGAATGTGATTGGTATTCACTGTCATCATTCTCCCCGCCCCCAATAATTGATGATATCCCACCCCCATTGTAATGAATTGTATGGAATTATGTAACAGTAACGTAACCAATTACATTATTAACTTTGTGAGTCGCGTAACATTCTTACCATGGAAACCGAACTGCAGCAGCACAGAAACAACACTGCATGTGGTGGGTACGAGGTGGAGCAGAAAATGATGCCTTTTTGCATTCCTAGTTCAGCCCTGATGGCCTAGTTGGTCTTTGCAGCAGCTTAAAAACTAAATTTGCAATCCTGCACACACTTATGTGGGAGTGCGCACCACTGAACACAGTGTGACTTCCTTCTGAGTAAATGTGCAAAGGGCTCAGGCGGGAGCACCGTTTTCTTGTAAGAACATGAACTTTCATAGGTTGTGTCAGATAATGAAATGTATTTAACAACAAGTATGCATGACCAGTTGTTTGAATCTTAAAAGTGTCTTGGTGAAATGTCCATCTTAAAATGATATACCTTTGTTCCATCATGTTTTATAATGAGAAAATTATCTACAGTTGCTGTTGGGAGTGAGATTGCATTTCATCCCATTGGATGTTATTTTATATCTGGGAGCTTACAGGTTTGCCAGACAGAAAAGGTTTTTGTTTGTTTGTTTGTTTGTTTGTTTTGAGAATGCTTGCAAAAACTTGCCTTTTTCTTTCTATCTTTCTTTAGACTTTTTTGTCAATTAAAATAGCAATTCTCTGTTATCCAGGACTCATATCCCTGGTTATATGTGTTTTGTCTGAGCATTAATGCTGCAATTTGGGGGGGGGGGCAAGACTTGGGATGCAAAAGAACTTTTAGAAATTGTAAATGGAGCCATGATCCAAAACCAGCCGCTGAATCATTTGTTCTTCATTAATTTGGCAGCTGAAACCTTCAGAAATAAATAAAAACACAGTGAGCTCCTTCAGAGCAGAATTTCAGCTTACTGCATCTGTATGCAGTGTTGAGAAGAAATTGAAAGGAGCCTGTCCAATTGGGTACATATGGGAATAATCTGGTGCTGTGATGGAAAGCAAAATCTCATCAAATTACAAGAAATTCTATTTTGGCTTTGATCATTTTTACAGTGTGGGGAAGCTATTTTCTGTTACCTGTTTTTTTTAAAAAAACAAAAACAGAGACAATACATTATTTTCACAGAACAGCTTGCCAATTTTGTACCTCTCTATTTCAGTCTTTGATCTTTTTCAGATCTTAATGTTGAATAATTGGCATAACCATTATCAATATCTTTCAATAAAGTGCAATTAAGAAACCGAGCCTCTTCCAAGCCTTAGAAAACAAGGCCCATGATGCTGTTCAAAGCAATCTTAGGCATGAATGTCTACACAGAAGTAAATCCCATTGAGTTAAATGGAACTTACTCCCAAGGAAATGCAAATATGATTGGTCTTGAGCTCAATGGGGCTTACTTTTGAGTAGACATATACAGGATTGTGCTGCTTGTCCCATTGATCTCATTGGCAGAGATGTAAGCATATGCTCAACTCACCTAATGAAAAGTGCTTTCCTTTGGCTAAATTTTGCTGCACGCTTCTTGGAGAAGCCTTTCCCTTCATTAATTCTCTACAGAAGGAAAACCTGATAAATATAAATACTGGGCATAGACAAGGAAGAAATGCAAAGGAAAGGAACTGAAGGACTAACAGTGTACTCCTGTTCCCAAGTAATTTAGATGAATAGCAGTAAGAATGCAAACCAAACCCTTATGGTAGAGCACAAAATTAGCTAGTATAGCAAAGTTATGCCATTGTTGTTAACAGCACTGTTTACTGGAGTGACCCTGGGATGAAGGATGCCTTCCATCAATGGGACAATGTCAACGCCAAGCGAAGAAGTATTATAATTATATTCACCCCAGTTCTCTGAGTGGTGAGAAGTTCCAGGGCTACTTACCCAGATTTAGTTTCCTTTGGAAAGAGGTCACCGGGTACTTATGGTTTATAGTGTTTTTGCTAGTTATAAATATGCTGTCCAGGGCTGATGAGAGTTGCAGTCCTAAAGCTCAGGTTGGCAACCCGACTACAGTACTGTGATGGAACATCAACAGATAATGAGACCGAGCCTTCTATGGATATTAATTGCCCAGATGACAATGTCTGGCAAAACTCTTGCACATCTGTAGCCCAATCTGGTGTGCTGAAAGATCAGTCCACTTTTGGAAGTTTTGGAAGAGAAGACTCCAAGATGTACTTTGACATGGAGGGAGAATACCACATGGACAGCAGAACCATTTTGCTCATAGGTCATGTGCTGGCACAATTCATCCCATCTATTCTGTTTGCAGCCAGATAGTTTGTTTACACCTTTTCCCTCACTTCAGTTTCTTCCTCACATTATAGCTATCAAAAGACATGTCACTGATTCAAGGAGGATGCCTGTCCAATGTAATGTAGAAAAAACAGATAATGAAATGTATTTAACAACAAGCATGTAAGATCAGTTATATGAATACACAAACCTGTATGTTTTCCTATACAGTGGTACCTCAGGTTACATACGCTTCAGGTTACAGACTCTGCTAACCCAGAAATCGTGCTTCAGGTTAAGAACTTTGCTTCAGGATGAGAACAGAAATCGTGCTCTGGCGGCGCGGCGGCAGCAGGAGGCCCCATTAGCTAAAGTGGTGCTTCAGGTTAAGAACAGTTTCAGGTTAAGAACGGACCTCCGGAACGAATTAAGTACTTAACCCGAGGTACCACTGTATCCAGTTCTTTATCTGGGACCCAGGAAGCTGCCTTATCCCAAGTAAAATCATTGTTCCATCTAGTTATAAACCACTGAGAGGAAGTGGTTCAGTGGTTTGTGGTCGCAGACAGTCAAAGACCTCTTACTACTTCTGCCGTATTGTCCCTCTCTAGCATAGGAGCCAACTCCTAGGGGCCAAGGGGTTTTCGCCCCCCAATAAAATATTTGAGGTGCCCCCCCAAAAGTTGATGGTCATTGCCATTCAAATGGTGTCCATGCACCATGTCATGTGATCGATTATGCAGGACAGGGCTTACTCCCCCCCCTTTTATTATGTAAATTGGCACCACTGATCTCCAGCATCCTACAGCTACCCAATCAGCATGAAAGGGGAACTTTTTAGCAACTGAGAAGAAATCTTCTCTCCCTATGTTCAGATGGGAGCCAATCAGAGTGAAAGGAGTCAAGTCAGCCACTGAAGATCAGCTTCTAGGGTCACCCTGGAGAAGGCATGCGAGAAGAACACACAAGGTGCCTCGGTTTCAAGTGAATGGTGTGCAAGTTCTGTGACATACAATGGGGACTTAAGCAAAACACATCTTAAGTTACTCTGAAAGAAGATATTGCAGCACTCCAAATCACTTGCCCATTTACATGCTCATAAAATTGTAGATCTAGCTGAAAGGTAACACAGAGAGATCAGTGCATTGATCAGTGAAACACATACCTAATTACTATTATTATTGTAAATTTATAAAAATTATTGTATAATCTTCAAAGGGAGCATAGATGTGAGGGAATGTGCCTGTGACTATCAAGGAGGGAAACTGGTCCTTGTGAATTTACTGCTACAGTATGGGGTATATACATTTTGTTAAATAAAGAAATAGTTCAGTACAGTGGTACCTCGGGTTACATATGCTTCAGGTTACATACGCTTCAGGTTACAGACTCCGCTAACCCAGAAATATTACCTCGGGTTAAGAACTTTGCTTCAGGATGAGAACAGAAATCGTGCTCCGGTGGTGTGGCAGCAGCAGGAGGCCCCATTAGCTAAAGTGGTGCTTCAGGTTAAGAACAGTTTCAGGTTAAGAACAGACCTCCAGAACGAATTAAGTTCTTAACCCGAGGTACCACTGTATTGTTTATCCTGTAATGAACTACAGAAATCTTTCCCAGCCCTACCTGAAGATGCCAAGCATTGAACCTGGGAGCAGTAACACGCAAAGCATAAAGGAGACTTGATCAGTCAAAGCAAGTCCTCCACCTCTGAGCCACAGCTCTCTCTCTCTGGCCCTTTCCTCAGAAGGGTTCTCTATGCTTCTGATATGATAGTGCATTTTCCATTTCTTTGCTGCTATATTTATGCTGGAAGTACACATCAAATCAATTCTTCTTTGATGCAGCGGAGCATCTGCACTCATGGCTCATTAAACAATTTCCCCCTCTCTGGGCCTATGAAGCTGCATTGCAGTTACTCTCCTCGTGGGTCTCCACTTTTCTTCCACCGGCAATTGGGTTTGTCACATACTAAAGCAGAGGAAGGGACAATGCACTGCAAAGATGTGTTATTGTTTTATATACATCTTGTTCTGTGGAATGCTTTTCCAGTGGAATCCAGCCAGTGCTTTCTATTTTAATCCTTCAGGGCCATCTGAAAACATTTCTGTGCTGCCAAGCTTATGCAGGCAATTAAGAAAACTTCTTTCTGTAGCAGTTCATTGATGATCTCTTAAATTTTCACCTGGATTCTATTGTATGTTTCTATTCTATTCTATTCTAATGTGGTTGATGTAAAGTGCTTTGATTTTTTTATGGTATAGTGGCATATAAATACTTTGGTAACTAAATAGGTACAAGCAAAGTAAAAGCAGGGCTCAGCTACCTGTGGGAACAGAAAATGTCTATCTTGATATCCACTTCTAATATGTTAAGCAATACCTCAAACCAGCTGTTTTGCATTGGCTGTAGGAAAGGAGCATGTAGGATATAATATAGCTCTAAGGTGCAAAAACAGGAGTACTTTATGGGAGCAACAAAATGTTATCTAGCCAAAGATGAAGGTGAAGAAGAGGTTTTGCCCTCTCCCCCCCCAAAAAATAGGTGTCCTCAGATGGTTTGGGTAATTTGTTTTAAGTATAGAAACTGAGAGTGTTCTATAGGTTCCCTGTTAAGTTGTGGGTGAACATATCAGACGACACAGCGATTCTCCAAACAGCTCTTGTTTATTCACAGGTCAGAAAAGAACTGAACTGAAGGGTTCAGCCAGCCTGCTTATATAGAGCTCCAGTACAATGTAACTGTAACAACTTTCTGTAACTATCCAATCACTGAACGTCACTTTCAATCCCTTATTTGCATATGTGGACCTGAGTAAAAACTATCTACAGTATCCCCCTGCTGGCCCAGGATGAGAACTTCAGTACATAACATTCCCCATCACTGGTTTAGCCTTTCATACGGAACCCCATTAAATTTCAAGGGCACTTTCTACATAGGGAAGTAAAGCACTACTGTTATAAGTCAACACCCAAACTCAATCTCCTGCTTCGTATTCGAATTCAACTATCTGGGAATTACATTCCATCATAGGCTTCTCTGGTCCACATACTGTGCAACTGCGGTGAATGCCAGTAAGATGTCTATGCAGGCCATAATGCGTTTTTTCATAATAAGAGATAATTCGCATATCCCTTCTGCCCTTAAGGTCTTCAATGCCAAAATTATAGCTCAGTTGCTCTATGGTATTCCAGTCTGGCTGCCAGGGTTTACCCAGTTGGTAGAATGAGTGCAGACAGCTTTCCTCTTCAAGATTTTTACTGTCCCACACTGTGTACCCTATGCAGCCTTGTGTCTAGAGGGAGATCAACACAAGGTAGAGACTGTCACCTGGGCGAGATTTTGTCTATGCTGGCTAAACATCTGCCTTACATCAGATAAAGATCCTCTCCTCAGCAAAGTTTAGTTAGACCCCTTTCTTTCCCCCAGGGCTACAACAGTTTAACAAGAAGGTACAGTAACTCAGACTGTCAGTGGAACTTTTGTGATCAATGTCCCTACCATCTGCCAAGGCTATAATAAAAACTAGGTTGTGGGATATTGAACGCCAAGAACTAACAGTAGCAGCAGAGAAAACATGTTCCCCTCTTTATTTTCAACTTTCTTGGGCACATGAAACTAACCACAATTACCTTGAAGTTCTGCTTAACCCTCAAGAAGGAAGGGCATTTTCGCTGGCCAGGTTTCATTCAAATCCATCAAACCTCCTTTGGGGAAGGTTCTCAGGCAGGGTGGAAGGAGAAAGAACTTGCCCATGTGAAGACCACCTGCTGGAAACCCTTACACACATGGTTCTTAATTGTAAACCATATGCTGATCTCCGCCAGCAATTTCTAGATCAACTCTGTATCCCCAAATGGAAACCAGAGTTGGAGCTCATACATTTTCTATTACTGGGGAATGACCAGGAGCTCACCAAGTTAGTGGCTAAATATCCCTATTTGGTTTTTTGTCGTCGAAATACACTGCAGACATCTGATCTCCCTGGAGACCAAGAGATGTGACGATAGACTGCTCTGCCTCCTTTCTTTTAGCAAATGTTTTGTGCCACTGGGGAAGTGGTCATTCTGTATTGATTTGTTTTGGATGTTTGTATGTGATGCCAATAAAAGGTTTGATGATGATTAATCTCCTGCTTACTTGTAACCCTAGTGAACTTTGAGACAATAGTGCAGGATCTTCATTTACAGCAAAATTAAAATTCATTGGTATGAAAGATAAGAATGAACAAACCATTTTTTAAAGGACTGGAATTGCTGCTGACATTTCAGCTAAGCCACGGTGTGCTCTTTTGCTGCTGTCAATCAGGTGTATAACTGTGACCTCCTCATCCATGTTATCCAGTGAAACAGTAAAGAACAAACAACATTTTGGGGGGGGCAAAGATTTTCTGGCTGCTGCATTTACCTGAGCAAGGCAGCACAAATGAGCAAATCTTTACGAAAGATTGTCAAGAGTTGCTGGGGCTTGAACTGGAAGGCTTTTGAGTTTGTGTGCAGCTACCCTGTGTACCAGGTGAGCAACTAAATTGCATGTTGCAATATTTGCACAAGCAGTTCAGTAGCCTTAGGATGTGACTTGGCTCTGTCCATCTAGGCTGGCTATTGGATTCTCTGGGACAGAAAGGACTTTCAGAGGGCTTCCTCTTCCAGTAAAGTCTTGTTTGAACAACAAGAGCTTTCCATTCCTGTATCTGTTGGTTGGACTTCAGTTCTGGGTTGATCCTTCCTCTTCTGTCCTAACTTCTGCCTTGTGCTACCCACATAACCTGGTTCACCCTGGTCTGCTGTACCTTGCCCATTGGTGACAAAGATCAAGCACCCATGATTTCCCAGAAATAAATGTAATTTCAACTTCCTGTCCTGTTTCAGGAAAATACATTGCACATGTGTTTTATTAGTATCCCATTCTGTTTTATATTATGATAAATGATTATTAGGCATAACATTTAATGCACTGCTTATAAAGTTTTTATTAAGCAAGGATGGAGGAATACGAATTACTATACAGTGGTACCTCAGGTTAAGTACTTAATTCGTTCCGGAGGTTCGTTCTTAACCTGAAACTGTTGTTAACCTGAAGCACCACTTTAGCTAATGGGGCCTCTTGCTGCCACCGTGCCGCTGGAGCACGATTTCTGTTCTCATCCTGAAGCAAAGTTCTTAACCCCAAGCATTATTTCTGGGTTAGCGGAGTCTGTAACCTGAAGCGTATGCAACCCGAGGTACCACTGTATTGTTGAAAGCCGTCATTTGTAATGGGAATCTGATAAGATAAAAGCAACATGCAGGCTGATGGAGCAACTCTCCCTTGTCAGCACCACAAGCAGGCATACAGCAGGACAGCCCCAAAGCTGCCCCACTGAGGTCCCCAGTGATGCCATACCCATACAATCTCCCAAGATGTTAAGTTGCTCTGCTGCAGTTCAGATGCTCAGTTGCTCTGTTTCCACACCAGTCACAGATTTGGAAGAAAAAGGAAGGCTTTGTGTGTGAGAGAGGTTTCAGATTTAGAGGGATGCTGATTTAACCCAACCCCCAGATCCTTCAGAAGATGAAAGTTCTCATGAATTTGAAATATTACAATATGAGGCCGATCCCTATGGGGAGGAATAAGAGTCAGCGTAGGGGACAAGGCGATCAGTGGTTGCTTGCCATGATAGCTATGTTGTACCTAGTGTTGGAGGCAGTATTCATCTGGATGCTTATGGGAATCAACAAGTGGGCAATGTTTCTTGTGGTGGTGTTCATTAAGGATTGGGCAGGTGTATAGTAAAACAAAGAACTATACAGTGGTACCTCGGGTTACAGATGCTTCAGGTTACAGACGCTTCAGGTTACAGACTCTGCTAACCCAGAAATAGTACTTCGGGTTAAGAACTTTGCTTCAGGATGAGAACAGAAATCGTGCTCTGGCGGCACGGCGGCAGCAGGAGACCCCATTAGCTAAAGTGGTACCTCAGGTTAAGAACAGTTTCAGGTTAAGAACAGATCTCCAGAACGAATTAAGTTCTTAACCCGAAGTACCACTGTAATCCAATAAGCTTTCTTTAACTCCTAACTCTCTCTGACTGTCCTGATCTCTAGCTCCTGATTCAATCAGTGCTGAAATACTTCAGGGGCTGGACTGAAGCCAACGTTATCTGCCAACAGGAGTTGCAAAAGCGGTCAGATACCTTGACTCTGTGTCAAGTTGCATGTGCCAGAATCCATTCTTTTTTATGGGAAACCATGAGAGAACATTGGTTCAGAATAGGTCACATCATCAATGGTTGGTAGTGGGTAATGAATGTGTTATAGTACTCTGTTCAAAGGTTAGGGTTGATACAAATGCACAGCTTGCCACACGCTGTCCATATGCTGTCCATATCCTGGGCATTTTTCTTTTCTCTTTACATGCTGTTTCCCACAATACAGGTGTTGTATCCTGGGAGCTCCTTCATTACGTTGCACATTCTGTTTATTGCAATGTCCTGACTGTTGAACAGCATGCACCTGTGTCTCTTGTGTTGCTTAAAAAGGTAAAGGTACCCCTGCCCGTACGGGCCAGTCTTGACAGACTCTAGGGTTGTGCGCTCATCTCACTCTATAGGCCGGGAGCCAGCGCTGTCCGGAGACACTTCCGGGTCACGTGGCCAGCGTGACAAGCTGCATCTGGCGAGCCAGCGCAGCACACAGAACGCCGTTTACCTTCCCGCTATAAAGCGGTACCTATTTATCTACTTGCACCCGGAGGTGCTTTCGAACTGCTAGGTTGGCAGGCGCTGGGACAGAACGACGGGAGCTCACCCCGCCGCGGGGATTCGAACTGCCAACCATGCGATTGGCAAGTCCTAGGCGCTGAGGTTTTACCCACAGCGCCACCCGCGTCCTCAACTTAGGCCAACAGAATTGCATACTTCTTGCCATGGGCATAGCCAGGAGTTTTGTTGGGGAGGGGGGAAGCCTTTTATTAGAGGGGCAGAACCTCAGTTTGCTATGTATTTTTATTGATGGGGGAGAAGCTGTCCCTCCCTGCCCCCCCCCAGCTACGTCCATGCTTCTTGCCCTTTGTCTCCAATAAGGTAATAGAACAACTTTACTTAGTTTCTCCTCCTCTCCCTCCCTTTGAGCGGGAAGCGGCGTCGCGCCGAGTTTGCTTTCGACGCCCTGGGCAAACAACGTCGGGGACACTGGCACAGAAGCCCTCCAATTCCGGGACTGGATGGAGTCGCAGAGGATCCACCCCATCGTGCGCCCTCCAAAGTCTGGAGGGTGGGCATGATGGAGGGGGGGTCTGGGGGCGGGCCTGGTGGATTCCATTAAAAGCACCTCGCTCTCCCCCGCTGCACACCCAGCAGTGTGCGCGCCTCTCTCCCTCCCAACGACCCAGATCTTGCTGCTCGTCATGCCGAGGCGTCTCCCCCGAGTCGGGCCAGGGCTGCCCGCTTGCCTGGTCCTCCTGGCCGCCGCCTGCCTCTTCTCCCCGCCGTCGCAGGCCTGCGGCGTCTCTCGCTACGGACCCCACGACCCCGTGGTGGAGCTGCAGCCGGACACGCTGCAAAGCCTCTTCTTTTCTCGCAGCGCCTGGGTTGTCCAGTTTTACGCGCGCTGGTCTGCCGCCTCCGCCGCCTTCGCCCCCACGTGGCGAGCGCTCGCCCAGGATATAAAGGGTAGGACAAGCCGGGCTAATTGTGCTGCCGGGATACCTGTCTCTCACACACCCCTTCACCGTCAGATTTGGCGTTGGTGGCTGGTGAATGTGACGGAAGGACCCTCTGTGCATGCTCAGAGATTTTCTTTCCCTTGAACAGTCGCATTGCGCGCTGTTCAAGGCAGAATTATCAGGGCGTCGAGGCTGCCCCTCCAACTTATTTAGAGAAAGCCCATGTCATGCTCAGAGAGAGCGGCTACTGCTGCATCTTAAGGGACAGGAGCTCGTGCATTCCCCCTTCTCTGCTCAACCCTCGAGACACCAGCCAGCTCTCTGCCTTGAGTTAAAGCTCCGTGGCGCTCCCATGGTATTTCCCGCTTGAACCACCCTATCTCTTGCTTCTTCCATTTGAGTAGGTGGTCTCTGAATGCCAGCAGACAGTGGCCATGCCCACTTTGACAACCCCCTGCCCCATAGAACATGGGTCGGTGTGGCCCTTGAGGCAAAAAAGGCTAGATACCCCAGCTAATGGGACACGGGTGGCGCTGTGGGTTAAACCACAGAGCCTAAGACTTGCTGATCAGAAGGTCGGCGGTTCGAATCCCCACAACGGGGTGAGCTCCCGTTGCTCGGTCCCTGCTCCTGCCAACCTAGCAGTTTGAAAGCACGTCAAAGTGCAAGTAGATAAATAGGTACCGCTCTGGCAGGAAGGTAAACGGCATTTCCGTGCGCTGCTCTGGTTCGCCAGAAGCGGCTTAGTCATGCTGGCCACATGACCCGGAAGCTGTACGCCGGCTCCCTCAGCCAATAAAGTGAGATGAGCGCCGCGACCCCAGAGTCAGCCACGACTGGACCTAATGGTCAGGGGTCCCTTTACCCCAGCTAATGCCTCTTATTTTGCACTGTACATCACCTTGTAAGGCATTGGAGACAACTCCTAGGGGCCGAGGGGTCTTTGCCACCCCAAATAAAATATTTGAGGGTGCCACACCCCCAAGTTGATGGTCATTCAAATGGTATGTGTGCACCATGTCTTAGGTTTGATACGCTGAGTGGGGCTTATCTCCCCTCCCCCCATTTTTAATTCAAATTGGCAGCACCCTTGATGTAGATGTCAGCCTTCATCTCTGCAGGTGCATGCACCCCTTCTTTACTCGTCCTGTCTCCAAGGCCTTTTTTTTTAGGGGAAGAACTGTAGCTCAGCAGCTGAGGCCTTGGCATGCAGAAGGGTCTAGTTCAATCCCCAGAAACTCCAGGTATCAAGGGAGAGACCCCAGTCTGAAATCCTGGACAGCTGCTACCAGTCTGAGTAGGCGATACTGAGCTAGGTGGCCCAACGGTCTGACTGAGTAGAAGACAGATTCTTATGTTTCTATGTTCTTTCTCTTTCACATTCCACCCTCTGGCCCTTTCATCCCCTTGTTCTTTGGAACACTCACTCTTTCCAATCTCCTTTCTTTGACTGTGGTGTTTGTGTGTGCTATGTTTAAAAGCTGATGCGTTCATTGAGTGCTGTTAACTTTGCGTTCTATGATAGATTAAGCAGCCATCCCCTATTAAATCTTTTCCCCATCCCATATGGCTTTATCTGCCTTTTCAGACTGGAGACCTACTTTGAAGCTGGGTGTGATAGATTGTGGCAAGATGTGCAATGAGAAAATGTGTTCAGACTTTGAAGTCACCGCATACCCAACTGTGAAGGTAATGGTAATGTGAAAATTTGGAGGGCGTAGTTTGATGAGATCCACCTGATTTTTGTTTTGTTTTTTGGGGGGGCAGGCGTTCTTCTTTTTTAAGTGTAGTATAAAGGTAAAGGGACCCCTGACCATTAGGTCCAGTTGTGGCCGACTCTGGGGTTGCGGGACTCATCTCGCTTTATTGGCCAAGGGAGCCGGCGTACAGCTTCCGGGTCATGTGGCCAGCATGACTAAGCCGCTTCTGGCAAACCAGAGCAGCACACGGAAATGCCGTTTACCTTCCCGTCGGAGCTGTACCTGTTTATTTACTTGCACTTTGACATGCTTTCAAACTGCTAGGTTGGCAGGAGCAGGGATCGAGCAATGGGAGCTCACCCCGTCGTGGGGATTTGAACCACTGACCTTCTGATTGGCAAGTCCTAGGCTCTGTGGTTTAACCCACAGCGCCACCCGTGTCCCACAAATGTAGTATATACAACACCATAATTACAATTCCAGTGTTCCTATACTGGCTTTCTCCTTTTTCATATCTCTGTATTTCCTTCAAAATCTGTTGAAATCCTTATAAAGATAATGAGCAATAGTCTTAAATTGTAACAAAAGTTAATCACTTTGTCATTTTCATAATGTTAGCTCTGTTTCAGCCTATGGTGAAGTTATGACAACACTGTGAGGATGCCTTTTGATTGATTTTCTTGTTTTCCCATAACATTTTGCAAAAGGCAAATGTATTCATTTATACACCCACACCTTCCTGGGTCATTCATTTATTGTAGATAACCTTCTGCTGCACTCTGAAGACCAGAGGTCTAACTTATTTACTGGCAGCAGTAGCACTGGGACCCACTGTCCCTATGCTTTCCATATGGAAGAGAGAGCAGGTAGCAGACGATCAAGGAGGAAGTGGTGTCGCTGCTCTTCTTGGGTTCCTAGGGTCCTTGACACTACCATTCCCTGACCCTGGCCCTGTACATTCCTTATGGATGTGCAACATTCACAACTGCTATGTACATATTGCAATATGCAGCAATAACAAATAGAAAGCAATATAAGGAAAGAAGAGAGGAAGAAGATGAGGCCGCCAGAGCAATCCAGTCAATCACCACCAGAAGAATCCAGCAGCACCAAAATGTCCAAAAATGACTTCATCCTCCTTGCCAGATCTTCTAAACAGATGGGTGCAATCCCCAACTTGCAACCTTGTGCTTAGGCAGTATGGTGCGTACCCTACGTACTGTAGCAGACTTGGAATATATGATGCCCAAAGCAAAACCTGACTCTCTGGTTTGTTTCCTTCCAGTTTTTAAAGCCATTCTCTACATATGCTGGCGATGGCATAAAGCTTGAAGGTATGTATCCTGAAATTGATTCTAAACCTCACATAATTATTGAATCTAGAGCTCTCACTGCTGAAATGAGGGCCAGAGGTTAATTTGCTAGGCTGCGACTAGCTGGAGGGAGAACTGAGCTTCTTGCTCCCTCCTCCCCATTCTCCACCCAGATGAAACAGATGGTCATGGCCTTACAGAGCCATGGTTGTCCAAGGTGGAGGGTGGTTATCAGTGCAAATGGCTAGGACAGACACAATCTCTCTGGCTTTACCCACTTTTTCTCTTTTTGTGATGTTTCACATTTAGTGAGCAATTAAAATAACCTGCCACTCTTCTGACAATCAGCAGCTTGGAGTTCACACTCCTGTATGGGAATATATTAGCAAACTGGAAATTCATGCACACTGCACAAATATTTATATATGTTAAGATAAGACATGGGAATATATGTTCTGGTCCTGAAGGCAAGATGAACTTGACGTCCTGATATGTGTTTTAGAACCAAAATAGGCACACACAACCTACAACCCAATACCCATAAAGAAGGTGAGGTCAGAGTGGTTTCCAGACTATATTTTAGGGATGGTTTGTTTTTTGTAAAAAAAAACCAGCACTATTTTTCTCAGAGTTTCTGTTCCAAAGCAACCTTAAAACATGGCTGTGTACTCAAGCTTTGGGAAATTCTTAGTGTTCAGCTTGGGATTTTTAAAGATGCTGCTGTGCAGGGTTTGTTTTTTTACTTGTGAATAGTGATTTTATTGTTTAATGGGTTTGTTTAAAAAATGTTCTTTGCCCTGAGATTTTGAGATGAAGATTAGGATATAAATATTTATAAATAAAGTTTAAAGGCCAAAGGGAAGCTCACATTCAAAATGTGTTAGAAATTGGATCTGGCTTGCAAGCAGCCTTTGCTGGCACATGGCATCTGTTTGTGGGTGGTGTTTGGGTTGGAGAATGCACAATGACTGTCCTCAGAGTTATGACCAGCCTTTCCCTCCCCTCATAGAAATTAAGGATGACCCTCAGAGCCTGAGGGAAGACATAATCACCTTTGCAGAGAGTCATCTAACTAGTTGGTGGTCCCCTGACGCCCCACTGTTGGCTCCACTCAGGTAACTATTTTAGGCATCTTTAAATCCATTTCTTCACAAAATATGTTAAGAAGTCAGGTATTTATTGTCATCAGTCCCATGCTATGGAATACTCTTCCAGCAGAAATTGGGCAAGCATATTTACTATTGACTTTCAGGCTTGGCAGATCTTTTATGCAGACAGTTGTTTACATTTCTTGATTAGCCAATCATTGGTGATGTGTTATGTTTTATTGAATTTTTGGTACATTGCCTTGATATTTTACACAGGTTGGCAGTATATAAATGCCTTTATACATAAATTTAAAAAAGACATTTTAATTTTCTAATCTCCCACAGTGTCACATGTCAATATGCCAAATCCAGTTACGTCAAGGGATCAGTGCGTGATTTATGCCCATGAATAACTGTTGAACTATTGGGAGGACCAGTATTTGCATGAAAAGAATGTTCATGTGGGACTTTCTCCAAATTTTGTTTAACATGCTATTCTCTTTGTTATTTTACAGTACAACAGAATTTGTTGACTCCATTCAGGGAAGGAAGGTGGCCCTGATATTCGAGGGGGAGGACTCCTTTTTGGGCAGAGAGGTGAATTTTAATTGGTTGATTAAAAACAGTGTTGGATAGAGCAGATCTAGATCTGTGTGATTCACAATAGATCAGCAAAGTTTTTGGACTCTGGGTAGTTCAACAATATCAGCAACAAGATGACCCCAAATTATACTGCTGGATGAAGAAAGATTAGGGTAACTGGGAATGAATTATGGAATTATGACCATGAGGTTTTTTAAGTTCTGATACTCAAAATAAAAGAATTATGAGTCCAAAATTTATCTCCAGTTGGTGGATCTCAAGGGTTTTGTGAAAAACAAAGTAAACCCCCTTTTGCCTGAAGTCTGTGTACCCTGGATACAAGCCTGATACTAGGCTTGTAAATATGTTAGACTTGCATGTTGCATAACTCTGTAAATAAGTCACCAGCTAGAGACAAGCAACTTTTACTCACATTAATTGTAGGATTGTTATAGGATTAAAATGCCTTCAGTTTCAATGAGAAGTTAAGAAACTTGCAGATTTACTTTACAAAGGCCACTTGGGTGGCACGCACACACACAAAAAGGGCAGCTGTAGATTAAGGTTCTTGCCTAAACTTCTACACAGTGTAAGCAGTTAATACTTTTTATAGTTCTGTGTGAGGAAAGGTTAACTGGTCCATCTTGGGCTTTCTCTGGGAGAAAAGGGCATAGACACTGTCTTCTGCTGTTTCTGCCCTTCCACACCCTCAGCTGTTTGTAAAGGAACCATCTGAGGCATGCGCGTTATCCAGAGCAGCACCATCTTCAATGAAGTAGGTACTAAGACTCTGTTGAGGTGCAGCAGAAATGATCTGATCACTTGGTAGACAAGCATTAAGAGGAGGAAAGGGAGACGGTTTGCTTGTGAATCTAAAAGAGCAACTCCATTTGTAATGCAATGTGCACTTCTGATCTTAGGTCATATTGGACATGGCCCAGTATGAAAACATTGTTGTGAGGAGAGTATTGAAGAGCAATGCGGAGCTAGTGGCTAGATGCAAGGTCACCACCTTCCCTTCTGGCTTCCTGTATTCAAGCAAAGGCTCTTGCACACCCATCCCTCTGTGAGTTGCTGCTGGTATCCATAATCAACATACATATATGAGCTGCTTTTGCATAACAGTGTTCATGGTGCTTGTGTATATGATTTATAAGCTACATTCCTTCAAACCCCCATTGAGCAATTACTTATGTCTTCCTATTACACAGCCTGTGAACTCTGGGAATTGTTGATTTGTGAAGGGAATAGGGGTCTCCAATGACTCTCTGCACCATTCACAAACTACAGCTCCCAGGATTCTTTCGGGGGGAAGCCATGGCAGTTTTAAATGGTATAATACTGTTTTAAATGCATAGTGCAGAAGGGGCCTGTGTGTCTTGAGTTCTAAACTAAAAGAACCTAAATTCCATCATCTGAAGGAATTCAGTGGCCACTAAAGTTCAGCCACTAAAATCAATGATGTGCATCAGGAATTTTTGCAGGGGAAATACATGGTCCATATCATACTGCATATGCTGAATTGCATGTCAAATTGCAACCTGACAGGATCTGCTCTAGCCCTATAATTCTGCACAATTCAGTTTTTAGATAATGGGTGGTATACCTCATTCTGGGAGCAGATTTGGGCTTCCTTAAGACAAAATCCGAAACATTTTTGGCAGTGGTGCTGGAGATGTGTAGCTGTGTGCATAGGTGCATGTTGATGCTACACAATGGAGTGCCCTGCACTGTTTCTCTCTTGCATACCTTGAATGGGGTTGAACAGGTTTTATGGCAGCTGAACTGAAGAGGCTGCATGAAATGGGTTAGAACAAGGATGCCCACATGGTGACCTGCAGTTGCAACTGGAGTCAAACCCCCAACAGCCTCAGCATGGCCCATGGCATTGTAGCAAAGGGAGACCTCCTGCATCAGAAGGTCAGAATTGCCTGCCATCTTAGAGTAGAGTCTCCTCTCATATTTTACTTCCTTCACAGGGCAAACAATTCAAGATCCTTCTACACAGACTTCCTGCGGACACTACCTGGGGTCCAGAGAGAAATCATTGGCACTTCTAAGCCACCAATAGCAGAAACAAAGGCTACCCCTGACTCCTGGGAGGTAGCAGACAGGTAAGAAGCAAGAGCCATTTTAGTAGCCTCCCCTTTCTTCTGTTCTCACTGCATTTATGTAACACTGGTCATCCTTGACACTTGGTGAGCATTCAGTAGCTGATCAGGCACAGCTTTGGGAGCAGAAGGGAAGAAGGCCTTCTACTGAAGATGACTCTGTTAGTCCCTGAGCAGCAACCTGAGTTGTGGTCCAGGTGGTGCCAAAGTGGGCCCTGATTTGGTTCTTCAGAAGCCAGTTCCTGATTCCTGCAGGGTAGATCAGGAGTGGTATAGATTTCTAGGTAACTTCCAATAGATGGGCAAGGACTTCTGACTCCCAGCAGCAAAACCCAAATGCTCTCTTTACCATAAATGATGCTACGGAAATAGAAAAAAAGCTTAAGGAAACCAGGAACGGATTGTTCTGTGGAAGGGATGTGAACTCCATTCTGCTCTGGTCAGAGGCATACTAGGCTCCCTTGTGTCCTTGGCAAGGAGCTGCATTGGCGCCCCACCCCCTGTCCCTTGCGCCCTTGCCAAAGGAGCCAAGACAGAGTGGAGAGGTGCAATTTTTGCATCTCCCTAGGCCTGTGCCCTTGGCAGGGACCAACCTAGTCAACCCCTAGGTACGCCTCTGGCTCTGGTGCTCAAAAAACCAAATTTCAGGCCTAAAAATTCCTTAGGGTGTCTTTTGCACTAGGCTCCAGTTGATTCATCTCTGGTAAAAACACAGATGACCTCTGAAGTCTGCCCTCTTGTGATATAGATGATATGGCTGCTTCAATGATGAGGTTATCTTTCCACCCTCTTATCTGTCACAGGACACAGCTGTGCATGGCTGACCTGGAGTATGCGGTGCTTTGCAGCCTGCACAGAATTGAAGTAAGTTTAGCCAACTTCACTGAAGAGAGGCTCTCTGCATTGAAGCAGTATGTGCATATACTGGCCAAGGTAAGTTTTCTACATACAGTATATCCAGGCTTCTCTATTGTTGGTATAGTAGCGACTCCGTTTTTGAATGTTTTGCGAGATCTTTTAATTTTCTTTTGGGCTCTCTCATTTTCAAAAGTTCTCTGTGAGCGATTACTTGGTCCTTTGGGGCAGTAAATAAAAACTATGCTTGTCACATTTTATTTTATTTTTAAGCTATGTTTTCAGGAGGAAAACAGTTCCTGAAGTAGGCTGGTGGTGGCTTTTAGACATGGTCAAGTTTAAAACTTAACTGTGTAAGATTGTTCTTTTGCATTCCTGCATAATTTTGGCCTAGCCTTGTGATATTCCCTTAGCTAAAGGCAGATTTGTTTGAGAGGGGAAGTGGCGTTTATGTTTGAAACTCTGCAGTGGACGGTATCAGCAAGCAAACTTTTCCTAGTGTTGCTCTACACACAATTAAAACAAGCCAATTTCCCCGTTTCCTCTCCATCTGTTGTCCCACTCAGTCCATCCCCTGGTCAACCTGTCATTCCTCCAGTTCCCTTTCCCTCCCCCTCCCCCCCTCTCTCTCTCTCTGTCTTTCTGTCTTTCTGTCTTTCTGTCTGCCTGTCAGCAACCACATGCAGAATATAAATATCATAAATCTATCAGAGTTCCATCTCAGACTCAGAGTTTCCTACTTGGAAAAAAATCCAATTTTGAGAGTTTGTACCTGAAGTTGGATGTAAGGCTTTGAAGGAAGACATGGTGTGAATAGTAGAATGGTTCCTGCATACAATCTAGCAGTGGGGTTCCTCCCCCCCCAAAAAAAAGTTAATACTAGGAAGAGAATACAAAAGAACTATGGGAGTTTGGGCTAGACTAGAGAACAGTTTCCTGCTTGGTATGCTACTTAGACTGTTTGAAATGTGAGTCAGCATTCTAGAGGGAAGGCCTTAAACTACCTCCTCTGAAACAACGTGGTTTGATTAAAGGGAAGAGTTGTTGGGAACTTTAGAAGGGATTGTGAGCCTGTTCCTGGTTGTGGGCTGAGATCACAGAGCTATTGACTGAGTTGCCTGGAAAAAAATCACTAGGCAAAGAAATGGATTGCTGCTCTTCAGAGAAGGCTCCGTGAGCTCCTAATCCATCTTGAGCACGCTGAGCTTGCAAATCTGAGCAAATTAACCTGCAGAGAGAAGGAGAGAGAACAGAGGAAGAATAGCTCAGGTGGAGGTGTCTGTCTGCTGAACTACTGAAGAGAAAGCTGCATCGTGACACTGGAGTGGTTTTAACACTCTGTATTGTATCCCCATGCTGTGATGGCAAGCCATGTTTCAGATTGATTGATCTACTTAGAAGCTTTGAGCATCCAGGCTACTGAGCAACTGCCTGAATTACTGCAGCTGCTCACTTGCCAGAGACACCTGGAGGGAAAGAAAGGGTCCCTACTGCTCTAACGTAATTCTTCTTTGCTTAATGTGATGAATTAAACATATGGTTGATGCTATGCTTCTGGTGTGTGGGTTGCATGGCAAGGTGCCTGATTAAAAAAAAACCAACAGGGTTGGTGAGAATAACCCCTTGCAATGTATGAACCAAGTATTTGGGTAAAGCATGGAAGAAAGGACTGAATCTCTGGTTGTATTGTCTACCTTGCTTTGCCTGAGCAGACAGAGGTGCTCTTGGACCTCGTGTTGGAGATATCCAACTTTTGGTGCCAGGAGAGTCTTAACAGGAGTGAGGAAGGGCCATAGCTTAGCGCTAGAGCATCTGCTTTGCATGCAAAAGGTGCCAGGTTCAATCCCCAGCAACATTTATTTATTTAATTAATAATGGTGGGGGCATGACACTTTCAGCACCACGGACCACTGTATCATCCTGGGTTACCTCAGGTTACCTCAGGTGCCTTGTGTTTCTACCTGGAAGGTAGATTCCAAAAGGTGGTATTGGTGGAATAGTTAAATCCAAGGACTTAATCTGCTTTCTGATAATAGCAGCTCAAGACGGCTGATTGCTTAACCTTGGCTCCTTTGTAGCGGGAACAGGATTCCTGGTTCATACAATGTGTCAAACTGACATTAATTTAAAGTTAAATTGTGCCTTTGATCTCCTAGTACATACACCTACCTGGGTACAAGGGGAGTTTGGGGTTTGGAAAGAAAGAAAGAAAAACTAAGATTCTCAAGTACCTGAACTCTGTGTCCAGCCAAATTCTCCCTTGAGTGCAAGTGCATTGGAACTTCCAATTTGCTCTCTCATGCCCCTCCCCTGTCTGCCCAAGTGGGTTGGTAGAACCCCGAGAGCACATTGTAGGGGCAGGGGGCAAAGAGAGGAAGTCAAATTATGCAGGTTGACATCCTTGCTCTTTGGGGATGACTTGGTGGTGTACAACACAGTACTTTGTTTTTACATAGCCCTGCAGTATGTACACAGCTCAGCGAACAGCCTACAGAGCTTCACACACACACACACACACACACACACACACACACACACACACACCACTTTTCATTCAGTTCCATCACAGGTAGAAGTTTACTGGGCTCCTCTTATTAATCTTGTTTCCTATTGCTTTGTTTCAGTATTTTCCTGAGCGCTCTGCGGTCCACAACTACCTTCACAAACTGGAAGTGTGGCAGGAGTCCAACTTGTCAATAAATATTTCGCGGGATGAATGGATAGAAGCTTTAAAGGCTGCAAAAGAGGTACATGAACTAAACAAGGAGATTCTTTCCAGCCAAGTTGTGTCTATGGCATCTCTTCCCCCAACCCCATTTTCCAGAATTTCTAACTGAGTAGCTTTTAAACGTTTATCTTCAGAGAACTTTCCCCACACCACCATGTGCCAAGAAACTTCTATATCCTTGCTGTGGAATGTCCTCTGCAAGGTACAGGGGTTCTTGGGGGAATGTTCAATGGCAGCAGAAGCCTGTTTTGGACACATCTCCCATCTCAGCCAGCATAGTCAATCGTTAGGGATGATGGGAGTTGTAGTTGAAGGCACCAAATTGGCTTCACGTTCATGTGTGTCAGGTCCTGACCATCACTGAGACCATCACTGCCTGGACTGAGAGAAACATAGATTGTACCCAAAGAATATCTTCATAGACTTAGCTTATTCTAGTTGAGAAATATGTGGAGAGCTGTTCAATCTTCTAATTTTTTTTAATTCATCTTACTTATAGACACAAACAAAAATAAAAACCAGAGAAAAATGTTGTGGTGTCAAAATTTAAAGGATGGAAATTATATCCTGTGGGATGTGTGGGAAATTGCAGAGGCTAAAATAATTACACACAAAATTTGATGAATGAGAGAAATAGAGAAACTAGGAGATTTTATCTGAATTAGAATGATATGCATTCTCTGCCCCGCCCCATCACGTCTTCGACAGCTGCAAAAATGTGGAAATGACAAGAAAAAGAACAATAATACAAAATAAGGCAGTGAAAATAGCTACTTTCTCATACCTACTCCTGTAGTTGAATTGTTGCTTTTGGTTGTGTACATAGTCTTTTCCCCTTCCACAGGTTACCCTGTAAATTAAAAAGAAGGAATATAGATACGATTTAGCTACAAATATTATAAATGAGATTTTTCACTTTAAAGAACACACACACACACACACACACACACAGCATTATGCCCACGAACCACAAGTTAAGTGATCAACAGTGGCATTTATAATTTCTTTCCTTTTCGTTTTGATGCTTCAACAAGAACTGCTCAGTCGACATAATATATTGGAAGGCAGAAGAAAGGGCTAATGTTATGCATATTCTTTCCCTCTTCTTTCTGTTCTCTTCAGGATATTTTTCTTTTTTGCATCAGATTTCTTGACTCAACAATAAAAGCAAGAAAAAAACAATGTGCCAAGTGACACACACACAGAGAGAGAGAGAGAGAGAGAGAGAGAGAGAGAGAGAGAGAGAGAGAGGGAAGATGAGGAGTGATGACAAAGCTCACCCTCCACTATACTATTACATTAAAAGAGCTTCCTCATGCTTTTCAGGGTCTGAATGCCAGCTTTCCAGAGACTCCACACTGCGTGGGATGTCAAGGAAACATACCTGGGTTCGAAAGTTATTTATGCTCTCTCCGGATTATCTTCCACCTGCTGGCAGTGCAGGAAGCACTGAAAAGTGATGGGGCAAACCGTAAGCAAAGTTCCTTCTGTTTGGTTTTCCATATTGAAGCTCTAGCTAACCTCCAGGTACTGTTTGAGCTGTGGCAGCAGAGAGTGGCAAACCTGCAGCCTGTAGGGTAGATCAGACTCACAGAACCACTCCTAGTGGCCCACCAACCCTTTACCAAAATTGGGGAAGAGGAAAGCCCTCTTCTTATCTTGAAAAAGGGTCTCTGGTACTGTGCCATTACAACAAGCGGGGAAGGGGATCTGCCAGACACATGGCCTCCCCTCAGCCCTATTATTGCTTACCCAGAGGGGGGGGAAGGAGGTGGCAGAGAGGTCAGTGTGGTTGTGGGCACAGCAGAGGGAGCGTCCAATGGGCTTCTGCTGCTGTACTCCTACTGCACCAGGCTCCCATTGCCTTGTCCCTCCAGGTAAGCTCATGGCTGAAGGGAGGCCAGGTGCATGGCTCTGCCTCTTTTCCCTTCAGCCTAACAGAAATATTGTCCAGAATGGCAGGCAGGGAAAAGGTTCTGCAGTCATTTCCCTTGTGCTTCCCTCAGCTACAAAAAATAGTGTTTGGCAGTGTGGTGTGGACAATGCAGAAGTGAATTGATACAGAAATGAAGTACGTAACTGCTGAAGTCAACCATTGCTGTTCAAGAGTAGAGGTGGAAAAGCACTCACCACACATCTTGTTGCTCTTCTTATCTGCAGTGGCTGCAAAGTATTTGTCCTTGAGGAAAGTAAAGAGCCTGTTTCTGAATTCACCTTGCGAGGCCTAAGATGTTTTGTATGTGTGGTCAAGCCAATTTCCTCCACCACCACCTTACTGATCTGTGGTTCTCATGGTGACATCCTTGCCCTTTCTCTCTGTTCTGCCTTCCCTTAGCATCATCAGAAGTCTTTCCTGCAGCAAGAGAATTCATGACAAACTTCTATTTTTACTCACCGGCCGCAAAGCGCTTTGCAAGTTTGCCAGCAGAATTCATCACCGAAGTGAAGGACCAAGATGAGGCTATTTTTCAGCTGTGGTCAACCTTTACAGGTACGTCAAGCACCTCTGTTGTTTTCATTTCAGCAGCAGTTGAAGATATACCTCTTGAACTCAGGCTTTGGGGTTTTCTTTTTAGTGACTGTTTACAACATTCCCCTTTGTTTATCTTTTTTAGTTGCCTCCATCTGCCTCTGTTGCTTTGTTTTTAATATAATTACATATTGGACTTACTTAATGACAAAAATTAGTCTCTAGAGGTTGTAGCCAATGTTAATTCTACTCAGAGTAGACCATTGAAATTAATGGACCTAAGTTAATCATGTCCTTGAATAAAGGAGGGAGAAAGTAAAAGAAGGGCAAGATATTGAGTCACAGGTTTTATTGCTGCTGTCAGCATCTGTAGCCTCTGGAGAAACTGAGATCTTGGAAAGATAAACTAGAAAGGAGACTTATAAAGAATTGCTGAAAATATGAACCTACACTAATGCAGCTCTTCATAGAAACATAAACTTTCCATAGTTAAGATGTGTTTAAAGATATTAAATGTTCTTAACAACAGAGTCATCTTGATAATTAATCATTATTGACTCTCTCGGTTTGAAACAGTTACAAAATCTGACTGAAAAATGTGTACGTTTGCAGCAAAAGTCTTTGCCCATGTCTATTCTTCCTGGTTTCCTGTCTTCTCTTATAGCAACTCTTTCAGATTTTCCTTTAAGACTTTATCTCTCCTGTAATTTATTCAGGTACTTTTGCATATCATTGATGTCCTTTATGTTTGCAACAACTTGCTATGTATATATTCTTTAGATAGAAGGGTTATCCAAGAATACCCTACTTAAATTTCTCTCAGAATTTAATAGGTTTAATTTTTGCCTTGTTTTTACAGTATCAAAACCTGACTAGAGTTTTGTACACACTGTACAGAACTGCACTGCAAACCAGTTAAAATCTGAGTGTTGGCAGCTATCATTTTATTTACATCATTCTCTCTCTCTTCAAAATCAGATTTCTTCAAACTTTGTAAACTATGTCTCTGACTTGTGGCCCATCAGATGTGGACTAGAACTTGCATCATCCCTGGCTATTGTCTGTGCACGCCAGGGCTGATGGGAAGTGGAATCCAACAACATGTGGAGGGCCACAGGTTTCCCATCCCTATTTTTTTTTAAAAGGAAAGCAAACTCTTTCATTTGAAGAGTGCCACTCATCCACATAGTACAGGGGTGTCCAAACTTTTTTCAAAGAGGGCAAGATTTGATTGAAGTTGTTGTTGTTGTTGAGCTTTTTTTTAGGGATTTGACGGAGCAGATTACGCCCCCAGGCCAGACTTTAAACATACCAAACATAGTTTTACAAACAATTCAGTTTCAAGCAGTTTCAACTACAGAAGAATGTCCTTTTGTGCTTTGTGGTGGTAACATATTGAACTTCACTTTTGCTTTACATTGCATAGGTGCTGAAAGCAAGGACGACGAAATTCCCAGGACCCTGTGGCCTCCCCAAGACTTGTGTCCATCATGCAGTGAAATCGCAAATGAGAAAATTATGTGGAAAAAGGCAGCTGTTTTGAACTTCCTCAAGAAATATTTCTCAATGGACAACATTTCCTAGGGCTTCCCAAACCAACTCCTCAATGCTACCTTCAAACCAAAACCACACATAAACAAATTTACTCACACATAAACCATCCAAAGAAACAGGATACATATTGCTTGATTCCCTAAATGATAGAAGGCACTGACTACTGCACTTTTGGACTGCTGCTTTTACCTGAGCAAGGCAGCAAAAATAAGCAGACCTTCACAGAAGATCATCAAGAGCTGCTGAGGCTTTTGAGTTGGTGTGCAGCTACCTTGTGTGGCTGGTGAGCAACTAAACTGCATGCTGCAATATTTGCATAAGCAGTTCAGTAGCCTCAGGTTGTGACCTCCCTGTGTCCATCTAGGACAGAGCTTCACAACATGTAAGCATGTGTGTGCTTAGCCTTTGCACATCTATACAAAAGTATAAATTGTCAAGTGAGAAGTTGGCCACTTACTTCCACATGAACCTGCCCAGTGGTGAATAAAATATTCTGACGTTAATTGATGGGCATCTCTGTCATCTGAGATCCATTAGGTTCTGGTGATCAAGGAAACAGCCTTTTTAGTTATGCTGACACCACAGGCTAGAGAGAGTTCTTAAATTTTATAGTCTCTCCTTGGGAGCAGTTAGCTGGAAGCATTCTGATCACATATGGAGACATTTTACAGTCCTCCTCCAAGAATCAGAGGACAAAATATAACAACAACAGTAATAGTATTTTTTTTATTTGTATGCTGCCCATCTGACTGGGTTGCCCCAGCCACTCTGGGCGGCTCCCAACAGAATATTAAAAACACAATAAAATATCAAACATTAAAACCTTTCTTAAACAAGGCTGCTTTCAGGTGTCTTCTAAAAGTCAGATAGTTGTTTATTTCCTTGGCATCTGATGGGGGGCTATTCTACAGGGTAGGTGCCACTACCAAGAAGGCCCTCTGCCTAGTTTTTGTATATGTAGTTTTTCTATGGCCAATTTGGGAGCAGGAGCAAAATGGTACTTTTGAAATATGATTGGACAGAGAACACTGTAACTGGGGAAAAGTTGTTTTTTAAAAGAGTTGCATCCTGTCACTTTCTTGGCTCTGTTAGTTTGTTTTTTTCCCTCTGAAAAGACCATGACCAGCCCTATAAAAATTAAATATTATTTTACAGACCCACACACCCAACATTTTTTCTTCCATGGCTATTTTTCTATAACTTACTGAAAAGGCACTTGACAATAGAATTCATTAAAAAGAGCATCAACACATCTGCAGTATCCTTTGTGCTTTTAAATCTGAAACTAGGGTTTTGTATTCACAGCCAACCAATGACCCCTGTCTGCCAAGGGCAGTCAGCACACACTCTCCAATGAATTGTTCAGTTCCCATTATCCAAGGATTCAAGAGGCTTTTGGGGGTGGGGGGTTAAAGACTAAAAGAGCTCAAGAAGGATCCTGATAGTTGCTATAAATAGAAAAAAAAATGTGTTTGTGAGAGTGGGATATTGGGAAGCTTCTGCATAGACTCTTGTGATCTGCATAGACTCTTGAGATCTGAAAAGAAGGCATGATGTCAAATATTTGAAAAGTAGACAGACTCTGTGTTCCCCTTTACAAGTAAATTTCAGCATTAGGGGAGCATTGTTTATAAGCAGGAAAGTTTGTATCCTTTGGCACGGGACAAATCAGAAAGACACTCTGCTTGGAGACAAAAAAAGCCTCTTTAATGATGATATTTCTACTACAAGCTCTGGTCAGGATAGTGTAAAAATATTCTGTGCAAAAATACTCACTGCTTCAAGAAAGAATTCCCTCTCCAAATTCTTGTTTCCATAGTAGTGCTGTATTGCATAATCAATAGCACAATAAACAAAAAAATTAAGTATATTGATTGGGGAGGGTGTTTTAAATCCATGGTGGCCTTTTAATCCATGATGGCAAATTTTCATAAATTGGGCTTTCAGCCATTGAAACAACTACAATGGACAATGGACCATTTGGGGCTAATAGGTTTTGTATCCAACGAAATCCTACCTGCAGTGGACCCACTGAAATTAAGTCCATTAAGTTAGCCATTAATTTCTATTGAGTCTAATCTGAATAGGACCAAAGTTGGATACAACCTTAGGTGCCCTCTAGCATTTTGTTAGCCATGAAGAGAAGATTGCGATAATGTATAGATCACTATATCCTGAGAAAGGGGGCTTTTCAAAAGTCTGCTTCCATGCTGTCCCGTCTCTGCAGCACTGACATCCTTCACTCACTCTTAATGGAGAACCCAGTTCCTCAAACGTCTGTGGTTTTGGTACTGTCCTCCCCATGTTGTTGTTGTTTTAGAACTGATTCGTGGTTGCTATGCAATTGAAGCATCAGCCTGTCCAATGTAGGCTGGCCAAGTGCTGCTGATACATCTGACATTGGCATTTAAGCTGATGCCTTTCTGTATCATTGAAGCTGCCATCTTCTGGTTGTCTTGCCATCATACCTTCTGCAAAGGGGTTCCTGACATAGCTTAGTGGTAGAACATCTGCGTGGTTCAATCCCTGGCATCTCTAGGTAGGACTGAGAGGTAACGCTATGTGAAATCCTGGAGAAAACCAGCAGCAGCCTGTGTAGATTATATTGAGCGAGATTGACCAATTCCCTGGCTTTGAATAAGGCATCTTCCCTTGTTGCTATATTACTCTGAAACAATGGGAATGGAGCTGTAGGGTGATTTTTAAGCAAGCAAGGAAGGAAACCAAGTAACTAGAACCAACCACTGCAATTTCTGCTAACGCATAAAACCGATCTTCTATTTCACAATATCAGTTTCATATACAGTGGTACCTCGGGTTACATATGCTTCAGGTTACATACGCTTCAGGTTACAGACTCCGCTAACCCAGAAATAGTACTTCAGGTTAAGAACTTTGCTTCAGGATAAGAACAGAAATCGTGCTCCAGCAGCACGGTGGCAGCAGGAGGCCCTATTAGCTAAAGTGGTGCTTCAGGTTAAGAACAGTTTCAGGTTAAGAACGGACCTCCAGAATGAATTAAGTACTTAACCAGAGGTTCCACTGTAGTTTGAAACACACATGTGGACACAGAAACACGTTTTACCCCTCCTAATACTAAAAAAAATGTCTCTGCTATGTGCTAAGGACTCAGAAATCCTAACAGGTCTGAGAATGGTTTGTAGTGGTTAGGCAAGGAAGGTGCTTGGAGACCCCCTTTTCCTCTTTTTAGCAACACTCCACAGTTTATTACATCCAGAACATAAGAGCAGGTGAGATGCATTCAGCTCAAAAGAGGGCAGTGTAGCAATCCTGATGTCGCATTCCTTTCCCCTTCCCCTTGATAGTCATTACAATGGCATGTGAATGAGGAAAACAATGCAGAGTCCTAATTTAGTTTGACTGACACCAGAAGCCACCTGGTCCCCGAGAAAATCTGTCTACAACCATCTTCCAAATGCCAACAGCAGCAATGACAAGTTTGCTTCTGCTGCAAAGACTACAGGAGAGCTTTGATGAAAAGACTTATTAGCATGGGATAATTTGGTTCTCCTGAAGCACAGTGAAGCAATCTATGAGTGGTTTGCAAATGCTGGCTTAAGCCTCGGATCAGAGCTAAGCAGGTGAGGGATTATATCTCTTCCCAGGTAAATCTCACACATTAATGAGCGAGCAGCTCTTGCACCATCATGACAACCGTGCCCAATGTTAATCAAGATCCAAGCATGTACAGGAAGGAAAAGGGTGTTGAGGAAGCAGAATGACATGGCCAAGGCAAAATGATGATGCTGTAGCAAGAGGGATGAGGGAGATTAAAAGGCCAGTCTATGACCATTGCACAAATTCAAGGCTATCTATCCCAAAGCTATCCCTCTTGGATGGCTATACTGGTGGAAGTGCTTCAACTACTGATATTTCATTGCTAATTGATATTTTATTTTTTGGCTTTGCTGTCTGTAGCAAATGTTAGAAAGCCACAAAATAAACCATAAAATACTTCTTCTAGTCCAGATTTGTTAGCAAACTATTTCCCATATTTAAACTAGCTCTTCCTCCCACCAGTTTAAGCCCGTATTCTTATTACATCTCAGTTACCCACTCAGAATGCAGTTAACTCTATTTGGCTTTAAAAAGTATGTATATATTTGAAAAGATCAGCCATATTTCCTGGCTACTCTAGCCTTTGCTGGTGATGCCCGGTGCTTTTAAATGTACTTTCTGTCAGCTTTCCTCCCCCTGCCACAAATTATAACACTTGTATAATAATATTCAGTACTTTTCCTAAGAACTAAATTCTTGTGACACATCAATAGTCATAAGCCAGTGCTAACACTCCCTCTTACAGATGTCTTCAGGCTGCTCTATAAATTAATGGCTGTGCTAAGTTTAAATCCCCCCTCTCACATATACTACTACTTTAGTCTAGTTCTCTAATTAATGTACCCCAACAGATTCAAGGGTAAGTTAAAATGAAAAGGCCTTAAGCACTGAAACCAACAGACCAGATCAAAATGAGTGAATAGAAGACCTGTGCAGTGTTCCCAATTGGAGGCAGTGAGATGAAAAGGAAAAAGAGAACCTAGGAACTGAGCAGAACATGGAAGAAAGTCAGGGCTCATTGAGGCAACTCCAATTTCAGGGATGGTCTTGCCATGGGGCTCTTTTGGGGACTCAGGTGGGCAATAAAGGAAATACCAAGTTGCACTTTAACAGGAGTTATTTACTATATACAATACAAAGCATAAAGCTTAAGTTACCACTCTGCTTCACACCACACTGTATTAATACTTACGCACAGAGGTTGATAATTTAGATTATGACTTGGCAGTGTCGGCAATGTCATTTTTGCCATTTTCCCATAAAAATAGCTCAAAAACAGCATTATTTTTTTAGTGATTTTGCCCAAAAAGCTCAACATTTCTGTCCGGATTTTCACTGTTTGAAATATGGCAGCCCTGGATTATGAAGATGTGTTAACAATATGACTGAAGTGAAGCAACGTGGATGCAACCAAGAGACTGGCTCAGCAGTTTGTTGTGCTAAGCCACAAATCAACCAATTTCTTAGCCGAACCAACTGACTTTGCCCAAGAGCTCTTAGTGCAGTGAAGAGACACAAGAGTCCAAGCCTGCCCTTCCTTTCAGAGCAAGCTGGGGCTGGATTCAGAAAGGTGATGGACTATACAAGCCCCTGTCAACAATCCTCGCAGATGCTCCCCATACTTGCCATGAACTGCTTCCTTGCAGCTTTTTAACATGTGCCCAAAGTTCCACTTCATTTCTACAAACGTGTGAAATATTAAATGTAGCTAAGAGACGTACAATTTCAAATATTTGTGCAGATGTGTATATTGTTGAACATTTCTATAAAGTACAACTGTAGGGTTTTTCAAAACTATCTTGGTGTTCTGAAGAGTTTTATGAATTGCCTTCATATCTTGTGTCGTATATTACCAACTGCTTGCTATACCATGCTCAAAGAAAAGAATTATTTAAATTGGCTGCATATCTGTGTGTACAGATTTGCAATACCACACATTCTGCAATATTTGAAAATTATCATTTTGCATTAGTCAATAATATAGTATAAATTTGATGCTTTGTGAAAAAAGAGCACCATTCTTATATCGGTCACTGTTATGTCGTGCCATGTGTATCCTCACACCAGTATAACATGCCTCCACATCTGAACATGATCATTATTAATCAGTCCACAAATAAGTTTTGTGGACAAGTGCACTATTGTGAAAATTTGAGCTCTGCACTCCAAGAGGCTCCAAAGCTTAAGCTTAATAATTAAAATAAGGCAGTATAAGGAGAGGTTCCACCTTCCACCTTCCAGTAAAGGGTCCAGCAGAGAATGATTCTGTCAACAATGAATGCTTCTTGAAGGAGAGGAAGGGGAGCAAGTGATTTGGCCTGGCATCTGCAGCCCCTACCTGCGTTCAGCTCCTTTTTCTTTCATCTTCATTAAGCAGCTTCTCCCAGTCCTAAAAAGTTTTCATTTTCAAAGCAGTCCGCTCATCTTTTTCCCTTTAGTTTGCCACAGTCATCCCAAGTCGAAAGGGAAATTAGCAGAGAGCCCTAAACAAGTTGGACAGCTGTTTATTATCATCAGGACAGCAGGTCTTAAAGGTGTCACTTATGATACCCGAGTAGTAGATCAGCTGTCAATAAATCCTCCAACCCAAACAAATTCACAGCTCCCTTTTGGAATTAAATCTCAATGCCAAGTCTCCCGCTGGCACCTTCCCCAGAAGGATTTAACCCTTTCTTACACAAACCCCAGACCTGTTTTTTTATTCCCAAGCTTCTGCAAAGAATATTGGATCCCCTCCCCTCCCTACACAGAGATCTGTTTGGGGAAAGGCTAAGAATGTTTCAAGGAGTATATAAGTAGCCCTCTCAGTCAGGATGAAACAGTCCTGATGTGCGATGCATGGCTTGCGGTCTCTTGGGCTAGCAACCAGCTTTAGTTTTTGAAACGCTGCATCTTTAAAAAAAAAATAATGAGAGAGGATCCCGGCTAGCTCGCCTGCTGCAGTTGCAGTCCAACAATGTTGAGCGTCACGGGGAGCAGCATAAATAGCAGGCATAAGTGAATGCAAGGATTGGGAGGGCACACATTTCAAACATACTTAGTGAGGTTTCTCGCTCTCTCACTCTCTTTCACACAGTCATCCCAGATGCTCTGAGCACTGGGTTTTGCACCGTTTCCTCGTGTCTAGGAAGATCCTCTGGAGACATTTTCACCAAGCCACCCATTATTTATTTACTCCACTCACGCAAGAAGAAACTTCATCAGCTGGAATTTCACAGAAGTCAGGTTTGGATCTGGAATTTCCATTTCTGGATGGGATTTATTTATCTCTCTGGGGCAACTCCTTGAAATGTGTGTGCTGGTCACCTGAGATGAAAGATGTAACTGAAGGTCAGGAAGGATAGTTCTTATTTTTTAATGCCTCTGAGGGCTGCATTATGCATTGGCAGTTGATATCAAAATGCAAACATGGTATGTATGTGTTTGTGTGTGCCTGTGCCTCATTTTTGACATGCTGATGAAAATCGAGTCTTTTTCTCTTCTTCCTACCCTCAGCTCAGGAGGATCTTTTGTGTTTTCTCATTGTTAGGAAGGTATGTTATCGTCTGGGTGTTTTTAGCCTGTTTCCAAACTGAGCACACATCAAGATGTACTTTAGAAGTAGCATCTTTGTGCAACTAGGGCTGATATCTTGGGTCAATTTAGAAGTGTTATTATTATATGTCACTGGATTGAATGTGCAGCTTTTTCATTCGTGTGTGTGTGTGCGTGCGCGTGGAAGAGGAATTTGACTCCAATGGGATATTTCACCATCAAAACAAATACCAGTTTCAGAAGAAGGATTTTCCTCAGCACTGCAGCAGGGGAGGAAACAGTTACATCCCCCTTCCATACCTGCTATGATACTGATAATAGCTCCCCAGCCAATGCTATGTGCATTTTGTCAAAGCTGCAAGTTGAATGCAAAGTAGGGCTACATTACAGGTAAAAGGCATAGGACTAGGCTGCCTGAATCCTTGGAGTAGTACTATATGAATCAAAGCAAACGGGCTGTCTCAGTCTTTTTGTCTATGAGTGCATTGATCTAATTTGCCTGAAGTGCCTCACAGACCTGTTCTTTGATGAAGTCTGAACTGCTTGTGTTAAGGATAGAGGAACTTTAGAAGTGTGTGGTCCCCAAGAGAGGCAAACAAGATAATTTGAATCCCTCCTTCCACATCTGTTAAGAAGCAAGCCTCAGTTTAAAATGTTACCCTTTACCAAGTCTGGACAAAAATGCCCCCTGCTGTGTTGCATTGCTTTGTAACATAAGGAATTGTGCTGGGCGCTGGGCGACAGATCTGTGCTCAAGCCAGGCTGGTGACACTTTCAACACCTGCTGTCTCCAGCACAGATATTTTCCTTCATGGCAAAAGCCTGAAAGGACTTTGTTATCATTTGTTCCTCAGAAATATTAACAAAATATATTAATGGTTCCCCTCCCCTCCAAATCAGTAGAGAGTGTGAGGAGGAGCGAATTTGTCTTGGAGGTCTGTCAAAACTTCATGCATGATCCTATATTTTTGTGACCTGTTTTCAGCTTTCTCAGGAAACATTGTTAAGAAATGCAAAAACAAACATTGGGCAGTACAGACCATTTCAAAAAATCACTTATTATTGCCTACCTTTATGTGAACTGGACCTAAATGTGAACTTGGGGTGAGTTCAAAAATTTTAAAATCCTTTCTTTCTCCAAGCAAGCTTGTCCCATTTATGTACAACCAGGATGGGGAACCTGTGTCTCTCCAGATGTGGTTGGACTCCATTGATGATGGCCAATGGTCAGGGATCATGGGAGTTGGAATCGAACAACATCTGGAGGGCCACAGGTTCTCCACCCCTGATGTACAAGATCATGGGGGGAAACATGGTTTGCACTGGCGACGTGTTCTCTCTGTGCTAAATTGCTGTGGTCGCAGTGGCTCCCTACAAAAATCCAACTATGCGGTTGCAGAAATGACTTGGTGTCAATTGTGCACGGTATGTTTCTACTGGTAATTCCTATGTGAAAGGGCTCAATAAACATGCCTTCAGAAATCCACAATGCACAGCAGCCTTTTTCCTCTTCCTGCTCATTGCCTGTTTGCACTGGCTGAGCATCTCCTACATCAAACACCCCTCCACCCTTAAACACGCTCACATTTCGTAGGTTGCCAGGATTGGGCACCAAACAGCTCATCTCTCAAAAGAAGCAAGGTGCAAAGAGCTTCTCTCTGTGAGTGGTGGTGGCTGGTATAGGTGCCTTTCCCTGCTGCCTACAGATAGGGGGCAGGTGATGAGACAGGTCATTTTTTATTTTCCTGCTCTTTCAGGTGTGACAGCCATTAATGCCGTCCCGCGGCAGCCATCTGATGTTGTATCCTGCCCCACATGGCATCCATTTTTGTGTTATACCATGTCCCGCAGCATTCATTTTGTGAGTCTACCTTACACCATCTCAAAATTCCAAATGTGCCCACAGAAGACCCCTGCTGTTTGGGGTGAACATGGAAATCACTTTCGCTGTACAAGATCACTGGTATATTGTCATCTAACATCCTGCTTCCCACCATGCCAAACCTGATGGCCACATGGCAATGGCCCTCCCCTGTTGTTCTTCTGAGCAGCCCATCTAATTCTGGAGGCTGACAAGACTTCTTTTCTAGTGTTTGTCACTTTGACACCCTTCTGAAACCATCACCCAACCTTGTGGCAGTAGCCAGTCCCACAAATCAACTTCATACAGTGGGCAACAAATTGGTGAAATTCTTTGCCACAAGGTAAGATGAGGGACTCTTGCTGAGAGGGCTTTAAGAGAAGACTGTGGAGGTTGAGTTGTAAGAGAACCCCAGGTGCACACTTCTGCCAGTGCACCATTACCAGCCAAAGCATCAGAAACTCTTGACTGGGTCCCAACCAATGTTTCCTATTTTTTAAAAAAGATAGAAAACAAATCAGTACACATAGGTTTCGGAAATGATGGTTCAACATGAGAATGTTGTGCTGAGATGAACCACTGAGTAGCAGCATGCCCGCGATTGCCACCTCATCCCAAACTGATGACAAGCCTGGAAGTTAGCCTGGGCTCATTGAAAATGGAGGCTGAGTCATGTGGCCATTTCTTTAGCCACATAGAAATACAATTCATTATTGGTGATTCATTATTGAAGAGTGTGAACAGTTTACCAAAGGCTGTTGGGGTTCAATTTAGTAAAATGTATTCTTCGTCTATAGAGCCAGGGTGGTTGCCTTATGTTGTTGCTGGTTTTTTGCAAGAGTTGCATTCATCCTTGGCCAACACTCTGGTGTCTGAATGCCAGCAGTAGGTGTGACTATCCCACATTCTTGCATGTGCACATGTATACCCGTTTGACAAAAGACATGCACACACACACACAAGTTCCCCCTCCTCAGCTGATCTGTGCAGATTAACAGAAGAAAGGGTTCTCACCTGCCTCATCAAATGACTGGCCTGATGACCAGTGGGTTGGTTTACATCCCCATCGCAGTGCTGGGCTAAGCAGGAAAAAATATTAATAATCCTGGGGAGAGTGGAGAGGTTTAAATCTCTCTGCCTAGCACAGCAGTCTAATGGGGATGCAAATCATCCCCTACCAGCTCATCAGATCAATCATTTGTCGTCTGGGGAGGAGACAATAAGCCCCCTCCTTTCAACTGATGGGGACAAAAATCCCCCCTCCCTGCTGATTACATTATACATTATACAACATTAATAGTAGTAAGGTAAAGGTAAAAGGACCCCTGACCATTAGGTCCAGTCTTGGACAACTCTGGGGTTGTGGCGCTCATCTCGCTTTCCTGGCTGAGGGAGCCGGCATACAGCTTCCAGGTCATGTGGCCAGCATGACTAAGCTGCTTCTGGTGAACCAGAGCAGCGCATGGAAATGCCGTTTACCTTCCCGCCGGAGCGGTACCTATTCATTTACTTGCACTCTGACGTGCTTTCAAACTGCTAGGTTGGCAGGAGCAGGGACTGAGCAACGGGAGCTCACCCCATCGTGGGGATTTGAACCGCCAGCCTTCTGATCGGCAAGTCCTAGGCTCTGTGGTTTAACCCACAGCACCACCCACATCCCATTATTAGTAGTAGCATTACTATTATTATTAAAGTTTGTATACCACTCTTCATCCAAAGATCACAACATATAAATACAATTGATGAGGGTCTGATGAGCAGAGGGTGGGTGGTTTTTATCTCCAGGAGAGCACAGTGAGCCATGTTTATTATAATGTTTTCCCTCTTGCCATCACCATAAAGTTGCTTGGGTCTTGGAGGACCAGAAACATTTGCCCAGGGGGAGCCACCCCTGCTATAGGACACCTTTGGCACCTTGGACAGTGCACATTTCTGTACTCTGCTGGTGGCACCAAAGGCATCTAAGGTAGCAAATCTCTCGTTCTACGAATGCAGATAGTTGGACTAGCTGTTCAGAAAATCAGAATGAGAAGGGGCCAAATTCCCAAGTAGCTAACAAAACTCAGGCTGCCTGCCAGTTTGTAACCCTGTCACTTATCCAGACTCACAGTCTAGACTGCAGTTGAAACTTCCACCTTTGCAGCCCTCCTGTTCTATGATTCTCCCTACCCTAACACTGTTTCTTCATGTCCTTTCTCTAGAATAAACCACTTGGTGTAAACTTCGGGGAAGCTGCCTCTGCTTCGGCACAAGCAATAAAAGCTGAAAAATGAAGCCTGCTTTGCCCTCCTTATGGTGTCTGGAATACCCAGCTGAGAAGAACTCACTTTGCACTGTTCATGGGCTGCTGAGTTAGATCATTTAAGAGGATGGAGGACACCGTCTCCTCAACAGTGAAGGTGGGCACAGATAAGGGCAACCTACTCAGAAGCAACCCCAACATTTCCTACAATACAACCTGGGACGGGGCCTCCACAGAGGACTTCATAGCCACCTGCACCATCGGGACTATCCTCTCCATCATGTGCGTTATTGGAGTGACAGGCAACATCTACACCTTAGTGGTGATGTGCCATTATCTGAGATACTCTGCCTCTATGTACATCTACATCATCAACCTTGCCCTAGCGGACCTACTCTACCTTCTCACCATCCCTTTCATTGTCGGGACATATTTCACCAGGGGATGGTACTTTGGAGAAGCTGGGTGCCGGATCCTTTTCAGCTTGGATTTCCTCACCATGCACACCAGTATTTTCACCTTGATGGTGATGAGCACAGAGAGATACCTGGCAGTGCTGAAGCCCCTGGACACCGTGAAAAGGTCCAAGAGCTACCGGAAAGCCATTGCCGTCATCATCTGGGTTGTGTCTCTGCTCCTCACCCTCCCAATGCTCATCATGATCCAGCTTGTAAGAGAGGACAAGAACATCTGCCTCCCTACCTGGAGCAAATTGTCCTACAAGATCTACATCACCATCCTCTTCTGTACCAGCATTGTGGGTCCCGGGGTTGTCATCGGGTATCTTTACATCCGGCTGGCAAGGACTTACTGGGTGTCCCAAACGACTTCTTTGAAAGAGACCAAGAGGCTGCCCAACCAAAAAGTGCTGTACTTGATCTTCACTATCGTGCTGGTCTTCTGGGCCTGCTTCCTGCCTTTCTGGATCTGGCACCTCCTCTCCCAATACATCGACCCCCTCCCAGTGTCTCACAATGCCACCAGGAACATCAACTACCTGACCACGTGCCTGACTTACAGCAACAGCTGCATCAACCCTTTCCTCTACACCTTGCTGACCAAAAACTACAAAGAGTACTTGAGGAACAGGCAGCGATCCTTTAACAGCAGCGGCAGCTACTTCCAGAGGAGAAGCAGGTTCCAGAGGATCTCTGGGAGATCGTGGTCCACAAGCAGCCAGCACTACACAGAGACCTTTGTGCTCCCTCCCATTCCTGGGGGAAACAGCAGTCCCTGAAGGGGGGGCGACACCTCCAAGCACTGGCTATCCTCATGGGAGCCTGGACTGAGAGGCTGCTGTGTTGTCAAATGGCAAAAGCAGAGAAGCAGGGAACCACCAAAGGTGGCATTCAACTAAAATGTTCCATCAGCACAAGGATCACTGCTTGCATAGTAGGTCTTTCCCACTTCTCCTCCCCCAGAGGTTTGGTGGAACCCCTAGAACAGATCTAGGGGGTGTGCATGGGGAGGAGGAAAACACTAAAAAAAAAATCCTTGTGCTGACAGAAGATTCACTTAGTGCTCCATTGAATGCAATGCAAAGTATCAAATGGATATCATAAAATAGACATGTCCTGACTTAAGGGTATGATCTTCTAGCAGGGGTGCCAACTTCAAAAAAATATTGGAGGTGCCCAGGTAAACCCTGCCCCTCACAATCAATCACAAGACACAGTGTGTGTGCACCATTTGAATGGCAATGCCCATCAACTTGGGGGAGGGGCTCAAATATTTTATTGGAGGAGCCGATGGGACCTTCGCCCCTAGGAGTTGCCTCTTATGTCTCCTAGAGTTCCCAATCCACTGCTTTTTGCCTTAGATGTAACTTTGGGTGAACTCACTCAATCACAAAAAACGTGTAATACACCCCAACTATCCCATGATGTGTCAACTTAAATTATTGAACCAATGTTTGTCAAAAGTTTTTTTTATTATTATTACTGTTGTTTTGAAGTATATCACCCAAGCAGTTGTTTGGGGAAATAAGTGAAATCAATAAAGAACTAAGACTTCAGTTTGTGATCATGTGTGTCTTGTTGCGGTTGAGAACCAACAGAGCCGTTGAGTTTGGGGAAAATGGTATTGAGTACATTGAGGCTAGTTTCAGGTTTGGATACATGATACTTCTCTTACTCTGTTTAGCTGCCCTGCTACTACCTCACCCACACACCCAAAGAGGTTCCTCAGCTTCCATAGCTAGCTGTCAGTACTAAGTGTCCATGTAAACATGGTTAATCAGTCACACAAAGCCATATTTGAAGTTAAAGAATAGCAGAAACCTGGTAAAATAATTTTCTAGCCTGAAGCTACAGCTGTCAGTCACAAACTACACTGCCGCCACCGCCTCCCTGCCCCCCACACTCCTGGTATTTCTCTTTTATGGGCTAGCTCAGGGGGATGTAGAATGTATGAGCTGAAAATGGTTTCTTCGCCATAACTCACTTTAAAGAACTGGAAATATGAACTGCAGTCCCAGTCGGTGAAATGTTCACTGCACAGTCACTGGAGCCTGACAAAAGAGATGCCTGCCTCCTTGTCTGCGGAGATGAATAGCTTGGATAAAAGCATTGCAAAATAATTATTGCACCTTATCAGTTGGTTATTTCTGGTAAAATGAATCTACTTTCAAACATCTAAGACTGTGCCTTTACTTTCTCATGCTTTCCCCCAGAATATAAAAGGCAGGAAAGTCAGCATGTCACCTCTGCTTTTCAGTTCTTTGTGGGACAGAATGAAGAAGGGTGCTCCGTTGTATTCACACAGTGTGTGCAGGTGAATGTATGTATGTTTATGTGTGTTTAACCAGGAATAAGAGTGTTGGACAGTGACCCTATATACACTTCTTTGGGAGTAAGTCCCACCAAACTCAATAGGGCTTACTTCTGAGTAGACACTTAGGAGCAGAATTGCAGTATCGTTCATCATTTCTCTCTATACGTCTTCTCCACACAAATGATCTCTTGCAAAAGATACCGCCCCCCCCCATGAATAAGACTGCTTTGGATTATGAACAGCAGGGGGAACATTCCCAGCAAGTTCCAAAGTCAACAAATGCAGCAAGGTTGTAGTAAAAACACTAACTTGGAGAAGCATCACAACCTCCCTATTACAAGAACTCCTTATAACAGGGGATTCAAAACTGGGGTCCATGAGCTTCATTCAGAAGGGCCAATTCTGAGGAATTCAGATTGCGATACCATAAAATGAAATCTAAGGAGGGGACGGGGAGGAAGAAGCAGTGGAGATACTATTAATGTAGATCTAGCACACCGCATTACAAATCCTGCAATGGGCAGAAAGGTCATTTAAGCTGTCTGCCAAGACCCTCAGCAATTTTCAAGTGGCTCATGGGGTGAAAGGTTTGGGAGCCACTGTCACATTGGTTTCAATGCACACCTCTTTCCTCTGTGATCAGGCATTTGAGTCTCACATCCTTGTCCATAGTCCTGTGGAGGAATGCCAAGGAACAGAAGTGAAGGTCAAGTTAAGAATATCAAGAATGAAGGACTGCATTTCTTATAGTGTGGGGTCTTTTTTTAAGTAAATGAGAAAAGAGATCCAAAAGAATTTTCAAACAATCTGTCTGGATGCTACAGGCTCTTTAACAGCATAACATGAGTTCCTCAATGCATATTGCTTAACATTGCAAACCCCATACTACTGGGTTTACTAAGCTGAAGCTCCATATTTTAGGCCTTGAATACTGAAATAATAAGAAACTCTCCTTAAGTATTCAAAGAATATGTTTCCCACAGGTTATGTTTCCCACTAAGACCACATAACACCGGTCTTAAAGACCTACATTGGCTCCCAGTATGTTTCCAAGCACAATTCAAAGTGTTGGTGCTGACCTTTAAAGCCCTAAACGGCCTCGGCCCACTATACCTGAAGGAGCGTCTCCACCATTGTTCAACCCAGACACTGAGGTCCAGCTCCGAGGGCCTTCTGGCCGTTCCTTCACTTCGAGAAGCGAAGTTATAGGGAACCAGGCAGAGGGCCTTCTCAGTAATGGTGCCCACCCTGTGGAATGTCCTCCCATCAGATGTCAAGGATATAAACAACTATATGACATTTAGAAGACATCTGAAGGCAGCCCTGTTTAGGGAAGTTTTTAATGACTGGTGTTTTAATGTATTTTTAATCTTTTGCTGGAAACCCAGCCAGATGGGCAGGGTAGAAATATATAATAATAATAATAATAATAATAATAATAATAATAATAATAAACCCTACCAGAAGCCACACACTTGGAATTAACAGAAGGAGCAACTTCTAGGCACAGAATGCGTAGTCTCAATCAGGCTGGGGAGCTCACCTATCTCATTTAGACACTGAGTGTGCAGGCTTCAAAATGACCAAAAGGGTGGATAGCCATCTGGCTTGATCACATTACTTCCACAGTTTAGCTTCAAGTGATCTCAGCCCATATTTTCTGAGCTTTGTTTATGCCAAAATACACTGTTATGCCCTCAATATTTTTTTTTTGTTCAGCTTCCTGTGCCAAAGAGTTGTTGAGACCAATAAATCAAGAACAGGCAGTATTTTCCAAACCTAATTGCTGCATCTAGGATTTCTTTAGAGTCACTGGTACTCTGTTCTCGAGTAAGGGATTTGTTTTGCTCCATGATTAGAACTGCAGATAGCAATGCAAAGGATGTCTAAGCCCTTACAGCGATTGCAGGCAAGAGAGGATAACAGATGAAGAATTGTTCAGTCTTAAAACTGGTCACTAGGTATTTTCACCAGGTGTTTCACTTTGTCGAATTTGGAACAATGCATTTCTGAGTTATCCCACTGCCAACAAGGAGAGAAGAATCATCCAAGTATCAGTAGGTCCATAGACTAGAAGAAATACTGTAAACGTTACGAGAGCAGCTGAGCACTACCCACTTTCTCCTCGCCTATCTCTGAAGTTCTGCTGGCTTCTGGGAATGTTTTCATTACTCCAGTTTCAGGCTGGCCTAACTGAGGCTCCTGATGATTGGCCCCCTCCAGGGAACCATGGGACTTAGGATTGTAAATCTCTAGGTGTCCCATCCTGCATAATAATAATAATAATAATAATAATAATAATAATAATAATAATGTGGTACCTTGGTTCTCGAACTTAATCCATTTCGGAAGTCCGTTTGACTCCTGAAACCATTCGAAAACCAAGGTACGGCTTCCAATTGGCTGCAGGAGCTTCCTGCAGTCAAGCGGAAGCCACGTCGGATGTTCGGCTTCCAAAAAATGTTCACAAACCAGAACACTTACTTTCGGGTTTGCGGCGTTCAAGTACCAAGGTGTTCGAGAACCAAGGCACAACTGTAATAATAGCCTCCCTAATGTCAACAATGTTACAACAATTAAAACACAACAGTAATATAAAAATGAAATACTGCACAATATTAAAAACAGTGTAAAAAAACCTTTAAATGCCTTATGTGGGGGGCCTTTGTAATGGCTGCTGTGGACAGAGCTGGGGCTTCTGCTACAGCAGAGGTCACAGCAGCTGCACTTCTCTCTGCCAGCAACCCTCGACCACCCCACCTTTAGCACTTTAGTTAATAGTTAAAATGCTTATTTGTAAAATACTCATCCATCTACCATGCCTCAACATGAGCTCATTTAAAAGCTATCTTTTTAAAATCGAATGATGACCTGGTTACCAAACAGTAACACTAATAAATAAGTGCCGGTGACAAAACTAAAGAGCAACTAAAGAGGCACAACTGTATTTGTTCTGTGTACTGTGTACAGTTTTCACAGCAGTAAGTGCTGTAGAGTGTGGGAGGAAATTCACATGTCTTGCAAAAATGCAGTGGGAGAGAGGTCCAAAGTCCACGGCAGCAAGCAAGGCTGTTTAGAGAATTGGCTCCCTTTCGTATTGTACTTCTTCATATTAGCAAACGAAGGGATACCTTTGACCAACTGCTGCATAGTGGTTGGAATTAGGCATGCTGGATCCAAAGCTGTTCCAGGATGGATCCATCTGAGGCCCTTCTGCCGCACCAGCCAGCAGCTTGCACAGCAAAAAAGCCACACCCCAAACTTGCACCCTGACAAACAGAAGCAGGCAGGGCTCTGGATGCAGCAATGGCTTTGCTGCTTGGATTGGCCTGACCCCTTGCAAGCATTGCTCTGTTATGTTGCATGGGTTTTCACACTGTAAGTCAGGGTTGAATTTAGTTGAGTTTGTAAGTTTCCATTTAATGCTATTTCTGTACTGTGTGGGACACCATGTTCCAGTTTTTGCTGGGGGCAAATGTTATTATTATTTATTAAATTTCTATACCACCCTTCATCCAAGGATCACAGGAAGGTTTACAATATAAAAACACAAAAATACATAGCATAGTAACAAACAAAAACAATATCCCCACAATATTGTTTAACAATAACATTATTGGAAAAATAAATTGCTCTGTTAGGTCAATATTTCTGGTACCTGGGATGTTAATGCAGGCTGCAGTTCTAAGCACCCTTATCAGTGAGTAATGTTCTCTTGAGAGAAATGGAACTTACTCCTGAGTAAATATGCTTTGGATTGTGCTGTTAGTCAAGTCACTAAAAAGTTTAATTGGATTATCATTTCTAGAAACAGAGTTCTGATGTGCCTAATGTTGTTTTCAGATTTTGTGAAAAATTGTTAAAGTTTAGATCTTATTTAAGTTTATATTGCAATCCACTGATGCTCCAGAACCTCAGACTGGATGTTATACAGACAACTGAACCTTCTGTTTAGCAGCACTGCGATAATTTTTACAATTCCCTGAGCTGGCAAATAAGATGCTGACATGATTTTACGCATCTAGTGTTTTGGGAATATTCCCAAAACACTAGATGAGTAAAATCATATCAGTGATTTTTTATTTATTCCCAAAACACTGAATGAGTAAAATCCTCCTTCGTTGCATTCAAAAGCACTCACCTCACTTTTAGAATAATTAGTATACAGTGAATTCTTTTTGCAAAACAGAGTTGCTAGCAGCCTACTACATAAACCCACCTGAGTGTAAGGGAATACAAAAAAATGTCATCTGCAAAAACAAATGTAGATAGTTTTCTTTTCTCTATAATAGGGAGGGGGGAGGAACTTGTCACCACTGAGCTCCACAACAATTTCATAGAATCACAGAGCTACTGTATAGATTTGGAAGGGACTGCCATTCCACACACCCCTCTCTATTGTCTGTCCAGAGAAGCTAGAGTTCCAGCCAGGAAAAAGCACTTAACAGAGGCTACAATGCAAAGCCAATGAGAGGTGTGGCCTGAAGAAAGTAGGTGTGGTCTGAGCAGGATCCCAAGGGTCAGATAAAGAGGCCTGCATTTGGCCCTTGGCCTGAGGTTCCCCACCCCTGAATTAAAGAGAAATAAGATCTATAACTGCCTATCTTTTAAGCATACATCTATTTTGGCCCTTACTAAACATGAAGCAGGGTAGCTGTGTTCAGCCCACTTTGTTCAACAATAAACCTTAATAAGGCTAGATTAATGCTCCAGTGCTTGGATCAGGGACACAGCCTGCCTGGAACTAAAATTAACAAATAACAAAACGGAGCAGAGATCAATTTGCTGGCATTTCCCATTGGAGCTCTTTGGCATCTTAAAATAACACAACAGCAAAAGGAGAAGTCTCCAGAGAAACCGTTGCTTCTCCAGCGGAAAAGTAATTTTCCCATGCCAAATTTTCTACTGATGGGACGGAGTGTCACCATATGATCAGGAATAGAATTTACATGCTTTGTAATGATAGAATGCTGAAATAGCCATTCACCCAGTCCGACTTTGCATGCATCATTGTGGGCCCCACTGACACCATCCCTACCTTCAGCTACAATAACCACTGCAACATCCTGGAAACTGGTTCTACCAGCATCCATCTGCAAGTGACAGGGGGTCATTTCATAAACAAGGTTTGCTCGGGTAATTTTGGTACCCACAGCAGAACATCCAAATGGAATCCCAACCACCCTGATCTCTGCCATAAATGCGAGTCAGACTCCAACAGGGAACTCCACTGAAATGAATAGGAGCTGCATGTGTGCATGTGTGTGAATGTGTGCACATGCACACACACAATTTGGGGGGTCATTTTTAAGGGTTTGCATTTGCACACAGGAAATGACTAGGAAATGATGTCCAAGAGTCAGCAAGGGTTTTGGGCTAAAAACTAAGATTTTTTTCAGCTCATGTGGATTGCATATGGACCTCACTCAGGAAAGTAACACTTAGCTGGCTAGCACAGACCAGGAGATACCACAAAGGTCATTATAGTGATGGCATTTGCTGAAGAACGTTATTATATTAAGGAAATCCCTGGTCCCTTTCCATCATCTCCATGGCACGCTAGAAAATGCCTCAAAGGCCTGAAAAGTTTTATTATGTTCATCACTCTGTGAATATGGAACAGTCTCTTGTGTTGCCGTGATGATAAGAGATGGATGAGGTGCACACTCCACTTGCATGCGTCAGGCGCAAAGGAGCATGCAATTATCTTTGGCATCACTCTCAGGTGCCGAAGGGATATTTATAAGCGTGCTCTTTTCAGTGAAAGAAAAATACACACAGGCTAAGTTACTTGACAGCTACTTCCTTTTTCTGAAGTGAAGCGGAGAACACAGAACAGGACTTCGCGAGATGTGATTAATTCTTGGCAAGTTCTTTCTTCCTGCATATATGGTTTTTGTGGTTTCAGCTGACAACTCTAGAATAGATGTTGCAACATTCCATGTTTATGTACATAGGATAATGCAAAACAATGTTTCTGACTGCACCAGATCAAGACAGTTTCCAGTCCTGAAACCTTAAGCTGATTCTAGGTAGATCGTTGTGCATTCTGTGTCTCCTCTGCAGCTTTTGAGAGAAGCCCCATTTAATGTAAGAGCAGTGTCCGTCTCACTAAGGGTCAGAGAAAGCAGAGCCTACACTGAACAACTGAAAAGCAATAGTCATTCTCAGAAACAACTGTGTGAAATGTGCTTTTCTAGGCCCAAAGTCCATGTGTGCTGCATCTCATTCACTATTTTATAAACCAACAAAATCAACAGTGAAACCATATTATTAAAACAACTACTGTACTTCCTTCCTATAGCTCTGGTAGCCAAACTATCATACAGTGAGGCTGGCTACAGCCCAGGCTGAAGCTGGCAGATTGACTCTGAATTAAGTAAGTCTTGTCTCTCACATTTATGTTTACTATATATAATAGCCTGAATTTCTGATCTGGAGCTGATCTGAAAGCTTCTCAGTTCTACTTGCTCAACCCATTTATCTCTGAATTTGGAAGGCATTTAAAAGGACTTTATTCACTGCACTTGCTGAGCTGGGCACTGCAACGTTTCTGCAAGACTGCATTTGAAACATCGTTCTCTGTTTTTAATTTACAAGGAAGCAGTGACCATAGAAATCCATTATAGGGAGAGTGAAGATTTTGGGAAGCCGAATTACGATGGCCAAATGCTTTTTGCTCTTTGATAGACTCCAAACCATTTTTGAAAACGCAGGTTCTTCCACTTTCTGCCGCTTTGGGAGTAGATGCAGTGAGGTGCTCATTAGATTGTTCTGGGACGTTGCCATCATTGCCATTAGCTGATGAAGATAGCTGAACTTTTAAAAGATGGAAAGCAGGAGAAAGTAGTTGAACCCCAGAAGTAAATCCCATTATCATGGAGTCACATTACCAATATAGGACTGCCAGTAGGCTTATTCACAAACTACACTGAACGCAGGCACAAGCTGTCTCTACATAGGTACAAGTTTTCGTGTGAAAGTGTATGCACTTGCTGATGGGTAGAGCTCAACTATTGTGTACACAGGATCATACCACACATAGTATGGAGCAGCCCTACCTCATGTCAAATAAACAACACCAGTAGGGGGACCACAAAACACACAGATAGGGCAGAAGACACAAAACAAGCATCAATATCACCATGACCATGAGTTCAGTCCTTGCAACACACCAATGGTTCTACACTCCTCCTTAGCACTTCAGATGATCCTCGACATCCACCTCTTATCCGGAATGCAAAGGAAGATCATCTTTCCCTGGGTTGCCTCCAACTGAGAGCCTTGTGCCCTTTGGCTTACGCCTCCAGCAAGAGCAAGATTGAAAGACCTGTCTGTGAGAGTGAGAGGAGACTGGCACTCAAGTACAAAGCCCAGCTGAATACAGTTGCCCATTCTTCTCGCCACTTCCATCTGTGCATCCAGCAAGCATTGCTCCAATATGGTTTTTTATATAGTACGTACACTACCCACAGTCTAGAATGCTTGGATTTGAGATTTATGCACCAAACCTAAACAAATTTACCTGGCATTAAGCCCCAGTGATTTAAAATGGATTTACTTCCAAGAAAATTTGTAATGCAAAATTCAGTGCAGTAGTCCCTTGACATCAAGGGATTACATCAGATTTGATCCAAGTACTCGGGTGTGAAGTGGTGTGTAAACTGCAGCCTAAGTCCTTCCGTATGTTCTGTATGACATAAGTGAAACACAAATGACACCTGCCAACACAGGCTCACACCAGAGGCTCCCACCTGTGGGGTGGGAGGCTGAGACCCCCAAATTTTCAAGGAGGGGACTGGGCCCCCAATATTGCAAGCCTGTAGTGGCACCTGCTGAGCCTTCCCATGGCTGCGACAGGCCCCATCGGGCCTTCCCATGGCTACGATGGGCACCAATGGATCTACCTGCTGCAGTGGTGGGCCTTGCTGGGCCTTCCCACAGCTGCAGGAAGCCCTGTCAGGCCTCCTGTGGTGTGGCATCTCACTGCACCATGTACATGATGTCACACGGTAAACTACAGTGCTCAGGGGGTGGTATGGTGTATAGGCAGCCTCAGCTGAAAAATTAAGAGCTGCCCACACCAGACAATGTAGAAACAAAGGCCACAACCAAACAATCCACTTAAAGCACATAACTTCTCTCAAAGAATCTTGGGAACTGTAGCTCTGTAAGAAGTATACTACAGTTCCCAGGATTCCTTGAGGGTAGCCATGTCCTTGAAATGTATGGTGTGGATGTGACCAAAGTGAATTGGAGACGGCAAAGAAAGAGTTTATTGCTCTTATTGTCTTCTGTGCATTTCTTATTGGGGGAGAAAGTGCTTAAAATACCACTGATGGTGGGTGGGAAAGTCTGTCTGCATGGGCAAAGACATTTAGCATAAGCTCCCATTAACTAATTACCAGATAACAGGGTTGTATGTGGAGCTGGAACGTTAGAGATGCATGGGGAAGCCAAGTCGTGCTCATTAATCCCATCTCTTTCACAGCTAGAGGCACTTAGCCAAACTTTTTCTTAGAAACGTATTTGTAAGAATAAAGTTCTTTCTGCAACTATATCTGGAAGACTGATTAATTTGTGTCTCTGAATGGTTTGGTAACATATTTGTGTGTCTTTCTCCCTTTTTAGTAAAGCAGAAAGTGTTATGGCTTCTTCTCCTACATGAAATGATGAGGCAGAGAGAGAATCATAGAACTGTAGAGTTGGAAGGGACCCTGAAGATCATCTAGTCCAATCCCCTGCAGTGCAGGAATATGCAGCTGTCCCATTCAGGGATCAAACCTGCAACCTTGGCATTATCATCAGCACCATGCTCTAACCAACTGAGCTTTCCAGGTTGGTCTAGGTCAGGTGGTCTAGGCTGCACAGCTGATACACTTCCCTCATCCCCAGTAATGCCCTACAATGCCCAGTCAAGAACACGGAAAGCTGTGGCCTTTAGAAACCATTTGATTTATTGATATGGGGCCTGTTTTAACAAATAGTTATGCATATTCATGTCATTCATTCTTGGACTTTCTGAATGCATTCCTGTTATTCCAGCAATGAATCTTGTGAGGAGCGAATCTTCCTGAAGCACCCTCAGCTGAACAAACAGTGAATCCTTCTGCTCAGCTTACTAAGTGCCTTACTACAGTTAAGTATTTGTACCCTAGTAACTTTCCCCCCAAATTATTGACATATAAATTGCTTCTACAATCCTTTCCATAATCTGCCTCTACACATATGGTAAATATGGGGAGTGCAGGACCATACATTATTATGGCTTTGCTTGTGACATCATGTCAGATGGCCTGCCCCCAATGGGGAGCCAACATATACAGCTGGATATGCTCCCCTTTCCAAATGCTAATCTCATAGATATTGGGGGTGGGGCTAGCAAGCACAGCCCCCAACCCCCTTAACAAGTTTAGTGCATATGAGAAAATAGCTTGGGGAAAGGAACCACTTCACCACAGGCTCTAGCATTTGCCATTTGCCAGGCACTCTAGCTGTTCAATGGTTTTGTTGGGCAGATAGAGTTAGTAGATACATAGTCCTACTTGCTGCTTCAATGCAGCACACCTACCCTTGGATATGGCCTGGTGTGGGCTTCAGCTAATTCCTGCCCCCCTTCCCCCCCCTTTTTTTGCAGGACTGGGAAGGAGAGATACATGCAGTTTAAGATGCAGATACAACTGGTTTATATAATGGTGGGTATTGCGAATTCCCCCCCCCACACACACACACCTCCAAAAAGAGTGCTGAAATTGATGTTTTTTGCTCACTCCCACAATTCAATCTTTGCAGATGCAGTGGTACCTCAGGTTACAGACGCTTCAGGCTACAGACTCCGCTAACCCAGAAATAGTGCTTCAGGTTAAGAACTTTGCTTCAGGATGAGAACAGAAATTGTGCTCCAGTGCCGTGGCGGCAGCAGGAGGCCCCATTAGCTAAAGTGGTACCTCAGGTTAAGAAGAGTTTCAGGTTAAGAACGGACCTCCAGAACAAATTAAGTACTTAACCTGAGGTACCACTGTACTTGGACAACCAGAAAAGTGAACAGCTGACAAATACAACCGCCTCCAGCCCAAAGAAATTTCACTGAGCGCAAATGTGCTCCCCTACATCTATGTGTTCCCTCATTGGCATCTCAAATTCTTGGCACTCCTTCTCAGATTATGCACTGCCCCAGGAAAACATTTGGAAACCCTCTGCAGGAAGCAGAGATATTGTAGGCAACTGCTGCGTTTGCAAGGCAGTCAAAGGCTGTGTAGTGCAACCTTTTACTTGTGTGGCTGGATGACGAATAGCTTGAGGCTCGGCAGGTAAAAAGGTCAGAAAACTTAAACAGGAGGAATCAGCTGGAAGAGGAGAAGAAAGGTCATCACAGGCAAGCAGAGCGATCACCACCACCCCTCCGGACCTGCCAGCAACTTGCAGGAGCATATGCCCAGACTAAAAACAAAGAATCAGTCTCAAGAAATGGGGGAAGGTAAATGTTGTCAACACATTGCCTCTGGATACATTTCTACAGTAGCTTCACGAAGGGGAAAAACACTGAAAACAATTATCTCAAAATTATCTTCAATTTCATCCATTATGCAACAATTCTTGGGATTTGTCAGAATGACCTAGGAGAAAAGAGAACTTTTAGAACAGATTTTCGTGTTGTCCTGACCTAGGAAAAAAATGCCCTGGAATCAGGAAGAAACTCCTGAGCCTCTCTGAGATAACTGCCAAGGCCCACGGATGCTTTCATAGGAATATATCCGTGCTAAATTATTGTGGTACTGATTTAGCATTCTTGAAAATACAAAGGAAACAAGTGTGCCATTTTCTGGAAGAGAACTTGGCATTTAGAGGAAATTGATCTTGTGACCCGTTTTTATATTTTACCATCTAATGAAGGTATATAACTAGTAAAACTGCTAGATGCTTGGAATGAGCTGTTCCTGGCTAAAGATAGAATTTCAGTGGAGGAAGGAGGAGGAATTGAATCCTCTGTAGAGAAGCAGCTACACTGCTATCAAATAAAGCCATTATTTGCAGTTCTTTAGAAACTCTTCTTTCACAATGTGATCTTATCAGTACTTTGATATTCAGGCTGTTCAGGTAAAGGTGAAGTTAAATAATTGGTTGCTCATTAAAATGGTTAATTAAACCAGCTCTCATTTGAAACAATGTTTTCTTGACCAGATCCCTAGCCTCCAGGATCTGAAGATTCAGTTAACTCTTCACTGCCCACCTTCAAAATCTACTTGTGGATTTGCTCTTATTTTACACCAGTTGGATCTTCTCCTAGACTGTCCTACAGATAATTAACCACCTGCCAGTGCAGCAGAGAATCACATTGACCATCTTGTCTGTGGAGGAGACAACTGTTGAACATGAGGGTAGTTGCCATCAAGACTCAGACACAAAAATTGGTTAATGCTATCTTATTCACCTAGGCCTTCCCTGCAGTGTGACCCAGCCATGTTGTCCATACTACTGAAGATGCTTCACTATTTTTCTATATTTTATTTTGCATACACTTACACGTCTTAAAAAGTCCACTGCTCTGGTGTCTTATATGTCAAGCGGTATAGAAGTTCCTACAAATAAAGAGTGATTTGGCACTTGCATAAAAGATAACTATGATAAAAACAAAACATTACACCATGGCACTTTCATTCTTAAGAGGTCCTGCAGTCTATTGGAGAGAAATAATACGGGGATATATTTGGCCCTTGACTGTTGGGTTGCCTCTGTATAAGCTTTTAAAAAACAAACCCTCAATAACAATTTATTCTCAGAAAAACCACATTTCTTTAAATTATTAGTCTTTAGGATTTCCATCTCATTGTAATAGTTTCTGTTGCATGAATTCATTATCAAGATTTTCAAAAGGAAAGTAGTTCCTTCACTTCACAAGTTTTGAAATTGCACATATTTTATGAAAAAATGTAACCTAGTGAGCATAATCTCCTGATAGAGAGATGACTTCCCTACTTTACTATGAAATAACCTACCTAGAAGTTAATTTAGAGGCATGTGAGAAAGATAAACAGATACTTGTCTGGAAACAAACAATCAAAAAAGATCCAGCTCTGACTCCTTGGTGTTCAAATACTAAACTGTAGATTATAAAGAAGAAGTCTGGAGACATTACCATCTCCAAATCAATCATCATTGATGAGTAAGGTTCTCCATAAGGTTTTGTGTCAAATGATTTTGGGTCTGGCAAAGAGTCGTTTAAAGAGGATACACATTTAAATTTAATAAGGGGAGAAATGAGTACCATTCTTCTTGGACAACCAAGTGTATCATTTTTAGCTCCACCTCAGAACAGTAAATAATGGGTTAGAAGCCACTTGGAAATTCCTTCTTGGAACATTACTGGCTGAAATACTTGCTACCCTGAGAAGAATTTTTCAGCATTCCATAAGAAATACGATACCCGCCTCCCAGAAATCTGGACTACAAATTGTGAAGATGACAAAAAATATCTAAAGTAAGGTAGATAAGTTTTTAAGTGGAGATCTGCAGGTGAGCTCACCCTTTTGGCCAACAGAAAGGTTAGTACTTCTTATTAAGAGATTGGGCTAGAAACCACTTATGGTGATTTTAAAAATTGTATTCTTGCTGATATTAATAAATATTTATATTCTGTCAAGAATTCAAACTGGCATACCATAATCATCTGGAATGGTTTGTGTTCTGTAATTGAGCTTTTGGAGACCTGATGTGTTGGCTCCATTGTCAGTAGGGAAATTAATGACAGTATTGGCGGAAATGCTAACAAAATGGCAAGACTTTTGCATATGGAAGGAGAAGGGTCTGGCTGGATCATAATAGGAGCATAGTCTTTAACTGAAACTTAAAACCAGTAAATTGCCCTTTATATTCTTATGCTTCATTGTCCTTATATTTTATTGTCCCTATATTTTGTCACCCTTTGTTGTTTTCATTCCTGTTTGTATCCACATTGAACTGCACAAGAAAAGGGAGAGGGAATAGAATTATTTCAAATAAACAATGGCTAATGCTCATAGGAGTGCTGTGGGCATTTTATTTACATTCCTGTCTCTGGATTATACTTGTATTCTCTTGCCAGGTGGAAGATACATTTATTAACTTTGATGTGCTTCTGCTTTTCTACTTCTGCATGAGTTCAGTGATCACCAGCTGGCAAAAGTTATTCCAGAATTTTTCTCATGTGACAGGTTTAGCGATTGCTGGCTTTAGGTGTCTTAGACGGGATGGTGCTTTTGCAGAAGAAATTAAGGATTGCTTGCTGACAGAGTCTCTTTTAAATCTGCAGGACTCTCTTTTAAACCTCAAGAAGCCATCTCCCAGTATCCGACTATTGTATCACAAAACATCCCAGCCCAAACCTCAACACCTGAATTGCAGATTGTTGTTTGATATGATCATGAGAGCTAAAAGAAAAGGTCAACAGAAACACAAAGATGGTGAAAACTGACTCCTTTGACTCTGCAGTAAAAGAACCTAGACTTGTCAAAGAAATGCACAACAACAACAACCCTCCGCAACTTCTGTTCCCTAGAAGTCAACAAGTGGTGAAACAGGCAAGGCATCCTTTTAACCAAAGGAGCTTCTTCCACTAAGTGGGGAGCGAAGTCAACTACCCAGACCAATACCCAGCCTTCAATAGTGTGATGAACCTGAATTTTTCAGAATAAGAGCTTAAAGTTCATTTAAGGAAACCAAGGAAAAAAACGAGCACATTCGCCATAACAATTGCCCCTGTCTGCTGGTCTTCTTGCATATGCATTCTGGGAAGTGAGGGATAACTTCTTCATCTCATGAAAATCTTCACATATTCTGGGTTGTATCCAACCATGTCTTTCTGTCCATGCAAGGCCTTCTGCTTGTGCAGTGGAACTTCCCCTCTCACTCCTCCCCTCCCAACTCCTAAAATTTGTTCTAGGGGTTCTCCTAACATAGAGCAGATTTTGTGGGGAGTGGAGACAGATGGGAATTTCCTTTGAGCAAACAGAAATCCTTGTGCAAATGGAACAGCTTCATTGGATAAAACCCTCCATTATATGTAGAGTTACCACTATGTCAAAATAATAATACTGTAATCTCAGGAGTGATACAACAGGAATGTACATTAGCCAAGCAGTGCAATTAGCAGCACATTGATGGCTTTAAAAAAAATCATAACACTCACTCCAGTATTTTTCCTGACTCAGAGTCTCCAGTGGGTTGTTTGGTACAGCTTATTTCCCCAAATCAACCACAGAAAGAGGAGCAGCCTTTGAATTCTGAAGACTGAAGTGAGAAAGCAGATGGCAAAAAGAAAGCAAGAAAGAGCATACATCCAAGCTCCAAAAGGTTTATGTCATGGTCTGTAAGCACTGGAAAGAACTTGGTGTCTGTGTATAATTTACCCTGAGAAGCAGGCAGCCGGCCAAACCTTCTACTCCCCTGTTCTCTTTGTTCTCAGGAATTCTGGATTGTTCCAAGCATCTGTCGCAATCCATCTCCTTTTTATCTCTGCATTCTACATTTTTTAAATGCTGGAACTTGTGACTGGTTAGTTCATCCCAACTCAACATGAGATACAAAGTCAAGTCTAATTATGGTTGTGACATTTTAAAATTCCATCACCGGCAACTCACAATTTGTGCAGCGGTTATGTTCCAAGACACTGTGCATTTAACTGAAATCATGTATATTTGAAACACCATTGAAAAAGCATGCAAACACCCTGTTCCACCCAGCCCCCGCCACATTCCACCCCTTTTTTGTAACATTTTTGTGATGTTTCCGGGTCGCTTCCAGGTTCAACGCAATGCGCATGTGTGCAGTCATGCACATATCAGATCCCGTACCACAGCTAAGCCATCCTGGGAGGTAGAATGGAGTTCTTATACTGACAAGCTCTGGTCCTCAGGCCTCTTTGTCTACCAATGCTTACCAAGGAAAGTTAGTCACTGGCCACGGGCTTGTTATGTTTCAGAATGGAAGGCAGCATACATATTACAATATTCTAGCAATTTGTGCACCTTAAGTTTTACAAATGATTGAGATCCACAACTCCTATCCCCTTTTCCCAAGAGTATCAGGAACTGTTTGCAAAAATGAATAGAGTATTCATTTAGGATGGCAACATCCAAAGCCATCAGCTTTCATCTTGCTAAACCACCAGGTTCCTCTTCCTTGTTTTCCCATTTCTGCCCTTCAAATGCCCATGGGAATACTCCAAGTTAACGTGCAAGATACCATACCACTCAGCCTACAGCCCCCTTTTGTTGAAAAAGTTAAAGAGAAATTTAGCAGCATTTAAACAGTAAAAATCAGCTTAAATACACCGTGCCGAAATACGAGCTAAATAATAATTAACTCCAGCAGAACAAGTAGCTAAGTTGTTACCACCAACATCCATGGTTGAAAGTCTTCCAATTTGCAGCAGAGACCCCCAGAGGGAAAAACCAGCAAGCAGTTCCTGAAGCTTACAACTTTAAGCATTGGCCAGGTTGTCTGTGATAGTCTGTAGCATTTCTCTTCAAGCAGCTATTGGCTTTGTTTCTGTTGCTGGCAATTTTGTTTGCTTCAAGGTCTGGAAATCATAGATTAGAGCTGTAAAATATCAGCATAGTCCAGGAAAGAGAGCTGATTTACAAAACCAATTTTGCATGCCATTTAACAGATGCTCTTGTGAATGTCTTGATGGATCACACCGCCATGGGACGGGGAATTTCCATAGCCTCAAACCCTGCCCCCACACCTCTGAAACTCCCTCTCTGATTAACTACAATTGGTCCCCACAGTAAGTAGTTTTAAGGTGCAAGTACAGACTTCTTTGTATTTCACCAGGTATTTGTTTGACGAGCCCCACCACCAAATTTTACCAATCGGATACTCTGTTTGCATATTTATATATTGTAAGCCATCTAGGGATTCACACTGAAAGAAAGGTGGGATACGAGGTGGCTTCTCTACCTGAAAACAGTCGCATTGCATGAAATTACTGGCCTAAAACAACAACAACTGATTTTTGTAAATCTCCTTGTTTCACAACCCCCTCTGCCCTGAAGGCATTCTTACTCACTTTACCAGGTGGTTTAGCCTTTAATGTGGAACCTCATTAAATAAATTATCCTTAACTTTGTTGAAAAACAAGTGAGCTTCATAACGACAATATTATGACAATTGCAACCAAGGCATGCAACCGAGGGTGAAATTCAGTGTAGTGCTAAGGAGCTCGTTCCATCAGAGCAAGCAGTTTGGCTTGACTGACAAAATGATCTCCATTCTCCTCCCCCCGCACACTGTTCTGGGGGTTCTCCTGACTATCCAAAGGAGTTTCAGGGCAGGCATGCTGGGGGAGGAGAGAGTGGAAGGTCCTATTGAGCTAAAAGGGGGCTTTGCATTGGCTTCTGCTAACCAGAGGTGGCTCTAAAGGGAACACGATCAGTGTGGTTGCACCAGGCATGGAGCTTCTGGGGCAATGCCACTATTACTCCAATGGAAGAAGAGAAGCAGGGAAGTGCTGGATTTTGGTGTTGTACAGGGCACCACTGAAAGTTAAGATGCCAAGGTCCGCTACTGTGCTAACAGAACTAGGTGGTTAAATCTGGCCCTCAACGTTTCAGTAATGTGTGCTTCCACTCAGGGTTTCAGCCAGCCATGTCTTCTTCTAGGATATTCCATACAAACATAGTTTTACAACCTCCCACACCAAGTTGCTCAGCATTCCATGGTCACTGAGTGTGTTCATGTCAAGAAGAACATTTCAACATGTCAAGCCCTAAAGAGGAAGGTTTGCCTATTTACCGATGTAACAATGGGTAATTTGAATCCATCCCTCAGTATCTTAATGATTTTTTTTTTAGCAGTGTTTCTATTATGCTTAATGTATGTAGAGTTTGGTGTCAGCGTGCTTGTGCTGTTCACTTGTGTTCCTTTGGTGGTGAGAGAGGTTGGGGTTGGCCTAGGGTGTGATTGTTTGTTTGTGATTGGCTGTGGTGATCTTTGTTTTCGTGTGTGAGTGGGGAGGGTGGGTGTTTTGGATCAGTATCTTAATTATGCATTCAAAGACGCACCATTGATGAAAGGACAGAACAGGATTTTTATTATTTTATATATTTTTTACATTTTCTAAGGAGACATTACCAATTTGCTAACAGCCACCCAATGAATAATATTCAAGGCACCATGGAAAGCCAGCAGAAATCGAATACGCCAATAATATGTGCTGAAACTGTATCCTGGAGAATGCAACTGAATAATAGCTTTGCCATCAAATGACATACACCAACTAAATTATCTTTACAGATGGTGAGTCAATGTTAGCGACTCATTTATTCTACAGTTTTCCCATCAGGGATTCAATAAAGTTTGTTTTCCAGACATCTCTGGCCTCTTAAATAGATTTTTTTTTTGTATCCCTGCACGTGTCACAAACCTACTTATTTAGAGCAGAACGTAAAAACTTAGAAAGATTGTACAAGTCTCCTGACTTGACTAGAAGGAAAATTAATTTCAATATTATCTACTACATAGTTTAATTTTTCACTGTGCATTTGGGCACCTCTTAAGATATTATAACCAAATTTTGCATGTTGGTTCCTGATGTCAATGAGCAAGCTTTGTCTATGTTTGTCTACAGTTGGGTGCCCTTTTGAATCAAAATGGTGGACCAGATCTTTCAAAACTGCACAGATTTGAGGGTGGGGCCTTCTTAGATTACTTGAGCAATGCTGGGTATGAAGCTCCAAGTATAAATAATTTAGGAAGGGTGCAAAATTAATCCAAGCTTCCTAACGATAATTTAAAAAAACACACCTGAGGTCTACCTAGCTAAAAAGAGATAACTAGTTACAGGTAGAGCCTGGTACCCACATCACTTCAACTGTGAGGGACTATTATATATTCATCACCTCACATAGTCTAGTTGCCCTTTGTGTTTCCTCCATTCTTCATCCTTCATGTCTCATCTGGTCTTAGAAGCTGATGGATTTTCATGAGAACTTTTTAATAAATATTGCAAACTGGATGTGGAAAGGTAGAAAACTGAACTTTAATGGAAATATTAGAAACAGGGAGAAATGAGGTTTGTGGAATGCTCTCCCCAGAGAGGCTTGCCTGGCACCTTCATTGTATTAAGTGCCAGGCAAAAACATTTCTCTTCAACCAGGTGTTTGACTGATTAACATTCTACGGCTTTTTTAATGTGTTTAAATACGGCTTATGGGAGGAAGGTTATTGGTTTGTTCTTGTTTTATTATGTATTTTGTATTCTCATTTTGCATTTTTATATTGTGAATGGCTCTGGGATCTTCAGATGAAGGGCGTTGTACAAATCTAATTAATAATAATAATATACGGTAAATCAAAATCGACATATTCACTCATCTCTACTTTGGAACTATCAAGTCATTCTGTAAAGTGTAGCCCTTGTTTTGCTGCTTTAATGTCCTAGCTTTTGTATGATGTGATAATACAGTACTATCTCTGTACAATGACCAAGCAAATGATATGATATTGAACTGGAGTCTAATAGCCACAGATCACATCCATCCTCGAAGATACATAGTCATGGCCTTATTCATGCACCATGTGTCTCATTACAAAGCATAAGGTTTCTAGCCACGTCTCAATATTTTATTGCCTCTGTTTATCATCCCCATTCCGAGAGTGTTTGGCTGCTTCAGATTCTGCTTACTGATTAAATATCGTGTAGAAAAACAATAGAATTTCTTCTATTTTCTACTTTTCACCTTTCACATTCATTAAAAAGCCCATTCTGTGTCTAGAAGATACAGCATTTTCTATCTGCTTCACAGCACAATAAATGGCCACAAGATGTGTTGATGGTTGCTGAATTAGATTGCTTTAAAAAGGTGTTAGACCAATTGGTAGAGGCTCAATACCCATTAGCCATGATAGCTAAACAGAATATCCTTCAGATAAACAGCGTGCCACTGATCTCCACTTGCTGCAGAAAGCTGTGCCTCTATGTGCTGCTTCCTGGAGATAATCTGGTTGGCCACCGTGGAAAACAGGATGCTAGAGTAGATGGACTGTTAGTGTTGGGATGTGAATAGATGCTAGGAGAAGATATATTCAGTGCTTTTTTTTCTAAAAAAAAAATGTTTAGGGGTACTCTCATTTTCCTACTCATATTGAAATGCTGCCCCTCAATGAGGCCAAACTTAGATTCACAAATTGTTTAAGGCAGGGTTACCAGACGTCCCCGTTTCCCAGGGACTGTCCCCAGATTTGTGAATAAGTCCCCGAACAAATTCCATCCCCAGAATGTCCCCAGATTTTATCTAATGTCTCCAGAAAACGCAGCAGCGGCAATCTCAGCAGCCCAGTGCAGTTGGCTCTGGCTGGCTTCAGGAGCTGCTCGGAAGTCCCCATATGATGGTGGTGCAGGGGCTCTAAGATGCAGCTACTAGGCTGCCTCCACCTTCCCTGACCCCAGCAACTAAGCTGTGAATGGAGGCTTCATGCTGCCTATCAGAGCAGCCTCCCAACTCCTACTTGCATGCAAGCAGGAGCGGGGCAGGGATCCCTCAGGTGGGAAGGGAGGCTTCCCATGGCCTAACTGAGAGATCCCTGTCCCCTCCTCCTTGCACGCAAGATCTGACAGGTAGTGTGAAGCCTCCCTCCACAGCTGAGAGATCCCCACCCCTGCTTGCACACAAGTAGGAATGGGATTGGGACTGCTCCAATGGGAAGGGAGGCATTGTGCTGCCCGAGCGTCACTGCCACTGCTCTCGGCCCTCCTTCTCTGTCTGACCCACCATGCACAGCTTCCCCGCCGCATTAAAATTCTTTGTTTTATATTGTAAAACAAATTCCCTCACTATAAATCAATCTAAATCAAAAGTACTAATTTTCTCAAAAAGTCGGAAATCCTATAAGTGGCAATTAGATGGAAAACCTATTGAACAGGTCTATAAATTTCAATACCTGGGAGTTTTTCTCCAATATAATCTGGGTTGGAAGGCGCATATTGCACATATTTTAAACAAGGCCAAGGCCCTATCCTTTGCGCTTTTGCGCTTTTTCTTTTCGGACGGGGCTCTTCATGTTCCATCTGCCTTGAAAGTATTCAAAGCTAAAGTAATTGCAACATTGGCATATGCTGTTCCTTTATGGGGGACTGCAGTAAACTTGATGCCCTTGGAGGTAATTCAAAATCAGTTTCTAAGACGACTGCTAAAACTTCCTCAGTGCGTTAGTAACGCAGCTATTCGCTTAGAATTAAAAACTACATCTTTAGAAAATACTCTTTGGAGGCGCAGCCTTTGTTACTGGTTGTCCTTAAGGCATAGGCTCCCAAATCTGTATTTGATCCAATGCCTCTGGAGAGATAATTTTCCCATCCTAGGGGCAAAAGAGATCCATTCTAAAGTAGTGACCTATGGATTGTCTCCATCAGAATTATTGGAATTGGACCTAGCCACAGCAAAAAAAACCCTCATTCAAAAACTTGAGGAGATTGACCTACAACAAAACACCATTTTGGGTAGTGGCACTTGCTCACCATTAAATCTTGGCATAGTGCCCTCACAGCAGATACCATCTTATTTGACTTCTCTGTCTGTAGCGGCCCACAGATATGCCTTTATTAAGGCAAGATTTAACGCCTTTCCTTCCAATGTCTTGAATAATAGATTTTCCAATGGTCGGATCTCAGCGGTGTGTGTATGTGATAATAGATCTATAGAATCTTTACAACATATACTATTCTGTTGTTCACTACATTCAGTTTCTCGGATCAGATTTTTGTCCCCTTTATTATTGGAAATCTCAGTTGACTCCTTGGAAACACAGCTAATACATTTATTGCAAGATTCTGATCTGAGTAGGTCCCTTTCTGTTGCCAGATTTCTGATAACAGTATTAGCCTATAAAAGGAAAAATGGATTACTCTATGATTATTGATTTTGCCTAAATAATATTGATTTATACTGATAATTTGATATTTTAAGCGCTATATTGTTCTTATTTTAATGGAATTTAGAAACTTACGGTTTGAGATGTACTTGATTTAAACGTAATTTAATTTATTAATTTTATCTTGTTATACCTGTTTTGCTGTATGATATATTGAATATGGGCCTATGGCCGTAATAAACTATCTATCTATCTATGTATTTAAAGCGTCCCCGGATTCATTGAAAAAAATCTGGTAACCTTAGTTTAGGGGTATGCGTACCCCCATGAAAAAAGCGCTGGATATATTTATTAGATATTATCCTTCCTTGCTCACGTTTGTGAGTTCAGCAGAGTGCATCCCTTTGCAGCTTAAAAGAAAGCTTAGATAGACTAGCTTTAGCCTTTAGGTTTAAGTATTCCAGGATGTTTTAAGGCAGGTTGCTATTTTAAGGCGGAGAAAAGGGGGAAATACCAGGAAAATCCAATCACACACAAACAGTCCTGCAAAAGGCAAAAATAACATTGACTCAGAATACTTGTTGAAGAGTAACAAATACAGCAGCTTTGTTCAGGCAGGCTTAAAATGGTAATTCATTTACGAAGACCTACTTAATTCTAGTTTAAAATGTAGTCTGAGCATGGAGTTCAGACTTAGATGTTCTCACATTGCTGGCAGAGTGGAAAGAGATGGAAAGAGGAAGAAGGTGTTCCTAGGTAGGGAGGAGAATATATGGCTGCACCCTTTTCCTGTCAGGGACAGTAGGAGTGTCTCTCACAGAGTTCTCTCCAGCAAGTTTACAGGGAAACTCTGAGCTTCATCTCCTATCACGTGCCTATCAACAAAACATGAATTATTAGTTTGACTGCATTTTAAACATCCCACTATTGGGACTCTTTGTGTCCTTTGAATATAAATGGAGAAGGATCTTTTTTACTAAATTATTTAAAAAAAAACAAAAAACCCAAGACACTACCACCTATCGTGGTGCAGATGGGACCCGTGAAAAACTGGTGTCACTTAACATCACACGTTGAACTTACCGCAACATCTCATCATGCTTCCAGTACTGCTATGGAACACCCACACAGAGCACATTCTGTGTGGTATAAATGTCTCTAGCAAGTAGCCTCTGCATTGCTCTTCAAAGCGTTAATTGAAATAGGCTTTTGCATTTGCACGGATAGATCTATACAAACATTAGATCTGAGTGTGTTGCTTCCATTGGCGCATTATAATTTCTTCTTAGTGTATCTTCGTTCACATCTGCCTTTCCCAGAGAACTTAATGAGGTTGCTGGGCTATCGGTTTGGACGTTGGAATGAATGGCTTCTTAATAGGATCATTAAAACTGTCACATGTACCCTCCCTCTCCTCTTTCCCAAACCTCCCCCCCACCTGTACTCATGGTCCTTAATCTCCCAATTTGTTCTTCTCTAAATAAATTCATCAAAATTAGTTCAAAGCAGAAACGGATATAATTATTTTAATTGCTGAGACAAGCATCTCTTGCCTTTTAACCCTCATTCCTGAGCTAATAAGAGATGGGATGAATCAGGGAGGAAGGAAAATATAGAACCGGTTTGGTAGTTAGTGCTACTGACATGAAAATTTCAGCACTTCCATTAAGACTTGATTAGAAGAGGCATATTCTATTGAAAGTCTGTCAGTGTGTAGATGCTTTTTTTATTTACTATGTTAATGGGGTAGAAATATGGCAGGGAAGATGGGAAATGCTGTCTGTGGTGTTATCTCTTGCTGCAAAACCTTTACAAATATGTAGGTTTTCCATCAATTAACACTGCAGACAACAGTGATGTTCCATCAGTGTCCTGATCTGGTTCTCAAAGCTTCTGTTTCTAGGATTTAAAACAAACAAACAAACAGGAAAAAAGATGACTGGCAAATATGCTCCCTTTTGTACATGAAATAGTTCCTCAGTTTCTGTCTGTGGTACCCAGGGGGAAAGGGGCAAATTGCTTGTGCATCCTCACCTCAGAGACTTGAGCCATTGCAGTAGATGAGCTTCAGTGTTAGCCGATTGTCCCTTTGGTAGTATCTTCCATCTGAGTCCATGACAACATCTATGTGAGTTGATCCTCATTAAGCTGTGGAAGTGTGTGTTGCACTTCCTGAACACTGCATTTTTGTTTGAATTAGAGCATACTATTCTTGTGCGCCACCTCAATCTCCAAGTGGTGCAAGATTCCAGGTACTTGCCCAGGGTTCATGTTTCCTGTTGGAAAAGAGGCATAGCAGAGACTGTGGTGTCTTTATGATATTTGATTTATTTATTCATATATACAACCTGAGCCTATGATGGAGGGTTTCATAGCATTGGCACCCCATGAGGGTCTTGCTTCTCCCATAGCTGCAACCTTGAATGCAAACAGAAATCCACCATCGTGCTCTGACTTCTATCCAGTTTGCCACAACCAGCCTGTAACCTTTTTAATTTAGGTCATTTCACCTCCAACACCAAATATTCTAATTCAAACTTTGTCTTCTATCTCTGAGCTGGAGAAGGGGCCCCACCCAGTTGCCATATGAAACAGAGTCCACGCTTCTTGGCTTTCTTAAATGGCCAATTACATTGTCTTTGTTTTCTAAATGGCTTATCTCCCAGATGGTTACCTTATCAGGAAACTGTCCTGGCTTATATTTGAACCCTTGCTGGATCCAGAGGTTCAAGAGGCTTGGTTAAATTCTAGCACTTACTGGATCTGGTAATTTAGAGGAGTCTGGCACCCCCAAACTCCTAACACAATTTTTAAAAAATGCTTCTTTGGTTCATGAAATTGTCAACATCATGTTAATCATAAAAATGTTGATTTCTCTCTCTTGCCATAATATTGGCCTTTGGTGACATATTTTAGTGTTAAGACTATGCGAAGTTTGTGCTTATGAGCCTATTCAGAATCTCTTTCTGGGAAGTAAACAAAGGATAACTTCTATGCATTTGAGAAGATTTTCATGCAGGTGTGGACTCTAGCACTTTTCCATTTCAAGAATCACCCACATTCAACATGCTTTAAAAACTGTCACATCCCATGCATGGTTAGGTAACAGTATGTAAAACATATGTATGCAGGCCAACAGTTGCAGAGTAGCAAATTTAGTTTGCATTCCCTACACATGGTTACATTCCTGGCTGCCACTTGAAACATCCCTGTGTCCCCAATTTCAAGCCAATTCAAGTGTAGGAAAGGGTGAAACAGAATTCCCACAGCGGTGCAATATTCTGCCATCTGTCTTTTGGCTTGCTCTGAAGTGTTGGCTGTTGTTGTGAGGCAGGCCTCATTTGAAGCAGGGAGGCCTTCGTTTTCAGACTTCCCTAATGCCAGATTGTGTGTACAAAATGACAGCCCTGTCTTGAGGGTGCTGGTACCCACCACGAGTGTTGTGCATGCGTATGTTATTATGCACCTGTGATTCAACTTCCTAAGCCAGCTTTTCAGGACAAAGAAAAGCCCAACTCTGTGGAAAACACAGAATGCTGGCATCCGTGTCTTGAACATGATTGTGCAAAGGTAAAGGCAAACTGTCAGAGGTTGGCTACAACACAAAACTTTGCCTTGTTGCTGAGAATACTTTGTCCACCTGTGATGACATAAACCAGCACAAAAATGGCTTGCTTAGAATTTAAAAACAGGATTACTGCATAGTCTCATTGCCAAGGGGTGGGCCTATTTTTGAAAATAAACAGAGACTGAGATGCAAAACAAAACAACTACCCCTGCTCCCACTGTTCGCTTTACTGAGCACACGTGGCCCTCTGGCCTGTCGTAGGAGGTGAACAGTAGCACATCCCTCCATATTATGTACTATCCACAAAGCCTTGCATTTATTTCTCACATAAGAACATGCTGTCTTTTACCACATCTGGTTCTCATCTGAATTCTGAGGCACAGACTGATAATCATACCAGCTGGTTGGCTTGTCAATACAAAAGCGTAAAAGAAATCTCTGGCTAGAGGCACTCATTCCAGGAGCTACTGAACTTGATCAGCTGCTGTTTATTAACTCATCATCTGCACTGTATGTATATAAACACATTTACAACTGTAAATACAACTACAGCTGTAAATACACTATAAGCGATATAATTTCAAGAGCAAGCATAAAGACACCATGGGAGGGATTCAACATAAGACCATGGAAATTGTTCTGTCAGTGCTAGCAGAAGATCCTGCACTGACCTCTGCTATTGGGACTCATTAGTTGAATCCCACCCCATATAGCTATCGGATAACCCATCCGTGGAGCACATCTAAACTATGGGGGACATTTAGATAAGGAAAACAGCAACATTTACTCAGCTTTCCAACTCATCTGCAGATCTCATCATGGATTTTGTTTGTCCTTCAGGTGCTCAAAGTGCAAGCAAACTCTGCTCAGGGACCACAGCAGTACCTGTGGTGCCCTTCTCCCAAGTCTCTTGGTGTGTTTGAGGAGAATCAGAAAAGGAGCATTGCTCCTGTAAAGAACACAACACCCTAAAAAGTTAATAGCTTATCTTGGTTCCTCATCCCTAACCAATCATCCGGTAGTCGAAATGAACTAGTGTGCTTGAACAAAGTTCATTGAATTAGTTCACAAAATTTCCAAATAGCACCTGAAAGTAGTTCCCATAATTGCCAGGGGAACTAAGTGTAAATTAAGCACATTTTGGGATAGACCTTTGAACAATTAGTAGTTCGTCTTCATAGTCACACACATGTCACCCCAGCAGGGAGCCTGAATGCTTAACTTTCTTTTCTTTAAAAAGTAAGTCAGCTGGACATATAAAAAGAAAGTTATAAAGCAAACAGTAGAGGCAACATTCTAAGGCTTATTAGGCAGATATGCAGGTGCTGCCGATGCTAAGGTCGCTTAGTCACTTAATCACTGTTGCCAAGCAATCAGAAGGCAGAAATGTGAGGCATTTCCTGTATCTTCCCTGCTGAAAAGACACATTTTTTCCCCCAACAGGAGCAGCTTGCAGTAAGAAATACAAGTACTGGAACAAAGGGAATGATGCCTCTAACAGCTGTGAGGCAGACAAAATTTAAACAGGGTAAGCCTCACTTGTTGACATTCTTAATTACTTGTGTGTGGTCCTGATTTACTTTTGGATCCCATACAGCAGCTAATAACATTCTGAATGCTGGGGAGAAATTACTGAGAATAAACCTTTCTATGAACTAAAAAAAAATGTCATTTTGATGACCTTGAGCAGAACTAGTTACCGTAACTTTCAAAATGTCATTTTGATGACCTTGAGCAGAACTAGTTACCGTAACTTTCTTAAAGTACAGACTTTTAACTGGAGCTACCGTAATTCATTTTTGGAAGGGATAAATTTTACCCAACTCCTTTTAAAAATGTACTTTCCAAGTAATGCAGTCACCTCTTCAAGCCAAATTCACATAAAGTGTTTAATTGAAAGGTAAGGGGACACAAAGGAAATAAAAGTGCACCCAGGCACCTGCTATGGAATTCCTTACAGGCACTCTAATCTTCTTAGCAGTGTGTGGCACTTGCCTCCCCCTCAGCTTCTAGACAAAGAGACCACCAATTTCCTGCCATTTTGACTTAGAACAATTCAGGCACCCCAGTTCTCCACATACCCCTTCCATCTCAAGTTGATCATAAGAATCTCTGCTAAAATGGTTTGCCTAGACAGGGAAGATACGGGAGAGTTTCACTTTCTTCTTTTTTCATGTTGACTGCCCCAAACTGACAAAGGTTAGTTTTTAGGCGGAATTAATGAATCGGGTAGAGAGAAATATTAGCTGGAGAGAAGTTCTTCATCTGCCAATGTCCATGTGAGGATATTTGGAAGCTTAGGGACTCCTTCATGTACCACAGACACATGCATTGCATCATGAGTGCATCTAACAACAACACCTTGCTAGAATTGCCATGATTTTACTGGTCTGTGCTCCTGGGCTTTATAGCAACTTCTGTGGCCTGGTAGCAGCCCTAGATCTTGTTGTCTCCCCTGAAATCTGTTTGTTCACCATCACTGAAATTTATATATATATATATATTTTAATAAATTTTTATTAAGATTTTACAAAACAAACGATTCATCATTTCAAAATGTATCCTTTCCATACATAAAGTTCACATGAAAAACAAATACAACAGAAAAACAAAAATATATAACAAAAAAAAGAAAAAAAAGAAAAATAGAGAAAAAACCCTTTTTCTTAAATTTATAAAGTTCCATACCCCTCTGTCTTGACCTCCTCACATCCCCCTTTTTTGTGTTCCTCTTTATTCTAATCCAATTCAGCAAATTCAAAACCTTATTAAACCATACTTAATTTTACATTCTTCTAATTATTATGTCCCGATTTTCCATTTATTTTAATCCATCTCTCATCTTATATACTATGACATAATAATGTTCTGTTCATAACCCCTTATCCTTTTTAACATTCTTCTTTTAATTTACCTTTAACCAAGTCACACAAACCCTGTCACCTTCACTTCCCACAACATATTAACACTCCAAGATTTTGCAATATTTCTGTAAATAGTCCTTAAACTTTTTCCAGTCCTGTTCAATCAAATCTTCTCCCTGATCACGGATTCTGCCAGTCATTTCAGCCATCTCCATGTAGTCGATCACTTGCGTCTGCCATTCCTCCACGGTGGGTAAATCTTGTGTCTTCCAGTACTTGGCAAGAAGTATTCTTGCTGCTGTTGTTGCATACATAAAAAATATTCTCTCTTTCTTTGGCACCCATTGGCCAACTATGCCCAAAAGAAAGGCCTCTGGTTTCTTAGGAAAGGTACTTTTAAATACCTTCTTGAGTTCATTATATATCATTTCCCAGTAAGCCTTAACCCTTGGGCATGTCCACCAAAGGTGAAAGAATGTTCCCTCAGCTTCTTTACATTTCCAACACTGGTTGTCAGGCAGGTGATAAATTTTTGCAAGCTTGACTGGGGTCATGTACCACCTGTAAATCATTTTCATAATATTCTCCTTTAAGGCAATACATGCCGTAAACTTCATACCGGTGGTCCACAACTGCTCCCAGTCAGCAAACATAATGTTATGACCTAAATCCTGCGCCCATTTAATCATTGCTGATTTAACCGTTTCATTCTGCGTGTTCCATTTCAACAGCAAGTTATACATCTTTGACAAAATCTTAGTTTTTGGTTCTAACAGTTCTGTTTCCAATTTTGATTTCTCCACCTGGAAGCCAATTTTTCTGTCCAAATTATAGGCCTCTCTTATTTGATAATAATGAAGCCAATCTCGCACTTTGTCTTTTAATTTTTCAAAACTCTGCAGTTTCAATCTGTCACCTTCTTGTTCCAAAATTTCCCAATATTTTGGCCATTTGGCCTCCATATTGAGCTTTTTCTGAGCCTTAGCTTCCATAGGTGACAACCACCTTGGGGTTTTGCTTTCCAGCAAATCTTTATATCTTATCCAGACGTTAAACAGAGATTTCCTGACAATATGGTTTTTAAATGCCTTATGAGCTTTAACCTTGTCGTACCACAGATATGCATGCCACCCAAAAACATTGTTGAAACCTTCTAAATCCAAAATGTCCGTGTTCTCAAGAAGCAGCCAGTCTTTCAACCAGCAGAATGCTGCTGATTCATAATACAATTTAAGGTCTGGCAGGGCAAATCCACCTCTTTCTTTTGCATCAGTTAAAATTTTAAACTTTATTCTAGGTTTCTTGCCCTGCCAGACAAATCTAGAGATGTCTCTCTGCCACTTCTTGAAACAGTCCATCTTGTCCAGAATTTGCAAGGATTGAAACAAAAATAACATTTTTGGCAATACATTCATTTTTATAGCTGCGATTCGACCCAACAAGGAAAGCTTCAAATTAGACCAAATTTCTAAGTCTTTTTTAACTTCTGACCAACATTTCTCATAGTTCTCTTTAAATAAGTTCAAATTTTTCGCAGTCATATTAATCCCTAGGTATTTCACTTTCTTAACCACCGTTAAACCTGTTTCATTCTGAAACCTATCCTTTTCCATTAGAGTTAAGTTCTTCTCTAATACTTTAGTTTTTACCCTGTTTAATCTAAATCCCGCCACATGACCAAATTCTTTAATCAATTCCAAAGCTCTTTTCATACTAGATTCCGGCTCCTGTAGAGTTAGGACCAAATCATCTGCAAAAGCTTTCAATTTATATTGTTTGGCTCCGACCTGAATTCCTTTAACAAACCGGTCCCCTCTGATCATATTTAACAGCACCTCCAGGACCGAGATAAATAATAATGGAGAGATAGGGCAGCCCTGACGTGTTCCTTTTTCTATCATAAAATCTTCAGTCACCACATTGTTTACAATCAATTTTGCTTTTTGTTCTGAATATATTGCTCCTATACCATTTTCGAACCCCTGTCCCACTCCCATCCCTTTCAAATTTTTCTTCATAAAACTCCAAGAAATGTTATCAAAGGCTTTCTCCGCATCAATAAAAACTAAAACAGCTTTCGTATTAATATTCCTTTGCAGCAACTCCAAAATGTCAATTATATTCCTTGTATTATCAGATAAATGTCTGCCTGGGAGAAAGCCTGCCTGGTCCTTATGTATTACTTCCACTAATACTTTTTTAAGTCTGCTAGCTAAAATGTCTGCGAAAATTTTATAATCCACATTCAAAAGGGAGATGGGACGGTAGTTCTTTAGTTGTGTCTTTTCAGCTTCTGTCTTAGGTATCAATGTGATGTATGCTTCTTTCCACGATTCAGGCGCCCTTTTCCCTTCCAAAATCTCATTGCACACCTCCTTTAATGGTTGAATTAAAAAGTCTTTCAAAGTTCTATAATATTTGGAGGTTAGTCCATCCGGTCCTGGAGATTTGCCCAATTGCATATTCTGAATGGCACCTTCAATTTCTTGTTCTGTAATTTGCTGATTCAATACAAATTTATTTTCTAGAGATATTTTTTGTAATCCATTGGTTCTTAAAAATTGGTCTATCTCAGTTTCTTTCTGCGGCCCTTGCATATAAAGTTGTTTGAAGTATCTCTGAAAGCACCTTCTAATCTCCTCCGGGTTCTGTATATTTTTTCCATCGATCTCAAGGTTTGTAATCGTATTTAACTTCTGTCTTTTTTTCAATTGCCACGCCAATAATTTCCCACATTTATTGGCTGACTCAAAAGTCTTTTGTCTCATTTGTTTAATTTTTCATTCTACTTCCTCATTAATCAATTTCATATATTGCACCTGATATAACTTAATCTCTCTTAAGATCTCTTTTGAGTTTGGTTTAGCTCTTAACTTCTTCTCCCCTTGTTTTATTTTCTCCAAAATTTTCCCTTTTTTCTCATTTTGAGATCTCTTTTTTATTGCTCACCATCACTGAAATTTATAGTGGCACCCTTGGTGCCAACTTCTTTGATGCTACTGATCCAGTTTGGTAAAGCACATTGTGATTATTTTTGTGACCATTTTAAAGGAAGTGTAATCACGGACTAAAAGAGGGCAAATCGAAACTTTTCTATCAGAAAGAGAAAGGCCACTAACATAAGGTGTGTGCAAATGTGCACCTGCATGAGCAAAGTGGGGGGGGGGGAGTAACTAGGTAATTATTAACCTGAAGAGTAGCAGTTAAGGAGCAATTTATATACCGCCTCTTAAGTGACAAGTGTAATTGTGGTCCACTCAGGTTACATATAGGATAATAATTGCTTTCAGCTGAGCTGCACTTTGTAATTCACTGGAGAACAGTTCTAATGGATAAAACAGGGCAGGATATTTCTACCTTGGAGGTTTGTAATTGGCACTGGAGGATTGCAAAGACACTGGAGGATGACAGCTTTGTAGATGAAGAAGCCACCTCTGATTGACAGTGCCACACAGAGGCTTCGTGACCACCCATCAAGTCTAGATGGGTGAAAGAGAGCTAGATCACGCTGTTGTTTGAGGCTCCTGCTTAAGGTTGATGGGTGCAGTGGGATTTTGTTTGCTCCTCACTTAAAAAACAAACAAGCGTAAAGGTTGGCATGAACAGTTTCTTAAAGCTCATCCATGTGAAGGCTTTAGGTGTTGATGGATGAGCTTTTAGGGCACACCCGGCTATGAAATCTACCTGCACTCAGGGAGAGAAGACTGGTGATTATTCCACCTGGCAGGGATTAATACTTGTGCCGATCAAACCGTTATAATAGCACAGATGTTGAATTCCAACCCGTGGCTGTATCCCTATAAAGCAGTTACGGAGGGGATTGCATTTAGGCAGCAGATAACAAAAAGTAATACTGTACAGCAAATATTTGATACCCCTGGTTTCTCCCCAAAGGAGATGCAGTTTATTTGAATGTACTCCCTCTTTCTTCCTCCCCTCATCATTTTAATAGAAATCCTTGGTGCCGTTCCACAGGCAACCCTCTGGTGCAAACAGCCATCATCATCACTTTCATTCAATCAGATCTTAAACTCGGGCTACGCATGTACTATAACATTAAAGCACATTTGAAGCGCATTCTTTTACTTGAAGGATTCTGGGCACAGTAGTTTGTTAAACGTTGCCAGGAGGGGTAAATCAATGAGGGGTAAGCTGAGTGCCCAGAATTATTTGAAAGACAGAATGAGTTTAGAATGTACTTTGCAGTTGTAGTGTGTACACCACCTAAGGGCATTACAGATCAGAATTCCAGAAAATTGAAGCTCTGCTGCAGCATGTTTTTGAGAGCACCACCACATGGAAAAGCATACTGGTCTCTGGGCTAAGCTCTTTTTGGGTCTCCATCCATCCAGGCTATAATGGCTTGCATGCAGTATGAAAACAGCCAAGCAGTTATTGTTTCTGTAACTGTGGGAAAATGAAAATATTAGTAAGTTGCCTGGAATGAGGCATATAATTCCCATGCTTTCTGTATGCTTGGCAAATGTCAAGTATTGGACTAGGGAGAAAAATTAATGTATTTCAGCATGACTGCCCTTGTATGCCTATTTGACTTCAAGAAGATCAAGTCTGATTTATGGACAGGTGAAATGTGGCGCTCCAAGTTATGGCTAACACATGATCTCAGTGAATTGTCACATCTGTGATCACCAGCATATTTTTATGTAACTAAAATATTGAGTTACATCTTCTCCCCACTTCTCACTGGAAGTACAAACAAATTAGCAGGATTAGAAATCCATAGCTGCAAGCCCCTGAGAAGCGCATCTCTTCTACTATTTGAGAAATGTCTTCTGCAGATTCTGTGTTGGTGCTCTATTGGCTAGAAAAGCTGCTTTTTGTTGAATTGGGCAAGTCACTTTTCAAATAAGACCATTTATATAAAGTATAACACCACTGTGCATATCTATTTGACAATGAACTGCTACAGGGATGGTGAGGGATTAAACTCTGTGAGCTATATTCATCATCAGTGCATTGCTTGCCTAAATATTCATTCTAGTTCTAGAGCGGATGTTTCTTTGATAGTCTCTCTTTCACCTTGGTTGAAGAACCATCAGGGGGTAGCAGTTTTGTATCAATAGGTAAAAGCTTCCTAGTTGGTGAATCCTTCCCTTGCCGATAGTAAAGTTCATGGTGTGCTTTTCTTTCTGCAAATCAGCCTAGCTTATTTGTCAAATTAAAATCAGACCTGTAAGCAGCCAAACACAAAAATAACTTTGTTCAACTGCTGAACGATTTTTGTCAGGGTTAATTGAACCCTGAATTATTCATGCCAGTGATAACATGAGAGGTAGGCGCAGGAGATAATCATAGAAACTCCCAGTGCTGTTTTTCTAGAAAATGAGGTGCCGGAACTCACCATGAATGCCGCCCTTGTTCTCTTATAATGAGAGGTGCTGGAACTGAGCTCCGGTGAGTTCCTGGTCTTGGGAGACCAGGAAAAAATTGCCAAGACAGCTAGATCAGGCTGGGGGTTACCCACCTCTGCTTTAGATCCAAAGAAATGAACAAACCTGATTGCTTTCTCTTAATGATAAGAGGGTGCCTAGGGGAAAAGGAGTTTTGCTGTGGGAGTTCTGGCCCACTCAGCACTCAGATGGACTGAGCTTTAAGCTGCATTTTATTTTACATAAGCATGTACAGTGGCAGATTTAGGGCAGTGTGACTGGTTCCGCCACACTGGGCGCTGAGCCTAGGGGGCGCTGCAGAGTGTCACAACTATGACATAGTGAACTGAGCAGAACAAAAGGCGAGAAGAGAGGTGGGAGAGTCAAAATTTGGCCTTGCACAGGGCAACGCTGAAATTTGAAAGACCAACGTTTGCCCCGTCATGTATATGATCTACATTTCTGGAAAGCCCTCATACTCAGATTTATATGGCTTTCCTTGTATTGAAAAGAGGATAGTAAAACTGGTTTGGATTACGGATTGTGGGGTGAAGTGAGAACTTCTGAAGTCCTAGAGTCCAGCTCAGGTCAACAGAAGTCAGCTGGAGAAAAGACTGGCCAACAAAGGTTATAAATCAGTATGTGTTAGCCACTTTCCTATTCTTTGTTACTTCTAACCAACTAAAAAAAAAATGCAGGGGAGTGGAGAATCCTCAGAATCCTTTGACTGAAGTATATGATTCTTTGAGTTCAAGCCAGAAAAATCTTGAACATTCTGCCCTCTTCTAGTAGACCCAAGCAATCAGATGTGGCAGAAGAAGCAGCCTGAAATTATGAAAATTTATGGACACTTTGATAAAACGAGTTTTACTAATTTGTCTCTTTTCAGAAAGGAGGGCTAATGAGGATCACATTCTAACCTGGTACAAATACCACTGGAGAGAAAAGAGTGAAACTTTTGTATGAAGTCTGTTGTGCAGCTCTGACTCCTAAAGAAGATTCATACTCATTGCTGACCTGCTGTGCTTCACAGTTCATTGTGGAGGCAGCTCTCATTCTTGATCCCAGGCAGATGTGCTCTGTATTTGTTCAGTGAGCATCTCTCATTGCACAGCTCACAGTTCCCATGGAGACCATTGAGATATTTTATATGAATGGATCGCCACGCAAGGTCTGGGGGGAAACGTGCTTGGTGGTGCATCACAGAGCGCAGGTTCAATGAACGAATAAAAGCAACTCGCACAACTCCAGGGAAGGACATGACACCGGGGCAGGAAATGCTGTAAAATCTTTCTATACCTTTTCATTTTTATTTGCACTTTGTAAAAAAAAAGACAAAAAACAAAAAACAAAGAGCATGCGCTATGTATCTTGGGTAACTCCAAGTTGGAAGAGACAGAGAAATTTTTAAAAAGCCAGCTAACTTAATCTTCTGCTGTGTCAAGTGCTTGGCTGAAGGGCATGTAAATACCTTGAGCAGTGGACAAGCCAAAGCAGTTTGGCAAGACAGTGGAAGAACCTGGTAGCCTCCCTCAGTGACAAGTTGCCCACCAGCTAATCTAGGAGCTACTAAGTCGCAAGAACTGGACTGGCCTCCTAGTTTCACCAGACTGCATGGAACAGGAATATTTGGGGCTGCAGCAAGTGTGCCCACCTGGAATTTGCCTGCATTTTCTCCTTCCAACCAGCAGCCCCAGAGAAGAGTCAGTGCTTATCTGCAATCCTTTCGAGTTTAAGCCTCACAGCACCATTCACCACCTGTGGGGAGCAGGGAGTGTTCATTAGGACTCTGCAATTGCTATCAGAGAGGAGGGTTAAATGCCTCCTGGATATACAAAATGGTGTGTGGTTCTGATCTCAATTGTAGCAGTATGAAACTCTATGGATGAGACATGTTCTGTTTGGGTAAAGAGATGTAGTGTATCTTGCCCATTGCCACAGAACATCCAACTTTCCTATTAGATGGGAGACTCTTTTGCACTAGGCGGTGCTTTATTTACCATAAATTTAGCCATTCCTGTTTGTATTGAATTGCTACCAGAGAAGTGCAGACTGCTTGAGGGTGGGAGTCACATAATTCCATGACACTTTGCTTGCTATAGGTAGCCCTTTTTGTATAAGCAATACAGTGGTACCTCGGGTTAAGAATTTAATTCATTCTGGAGGTCCGTTCTTAACCTGAGGTACCACTTTAGCTAATGGGGCCTCCTGCTGCTGCCACCGCACAATTTCTGTTCTCATCCTGAAGCAAAGTTCTTAACCTGAGGTACTATTTCTGGGTTAGCGGAGTCTGTAACTTGAAGCGTCTGTAACCCAAGGTATCACTGTATAAAACATCCCTTCCCCTATCATTTGTTGATTTGATTTGAACAAACTTTTGCATGAATTTACACTAGTAAATGAGATGTTGGTCTGTCATCAGCATTCTGTATTTTGTTTGTTATTGAAAAACCTATTTACTTCAAAGGAGATTACATTCATATTGAATGTCTTTTCTGATGCTGCTTGCTATAAAATTCATTTATTTATCATGCATAAAATGAATTCTGGGGCTGGAAATGGGGGGCAGGGAATCAAGTTGTTTTGTGGTGGTCTGAAAATTTCATTTCCAGTTAAAAATAAACCCTAACCCTAAATTAAAGGCATTTGGTTGAAATATTTGAATGGCTGCAATTAGTGTTCCCACACTATGCAAAGTCAGGACAGAATCCCAACTCTACCAAAACGAATGGGCAATGTGACACAGACAGCTGTAAGATTCACCTCCCAAAACTAGCATTTAAAGGGTAGATGACTTCTAATTTTTACAGTGCTGCCACCCCACCTGAGAGCTCTGATGCACTCAGTCCATTTTCCAGCTCATGATGGTGGCTGTAGATAGATCACATCCTAATTCACCAAGCGTTGACAAATCCACAGAATGCGAAGGCACTTGAAATTGAAAATGTAACTAGAGGCTGTAATGCATTACTAGTTAACATTTTAATAGCTAATAAATAAGCTTGTGTTAATGGTTTTGTTTGTTCCTCTTTAAATGCCCACTGAATAAAATGTTAACATTCAGGAATTGCATTCCTGTCCCCCATTTACACACTAAAATGCCTGGAATTTAAGTTCTGCTGCTAACAGAGATGATCACTTACTTTGGCTCCAACGTTTACTGGAGCTCCAGGTTATAAAGGCTGCTGTGGATTTCTTTAAAAGGGTAGAAATAGGATGTTCCGTTCTTTAAGAGAAATGAGTCTAAAAAGATAATGTGTTTAAATAGTAAAGCAAAAAAATGATAACAGTTCTATAAAAGTGGACGTCATGCTCCCAAATGAGGAAAAATAATTAAAACTACAGGCTCTCCAAAGCAGATGTGAAGTCACAAGGTGCAGGTTCCTAGATATGAAAGCTAATAATGATTTATTTAAATCCCGAGGTACCACTGTAACACCTTTTGTTGTCTTCAGGGCCAGCTGTCTTCCTGTAGGAAATGTTGCAACCATGAAAATGCAGCTTCTCAAAGAGTAGTTTGCTGGTTAAGTTCTCGCTTGAATAATCAGTTATTGCATATTTACCCTAAAGTACCCTTTGGGACCTTCCTGTTGCTGGATTTTAAGTTTTGCTGAGATAATCAGAGAGGAAGTGAGCTCCCTCAAAATGCCTCTTTTGCCCATAAAATAGGAGCTCTGTCCTATGCACACTCCACAGTCACAGCCTTTTGAGCTTTCAAGGTGTTTTTGGTTTTTGGTTTTGTTTAACAGGAATTGGCAGTGTAGTGTAGCTCTTTTCTTTTTTAGAATGATGTGTTGTTTACCCTTTCACTCTGTCATTCATATAGAGCCATATCCTAGGCTAGGATCTATGTGGCAGCAACAAGCCAGAGAGAAATATTTTATTTCCAACATAACCATAGAAGGTAATGGAAAACAGAATATTGAGGCTTAAATTATAGACGCAGTAGATTTGAGATAACATGTCATCCTGGATCAGGTGTAGAATGAAAACCCATTTGAATATCATGCATAAAAGATGATAAATGTAGTCCAGGAGACTGAAATAGAGCTCTGGGAGAATGAAACACAGAAAAGAATTAAAAGCTATGAATGGTTAAGTCTCCACTTCCTCCTCAGGCACAGTATGAGGCAAATTCTGGGGGGCAAATCCAGAGTATTAGTTGTTGTAGCAGCAGCAGCAGCATTTTAAAACGTAGCACAATGTTACACGGTAATAATGACTGATAACGGTGCCCATTTCCCCTTCTTCCTTCCAGGACAGTAGTAAAGGAGAGCTTCTTTTGGGGGGCGGGGCAGGGCAGGAAACGGAGAACAAAGCACAAAACAATGCACTGCAGAATCAGACACACACTGTCTGCAGCATTCATGTGAAGGGTCCCAGAAAGAATCTGAGAACTACACAAATGAGACAGAGAAAAGATGGCCAACCTGAGCACTGTCAAAGCTTCTTTAAAGTGGACCCTGAGGTGGTTCCACTGTGAAGCTAGTCATCTGCATCATTAAAAAAAAAAGTAGCTGTGGAAAGAGGGCGAAAGAAGAAGAAGAAACAGGGCATAGCTGTCTAGTTAGCTGCTTACATTTTCTTTTCCTAGAATCAAGCAACTGGAATACATGCTACATTAATTGCAATAGCTGCAGTTCAGCTTTCGTTTGAGGATATCTACTCCACCGTACCTCCATACGTGACAAGCATCCTGGTTTTGTCTGGCACAGTGCCTGCGTTCAAATGATCATTTTGTGGCTTATGAAACTGAAAGATGAATGAGCCTTTTGCCACATTAATACTGGGAAAGGGCCTTTTGGGGTATCATTCAATGACTGGAAAAGGGAGCCAACGACTGTGAATATAAACTAGAGCCCAAAGATGTGGGAAAGAGGAGAAGGGAGAAAATATAATGCTTAGACAAGAAGTTTGAACAATGTATCTCCAGGGCTGCATACAGGAAGCATATCTGCAGTGCAATTGCTTAAAGAAGTCAGAAATGCCTTATGACTCTGAAGGCTAATAAAAGCTTATCGGACCCACACACAAAAAAGAATGTGAGCTTCTCATTGAATTAAGAGTCAACACTCCCTTTAAAAACCTCCTTAGAAAAATCACTCCTTAGAAAAGGGGACAAATGAACCTTTTTCATGGTTCACTGCATTGAGCCTCGCTAGTCATTCTCAATTGTGTTTAAAGCAAGCCTGATCAGTAATGAGGAATCAAGCATGCAAGAGAAAGCCAAAGTACAATCTGCCACCATTATTTGCTCCATAAATTTTAGAGGTTCGGACTACTGAAGTTCTCAGTCTAACACAGGAGACACATTTACCTTCCAGCACATTTTGTGCAGTGCTCCCAGTCAGGGCTTGTTAGGCTTTTTGCAATACAAACCAAGCACACGCAAGCTGAGGACATACATAGGGCTTTTTAATATATGATCACCACCTTAGTAGACCCCATAACAGGGGACATTAACTCCTATTCCCTACTGATATTCCCTTCTCAGCACACCCCTCCACTTTTTAGTAATGACTTCCATTTTTTCCTTTGAAGATTAATTTCTATTTTAAATGAATGGGCTACACACACACATTAAATGAACATTTTCCCAAGCCGAGGAAACGTGCATTTGAACATTTTGACAAGCTTCTTCTGCAAGCCTCTTAATTTATCTCACATTTCTTTCTTTCGAGTTTTATTCTTTTAGCACATGCCAAATTGCTACACAAGGAACAGCTGGTGGCGTCAGAGAAGGTGCTGTATGGTACAGCAGTTACAGCCAACAAAGGGGTGTGTGTGTGTGTGTGTGTGTGTGTGTGTGTGTAATACAGTCTGATAATGAATGAGGGAAACTTGGCAAATAAAAGACTCAATGCCAGACACCAAGGGAGGGAACTGAACATCTTGCATACACATCACTGTCAGGCTCTGTAATGGAAAATGATGTCAAGGAGAAGAATAACTACACAACTTTTAGAAGACATCTGAAGGTAGCCCTGCATAGGGAAGTTTTTAATGTCTGATGTTTTATTATGCTTTTATATTTGTTGGAAGCCACCCAGAGTGGCTTGGGTAACCCAGTTAGATGGGTTTGTAAAATTATTATTATTATTATTATTATTATTATTATTATTATTATTATCCTAACCCAAAGAATTAGCATGCAAAGTCTGATGCCCCTGTATTACTATGCTCTGTTTGTAAGCTATGGTAAACTGTTGAAAGCAAAACCAGGAAACCCCTGAGCCTTGCCACAGGAGCAGGTAGAGGTTGAAACCATTCAGGTGACCCTTTGCTGTCAAAATACTGCCTTTTTATCAACCAACAAGCAAGCTCTGGGTGGGATGTAAGCGAGACAAACTGATCTCAAACACCAACTTTTAAAAATTTCAGTATTTTCTTCACTGACATACTAAAGAGACCACTTTCCCCCAAAGTAGTATGTCAACCATTTACAAATAAGCATTGATACATCGCTTTTTTAAAAGTTACCTGACAGGCTCTAAATTATATGTCTCAATAACCTCCATCTAACTCCCACCCCATCCTCAAGAGCTGTGAAAGCAAAACAGCGAGAGAGTGGAGGACCAGTGATGGAAGGTCCATCTCTCTGCCCTTCATCCCCATTCCTGAGAACTCAAATAACTACTGAAGAAAATTTACAACAGGGGGGGGACCAGTTTAGGCCTCTAGTGTAGAATTGCCATGCCATGCTCCCTCACATATTTGTTGCATTTATGTTCCATCTTTCCTCAAGTTGACATACATGTTGCTCCCCCTCTCCATTTTATAACCCTCTTGATTTTTTCAAAAAAATTATTAGTGCTAAACATATGCAAGAACTCTGAACCTAGCGATACCTGACCAGAGTGAGTGTTGTTGCAGCTGCAATCTACACAGGAATGTCCTCCTACTCACCCTCAGGCAAGTAACACACCACAAACCAGAACCAACCTGAGAGCCACTTGGTGGAAGTGATGTGACTTCATTAAGGGGTCATCCACCCTTCTGCTTCTCCTGTCCAAGCTGTTTGGGATGGGGAACCTGTGGCCCTCTAGATGTTGTTGGACTCCAACTCCCATCAGCCCTAGCCAGTATGGCAAACAGTCTGGGATCATAAGAGTTGTAGGCCAACAACATCAGGAGATTCGCAGTTCCCCCACCCCTGCACTAGATGATGTACCGTATTTTTTGCTCTATAAAACTCACTTTTTCTCTCCTAAAAAGTAAGGGGAAATGTGTGTGCGTCTTATGGAGCGAGTGCAGGCTGCGCAGCTATCCCAGAAGCCAGAAAAACAAGAGGGATCACTGCTTTCATTGTGCAGCGATCCCTCTTGTTGTTCTGGCTTCTGAGATTCAGAATATTTTTTTTCTTCTTTTCCTCCTCCAAAAACTAGGTGCGTCTTATGGTCTGGTGCGAAAAATACGGTATTTCAGGAATTTGAATGTGCATATTCTTACCTGTAAGCTCAGGTTCCTTCACAATGTTCTACAGGAGACCCTTCATGAGGTACTTTTCACTCTTCAGACAACCATCATGTACTACAATCCCTCTTGCCCCTGTAAATCATGGTGCCTCTACACTTCTCCTCACTTAATAAGCTATCTATTCAATGAAAACTGCTCTTCCTTTTCCAAATCAATCCACCCACATGCTTTCCCATGTTTGCACCGGCAAAGGTTGATCTTTGGTTTGTTGTGCGTAACAATTCTTAGAATATGGTTGTTCAGAAGCATCCATTATAACATGATTGTGCTAATTATGTACTAAGTGCCTCTTCAAGATTTTGAAGCTGCATATGAAGCTTTAGTATGTTTGAAGAATGTGCACTTAAAAAAATGTTCAAAGGGGAACAATGGACAGAAAAGCCAGGAGAGGGGAAATTGAACAGCTTGAAATCTGAACAGAAACACTGGAGTGTTTTATTGTAGATCTCCCTGGTCTTTACATCTGTTATGTTATTTCTTTTAAAACTAACTGTAGATATAACATCCTGACCCTCAGAAGTAAGTCCATTAGTTTCATATGATTAGGTAAAGGGACCCCTGACAGTTAGGTCCAGTCGCGGACGACTCTGGGTTGCAGCGCTCATCTCGCTTTACTGGCCGAGGGAGCCAGCGTACAGCTTCCGGGTCATGTGGCCAGCATGACTAAGCTGCTTCTGGTGAACCAGAGCAGCACACAGAAACGCCGTTTACCTTCCTGCCAGAGCGGTACTTATTTATCTACTTGCACTTTGATGTGCTTTCAAACTGCTAGGTTGGCAGGAGCTGGGACCGAGCAATGGGAGCTCACCCCCTTGCAGGGATTCAAACCGCCAACCTTCTGATCAGCAAGCTCTAGGCTCTGTGGTTTAGACCACAGCGCCACCCACGTCCCCCACAGCGCCATCCACTGTGGAAATATGATTATTTCCCGGCATTGAATGTGTTGGCCTAGTGTGGGGCTCCGAGATGAGCTTGGCTGTCTGGCTGGTGTACCGGCCACCTAGCGCACCAGCAGCCACCCTGTCAGGCCTGCTGGAGGCGGTGGCCGGCTGGGCCTTGGAGTTCCCTAACCTATTGGTATTGGGGGACTTCAACATCCATGCTGATGCCATTCCCTCCTCACAGGCTCTGGACCTGGTGTCTTCCATGGCGACACTAGGGCTCTCCCAGTTTGTTTCGGGCCCCACACATCAAGCAGGCCACACGCTGGATTTGATCTTTGGCGCCGGTATAGATGTGATCATGTCTCCTTCGATGAAGGTGCCATGGTCTGATCACTACGCTCTGAAAGCCAGGATTGATTTTCCACCCCCACCCTGCTTAGGTGGCGAGCCAATTTGGGCTCGCCCGCAGAGGCTGATGGACCCTGATAGATTCCGTCAGGCCTTGCGGGACCTTTCTCCCCCTGGCGACTCATTGACTGAGCTTGTTGAGGGCTGGAATATCCAGCTCCTAGAAGCCATCGATGAGATCGCACTTAGGCGCCCTCTGCGACCCTGCAGAAACCGGGCTCCCTGGTTTACCAAGGAGCTTCGGAAAATGAAGCGGGACCTCAGACGGCTAGAGCGAGTATGGCGGGGTGCCCGTGACGGAGCCTCAAGAACATCTTATAGGGTTTTTATGAAAACCTACGAGATGGCAGTGAAGGCCGCTAAGAAGTCCTACTTCTCGGCCTCCATTGCCTCCGCTAGCTCTCGCCCGGCGCAATTATTTAGTATAATTAGGTCTTTAACGTCCCTTGAAGGACAGCCAAATTTAAATAACAATTTGACACACAGCTGTGAGGCATTTGCGAGCTTTTTTGCGGAGAAGGTCCTGTTGCTCCGCCATGACCTCCCTGCCAATTTGGATACAATAAAGGAACTGGAGGCCCCTTGACTGTCCTCGGGTCCAGTATTGGACCACTTTGACCGGATATCCCCAGCCGATGTGGACAGACTCCTCCGAGCTGGAAAGCCCACCACCTGTCCTCTTGACCCCTGCCCGTCTTGGCTGATTAGAGTGTGTCCAGACGAGGTGCGGGGGCCCCTGGGTGATATCATCAATTTGTCCCTTGGCACCGGGATATTCCCAGGGGAACTGAAGGAGGCAGTGGTGCGTCCGCTCTTAAAGAAAACATCATTAGATCCCTTAGATCTATCCAATTACCGCCCGGTTTCGAATCTTCCATTCCTGGGTAAGGTGATTGAGAGAGCGGTTGCTGAACAGCTTGGTAGGTTTCTGGATGAAACATCGGCTCTGGATCTATTCCAGTCCGGCTTCCGCGCTGGTCATGGGACTGAGACGGCTCTGGTCGCCCTAACAGATGATCTCCGCAGGCAGCTGGATCGAGGCGGGTTGGGGCTGCTGATTCTTTTAGACCTGTCAGCAGCCTTCGACATGGTCGATCACGAACTCCTAGACCACCGCCTTGCCGACGTGGGGATCCAGGGCACAGTCCTCCAATGGCTGCGCTCGTTTCTCTCTGGTCGGGGACAGAGGGTGGCGCTTGGGGGGGAATTGTCATCACGCCACTCCTTGGTGTGTGGAGTGCCTCAGGGTGCGATTCTCTCCCCGATGCTTTTTAACATCTTTATGCGCCCCCTCGCCCAGCTTGTCCGGAGTTTTGGGCTGGGTTGCCATCAGTATGCCGATGACACCCAACTCTATCTGTTGATGGATGGCCATCCTGACTTGGCCCCAGACACACTGACCAGATGTCTGGAAGCTGTGGCTAGATGTCTGGAAGCTGTGGCTAGATGGTTACGTGGGAGCCGGTTGAAGTTAAATCCTTCGAAGACAGAGGTCCTCTGGCTGGGACGGAGCGATATGGGATTGAGGGGGCAACTCCCATCTCTTGCGGGGGTGCAATTAGTGCCAGTTAAGAGTTTGGGTGTAATCTTCGATACCTCCCTCTCTATGGAGGCGCAAATTACAGCTATAACAAAGGCGGCATTTTTTCATCTCCTCTCCGCCAAGCTAAGCAGTTGGCTCCTTATCTCTCTCGCCCTGACCTAGCCACTGTGATCCACGCAACGGTCACCTCCAGACTGGATTATTGTAACTCGCTCTACGTGGGGCTGCCCTTGAGACTGACCCAGAAACTCCAGCGGGTGCAGAATGCCGCGGCGAGACTCCTTATGGGGTCTTCGCTGCAAGATCATATTCATCTGGTACTATACCAGCTGCACTGGCTCCCGGTGGAGTACAGGATCAGGTTTAAGGTGCTGGTTTTAACCTTTAAAGCCCTATATGGCCTAGGACCCTCGTACCTAAGGGACCGCCTCTCCTGGTATGTCCCACAGAGAAATTTACGGTCTGCAAATAAAAACATCCTGAAGATCCCAGGCCACAGAGAGGTTAGGCTGGCCTCAACTAGAGCCAGGGCTTTCTCGGCCGCGGCTCCAATCTGGTGGAACGCTCTGTCACAAGAGACTAGGGCCCTGCGGGACTTGACATCTTTCCGCAGGGCCTGTAAGACAGAGCTGTTCCACCAGGCCTTTGGTCAGGGCACAGCCTGACCCCCTCCTCTGGCAATCTGCACAGAATTTTGCTTAATGGTTGCCATCAATTTGGTTTTAATTTGATTTTAATTAATTTTATAATGAATGTTTTTAGAATGTTGGGTTATTTTGATTGTTGTTAGCCGCCCTGAGCCCAGCTTCGGCTGGGGAGGGCGGGATATAAATAAAATTTATTATTATTATTATTATTATTATTATTATTATTATTATTATTTCCAAGTAAATGGCAGGGTTGCAGCATGAGGCTGGTTCAGACATGTGACAGCCCCCACACAATGAGCACCTTGGATGGGAAACACCACCTGTGTGTAAACCAGCATCTCCAGGTGGATATAAAGATCCTGACTCTTAGGATTGTAATAGCACTTTTCTTGAGGCATCACTATGATGGAGATAGCGGTGTTCATGTTGTATAGCAAAACTATGCAGAGGCTGATTTATGGAAGCAGCAACTCCACGCAAGGCTGGCTCAAAGCCATGGGGCAGCCCTGCGTGCTCCCAATATTGTGGGGATAATTGCATACCAGAGTCAAAGTGACAATTAAATATAGCTTTGGCAGAGATAAGGGTTTTGTTTTGAAATGAACTGTTTGGCATTTACCTCAGGATAATAATGTTTCTGCTTTCAAGTTATTGATGCAACCACTTGAAGAGGGGGACCCACGGGTATAGAAAGTCATTCAACTATTGAAACAAGAGAAGGAAAAGTTGCTCACAAGAATTCCTGGGGGCCAAGTAGTAGAAGAGACGGTCAAAGAGCAACAACCGTCAATAAATTAACCAGACTACACTAGCCCACTAAAATACTTGGTGAAGGAAGCACTCAAGGAATGGTGGGAATCAATCACATTTTAAACCTTTGCCCATCATGGACCACACTCATGGTATTCTGCATTCTTCCAGGAGAGAAAAGGAACGTTGGGAGCCGAAGCAAAAATCAGACATTGCTATTGCTTAGAATACCACCCTCCAACTTGTGGAAGGTGATCAGGACCTTCCAAACTTGAAAATCCAGGAAAATTGCAAAGTGTCCATTTGCAAGGGCCGCTAGATCTTTGCAAATGTTATAAACAAACACAGGTGCTATGAGCAAACAAAAACTGGTAATAAAAATTAGCTGCTGCCCTCTGCTCATGATGATGCATTTTCAGCTTAGCCTCCCATTCCAGAAAAACAAGTCATTGGCATCTAATCATCATCATCAACAGTGGCATATCAATTTGTCTGGTGGTTACAGCCTCACTAGCAGTACCAGACTGGTGCCCTTTGATATTTCAGCTGCTATAAAGCTAGACTGAATAGATGCTAACATACAGCTGCCACTGCCTCTTTGTTGTTCCAAGGAAAGGTAGGAGGGCACACATGGAACCACTGCAGTGAAGTTCCTTTTCACACTGGCAGCGCAACACAAGTCCTGCATAGTGTGGGAGGAGCCATACCAGCCTTACCTTGCTAGAAACTGGTTGTTAACACAGGGAGGAGCCTCAGCTTGATCTCCTCCAATTTGGTCTGTAGCTTCTCATCTTAGACCAGTAAGGTGTAAAGAGTCCTGTTACAGTGTTTTCCATGCCCCTGGTGTAATGTAAGGACTTCAGGATGATGCTGGGTGCTAGTTCAGCAAGTAATCTTGTTGGCCAACCATTGCTATTTTGAAGCCTATTTGAACCCAGTGGCAGAGGAAAGATCATAGAATCATAGAATCATGGAAGAGACCACAAGGGCCATCAAGTCCAACCCCCTGCCAAGCAGGAAACACCATCAGAGCACTCCTGACATATGGTTGTCAAGCCTCTGCATAAAGACCTCCAAAGAAGGAGACTCCACCACACTCCTTGGCAGCAAATTCCACTGTCGAACAGCTCTTACTGTCAGGAAGTTCTTCCTAATGTTTAGGTGGAATCTTCTTTCTTGTAGTTTGGATGTGGTAAGGGTACTAAAGGAGAGGGGAAGAAAGTGGCAGTAGGCCTTCTCAGTGGCTATATTGGGCTCAGAGTGTTCCAAGCCCAATGTTCATAGGGAGACCCTATCCCCACGTCTGAAATATGTGAGGCTTAGAGCACTCCAACCAAGCACACACACACACAGAGAGAGAGAGAGCGCTGAGGGAGGATGGGTAATACAGCTCAGTTCAGAAAAACTCTCCAGCCAGCTTCTCAGTCCTTGCCATTGTCTGTCCAGCATGACATAATGAGAAAGAAATGAGAAAGAGCTGGCTTTTAAAGATATGATATATTGTGCATGGGTTCAGTGTCCTTTCTAGCACATGGCTTTACAAGAGAGAAAACAGAGACCAAGACAAATAACAAAATTAATTTTGTTTAAAAAATGCCCCAGACAGAACCTATTCATGCCATTGGCTCGTTTTGAAGTTGGATGAGGCAGTACAGGAAATATCTTGAAAAGATGATCCTCCCAAGTCCCAATGTGCTTTCAGTTTGAAGCGTAAGTATTATTTCAGAACTTAGGACTAGGTTTTGTTCTGCTTGCGCCATGCTCCCATACCAAATCAGAATTCAGGTTTCCCCCAGTAAAACTATGGACAGCTCGTCAATGATCTTGTGAAGCTGTCTATAAAGGTACAACGGCAGGACCCAAACATGAGGCAGAGAGAATGGATACAGTACCCAGGCCCAGAGTTCAAAGGGCAGTGCAAACCCATTCCTGTGAGTGAAAAATGGAACCTAAGCCAGTATTTCCCAAGCAGGGTTCCACAAGCATCCCCACTGGGTTCTGAGCAATATTATAACCTCCCATCTCAGGCACTTCACTCTCTCCTCCAGTCATCCCCTCACCAAGAGTGGGCTGACACATAGGATTTAGGATATGTCCACATTGCCACTTACTCCACATCCAGTGTGCTCCCACTGTTAATTTTTGAGCTTTAGAGAAACCAGATGTTATTCAGATCCAGCCTGTGCCAATCCATTTGCTACATCAGCCTAGCTAACAACTCCCTTCCTTCCCTAGTACCACCTCACAATATCATGCTTCTCAGCTGCCACAGAAACATTTTCCAAACACCTCCTTTCTGTTGTATTCAGGATAATGTCCAGTACAGTAATGTTTTGGTGCCATGAAATGTGTGGAAATTCTAATTAGCTAATAGTGTATCACATACCCAACAAAAGCAGTAACAGACCGAATGACTGATGAGTTTGTTGTAGTCTAGGGATTTTCTACATCGGATGGTGTCAACTTCATTTTCTTCCTTTTCTCAATGAGCAGTCTAACTGAATTAAAACTCATCAACCTGTTCCAATGAAGATATGAACACATTCATATGTTCATTGAAAGGCTACATACATATAAATTGTTTGTAAACTGAAAAGGTGCTATTTATTTCAGCCATGGTCTAAAACTGTGCATTTCATCTGCACCTTCCCATCAGCTAATCTTGGGTACTGCAAACAAATCAAGGATTCAACTAATGAGACCCATTAACAAAAAAGCCCTGCATAAGCACTTCTGCTTGTGCAAAAGGGTTTTCCATCCTCCTTTCCATGTATGCCCCCCACACCTGAAATTAGTTCTGAGGAGTCAGGGGAACCCCTAGAACAGCATGCAGGGTAGGGAGAGAAGGGGGGGTCATTCCATCTGGCAAGCTGGAGAATATTAGTGTTAATTCTTATTGTTTAAGTGTTACTTTTTCCAAATAGAAAAGGGGACAACACATAACCCAACACCAGGATTCTAATGGAGCAGCTTAAAGAGTGGACAGGGCAAGGTTTTAAGCTTGCAGTCTGAAAACATCACAGAGAGAGGGGGGTCCTGAAAAATGAGGCAATGTCTTGTTGTGTGCACCCCAGTGGCAAGAGACTCCCGGGATTCCAGTGCTTACCCAGGTTTGGTCTCCTTGAAATGAAGGTCTCTAAAGATTGATGAGTCTTTAGCGCTTTATGGTTTTATTTACACATATATACAAGTTGGTCATAGGATGGAAGGGCTTGTGGCATTAACACTCCATAAGATCTTGCTTCCTCATTAGGCTTCTAGGTTTTCCCATGGCTTCAGGTTTAGCACAGAGCAAGACAAGACTCTGTCCAGCTTCCAGCCCAGCCAAACTCACATAAAAAAATTAACACTCATTGCCTATTGTTCTTCTTGGGATGATGTGACTTCCAGCTAGGTGAGGAGGAAATAGAAGTGTCTTCAGTTGTCACTATGGCAACACATCTCTTCTTATCTAACTCTTTAAGATGCTGATGAGGCTACCCAAGCCCATTAACAAAGGAATTTGTTTGACCCTTCCATCAGGTTTCTTCTGCTAGATTGTACACTATACTAGATAGAGAATCACAAGCCTGGAAGGGACCCACAAATATCATCCATACTGACCCCTTAAACCAGGGGTCGGCAAAAAAGTTTTAGCCGTGGGCCGGTCCACTGTCCCTCAGACCTTGTGGCAGGCTGGAGAAGCGGCACCGGGGGGGAGCTAGAAGAAGAGGCGAGGAGGGCAAGTAGTCCTCCTCCCCACCCCCCAGCCCCAGCCCCAGCCACTGCACTTACCTTCCCTGGGGCTGCAGCCACCACCACCGCTGCTGCTGCTGCTGCTTCTCGTGGGTAGGCAGAGCGAGCTCGTTTGCTCCACTCTCTGGCCCACAGGAGCACCAGGGCAGCGACGGCAGCAGTGGTGGGAAGGTGAGCAGCGCAAAAGGGCTGGCTCTGGAGAGGGGCTGCTTAAAATGGTGCTCAGCCAGCTCAGCCCAGCCCCCTTCCTCCTCTAGGCAGGGCAGGGAGAAGCCAGGAGGGAGGGAGGGAGGGAGGAAGGAGGTACCGCCACGGTGTGTGTGAGGGAGAGGGGGGACGGAATGGTGCAGGGGGGAAATGGCACAACCCGAACAAACAGAATCCCCACGCCGATCCACGGACAGTCTGCGGGCTGGGATCCTGAAGGCAATTGTGCCTGATCCAGCCTGCGAGCCTTAGTTTGCTGATCCCTGCCTTAAACCTATAACACTTCTGTGAGTGGGCACTTGAACAGTGAATAACTGGGTTGTTGTTTTTAAAAAAAAGTTTATTGGATATATGCTTGCTTGCTAGTAGTTTTGCATTTTGTGTTACTATTTTCTTTTGAGATCATGTTGTTACTGAATTGTTTTAAACTGACTTAGACCTGTGGAGAGGCAGGATAGAAATGTGTTTAAAAAAATAAGATGCCACCCCATATGAACAATGATGCACAGGCTGCCATTTTCTAAATCATCTTGTTAAGTTTCAACTGACAGGTTTATTGAAGACTTCAGCTGAGCTGCTGCTTGATTTTGCTTACCAGCATTTTTCAAATTCTGTGCTGTCATGTTCCATGATGCTATTTATTTTCAGAGTATTCAGAAAATACACCAGGGCCACAATCAATGAGAAATTAAAACATCCCAGCTAGAGCTTGATTTTTAAAATTATTCTCATTTATTTATCTTATTGCACTGGCTAAAGGCATTGCAAACAACATTCCCATGCAGAGGCTGTTCAGCTCACAGCTTGGCATTAGCTGTGAAGTGAATGCAATCAATAGTACACGCTTTGAAATCTATTTTGTGCTGTAAACCAGAGGTTTTCAACCTTTTTGAGTTCACGGCTTCCTTAACCAACTACATTTTTTCTGCAACACCCTGTGGGGCTCAGGGTCCCAGTTATGTCACCCCTTGCCTGCAGAACTGGCAGCCTCTCATTCTTTTTTGAACACCCTCCCTTCTGGAGTGTTCCCTCAGCCTCTTCTCTTTTCTATCTCTTTGGGAGTCCTCCAGGCAGCTGCTGCCATCCCTGGTCTCGGAGATGAACCCCACCACTGCCGCTGCCCCAAAGAGAGGTGCCACCCAGAGGCACCATTTGCCTGGGGAGCTTATAGCCAGGGCTGCTGCAATAAACAGCTGTGCAAGCCTTTGGGAGGCCGAGACACAAGAGGGAAGGAAAGAAGGACAGAGGCCAGTGTTGATTGTGGCACCCCTGGGTGCCACAGCACACTGGTTGAAAACCACTGCTGTAAACAGTTTTTTACATAAGGTAAAGCTACACCTGCTCTGCCTAAGAAAGCTACTTTTGTGTGAGATGTCAAAATATAATATTCCCAAGGAGGAACTGACCTAAACTGGGATGGGGGAGTGGAATCAAACAGGGATACCTGTTAATGATGTTATTGTAATTAAGCTGATCATGTTCCCTTTAGGCTAGTGACCCTGCCACACAGTCTGGCTAAGGTGGAATAATGGAATTTAATCCCAAAGCTTCAAATAGCCAAGTGCTTTAACTTACTTGGATGCAGCACAAGGTGTATATTACCTTAAATACAAGTATAATAGCTTAAATTGGCAGCACATTGAACTATTCAAAATTATTTTCCATACAAGTTAAAACTTTACGTACAAGCGTTTCCAAACTAATCAATTACCAACTGACCTAATCAATTCCGGCAACCTAGAAATTATTAGCTGTGAGGATATTCGTTTGATTTAAAGTTATGAGATAATCACCTAAGTGCAGTTTGCACGCTTACAAGCTTGCTAAAAAATTATACACTTCTATGATCTCTGCTCCGCACCCCATCCACCCCCAAAAAGAATTGGAGAAGTGCCCACATTGCATGGGGGGTAAAGGGACGTCTCGCTTTCATTTTTGTCAAACATTTGCTTGTGATTGTTTCTTAAAACACATCGCAAGAGGGTGTAACTTAGATTTTCACACTCTGCGCTCCCACCCCAAGTGGGATTTTCTTAGGATCTGTACTTTCTCAGTAGTTACCTAAGGTTCTCTTCAGAGTTTGTGATTGGCATGATTTGCATTGCCACTGTTCACCCCTGCCACTGCCGCCACCCTCAGCTCCTGCTCCCTCAGCGCAGTCTTCCCCCTCTTCCCACCATGAAATAAGATGGGTAATTGCTGCTTAAAATGGCAGTGCCTGCCCTGCAATTATCATTAGAGATAATGAGTGCCTCAGTGCAGCAGGCGGCTTGCAGCTTTCTGTTTATGCCCTTAAAGCGCATGGCAGGCAATTGAGAGCAAGGCACCCACTTCACAGAACAAACTTCTTTTCATGCAAAGTTGGGTCTCTCCCCAACACTTTGAGAGAACAGTCAGAAATTGGTCCATTCTTTCTTCTGGAGAACATTTGTGCAAAACCCGGAAACTGCAAATCACAGTAAAACTGCAAATCACAAGCAAATCACAGTAAAAAAACAACACTACCCTAAATATTACATAGCAAGTTAATCTGAAATGTATGTGCCAGGAGAATTTACAATTGCTAACTCCTGAATGACGCGGGTGGCACTGTGGGTAAAACTTCAGTGCCTAGGACTTGCTGATTGTAAGGTCGGCGGTTCGAATCCCCGCGGCGGGGTGAGCTCCCGTCGTTCGGTCCCAGCTCCTGCCCACCTAGCAGTTCGAAATCACCCCAAGTGCAAGTAGATAAATAGGTACCACTTTATAGCGGGAAGGTAAACGGCGTTTCCATGTGCAGCACTGGTGCAGGCTCGCCAGTTGCAGCTTCGTCACGCTGGCCACGTGACCCGGAAGTGTCTTCGGACGGCGACGGCTTCCGGACTCTTGAGCGAGATGAGCGCGCAACCCTAGAGTCGGTCACGACTGGCCCCTATGGGCAGGGGTACCTTTACCTTTAACTCCTGAATGAAGGAGGCTAGGGTTAAATTTATTGTTTTCGTTGAGGAGCTGCCCCCAACCATAATCTTTACATTCAGTGAAGTGTTACAACTCAAATACCCATTATTATTTTCAGCCCTTGCTAAATTTGTGTAACTTCCTCATGAGGCCAACTTGGCAATGGTTGGCTGGGTTTGGGTCATTGAACATAAACAGCCTTGTGGTTGAGATTGTGTGAACATGATTATATAGGCTCAGCAACTCAGCAGACTGTGGACAGCAGTGTACATGATGTGACCACTGCAGAGTTATGGCACCCAGCTATCACTGGTTTCAACAGGAAAGGCTGACATTGCTCCTCATGCACAAATTCAAATATGTGTGGGTATGGATGGCTATGATCTAATTTGCGTGGTGGGAGTGTGGATAAACAGCGACATAATGCTCAAACGTGGGTACGCCCAGAACATCATCTTGGCTCATGTTTGTATGGATCCAATGAAAGCTAAACTCAAATAATATTGTCCACACACTAATAAAAGATTGACCGCTATATTAGCACACACACACAGCTTTGCATCCCCTACTTGTTTAGCGGTGACAGTGCTACGTGCTTAAAAGAGTAATGCTATGCTAGATGTATGATATTACTTCATCCAGTGTTAATGAAGTATACAGGGAAAGAAGAAATGCATTACCATTGTGCAGTTGAATGCAAACATTCATTAGCTTGGCTTATTTTTAACTTGACCCTACTTCAAACCATCATCAATAACAGCAGCAATATCCGTTCTGATTTTTCAAAATGCATAGCTCAGCATTCCCTACACTGTTGATGTGAAAAACGAATAACTCTCTGTGTTCACAGTCCATCAAGGGAAAATTGGTCTCCTCACATAAACAGTGTTTCACGAATGTTTATAAAATTAAATCATTATGAATTATTTTCTTGGTGTGTGTGATGTTGCGCATAAATGAGCTCATCCATTCCTTAGCTTTCACTGAAAATTGATTTTCATGATAGGATAGTAATAGCAAAGCAATTATCAGATATTTCTAGGGGGTTATTTGTCAAGTTGGGGCAAATAGCTATTACAGAGTAAATTATTAGAGCATCTGCTCACATAAATCAAAAGTTCTCATGCACAGAATCAATGTTTCAGTGTGTTTCCATTGGCTGCAGTGGGCTAAAAGCTACATCACCAATAGCTTTTTACCAAGTATATGTTTCCAAGAGCAAGAATGCTGATGTACCACAAGTGCAAAAGAAATAGCAGTGGTGTTAAATACCTGTACAAGTGATGCTGTTACCCAAACTACCAGCAATATATTTTGTTAAACTGGGTGATGGTAATATTTTAGCTCGCACAAACTGAAAAGCACGTTCATCGTTACTTGAACGACCTGTTCCCTCTTTTCTTCCTCTAACTACATGTTCCACCTTTAGCTCTTGCTTTTAAAGCCTGGAAGCTGCTATGTGACATGCCCTTGCTTATCTATTTTATATGTTCTTTAAGGTGTTATATGCCACCCTATAAAGCAAATTCTCAGGAAGACTTAGAGCAAGAATAAACACAAATTTTAAAAGGCGTTCACACAAAAAACCATAGACAAAAAATCCCCCAACAATTCCAGGGCAGTAAGAAAACAAGGCTGGGAAGGTGTGATTTACAGCACAGAAACTTTGGGCATGAGAAAAGACACAATCCTTTTCTTACACACCTGTTGCCCCTCAGCCCAGGTTCTAGGCCAGATCTCTGTTTCCACTGCAAAAACAGTTCTGTAACCTGGGCTAAAGAAAAGGAGCTGGTTCTTGGGGGCGGGCGCTAGGAGGTTTAGAGGAGTTAATTATTTATATTATACTTCGTCTTTCATCTGAGCTACTCGTTGCATGTCCCACCCCTATTTTAATCTCACAACAACCCTGTGAAGAAGTCCAGGCTGAGGATTTCAATTGACTCAATGCCATTCAGTAAGCTGAGTGGTAATTTGAATATGGGTTTCCCTCTGTCCTAGTCCAACCCTCTTGACGCAGGAATGGGACACTGGCTAGGACGCTCATGATGTTGGACCACAGTTCCCATCATTCCTGACCATTGGTTACACTGGCTGCGACTGATAGGAGCTGGAGTCCAACAATACCTGGAGGACCACAGGTTCCCCAGCCCTGCTCCAATTACGATATCAGGTTGGCTCTTGGTTAAGGTTAAACATCTCCCTCCTGCACAAAGCTTCTCTGTTGCAAATTTTGCCCTCTTCGCTCCAATTTGCATAGGAGCAGCAGTGGCAGCAGACTTGAAAGACAAGGACTGAGGTAGAACTGCAACTCTATGCATAAGAAACAGGACTTAAGGTTCTGTAAGTCCAAGGATAAATTACAACCTTTGGAAGAAGCAGACTATAGGTAGGCCTTCTATTGCTTCTTTAGTCCTTGAGCCATGTTTTCCAGCTACAAATCTTCCCTTTGCTTCACATTATTCAGTAAAGACATGTGTTTACTCAAAGCAAATAGATACAATACATGGACCCAGCCTCAGTGCTACTGGAAGAAATGTAATTAACATTAATGAGTGGCTGAATGACTGCATTTAAATCCTCTATTGTCCATTTGTTTAAATGTTCCGACTAAAAAAAGCTATCCTGTCTCCACAGAAACTTTTCTTTTCCTAATTAATAAGATGCAAGATAAGGAGATTGTCAATGACACGTTAAAGTCACATTTCCAAATAAGGCATATTTTTCATGGCAAACCATTTGATAAGCTAATACGCAATGTGCCTTGGTAATTAGAAAAGCACATGGTTCTCTCAATTTGAACCTTGTTTTCTTTAAGAAAGGAAATTATGCTTTTTCTCCCCTGGGTTCTGAACATTTCAGCAACAGCAAACTCCGTTCAGAATCTAGCAGTAATACCAGTAAAGCCATCTTAGTTACTCAGGGAAACCTTCACAGTATACATGCTATAATTTGACTGTGCTGACTTCCTGCCATTTTGAGGTGAAGCTCTTTGAACCTTTTAAAGGTTGTCCATCACTACTGATGCCCCCGCCCATTTAAAAAATGGATTGTTTCTGGGAAATGTCAGGAATCTGAAAGAAGCATGTGTTCTTACATCACTCTTTAGCCTTCTTTGTAGCTTCACAATGTAGATCCTGGCCACTGAAATCTACATCCATAGTCCCAAGGATGTGAATCAGTATAGAAATTCACAAAGTTTGTCTGTATTGCTACAGTCAGAAACAGAAGATCTCCCAGTTGTTTGGGGAAGGACTGTGGCTCAGTGGTAGTTGGTGCTTAAAAGCTAAAACTGACTGCCAGGTACCAGGCCAGGTTTAAGGTTCTTATAATAATTGTGAGTCCCAGATACCTTAAGGACTGCCGGACTTCTTGTATCCCTGACTGTTTCCACCAGGAACCATGCATTCAATACTGTATACCCAATTGAACTTCCAACACCTAGTGAAGACATTTTCCCCCAGGAGGCATTTTAAGACATTTCTGATTTTATAGTTTGCTATTAATTGATTTTATCTGTATTATATTGTTTCAACAATTTATGTGCCACTTAATTAAAGGTAAAGGACCCCTGACAGTTAAGTGCAGTCGCGAACGATTCTGGAGTTGCGGCGCTCATCTCGCTTTACTAGCTGAGGGCCTAGGAGGTAGAGTCTACTCTTTTTTTCTTGATGAACTGCTTCTCCCTCGGAGACATCACTAGACCCTCTCTGAATCCTCCTGCTCTTTCAGAGCAGGCCACACCACTGAGCCCTCCCCCATGGGTGGGGCAGGAGCAGGTCCTGGGTCTCATACCTCATGAGACTTGAGCACGTTCAGCAACAGTGCGGGGGAGGTCTTAATCAAGAGGGATCTGCACCATAATCTTGTTCCCCCTTTCTCCCATACCAGGTCCTCGTTCTCAAGTGCCTCCCACTTCTGATCTGAATCAGGGTCCTCAGAGGGAACAATGAGACCCAGCATCTGCACTCAGCATCTTCAGGCAGCTGCTGTGGGCCCCAGTACTCTGGGACTCCCATTCATTGATAACAGCTCTTGGTTTTGGTACTAGTCTGTTTTAATTCCTTACAGTGCCCAAGACAGACACTTATCAAAAGCATTGTGAGACATTAAAATGGTGACTTAGACATAGCTGATTACAGCACTGCTGCCAGTCACCACTGGTACTGATACTCCACCACCAGTAAGCCTATCAGAGTTCACCAGTGTTGTAGGGCGCAGGCTCTAGTCTGTTGGGAGGCTAGATAAGGTATTTTGAACTTTGGGAGTGGTACCCATTAAGCACAGTATGACTTACTTCGGGGCAGCCAATGCTGTGCCTTCCAGATGCTCACTACAACTCCCATCAGTCCTACCTAGTATGGCCAATTGTGAGGGATGATGGGAGTTGTAATCCAGGACATTGGAGGGTACTAGACTGACTACTCCGAATTTACTTATTGACTGAACAAGTGCCACAAAGCAGCAAAATAATAATGAACTGAAAGCAGCCTTTATTTATTCATAATACAACAAGAAAGGCTGTCACTTGAAAGGGATACTACACCAGCTTGGGGAGGGGAAAACAGCACTTTGCATAATTGAAACCATCCATCATTTCCTAGCTAATTTTCAGAAAGGAAATGCATTAATATGAAGAGCCAAACTTCCATCAGGTCCACCTATTGTTGAAGGTCACTGAAGCATGGCAAGAGCCCAAATTAAAAAGAAAGCCATTGGAATGCTGTGCAACTGTTTTTGATGTGTTGCAATTTGCTGCATGTTTGCCATTAATAAATGAAAGCTGCATATTGTTACATGCCACCCCAATCTGTCGATTTCAGGGGTTCCAGGCGCTCACCCCAGGCTGATGGTTCTGTTGTGAATTCTGGGTATGGTGGAGATCATTTTAAGATATATGGCTTATTTCACACCTATATACACCTGGATCTACACAGAGAGGAAGACATTCCACAGTATTACATCGCCAGAGTGTCTCTCCTTGCTTCTTTCATAGCTTCAGCCAAGCTTGAGTCCACAGCAGCCAGCTATGCTCCCCAGTCTATCAGTTGCACTCTCACCAGTTAGCAGCCAAGATGGTTCCTCCTCCTCCTTCCAGGCAGGCTTTGACGAAAACATCTCCTCCCCTTCTGCTTCTAGCACCACCACCCCCCCATCTATCTGGAACCTCTGTTTCAAAAGCCCGCTGCAAAAGGCACTTTCCTCTGTCACCTCACACCCCTCCCCTCTCTCTCCATTGTTGGTGGGGAGGTTGGACAGTTCTTTTGCATTGCCAATAGCTTTTTATGGATCAGTACCTATTTCCCCATTGTTCCTTAATGGCTCTGCACTTAGCTAGCAGCCAGGCTGGTTTGTATAAGCTGCCCCCAGGGGTTCCTTGTCTGGAACAGTTCTGTAGCTAGCATTTCCCCTTCCTATCCCAAATATTAGCTAGATTCATTAATTTATTGGGTATGGAGAGGGTCTCGCCAAACTTTATTTTGGAGAAGCAATTAGTGTCACCACTGATGCTGGGATTACTAGCAGGAACCCTCCAGAAGGAAGGGCAATGTACTGAGTAATTCTTGCAAAATTATGACCCTCCAGTGAGGAATACATACTGTACATTCTGAACTGCTAGACTATGCAAGAAATCAGGCCAGGACACTACACGACATAAATCACTGCTGACGTCAACCAGAGCCTGGAAGCTGGTTGCAAGGTATGGTACCCACAGTCAACTCAAATCTGGATACACTGACACCAGAATAAGATTTCAGGAGCTGGGAGGGGGTAAGAGAACAGATTGTGATGAAACCTTAGCAGGTGGGAGACCAGAGCAAAGAGAGGACAAGAAAACACTAAGTGCTTCTGGAGGTCATCTGCAAGAACCCTCCTCTCCATTAAGGACTAGTGGAGTAAGCAAATGGCCACTTGCAAAAGTGTGGATGATCTTTGGCAAGAATAACAGGCCACAACCAAGATGCCTTCTCTCCCAGCAAAGAACCCCCTGCGACCAGCTGTATTCCTCACAGCTGGCTTATTACTATCCAGCAGCAATAGCGTATTTGCAAGAGCTGGCATAGCTTTCACAAACACCATTTCCTGGCAGCTCAGGCCACATCCTGTCAAACTCAATGAGACAAAGAACATGGGTCGAGGGCAGCATTTGGGAAACTGAGCATTAGATCAGCAGATTTGTCGTTTGTATGCCAGGGATGGGTGGAAGTGGTATCGTTATGTGTGTAGTGGAATGTAATTTGAATGCAGGCAGGCAGGCATCTGGTGTACAGAGGCTGCACAAGAGCAAAATAATTCATTGGAGGACTCTGGCCTAATCTTAATTGTTTTTCACAGTGGAAATGTAAAGAAACAGGTTTGGCCTCTAAATTCAGACAAACTACACCTGCCCACTCCTTCCTCATTGGTTCCACTAGCCTAAAGGAGAGACACATGGAGACAGAGATAAATTGGATGGGATGCTGTCGCTGTATTACCTGCTTGCCATTATGAAGCAAATTGTGACTCTGGGAAAGGAGCATGAATATTAAACCTTCACAGTGCTTCCTCAGGGGGTACTCAAGGGTACACAGTACCGTCACCTCTTTTAGTTGTTGTTAACAAGTGTGGCACTTACTGTAACGACTTCCTAGTGAGTACTGGCATCTCTTTCTTCTTCTTCAGCTAAAAAGTGTGACACTTATTGTAATAACTTCATGATGAGTACGAGCCCCTATTTTTCTAGAAAAAAAACCACTGATCTTTCAGCAGATTAAGGCAGAGGAACACAGCTGAATCATTCTTCCAATAGGCACACATGTTGAGAACGATAGGAAGAGCCCTGTTCAATCAGACCAAAGATCTACTTCTTGGTAAATAACGTCTCCCAACTTGCAAAAACAAAATGCAGTTTTCAGGATCTCAAGAAAGAGAGTTTTTGGAGTGGGGTTCTTTGGCTTCTTTGTAAACAGAATGGGGCCTGAGGGTGAGGGGAATGACACACCTTTGTCTAGCCCTTCAAGTACTAGCATCATTATCAATTATTATATCAGGAAGAGCATCTATATTTATTACATTTTATCCAGCTGTTTCTTCAAAGGACTAGGCACCGTCAAGGCCCGCCTCTGTTTAGCAATATTAACTTTACAGATATTTCCTCCGCACAATATAATTAATGTACACATTTTCCATGAGGATTTAAAAAAAACAAATACAAAACTCAACTCTTATAAGAAAACAAGCCATGCTGATGGGCAGAAACATGCTGTTAGACAAGGCACTGCTACATGCGTTGCCTCAGCCTTTCTGTCCGTTCTATTCATCCTGTCAATCACTAGACGTATTTCACAAATGGAAATGACAGGTCGAGAAAGCTTCTTGACAGGAAGAGATTGCTCTGATTGCTCTCCCCCGTGGACCTTGTAAAGAGAGCTGTAGGCCACCATCACCGCCAACAGATATAGCTGAGTGACGAATATAAAAGTTAACACAGGAGGATACCATACAGCCAAGTGTACTGCTGGCAACAGAGGCAAGATGTCTCTGGAGAAATAAATGTATTTTTTTTAATAAGTTCGCTTTAATTCAAAGACAGTCCAAAATGTTTTAATGCCAGACACAGAAAATTCAAACCAATAACCATCACCACCACCTTGCTGTGATAAAAATATATAATAATTTAAATATTTGGCAATTGTTGATGTTCTCTCAAATTGTACCAGCTGGGGTGGGTCATCTCACATGGTCTAATGGTGGACCCTGCCTCAGTCTACCAATAGTCAGGAGTCCCTTGCCTTTCTGGAATGGGGTTGTGGTTGTTGTGGTTGTTTAGTCGTTTAGTCATGTCCGACTCTTAATGACCCCATGCACCAGAGCACGCCAGGCTCCTGTCTTTCACGGCCTCCCGCAGTTTGGTCAAGTTTATGTTGGTAGCTTCAAGAACACTGTCCAACCATCTCTTTCTCTGTCATCCCCTTCTCCTTGTGCCCTCCATCTTTCCCAACATCAGGGTTTTTTCCAGGGAGTCTTCTCTTCTCATGAGGTGGCCAAAGTATTGGAGCCTCAGCTTCAGGATCTGTCCTTCCAGTGAGCACTCAGGGCTGATTTCCTTCAGAAAGGATAGGTTTGATCTTCTTGCAGTCTATGGGGCTCTCAAGAGTCTCCTCCAGCACTATAATTCAAAAGCACCAATTCTTTGGCGATCAGCTGTCTTTATGGTCCAGCTCTCACTGCCATATATCACTACTGGGAATACCATAGCTTTAACTATATGGAATGGGGTACATAATGGTAAACAATTGTTACAATTATTTGCAGCCCACCTTTCAGGCAGTAGAGGCCAGGGGGAGGGGGGCAGATAGGCAAGCTGCACTGCTGACTTGGATTTTCAATGGCTTGTGTTGCTGCTGGTCCCTGAGAAAGGGAGAGGCAAGGCCACGGGGAGCTCAGTGTGATGTAGGGTTGGTTACATGTGGCCATTCCAAGTCAAGTCAAGTAACCTTTATTGACATCACATAAGAACATTCAGAATACATTCAGAATAGATAAGCCAGTGTGATCTCGTCGCCAACCCAATGGCACAGTTAACCCACCAAAGGGCAGAAGAGGCGAGCAATCCGCCTCATCTCTGTGGGTTTCCAGCAAGGGCAGGGTCCTGTAGCATACTTTGGCGACAAAAAAATCAAATAGAGGAACTTAGCTACTGTCTTGGTGAACTCCTGGTCTCTCCCATGTAATAAGAAGTACATAACCTCCATCTCTGGTTTCCATGTTGGAATATATAGATGGTCTAGAAATTGTTGGTGGAGATCATCATACATTTTACATTTAAGGGCCATGTGAGCTAGAGTTTCCACCAGGTGGGCATCACATGGGCAGATCCTATCTCCTTCTGCCAAACCCACAAACCTACCCCAAAGGATTAGAAGGATTAGAGTTGAACCTAGCCGGCGAAAAAATGTGGCCATTCCACATGGAGCAAAAGAGAAATACATTGGTACAGTCGGGAATGTGATAGCATATATATGGGCTTGCTGCTCTGATGGTGCCTGCAGAAGGTCCCTTGTGTACTCTTTTGCAAATGGGCTAGGGGCCCCAATCCACATAATGTGCACTGGGACCAGAGAATCCTGCCAGCACCCCTGATAGGCACTGAAATGAAAACACTGTGAAGTTGCAAGCCATTGTTCCTTATTTTAGCTGCACATGGAAGGGTTTAGATGGAGCAAGTCGTTTAGTCAAATATGGCAGGCATAACCGTTCTGCATTGATGGCTGTTTGGTCTCTTAACAGGGGCTTGTTCCTTTTTACAAGGGCTTGCTTTGCAAACATAGCTCAGCTGTATGATCCTACCGCGTGCAGCCTGGCTTGGAACTGCATGTGAACTATGCATTGCCTTTGCCAATCTCGTTTTCTTTTCTGTTTTGCTACCGCCTGGGGAGAATTGGTTTTCAAAATATTTATTATGTGGATTCATTCCAAGGCCCTAAGGTAGGATCACATGGCAGGCTTTGATTCTGCCGAATGGAAAAATCTACTCATTTTAGCAGGTCTGACCCTATAACAGAAGAACTTTGCATTTGCTCAGGAAGAGTGGAAGCCAATGTCACTCTTGACTAAACCTAAGCACATGGGGGGGGGGAGGCAGGATGTTCCTAGGCAGAGCTAGAGCCTGGGTAGGGATTCCAGTAGGTGCTGTCTTCTTCAAAACCATGTTTTCCTGTGGTCAAAACTTACCCAGAAAAAACAACAACAGATCATCATTGTTGTTTTAATAATAGAAGACATTTTCATACATGCACTGAATCCAGAATGGGTGAGAGAACAAGACAGCACCTGCTCCTGATCTTCACATGGATAGTGTGAATAGAGTTGTGTATGTATGGAGGCTCTCCCTCTCTAAGTGACCCAGGGGTGCTAACTTCAATAAAATATTTGGGGTGCGGGCAGGTAAGCCCCACCCCACATAACAACACATGACATGGCACGCGCGCACACCATTTGAATGGCAATACCCATCAACTTGAGGGGGGTAGCCCCCTCAAATATTTTAGGGGGGGCTGAAGGGAACTTGGTCCCTAGGAGTTGGCTCCTATGATGTGAGCAGAAGCACTGCAAAAGGCAGGATTCTTCATTATATGTACAGACACTGCTTGCATACATTGGTATGTGTAGGTTCCATTTGTACCTCTAACTGTATATGTGAAAATCATCAGTTGGGGCAGTCAGTACAATCCTGCTTCCACTCACTACCACTTCAGTGATTGCAGATATTTTATGAAAAGAGATAAAATTGAGATTGGGTGGTTGGGTGGAAGACACCATTTCTCTAAAATGGGGTCCCACCCCGGCCAGTTTTAGTTGCACTAAAATTACCACTCGGGCTGCTTTGAAAGCAATAGTATCCAACAATTATTAACCCCCATGTGAGCACTCTTACATTCTCATTATTCAAACGCACTGTTAAAAGAAGCTACTAAAGTATATCTCATGTCCTCCTAAATGGTTGCTCTTTGCAAGGACTAAGGGAATGGATAGAGACATAAGTTAAGCCAAAACAGATGGCAAATGTAAACAGATTGCTTTAAAAGCCTATAAAATTGTGATTGCCTGTTAAAGATGTACTTGGAATCTGACCATCGTCAATCCAACAGTTTAAGGGAAGCGTGGCCTTGTAAAGGGCTACAATATAGAGCTTTTTGGAAAGTCAAAGTATCACTTTAACCACCATCCATGATCAAATTTTATAGCTTATTGAGGTGGAAAAGTCACTGTTTAGGTTGAAATACCCTATACCCACTTTCCCTGAGGGTAAAGGTAAAGGGACCCCTGACCATTAGGTCCAGTCGCGGATGACTCTGGGGTTGCAAAGCTCATCTCGCTTTATTGGCCGAGGGAGCTGGCGTACAGTTTCTGGATCATGTGGCCAGCATGACTTAGCCACTTCTGGCAAATCCAGAGCAGCACACGAAAACGCCGTTTACCTTCCCGCCGGAGCAGTACCTATTAATCTACTTGCACTTTGACATGCTTTCGAACTGCTAGGTTGGCAGGAGCAGGGACTGAACAATGGGAGCTCACCCTGTTGTGGGGATTCGAACTGCTGAACTTCTGATCGGCAAGCCCTAGGCTCTGTGGTTTAACCCACAGTGCCACCCACATCCCTGAGAGTATGTCTCATTTAATGTAATGGGACTTTCTTATGACTGGACATGTATAGGATTGTGCTGTTTAAAGAAAAGACTAATGCTGTAATGGAGTCTAACACAGCAGCAGGTATTTCTGCATCATCCTTGCTATTTTTAAAAATTGGTAACCTGTTTTATTTTACACCACCATGCAATAAATATATTCAGAGCTTGCAGTTCAAATCCAAGCAAAATATTCCTAGGGAGAAAGGAGCATTTGTCCCTCTCTCTCTCTCTCTCTCTCTCTCTATATATATATATATATGACCACAGAAACGCAAGTTTCAGAATTTATTACTCCAAAGTCAGCTGAGTGGGGGTGGAGCAGGTCATACCATCATATAACATTGTCCCCACCTTACCTTTTATTGTTTCCCACCCCCTCAAAAAATAATACCCCACATAACATTAGCTTTGGAAATAAATAATTTCAACTAATATCCTTTTTTTTATAAGATATTTAAGATTTTTTATAATATCACAATAAAAGAAAAAAAGAAAAAACAGAATAACAAAAATACAGAATAACAGACTTTTTTTAAAAAAAAGAAAAACACACATACATTTTCAATTACTTATTTTCTTTTAACTTGTTTCCCGGACCTCCTCATACCTCCCTTTTTTTGTATTCCACCCCAAATTGTTAGTTCAGCAAATCCTTACCATTATATTATTACCTATTTATAATCCTTTTTTTCCTATCTCTTAAAGCATTACAGCTGGAAACCAACAACTAATATCCAATATTCATGCAAGAAGATAAATAAGAAGCATAATACACTTGTATTTTTACCATTTACATTTCAATATAGCAAACACACACAAAGCTGTCTGGATTCTGTATCCATGTGTTTTCTCAAATTAGGTCACCCTTAGGATCCTGGATGGAGAAAAAGACTCCTGCGGCATATTTAGTATTTTGAGGAATTGGCTTGCTGACGCTGTTAACTTTTATGGCTGAATCATGTCTAAATTTTATATCTTTTAAGCCACTTCAAGAGCCCTTGTGAGCTAGCAACCCTGAGGATAAATAAATGCAACTAGTTGTTTATGGGCTAGAATCCACTTTGTCAGAAAGATAATCACAAATACCTCCATGGGTGTATTTGGAAGGGAGGGGGCATTCTACAATGGGGCCAAAGGCAGAGACAAGTAGAACAGAAATTATTTCAGAAACCAGCAACTGGTACGCCTTACAGCACAGAGATAGGAAGAATACCAGCTGGTGGTGGCTTACATCTGAATCCCTAGCTGATCTTAGAAAGCTATATTCATATTTATCCCTACCAAATGAAATTACCAAAAGGACTTGATGAAACAACTGTGCAAAGTATACTGGATAGGATAGGTTACAAATTATGGCCAGGTAGCCCAATTACATAGTAAGTGTCATACGCCACTTCCCTTGGAAACTGAGCAAAGGCAGGCTATGTATATTCAATGCTTCTAGCTGGGTAAAGTAAGACACCAAATAGTATACAATATTTGCACAGTGTATATGTTTACCGCAAACAGCTTTGCTATCAGATGAATCCATTTGCTGCTGATAGAAAATTGTAAGCATACCACTTATGCCATCATTTCTTATTGTGTACAAGTTCTCTCACCCTGGTCCCCAGCAATGACATGTGGACTGGTTACCATGCTATCCGCTTTTGAATTAAGTTAAAGTGCATTTTGAATAAACCGCTGGATAACTCCTAGTTTTGTTTAGCAGTGTCTGAGAGCAATATCAGATACATTATTGTGACTTCATGGAAAGCAATTCCTGCATTCAATTTTCTTGCTAGTTCAAAATGAGCAGAGTTCACTAGATAACAGTTACAGGAAGCGCTGTACATACATCTTTTCTGTGGAAAATCATTTTCTTCTGACTCCCCTTGATCTCCAGAGGGCAGAAGTTCTTTGTCCTTATCCATTCTTCGTTTTCAAAGCTTGTGCTTTTTCATCTGACAAATTCCGTTTGCAGCAAGCAGCCAGCTGCAACTTCTCAAGCTTTGCAAAGAAGTGCTGGGAACTCTGAGGCCAGCAAAAATATCCTTGCCATCCTGAGGGATTTGTTACATAGGCATGAGAGACCCAGGAAAGCCGATCCCTTGGCCAAACTCTAGGAGGCTTCACCAGCATCTACCGTACATATTTCAGGACCACGTGATGCATTTTGTAGCTGGACGTTGACTTGTCAAATAAAATAATTATTCAGCATGGCATCAATTAGGAAGGTTATAAACAAAAGGAATAAAAGCTTTGGCTGCAATAACACACACACCCCCCAAAAAAACCCCACCTAATTTCAATTTCAGAACCCTGGAGTGAGTCCTTTTTAGCATGGATCTGTGCCCATCCTGTCTGGGAGACAATGGGGAGTGGTTTTTTTAGCCCAAGGTGAGAGCTGGGAATAGGTTAAGCCCAGTGATTTATGCAGTAGGTATCTCTTGTCTGTGGTTTCTTGACATTGATTGGTCAAAAACCTATTGGTACTGAATAGCTGGCTGTGTATTTGTCTTCAGTATGTGCCTGTGAAGTGTAGGGTTGGGTAGAAATGAGGATGCCTCTTCTATTCCAGTGATTGTGGGTCGGGAATGGTATGGCCCCTGGTGGAGAGGATTCCATCATAAGAAATAAGGCATCAGGTGCTTGCACATTTCTGTTGAGATGCAACAGGAGCTTACTATCCAGAAACAACCGAAGGTATTTTTGTTCTGACTGGCTTTCTCAGCTGACAAATGGATCTTTGCTATGAGTGTCTATTTTGTATTATTTTAAGTTTTAAATGTATTTTCTGTGTGTGTGTGTGTGTGTGTGTGTGTGTGTGTGTGTGTGTGTTAAACTGTCCCCCCCCCCCCCCGTTTTATTGTACATTGCCTTGAAACAATTGCTTGGAAGGAAATGATTTTTTTTACACATTCACTATTCATAAAACTATGTACACACAGGCTGCCTGAATTCAAAATGTAAACTACAAAGCAGCCCTCAGACTCATAGCTGGCCATTTGCACATTGCAAAAATACATGCTTTGAAACATTTACTAGACACATTTTTGTTGATTTCAAAGAGTAGGGAGAATCATCTCTAAGTAAGGCTTTTACAGGCCTAGATGATCCTATTCCAGTTATTAACTGTTCCTAAACATTTGCACAGAGACGATGCAAGGAGAGAGAGAGAGAGTTTGTTATATTTATTTGGCAAATTTATAATTTGTGCTTCATCGCAAAACCCCCAACTGAGTGCACTTAAAGATACTAAATGTAAATAGCAATCTTACATGATTACATTTCATTGAAATAAACGTATAGAAGAGACTTGCATTCGCAAGAAGAAAGAAAATATGTCTAAAGCACCAGGTCAGAGCTGCCAAGAATAAAAAATTTTTACCTGGTTTGATGGATCTTGCAGCTAACAGCCTCCTGAATAGCAAGGCTAATAGCCTTGGCTTGTTTCAGGGCTCTCCCAGTGGGGCACTTCTGAGCTTGGCTTTATTTAAGTAAACAGAAAGCCACTAATCAGCTGTTAATGAGCTTTAAGTAAACATACTTCCTGTGTAAACAACACTGCTAAGCAGCTCATGCTTAAGGGTTCTCCCAGATTTCAGCTTCTCCAGCAACTTGGAAGCGCCTGTAAGAAGAGATATCCCAGGGGTCAGCAAACTTTTTAAGCAGGGGGCCAGTCCACTGTCCCTTGGAACTTGTGGGGGGCCGGACTATATTTTGAAAAAAAATATATGAATGAATTCCTATGCCCCACAAATAACCCAGAGATGCATTTTAAATAAAAAGACACATTCTACTCATGTAAAAAAACACTGATTCCCAGACCATCCGTGGGCTGGATTTAGAAGGCGATTGGGCCGCATCTGGCACCTGGGCCTTAATTTGCCTACCCATGAGATATCCAGTACTATCCTATGTATGCCTACTGAGAAGTAAGCTCCACTTAGCTAGATTGTACTCATTTACTGTTGTCTTTGTCCATGGAGTTTTCTTGGCAGGGATTCTGGAGTGGCTTGCCGGTTAGCTGGACCATAAAGACGGCTGATCGCCGAAGAATTGATGCTTTTGAATTATGGTGCTGGAGGAGACTCTTGAGAGTCCCATGGAATGCAAGAAGTTCAAACCTCTCCATTCTGAAGGAAATCAGCCCTGAGTGCTCACTGGAAGAACAGATCGTGAAGCTGAGGCTCCAATACTTTGGCCACCTCATGAGAAGAGAAGACTCCCTGGAGAAGACCCTGATGTTGGGAAAGATGGAGGGCACAAGGAGAAGGGGATGACAGAGGACGAGATGGTTGGATAGTGTTCTCAAAGCTACAAACATGAGTCTGACCAAACTGCGGGAGGCAGTGGAAGACAGAAGTGCCTGGCATGCTCTGGTCCATGGGGTCATGAAGAGTCGGACACGACTAAACAACAACAACTCATTTACTTGAGAGTATGTACTGTACTATGAGTCACAATCAGTGCTTCTTTTCTGTGCTGCCTTTGCTGATCCTGCTTGTTCCTTTGGGAAATATCTGGGGAACTTTCCTTTGGAAAGCCCCATGGAACAGCATCTGCTTCCTCTGCAGGTGACTCCAGGTTCAACTCCTGGCAGGTCCAAGTAGGACTGGGAGATGCAAGAAGATACTCCAAGCTGGTTGGACAGAAGTTTTCGTTTTCATTTTGTTCTCTTCAAGAAATACAAAAAACATAGATACAATACTGTCCAATTTTTCTTCTTACTGCTAATCCTGCTTAAAAAAATAAAAAATAAAGTTCTTGTCACCAACATCGTTCTCAACAGAATAATCCCTGCAGTTTTCCTTCATGGGATAATTAACTTCGCTGCCTTGGCTGCAGGTGTTCCTCTCAGTGAGCAATTAGGCTTATCTGCATCAAAGTCTCTTGCTGCCCACCCCAGTCATTTTTAGCTAATATCAGATATGCAACTCCAGCCTGGGCCCTCCGTTACACCATATAGCATCCTTATCAGCTCTGCTATCAGGAATAAGATTGTCTAATAATTGGTTGAAACCCAATCAACTAAAACCTGATTAGCAATGTAACACACCCAAGGCTGTGCTCTTGTAGATAGCCAAAAAAAAGAAACAAGGACATAACTGTGGTGATTTAAACATGCAAATACTGTACTAAACCAGGGAAGAGCTACAACATCCCAATGCCCATTTCAGCATCATCAACTTCATCAAAATATCCGACATAGCCCATGTTATTCTCCAAGGAGCTCTTATGACGCACTTACTGATGAGGGGCGAAGGCATTTTAAACAATTAGTAGTTTCACTTCATTCATTTTGAAGCAAGTTTTAAACACATTTCTTTTCAACAAAATTGGTTCCCCCTGGCCTGTTACAAATAACAATATGTGGTTTTGCAAGCATTTCTCACAAGGACTCAGAAGTCCTCAAAGTGTTTTGCAAGCAACTGCAAGGAACGCTCACAAAAACAGGGGTGGCATTTCTCTCCTCATAATTCTCCTTTGTAAACAAGTAAACAGACAAATTGCACAATGAGGGGTAACCATCAAAATGTAAGTTTTGAAGCTTTACCTGCAGAACAAAGCATTTTAAATTTTTAATGTTACAAAATAACAAAAGATACATTGTAACAAATTAGCAATAGTTCAGTTCCATAAAGATTCCTCACTTTTTACACACTCACCCAAATTCGGTTGCATTTTGAATTCCTGCCCGCCATCACTTAAATGCTCACTCCATCTTGAGTTAGGGTGTGATGTGGTGAGCAGCCCTTTCTACTGGCCCCAATCCCACCTTCAGGTGTGCCCTATTGCTTGTCTCCTAATTCACAGCACAACTCATTGCAGAATTAACCCATCTGAATTTTCTACTTTCCTATATGAAGAGGATCCTGCCTCAAGTTAAGGCAGGGGATTGAAATATCAAGTAATGGTCTATATTCTTGTTCATAATTCTGTGATTACATATTACTTTTAGGTTGATTAACATTAGGAACAGCTCATCAGGTATTCCCTCTTCTGACACCTAAGTACAGGTTATTTTAATCTGCACTATTGATCAATCTATCCATTATTCTCCCTTGCCCCACCAGTTTTTAAGTCAATATAGAATAATTTCCAGAGTCATCAGGTTAATCTCTCTTTCTCTTTCTCTTTCTCTTTCTCTTTCTCTTTCTCTCTTTTCCAGAAGCTTTACACTAAAAGATCCGCAATAGTTTCTCTGTTACAAAGAGTAACAATTTCCCAAGGCTTTTATACTTTTAAAGTTTAACTTTTAAAACTTCTATGCTGCTTGTTGATTATCAACACCTCTCCTTTAATTCTACGAGTCTACAGAATTCACTGTGCTGCTTTATTTATCCATCACTCCTCTTTTCCAACAAATTGAAACCAACCAAGCGCTTCAACAATTGGAGTGATGTGAATTTTGCGTCATCAGAGGATGCATTTACACAAGAAGCAACATGAAGTGTTTTGCTTTTGGCAGCTGCCTAATAACTGTCCTACCAGAAGGTGCCTCCCAGTAGAGGGATCATAATTAAATGTGTGCAATTAATTGCCTGCCTCTTTCCTGTACTTACCAAAGATCTATTGATAGCCCAAGAGGAGGTATTGTGACTAGAATTACCGGTAGCTGAGTGTTCACAGTGGAAATCAAAGCAAGGAAGGAGGAGTGGACAAAAGCTTACTGGAAAAAGGCAGCCACAGCTCAGCAGTGTTTGTTGACTTTAATCATCACTGTGGCATGCAGAGTTGGGACCAAAGAAAGGTCTGATGAGTCAGGCAGGATGGTTTCAGACCATTGATGTGCCCCTGGATTTAGACCAGGAAGATCTCCATTTTAGGACCACTGATATCAGTGGTGTGAACACAGGCCTGTGATGCAGCAAGCAGCTCTTCATCCCTCGTCAAGTGAGTGGCAGTGAGAGGGGATGGAAGATGCCAGGCTCTTAATATTATTACCAGGCCTGCCCAGGGGGGAAGTTTCACACTATCTGCTAATGTTAGCAGCTAATGTCACATACTCTCCTTCCCTTCTGTCCCTGAAATGGTCTGTGAGATCCGAGCATATTCAGTCCATGATCACTCACTCACTCACTCACTAGCATAGGTTCCTACCAGTGCTTTTTTCCTTTTAATTTTTTTTTTTTTTTGGGTGCTCTCAGTCCATCTGAGACCCAGGAAACACCCATGACAGGAAATGAGGCCACCATCGGGGGTAGTAATGGAACTGATGATTCACGGTGCTAGAGAAGAAACTAAAAAAATTACAATTTTCAGTTTCTTCTCCCGTTAGATTCACAAAATGGTTACCCATGCGTACCCCCAGGAAAAAAGCACTGGTTCCTACTTCAACCCCCTGGGAAATTCCTGACAAATACAGACACTCATGACTTTTGATTACATTCAGAGTTACTGTCATGGGAGAAGCCATTTTGTTCCATGGAGAACAAGGTTCCAAAAACCAGTATTCTACAAATGGACATCCCCGATTTTGCAGTTTTTACAACCTTTCACCCATTTAAATGAATTAATGAAGCAGAATGAGAAAATTGTCTCAGGCACCCTGTGCTGCCCCTACCCATCCCATCTCTCCAGTCACCTCATGATTAGTTTGGCTGCTGAATGGCTGGTCAGCCATCCAGTCTCCCAGCAAGGCAAGGGACAAAAAAAATTTTTGTTTTTGTTTTAAGTGAGAAGTAAAGGAGTGGAAATAAATGGGGAACGGCCGTAGGAAAGAAGAATATGGTGTTGGTATTGCTGCCACCACAAAAACAGGGCATGGGGTAAGGGCAGAAGAGGATGGGAAGGTAGAACAACCACCTGCCTCAGGCAGTGCAATTTGTTGCACTGGGCCTATTCAAAAGGAGCACTATATGGAATATTAGATGATATGCCTGTGGTGGACCCTGTTGATTCCAAACTAGCAGCCTCTTCAGTCATCAGAGGAAATGTAGTTGGAAACTAATGATAAACAGCCAGTAGAATTATGCACGTGTATCGCCTTATACAAAGAGTAGCCAGCGTATGTCAAGGAAACATATTTAATTTAAATGTTACTCTAAGGCTGCAATCCTGTACACCCTTATATGGACTAAGTTCAACTGACCACAGTAAGCATGGATAGCATTAAACTGTAGGAAAGGCTTTATGAAAAGTATTATTCCAATTGGACTTGGTACCCAAAATGTTTAATAACAAAGGTTCAGAAGTACATTTTGGAGATATATTTTCAAAGGGGATCTCTGTCACTCTCTCTCTCTTTCTCTGTTTGTCTCTCTCTGTCTCTGTCTCTCTCACCCCTTCCCTTTTATATGTGTACACACACACATATACATATGGAATATATATAGCATTTTTGAATACGGTGTTGATTCCTTTTTCCTGGCATTTATATGCTGTTTAAAAACATTGTATTTTGCAACAAGGGTATTTGTTTGATTTCTGCTTCCATTAACTAGAGTCAATTGACTATTTTGAGATAATATGTCCTGGCTGAGCAATTAATTAGATGGATTTGTGCATTGGGTGTTGAACTGTTGCCAAGGCAGAGTTTCTTGCCAATGTTTCATGGGCTGGGAATAAAAATGTACCTATTAAGGTGTGTACAAAGGTGTACAACTTCAAAAAGTTGTAAAGCTCTTGTTTGTTTCATTTTCAAATGTAATTCCATTCTTTCTTCATTGCAGACTTGGCAGGTTTCTTATTATGTCATCCTGATAGCTTAGTTTACTACCCAATAATGGCACTTTCTAATATCTTATTATAGTTTCTAGGATGCATTATAGAAAAGGCAATATTGATGAATTAGCTATAGTAATCATATAATTTATTATTTTTACCCTGCCAATCTGACCTGGTTGCCCTAGCCACTCTGGGTGGCTTCTAGCATATATAATAACATAGTAAAACATTAAACCTTATAAATCTTCCCTATACAGGACTGCCTTCAGAGGTTTCCTAAATGTTATATAATTACTCATCTCCTTAACATCTGATGGGAGGGCATTCCACAAGGTAGGCGCCACTACCAAGAAGGCCCTCTGCCTGGTTCCAGTAGCTTCACTTCTCAGTGAAGCTGAGTGAGGGAACTGCCAGAAGGCCTTCGGTGCTGGACCTCAGTGTCCAGGCTGAACAATGGGGATAGAGACACTTCTTCAGGTATACAGGGCCAAGGCAGTTTAGGGCTTTAAGGTCAGCACCAACACTTTGAATTGTGCTTGGAAATGTACTGGGAGCCAATGTAGGTCTTTCAGGACCGGTGTTATATGGTTTTTAGGCACTTTTTGTCCGTTTCAGTTGGAAATATGCTGTTCTTGTGATCTGCCCTTTGCTCAGAGGAAACTTCATCTATGGTATTAGGCAGGCCAATATGGTGTGCAAGCTTTTGAGTTCTCCAGAACTCCTCATCAGACTTTAGTTTTGGAAACTTCAAAAGCTTGCAGGTTATTTTGTGACATTGGTTGGTCCAATAAGGGTATTGACCTAATATGGATTTTGGATCTTTTCTTCTGGGTCAACATAGCTATCCTTACTGTTCATGTGCCACTTCTATGATAATCTTTGGGAAGCCTGAACTATTTTTGATGAACTGGATCCAGTCTTTTCTTTCCTTTGGCTTAATGAGACTTTGAAGTCTCTAGGTATCAAGATATCAGCTCTGAGACCTTTGCTGGAGGCTGATGAAATAAGCAGTTGACATGGGACTGTTCAATAGACTTCTCAGCAGGTGCCCAGCCCTGGGACAAGGTTTCATTGCCTGTCTGGCTTTGTGCCGATCCCATCTCCATGACTATAGCAAATGGATAGGAGCCAATGTGGAGATTGCTGAACTAGAACTGGAGGAGACTCAGGTACAAGTTCTCAATTAGCTGAGAACTTCATGGAGTGACCTTGGGGCAATTATTATCTCACAGGATTGTTGTGAAAATAAAATAGGGTGGGGAACCACATGCACTACCTTGAGCTTATTGGAGAAAAATTTGGATATCAATGTAAAAAAATAATTTATGCAAAGTAAGCACATATGCACAGAATAGTGTAGCTTTGATAACAGGCAGGATTTAGTTTTCCTTGACGCAAAATTTGAATTTTTGGTCTGCAAATCACTGTGCAGTGCTGAATGTTTGGGACTGGTATGTGTAAACATTGTTGTAATTGAAATCTTAAGGTTGCAATTCTATACCTACTTTCTTGGGAGCAACCCCCATTGAACTCATATGTAGAGTCTTGCAATTTTCACTGTCTCTAACGTACTGGTGCTTGAGTTCCCAAATTGTGCTCCATGAACTTCATTCAGCTACTCCACAGGGTGCCTGTAAAAATCCTATTAAAATAATACTGGATCTAGCATGTGGCATTATAATTGTTACAGCAGACAGAAAAATAATTAAGTAGTCCACTAAGACCCACTGCAATTTTCAAAGTGCAATTTTCCAGGTGGTCCATGCAGAAGTGTTTTTGGAACCACTGTGCTGGTTTCTAAATTTCACTTTAAGAGCAACCTTCTTTTTGGAGTCACAAGTGCTCAGCCACTGATCTAAGAACATTTATTTCAGCTCAAAGCCTGTTATCACCAAGCTTGCAGTATTCTCCTTAAGAGAACAGCATGACTGAAGTTATTGCCCAACTAAGAGCAACTTTAAATCAAAACAAAAACCTGCTTGTAGCCAACAGCCCTTAAACTGCTGGACATAATAATAAAGGCTCTGTGAGCAGGTGGCCTGAAAGCCAACTCAAGACGGTCACAAAGCAAAAATGGAAGGGTTGAAGTGTTTTCAACTGCTGCTTTGTGATTTAAATTAATTTTAATCTCTCTCAGTGATGTTTACATGTAATCTGCCAGAGGAAATTAAATATAAAGCAGAGTTTTGGAGAGAGTGGTTTATTCCCATGCTCTAAAAATGTTTTCCATTGATCTTGGAGTTCATGAGATGGAGAGGCTTAGTGATGGTGAATAGCTCTTGACATTGCAGAATATTTTTTTTTTTTTTGGTAGAAACCTGTCATCACTGGTTTTGGCAGTGTCACTTCATCCTTAACCAGCAACAAAGCTTATCAGTGTCAACTAAATATAACCTGGCATTCTTCTTGATCTCTCAGTCAACTTAAATGCTGGAACTCCTTTTTGTTTACAAAAATATCTCTAAATGACCATGCGGGTGCTTTCAAATTCAGCCTTAGTGATCACACTTGAGTTCAGAATGTTTTGTGACCGTCTCGAATATGTTCTCAACATTTGCGGAAGGAAATGCTTCTTCAATAGCTTATGAATGTTTTAAATACAAAATAACAGTGAACTAAACAAATAAGCCATACAGTCTACCAGCAAAAAGTGCCTATTGAGACACTGATTAAGTGGCTCAACGTATCTGTGTTATATTAAACATGCCTATTAGAACCAAAGTTATAACAGTTGCCAGTCAAGGTTAATCAGCAAGGATACTACTGGCCCAGAGATGGAAAGAAACAAAGTTCCAACCAGAGAAGAATAGCTGATGAAGATAATGGACTATGCCAAAACGGTGAAATTGACTGGGAAAATCAGAGACCAGGAAGAGGAGAAATTCAAGAAGGAATGGGAAGAAATGATAATGCGTTTAAGAGAACACTGTAAACAACTAAAAACCTTGGCAGGATTAGAGTAATGCTTGTAATGTACAAAATACAATGGAAAAATGGTTAAGAATATTTCTAAAAAATTGGAGAAAATAGGATAAGCTGAAGGAAAAAGGAAATGACAACGGAAACCAGGGAAGGGCGGTAGGAGGTCAAGGGATTCTGAGAATCCTAAATGTGAAGGTAAATGATATGTTTAAATTGAAATTTGTTATGTAAAATCTAATTAAAAATATTTATTAAAAATAAGTTTTATAATGTGCATTTGCACCATCCTCTGCCTTCCTATAGTCTCTTATAGGATGTGGTCCTGTACAGGCAATCCTCATTTTGCACAAGGGTTCTGTTCTAGATCCTCACATGCATAAGCCCGCTCCGCCCCTGCCATGCTCTTTTTCATGACATCTTCACGACGTTTCAGGGCAATGATAGATTATGTCAGGAGTTGCCCTGTTTCCCTTGTGAGCTAACAGCAATCAGTGCCGAAAGTCTGCACTTTAGGCCCTATTGACCTGCAGCCACCAGCAGAGCTGTGCTTAGCGGGAATTCTTGCTGACTACTGGAAAAGCCCAGGTGCTTGAGAGGTAGCGATTTTGCCAGCACAAGTTTGATAAGGCAGCTGGAATAGATAGATCACTTTCTGGATGGTCCAAAGGCCCTTGCTTCAATGAGTTGGGATTTACATCACTATAAGAGCTATTGGATTGTCCTATTAATCACATTATACTAGGTAAGAACTACTGACTGCTGTGGAGAGATTACCACTAATACTGGGTGTAAGCAAGGAGCAAAGCACATTTAGTGTTCATTTGGCATTTTCTTTTTTTAGTTTGGGGTGCCTGATGGGGAATTTGTACAGTTGGGAAATCTGCTTGAGCCCCCTCCCTTCCACCTGCTCGATCCTGTCTCAGTTGAACCTAGTGTGGGAGGTTAATGTGCATTTCCAGAGCATGGAGAAGCCAGTCTCTTAAAATTATAGGTCTTTGCTTTCTCTGGTTTGTAACTCGGTAGTCTTAATACATTTTCAGCCTGATATGTTCTCACCCAATTCCTACCTCTTGCAGTTTATCATAGTCTAGAATGAATACATTTGCATGTGGAGCAGCAAGTCTAAATAAGATGTGGATCAGAGACATAGAGATAAAACCTCAAATGCAGCAAATATTTGGAAGCCTTAAACAGAGCATTTAAAGTTGGGGAGCCTCTGAAACAGACAGCCACAGTTGCAGCTCTCCCTCGCCCTACCCCCAAGCAGTAGAACTCCTTTTAAACACCCTGAAAAACATACAGGATGAATCCACAATTTTGACTGTAATTTAGCAGAACCATTAGCTTGGAGAAAACTACCAGCTGCTACCTGGCACAAATTTGCCTGCACTTAACACTAACATTCAGGTGCCAGGCTCCTAGTAATTTTAATCCCATCCAAATGACCCAGAGTGACATTGTGAAATTAAAAAACACAAATGCAAATCCAAGTGGGCGGGGGTGGAAAAACCCAACCTAGCCAATATTGTCAGGCAAAGGAGGGGAATGCAAAACTTGAATCCTGAGATGAATGCATTTGAACGAATGCCCAAATTTGACTTGACAGCTATCACAGCATTTACAATTTCTCAGCCTGGCATCTGTGAAGTGTGTCGTCGCTGCATCAATTTGTTTATTAATGAGGCTTTGGGGGTGCCTACAGTGTGCTTCAACTGCAAGCCGCACACCACATACCCTAGAGAGTTCTATTGCCTTTGATAGGGCTGCTATATTTGATAAAGTTTAGACCCTTATAAGGAATCGTCTATGGATATCTATTTGCAGCTGTATAGCTGAGTCCCCAGTCACAGCATCCTTGAATTATAAATCCAAAGCAGATATGAATGAGGTCTCCAAAAATCCCCCAAGGTTTAAGATCCTGCTAATGCTGAAACCTACCCAGAGGCTCTCAGTGTTTAGGTGCAGCTTCTTAATAGAAATGCAGGCAAGGTTTAGATGTAAAGAGAGGATTGGAGTTGGAACAAATCCCCAAATATTATTTCAGACGCTATATTTCTTAAGCTAAATGCCCTGCTCTCACACTCCCTTCCTTCTTTTCTCTGTCTCGGGCTAGGTTCGCATTACCATTTACTGCGCATCCAGTGTGCCCCCAGTGCTAATTTTTGAAGCCACATTCATACAACATTAGCCAAAAACCCATATCAATCCAAAAAACTGGATGTGAAACAAGCAGGAATATGAACGTATCCTAACAGCCATTGGGCAAGCACAGATGAGAGCTTAGTGAATAGGAGCTCCAGGGGGCTGCTGGGACGGGGAAACCCAAAAGGTTGTGTGTGTGTCAGGTGAAGACAGCCCCACCCTTCTGTGATGTGAACATCTCCATGCAAACATGGCTTGAAATGCAGTAGGGGCAATGATCTTGCTGTGTTTCCAGCCACTGCTGTGAAATATACTCGGAGTCAGTCCCAGGGTTTAACCAACAAGCCTGGCACGTAATGAAGCAGACTGGGGGACAGCTGGAGCAAAAGTGATGGTGCAGAAAGTGTGAGGAAGCACCGGTGGGGGACCATTATCAGGTCAACTTGGTGGCCATGGCAGCAGTGAGGAAGTGATGCATCTTTGCCATCATTGCATCCCCAAAGCGAAATTAACAAGACTTTAGTGTGCCTAACTCTGCGCTGGATTGGGCTCCTTTATTCTCTCCCTCCGCCTTCCTCTTTGATTAGTGTTACAGTTAAACCCTGCCATTATCAGCTATGCAGCACCTCTAAACTTCCCCCATTTCTCTTTGACACCGCTATGCAGACTCTGGAGAACAACAATATCCTATGTGTCTATATTGAGAAGTATGTACCACTTTGTTCCATGGACCTTGCTCCTTGGTGTGTGTGCTTAAGGGATGCTGCCTGCCAGGTGTCCCAGGAATGCTCAGGAATAAAGAGTGCGAATACATTTAATAAATACATGCATACATCTGATTCACTTATTCTGTTTCATTTCGACTACTGTAATGCTCTCTACTAAAAGGTAAAGGGACCCTTGACCATTAGGTCCAGTCATGGCCGACTCTGGGGTTGCGGTGCTCATCTCGCTTTAGTGGCCGAGGGAGCTGGCGTACAGCTTCTGGGCCATGTGGCCAGCATGACTAAGCTGCTTCTGGTGAACCAGAGCAGCACAGGGAAACGCCGTTTACGTTCCCGCCGGAGCGGTACCTATTTATCTGCTTGCACTTTGAAGTGCTTTTGAACTGCTAGGTGGGCAGGAGCAGGGACCGAGCAACAGGAGCTCACCACGTCGTGGGAATTCAAACCGCCAACCGCCATTCTTCTGATCAGCAAGTCCTAGGCTCTGTGGTTTAACCCACAGCGCCACCCACATCCCTATGCTCTCTACTGCATGCTAACAAATCTTTGTTTTTGCCTCTTTCCCTTTTCCTATACAAGTTACTTCTTTCCTTGCTCTTCACTTTGCCCATTATCCTTTTCTGCAGGCTCTTTTCCACACCATGGCCATTCTAAACTTTGCTTATATAATTACATTAATATTAACCTTTTCTCTTCTGTTCTGCTTAACAAAACTAATGCTTGATGATCTCACGATTTCCATTTATTTATTTCTGGTCCATTTTTCCTTGAAACATCACCCTCTGCTGGTGTCTCTCTTCACAGGCACTTGCACCTTGAATGTTCTTCTGAAACAGCCTTTCTTATCCTGGGGTCCTTCAGATGTTTTGAACACAGCTATCAAGACACCAGGTTGGGGAATTCTGTGACTGAAAGCTGGGGCTGTTTTGCTCATTAATAGCTTGTTAAAACACATACACACATCAAATAATTGATTCAGATTGTAGAGTTGTGTGAAATATATAAGACACTGTCTATGAGTGCCCCCTGATATCTGTGAAAGATCATGCAATGTCCTCCAAAAGCTATTACAGTGTGAAACAAATGACCATAGAAACACAGTTGAATTGAGCACATAGGTTTGCCTAATTTCTCTAAGGGATTCAATTAGCAGGTGGTTTTGTCATTTTCAGAAACTAGATGCTGCCTAGTTAGTAAACCACATGCTACAAATATTCTGACTGTTGGCATAACAAGGAGAAAGACGACCAAATTCAAAGGCTACAAGGAGGGGGACCTCTATAGCATCAAGTCACTTTCCCCTTACATGTGCATAAATTCAAGATATGTTTCTTATTCCCCCATGCTAGAGCAACATCCTAGAAGAATGACAGAACTTGATTTGAACAGCTGTGACTAGCATCTAACAAAACAGATGTTTTAATAACATTATTTTCTCCACTCTCCTAAGATGCAAACTAATTCATCTATTTACTCATAGGAGAAAAGGCTTGCGACTTCAATATTTCTACTTGTTGCTAAGATAAAGAAAATGCATAAGAGGCTGGACCAAATTCTCTTGCTTGATCCCACTCTTTCCTTGTCAGTTCATATTGGTAGTCTTAACTGTGTTTCACTTGTGATTAGCTAAAAACCTTCCAATAACGTAAGTGAATAGAAGGCACTGTGGCCTATGCACAACCAAGTAATGAATATTTTTCATTTTATTCTATTATGAAGCACCACTTTCAAATAGATCTGATACAGGATCATTTGCATTTTTATGAAATACATTCCATTCTGGGTGCAAATCCCGGGATGGGAAGCAGCTTTCCTTGTATGGTACTTTACTTGTACTCCATATATAAAAGCTTCTGATTGTTTTCAGGAAGCATAAGGGAGCCAAGCCAGAGGGGAGCCAGGCCGTTGCTGCTTCATAGACAGAAACACTACGCACAATGGGGGGGTGAAACAGGAGTTTGGGGGCATGTCAGGGAGACATAAAGGTAAAGGGACCCCTGACCATTAGGTCCAGTCATGGACGACTCTGGGGTTGCAGCGCTCATCTCGCTTTACTGGCCGAGGGAGCCGGCGTACAGCTTCCGGGTCATGTGGCCAGCATGACTAAGCCGCTTCTGGCGAACCAAAGCAGCGCACGGAAACGCCATTTACCTTCCCGCCGGAGCGTTACCTATTTATCTACTTGCACTTTGACGTATTTTCGAACTGCTAGGTTGGCAGGAGCAGGGACCGAGCAACGGGAGCTCACTCCATCACGGGGATTCGAACCGCTGACCTTCTGATCAGCAAGTCCTAGGCTCTGTGGTTTAACCCACAGCGCCACCCACATCCCACAGGGAGACATGGTTAGCTGTTAAAATATCCTGCCCAATTAACCAGCATCTCCTTGTCCCAGTGCAGCTAAGGCTGCACACACACCATACATTTATATCACACTTCTACCACCAATGAATCCTGTGGATTGTAGTTTACCTCTTGCAGAGCTACAATTCCCAGCAGCCTTAACAAACTTGTGTATGTGCTGCAACAAGCTCTGTATTAATCGTATCCCCACATTTAAAGCTGCAGCAGCTGCTAGGTGAGACAGGGCAGGGAAGGTAGATCTGGGTCACTGGCAATTCCAGAGCATTTTCCAGAGTGTTTCCAGAAAAGAGGTGCGGGTCCGCTTCCAACAAGACCATTCCCTAGCTGCGGATAGCTCTTGAACGCACATGAATGGAGGAAAAGGCCGTCACTATTATTTCTATCTTGCTCTTTTGTGAGTTTGTCAATGAATTTCTAAAACGAGAAGTTTGGGCTCCGTGTCTGTATGGATATGACTCCACATCCTTCCCCAAGCCTGAAAGATATTCTCTCAAATCTCAGACTTAACGTACGTTGATTATAATTATTGTGCTGTGATGAACTCTGCACATGAACAGAGATTTTTACTTCACATTTTCATGACTAAGCCATGCATTTCAAATATGCTGCGGTGTGCCCTGGGTTCAGATGAAACATTTCTTTGGTCTATTGGCTGGAATATTTTGTTCTTTTAATTTAGAGAAAAAGGTACTTTGGATAATAAGGACTATTTGGGGGGAGGCAGGAAAACTGCATACAACCGGAAGCAAGTGTTCCTCACGCTTTGACAAAGATTCTCAGACTTAATTAGAGGAAACCATACACACTCCACACATGAGTTCTAGTCAATGAAAAAAATATATTTTAGGAACTTCTCCCAGTGCAAGTAACTAAATGTGGCTAAGGTCTGCTTTATGTTAGAGCTGGCACATGGCAGCTGCATTAAACTGCTACCACATAGTAACTTTTTCATATTCAGCAGCTTAGGATGTACACCATGAAAAATCCACTATGAACAAAAACATGCAGTACAGCAGGGACCTTCAGGTGTTTTTGGACTCCCAAGTCCCATCAGCCCCAGCCAGCATGGCCAAGGGTCAGGGATGTTGGGAGTAGTATAAGGCTACAGGTTCTCCATCCATGAATTGCCTGCGAGGTAAGGTAAGACATGACCGTGCGGTGAGTTGTTCTTTTTGCCCAAAGACAGCTTTGTGACTTCCATTGCACATTTTTTTTTACATCCACTGACTTTTCTGTTTCTAAATAAACTTCAAATCAGCCTTGGCTTAACTGTTGACCAACCATGGCAGCAGATTTGGGGATGGTTTGCTGGAGGGTGCTGTTTTGTGTATCTGATTCACTGGCGCCAAAGGCAGCGCCTGCACATAAGTGGCCAAGATGTGAGAGCCTCTAAAAAATTAATTACTGCGCAAGCACCTGCTGGCAAACAGTCGCCGGATATGCTGCCAGCCAGCAAAGAGAGATCTGCGAGTGTTAAAATGCAAGTCTTGGGTGTTTCTGAGGCTTGGCTACAAGTGTCAACTAAACATTATAATATGCTGACAGAACAACAAATTGTAAAGATGTTTTCATCGTACCATATGGATGAAAAGCAATAATTATTTTGAGTTTACTTATAAAGCCCATAGCTCATGTTAAGTTGTGGGCGAACATATCAGACAACACAGCGATTCTTCCAAAGCAGCTCTTTATTTGTAAGCTGGAACAGAACTAAACTGAGGAGCTCAGTCAGCCTGCTTATATAGAGCTCCAGAACAATGTAACTGTTGCCATTTTCTAAAACTATCCAATCACTGAACGTCACTTTTCGATCCTTCATTTGCATACAAACTATCCAATCACTGAACATCACTTTGCGATCCTTCATTTGCATAACTATCTACAGTATCCCCCTGCTGGCCCAGGGTGAGAACTTCAGTACATAACAGCTCACTTGAACAGGCTTTACAACTCACAGGTCAAGAAACACTGTTTTACAACACCTGCTCTCCCATTTCCTGTTTCCCAGCTGAGAAACACTGGCTGCAGTTGGGAAGGCAATGAGGAAATACAGGGCAATTGTGACAGTTTATAACCAGGCGGTTCATAGCTCAATAGAATCTGTCCTGAAAACATCCAGCTCATATGGGCCACCACTGACAGGCTGACTTCTATGGGTTGACCCCAAAGGGGCTTCATCCCTTTTGGGTCACCATGCTGAAGTCACCTCCTTTTCGAGTTTTCTTTTGTTGTCCTTTTGTTTTAAGCTTGGATCTTGTGTAAATCATGCGGAGTTTTACAGGATGCTGGTGGTGACACTAGCAAAGGAAGGTGTTAAACACTCCAGAGAAAGAGTCTGCTGTCATGAATCTTGCCCCACTGGGAGGGAAACAAGATAGGAGTGGGTGCTGTATATTGTATCTCCGTCCCCACCTTTTTCTTTTTCTTTAGGATGTGGCTATACTAAAATGGAGTTGATGAGTATTTTGTCTATTACATGGTTGACTTCAGTGGGAGAGAAAAATGGTTTCTCCCTCAGGATGAGAGCTTGTTGGTAGGACCCATCCCACTTGTTAAGAGACAGAAGGGAAGTTCCAGGTGGTGGCTTGATTTATGGTTTTCCTGTTTGTTGCTTCAGTTGCTTGACACTCCTAACGTATACCCAGTGCGATTGATTTGTATTTTTGCTATTTTATATTATTTTGACTCATTTACTGTACTTTCATTATATATTTATTTCACATTAGGAAGTGTTATTTTAATTTGTTATTGAACTGCTATTGTTCTGAGCTGTCCTGAACTCAACTTGGTTGTTGGAAAAGTGGTTTAGAAATACTTAATAAAGTGAAACTCCTGTGCAGTTATTTCTCTGTGTTTGCTTCTAGAGGATTGGGGAGGGCAGCATTTTATTCAAATAATCATAAACTTCACCTTAATCATCTGTTAAATTGCAAAGAAATGTCTTGCCCCTTTGAGTTTGATGTTTCATCCAGTAAATACTCTTCAACCTTTTTTGATTCAGATGACAATGCTTACCAATCTCTTTTATATGTTGGTGAGGATAAATTCTGTGAGAAGTCGCCCACATTTTGCACAGTAAAGAGTATCAAACAGGATGTGAAGTGTATAATTTTGTATTGGGTTTCATCCAAAGAAAATCAATAAACTTATTCTTTTACTGGAGCAGGGCCTGTGCACATGAGTTTGAAATCACTGTGTTTCATTCACTGTGAATCAGCCTTTCTAATCAGTTGTCTTGTACTTGCTCAAAATTGCAGCAGTAAGGAGGGCTTAGCTGCCATTTATTACAAAATTTGCTGGCCTTTCTATTATAAAAGCCTTTCAGCCATCACTCTGTGGCAAGAAATCAGCATTCCAATATTTGACGCTTTCAGCAATTGCTCTCTTTAGTCCCCTAATTTAGCAATATTTGAGGTGGTGGTGGTGGGTGGAACTTGCAAAAGTAATTACAGCTGGAATGATTAAAGTAATGGGATGAACAGAACATAGGAAACAAAGGCTTCGGAATAACAAATGGACAGAGAATTAAAGGGCCATGCAAGTATAAGATTAAGGAATGTGAAAGGTTGCAATGTGGACTGGCCAGCCAGCTTCCTCCATGATAATCCATTCCATCCCTGCTCCCAACTAGTTCTCTATAGGTGAGTCGCTATCTACACTAGCATTTCAGCAACATTTGACAACACACATTTGCACAGACATCCTCTTGATCTCTCAGCGTGACTCCTGTTTTATTTTTATGTGCTGTTATAATAGGATTGCTTTGTGTATTTCAGTTATGGGTGTTCATATTTTAATATTTGTGTAACTGGATTTTATGATTTGTAATCCGTTTAGAAGCTTATTTGGCATTTGGTGTTGTCTAAATGGAGAAATGAAACACAATTATAATACATTTTTGTTGTAACATGAACATTTCAGTAACTGTTTCACTCAGATCAATCTGTGCAGAGTTCATGAGAATAAAGGGCATAGCTTGAGATTGCCATTTTGAGATTCCATACCATCTGCTGCCATCAGAAATCAAGCACAAAATTGTTTCCATGGATCATCTGCTGGTTGGATTAAAACAAAATCTTGCCAGAAACATTTGACTACAGTAATAATATTTTGAACAGTTTGGTAGACCTATATGTCCTTTTGTTCTTTAGAGAGTTGTTAACATGTCGTCCCCACCCCAGGTGATATTTTTAAATGACAAAGTATTTGTAGAATTCTGCTCCGTTTCAAAAGCATTTAGATAATCCTGAAACATCTTTATCAGTCACAGAATGCCATCTCTGGCAATGATGACTGAAACATTTCCAAGAAGCAGTCCAATTGCTCCAGTCTTCTTATTCAAAAGGTTTTTCAAAAGAAATTTCTGGGTACTTGGGAAATCTCCAACTCCTCAGACATCTGATATAGCCTTCTTCAGTCATAATCACAGAGAACAATATAAAGAAGCATGTTTATTCCATACTTCCATTTGAGGATGGGGAATATGCAGCCCTCAAGATGCTGTTGGATTCCAATTCCTATTAATCCCAGCCAGCCAGCAATGGCCAATGACCAGGAATGAAGAATACAGAGAGTCATGAGGTCCTTATCCCTGTTCTAGTTAGTATGAGGCAGTCATGTCCTATGGTCCTGTTCAAATGGCCAGTACCATACCAGAGTTTGGGCCAGCATACAATATTAAGTCGCCATCTTATCCTCAGCCAGCCAGCCTAATTCAAGGACCTGATTGTACTGATGCTGCATTCCTTACAAAATAGTGCAGATATAATGTTTGTACCACAGAGGGCTCAGTAAATTTGGCATATTGCAGACACCCAAATCTTACTCTTGACAGTACAAATAATTGGAAATGAACAAGACTGTGTACTCGTGGAATTACGTTGCATGGGATCATTAGCACAGCCCAACTCACAAGGCAGGTGATAAAGTATAAATGGGGTAGGTTTAAAAACAAGGGCCCCCACTTGCAGCATACTCTTGACTATGGTTACATTAACAACTTTTGGTATGGGAAGGAGTCATAGGGCAGCCTGTACTCTGCACGGAAGATGCTTATTAATTTGAAACTGTGAACAAGTTAGATTAGTGTTAAGCAGAGACATCACCTTGCCAACAAAGGTCCGTATAGTAAAAGCTATGGTTTCCCAGTAGTGATGTATGGAAGTGAGAGCTGGACCATAAAGAAGGCTGATCGCCGAAGAATTGGTGCTTTTGGATTATGGTGCTGGAGGAGACTCTTGAGAGTCCCATGGAATGCAAGAAGATCAAACCTATCCATTCTTACGGAAACCAGCCCTGAGTGCTCACTGGAAGGACAGATCCTGAAGCTGAGGCTCTAATACTTTGGCCACCTCATGAGAAGAGAACACTCCCTGGAAAAGACCCTGATGTTGGGAAAGATGGAGGGCACAAGGAGAAGGGGACGACAGAGGACGAGATGGTTGGATAGTGTTCTCGAAGCTACCAGCATGAGTTTGACCAAACTGTGGGAGGCAGTGGAAGACAGGAGTGCCTGGCGTGCTCTGGTCCATGGGGTCACGAAGAGTCAGACACGACTAAACAACAACAACAAACTCTGCTCAACCCCCCATCCCTTTACACCTTGTCCAACCCCACCCATGGGTCACCCAAACCCTCTGCCCCATCAGATCAACCACCCAACCCCTCCCCTCACAACTCTCCACTCCAAAAAATACACACAGACAAAACAAAACACGCTTCCCCTATCCCAGGGCTCCTCATCACTTCCACCGCTGGCTGGGGGGAGGAATGAAGGAGGGAAAGTACGGTATTTTTCCCCTTCACTGTTCCTGCCAGAAGGAAAACTGCAACTGAAAATTAAAAATGAAAGAAATGCTTCTGGGTGTACAGAAGTCATTATCGTTATCTAGTCCTTCCAAAATGTATGAAGTGTGTGGGAGAAAGGAAAATGGAAATAAACATTTTATATGGATTTTAAATTCAGTATTATGCAATGAAATAATGGCACTTGGTGGGGGTTTTTTATAAAACTTAATTATTATAGCTATATTAATATAATTAGTATACTATAGTATAATTACTATAAATTGTGTAAATGAGCTGTACAGCCCAAACCCTAGTTAAACTGAGCACTGCTCATCAGTCGGCCTATTGTTGTGGCATGATAGTGATTATTACTAATTTTCTTCCTACTGGCAAGTCCCCATGACAACCAGAAAGCTGAAACTTATTGTTGTCATAAATCAAATGTAATTAATATATTTTTTGTTGTTAATTACTTCTTAATCATGACCAAGTCCCATGTAAAGCCACCAACGGTTGATTGCAAACAAACTGTCACTTTATTCTCAAGGGGCAACTGTAGGGGGTTGTGTATACCTTACTGGCTTCAAATGCAACCCCGTGGAAAACCTGGTTGACATTTGTTCTGATGCAGAGGTATCTGCATACCTCCGAGGGAAAGTGGAAGTCTGCATGAGCCCAAAGCTGTGTATAAATCCTGCTGAATAAGTAAGTATGTTTTAAAAATCATGGTGATGATCTGAAAAATATCATTCAATGCACAAAATTCTTCAAGCAAGGGTTTATTGATTATGGTGGACTGCTAAGTATCTTGACAGGGGGTTAATAGAAGTGCATTCACTTAATACATGTCATTTTTTATTTTAAAAAACAAGAACTGAGCTTTTTTGCCATTGATGAAAAAATGGAGTTGATGCAAAATCCTGTACAAGCGCTACATTTCCATGAAGCTGCGGGGCTTTGAAGAAATTGTCTGTGCATCCTCTCTTGAAAATCCAAGGATGGTTTTGTGACAGCTTTAGGTTTTGATTTCCAGCATCGCTTGCTTGGATTCTAGACATAAGGCTTTTGCCCAAGTTGTACCAGCTTTACCACTTTGTAAAAACGAATGCAACGTATGTTTCATTCCCAGTAGGATTTTTAAAATGCTCGTTTAAGGAAACTGCTGTGTTATGTAATGTTAACAGCCAAGTAAAAATGGGGACTCAAAAATAGCACGGTGCAAGAGACAGCGTTGTGTAGTGTGCCTGTTGATCCATGCTGGTGTGGTGGCCAAGCCATGTCTTGTCATCTTTCCCTAACACACTGTGCTGTGCTACTCAGTTTAACAGCGCCATATGCTGGTCAGATGCAGTAATTCAGAGCTAAGAATTCACACACAAGGATTCACAGAGGAACAGCTAATTCAGCATTTTATAGCCTTTTCTTTTCTTTTTTTAAAAATAAATTTTATTAAATTTTCCACCGTGATAACACTAACCACAAAGCAAGATGATACGCAAAAACAGAAAAAGAAAAAGAAGAAAGAAGAAAGGGGGGAAGGGGGGGAACAATAAACAGATAAACAATAACAACAAACTTAATTCTTCACAAATCCAACCTTTTAACCATCTTGGTTGACTTCCTCAAATCCCTCCCTTCTGAGTTTCCTTTTAATTAAAAGTAACAGCTTTCCAATATCATTATTAAACTAAAACAATTTCCAATTATAGTCCATCTTATTCACTTTTCTTAACATTCTAAATCCCATTTATTTAATTATGACTTAATTTAATCCTACCTAGGCCTATTTGTATCTTTCAAGTAATTTCTAATTTTTTATATTACAATATTTATTCAAATAGTCCTTGAATTTCCTCCAGTCCTCTTGAAACTCCTCTTCTTTCTGGTCGCGGATTCTTCCAGTCAGGTCAGCTAGCTCCGAAAAGTCCATCATCTTCATCTGCCAATCTTCCACTGTTGGTAGTTCTTGTGTTTTCATGGTTTCAGGGTGTCTTTTTCCCAGCCCTAAGTCAAGATGCTAGGAATTGAACCTAGAAACATCTGCATGTAAAACAGAAGTGCCACGGCTGAGTTCCAGCCCTTCCTCTTGCACCGCTGCCCTTCCAAAAACATTTGTTGGATGCTAACAATTCTTTTCCAATCAATTGCAAAGCCACCCTTTAAACATCTGTATGTGCAGCTGGATGAGAAGCTCTATTGGCAATTCATTATCATTTCTGATACTACTGGAGCAGCTTTCCCCAGCAGAGTCTGTGGACATTTGAATTAACATGATAGTTGATCGGATTACTGCTCTGAAGCATGAAACAAAGCCAATGACTGTATAAGATCATTATATCTCAAGAGGATTACAAATGAATCCACTTTGTATCTCCAATTGCATACTTCAGTCCACAGAACAGAAATGCAATAGGCCTTACCACAGCATTAAAAAGGCAATGCAATGCTGTTAAACTTTGGTGCTAATTAGTTTCCAACAACAAAGTGTAAAGTTGTTAATTAAGTATTTCTAATGTTTTAAAAAATAATTTGTGGAATTATTTTATTCCAACAAAGTCATTCTGGCTTAACCAAGTGAGAGTAGCCAATAGAAATTTACTTCTGAGGACTCTAATGGTCTCCACTGAGATCTTGCTTGAAAATATTGGTTCAGTTTGCATGCAGTGTTAAGAATAAATGAGGAAGTGTGCTGCTGCTGTTGCTGTACATTTAGAAAATCTCAGCCGCTTTGCTCCTCCTGATCCTGCTGCCACCACACTACCATTACATGCAGACCCACAGTTGTGGTTTGTCTTCCCCAAAGAAACCACAAGCAGTAAGCAAAAAAACAATAATGCCTGGTTTACAAATTTCACTTGTTTCGAAATTATGATCTTTCATATAATGTCGCAACAATTGACTATAACTATTGGGAACAGCAGTTTGTTCCAATGTTTAACACAACAGGACTATTAGAGTTCTTATTCTAACACAACCTGCTTCTGAATTCTAAAATGTTGTTCTCCCAATGAATTTCGCAGCAGAGAGCTGGTGTTCAAACATCCAGCAAAGTCAGATATCAATGCAACCTGCTAATAACTTTTGTCACTTCAAAGACTCTGATTCACAAGTGCAAAACAACAACAAAAGTGGATCAGCTGAGAGATAAGGATTGTGAGCAAGGTCTCTATTTAGTAAAAATAAAAAACAATTCCACTCATGCATTGGCTCACTGTCATGCTCTACAACAACAGGCTTCTAGTCCTTACTGTTAAAGCTGTCTGTTTTTCTGACGTTTCCTCCTTTCTCATCTTTCTTCATACCTCATTACACCCTGCAAAAATACAGTCAGCTTTCCCTCCCCCCCATTTTGTTTTATGTATTTACCTTTTCTGTTCTTGATGTCATACCATTCCGTATGTTGGATTTGCATGCCACTTTTTCATAGAGGCTCAAAACAAAGACAAAAATAGGAAAACATGAAGTAATGTTTCCAATAGTATAACAGCGTATCAAAAACGCAGTAACATCAGTAAAACAAAAACAATTTAATAAACAATTAAAGCACTTCAGCAAAAATACATAATTCAAAATACGTTTGGAAAAGCCTTCACCCATGTTTTCTGGCCATCTCTTTCCCCACTTCAAGAGTATTGCTTAAGCCTTCCCTAAGGGCCAAGCAAAGCATTAAGCAAAGAAAGGAAGGAAAAGAAAACAGTTTCCAGAACCTACAAATGTAATCAGAGGAACAGGGCAAGGAGCTGTTTAACCTTTCCTTCTCCTCCCATTTTCTAGTTCAAAATAATCCTTGCTCAGTGCCGGATTTACATGTAACCAAAACAAGCTATAGCTTAGGGCTCCGCTCTCTTGGGGGCCCCAAAAAAATTTCACTATTAATATACTTCTTCTTAATTGTATTTCAGTTCAACAATTACTTTGATAAAATACATATTTTGTTATGTGCAAATGGCTTCGGATACCTATTAGGTCCATAAATTACCATAAAGCATATATTCAACACAAAAAACTGTGACAATTTGTTGTTGACAGAGGACAGCTGGACATATAAAGGGCCCCATTACCTTCAGTAGGTCATCAAACCAAAATCTGGCCCTGTCCTTGCTCCCAGCTGTTTTTATCCCAGTCAGGGGGAAAGATACAGGTTCATGTATGACAATGTTGAACTGGACACCTGGGATGCTACTGTCTCTATGGGCCCTTGTTGATCTTCTGGAGAACTGAGAGTTGGTGATGGTGGCAGCAGCAGATAGGACTGCAGCTTATGTTTCTGTCTTGTAAAAGAACCTTCAGGACCATTCTTGAATCAGAAGAGAAGTCAGATATTTCAAGTGTCAGATATTTCATGTGGATTTTGATTGTTTTCCCCTGTGTTCTAGGGACTTGCTGATAAAACACTCTGCCAGGGACACAGAGCCTTGAATGGCTTAAAGGAGGCTGGCTGGGAGGTGTGATGTCTGGAGTAAGTCTGAAGCAAAGCAAACCATCCACTGTGGAGAGTAAAAAAAAAAAAGGCCAAACAACAGGAAACATCCATGAGTCATAGCACAAAGATTAAAACGCCTGCGACTCAGCCACATGTTTCATGCCAGTAGCTTGTCTTTTAAAAGCCTTCCTCGATACTCTCCGCTTTACATACCAATCAGCTGCCTAGCAAAATTGACTGAATATTAAAACATAAATCATCTCCTCTTTGGAATAATCAATCAGTATTTTCTGCACCAGTAAAAATGCAATCCTCAATTTAATAATAATGATGAATTGTCCTATTTAATTAGTACATGTTTCAGTAACTGCATGGGCATACTTCAGACACAACAGCAAAAACATTCCCAGCCATGCTGCTGATGGTTATTCTATGATCAACTCTTTCACTTTCTTTTCACGATCAACGAGATCGGTTGGGGGGAATTGGAGTTAAATCAAGATAGTTTTGGACCACAGTTCCATCCAACTGAGCAAACATAGCCACTGCTGCTAGAGAAAAAATACTCAATTCTACCCAATGAAGTGATTCTTAGGATATCATTGTGTAACAAAGAGGCCTCTTTCCCAAATCCTGCCCCCCAGCAAAAATGCCTTCTCAATGTCTACATCACAAATCAGGGTGCAAAGATGCCTAATGAGCTCAGTATGCATGGTGGCTATGGTCCCAGTAAGAACATGGTGGCTATAGTCCAGTGCTGGGTTTACGTATAAGCTAAACAAGCTATAGCTTAGGGCCCCACTCTATTGGGGGCCCCCAAAAATGTAAAGGGGGGGAAACAACCTGGATGTACATTTCCAAAATATAAGATAAAAAACAAATAAAATAAAACCTACATACAGCAACAGTGTTTTGTATTGTGTAGGCTTCTATGATGTAAGTAATGGAGCCCGCCTGCTAGCCTGCTCCCTAAAATATCACTATCACTATTAATATACTTCTTCTTAATTGAATTTCAGTATTTGATAAAATACATATTTTGTTATGTGCAAATGGCTTTAGATACTTATTAGGTCCATAAATTACCATATAGCACATATTCAACACAAAAAACAGCGACAATTTGTTGTTGACAAAAGGACAGCTGGACATATAAAGGGCCCCATTACCTTCAGTAGCTTAGGACCTCATCAAACCTAAATCTGGCCCTGCTATAGTCACAGGAAGAACTTGGAGATAACTAACCTTTTCCCTTGCTTTGTCAGGAATTTTAGTTTTGCCTGCTGTGGTGAGAGAGAGCCACAGAAGTGCTGGGAAAGGAATGAGGCCACTTCCTCATCCTCCAAAGATGCAAAGCAGGATGAAGGAAATGAGTGGAGTAAAATGGGGCTTAGAATGAACCTGTAGACTTGAAGATGTTGTTGGACTACAACTCCCATCATCTCTGACCACACTGGCTAGGGCTGATAGGAATTGTAGTCCAACAGCAATTGGAAGGCCCTGCACTGGAACTGTTATTACATTAGAAATTTGGAAAGGAGAAGGTTAGTCAGCCCAGGAGTGCTGGTGGCATTTGCCATAACAGTCCTAGCAAAGTGCCAAGTACTTTCTTTGATAGGGAATCTTCAAGTAAACAATACACAATGAATAGTAAATGGTTTCCAGAGGAGCAGCTGTGTTAGGAAGTTGTAACTATTAATAGTTGAAGGTAAGAATCATTTTGGAGGAAGAACACACCTTTCTCCCTTCCTGCATACCCTCTCCAACTAAGGGTGATGTAGTCTTGGTATCTGTGAAGGAAACAAAGGATGGAGGGCTGGGCAGTGCAAGCATCTTAGGGGGTTGGCCATCTCCCAAAAGGTCTGATGTGGGAACATTCGACATTGCCTGCCTGTTGAAGAGTTTAAAGACTTCCTCCACCCGTGATCAATTTGTATAGTTGTAAATAAACCACAGTAAGCCTCTACTGGCATTCTTCCAAAGGGAACTGCTATGCCTCTGGAATGTCTCACCATTCAGAGAAGTAGGGTGAGCCTATCACTATGTATAATACATACTATACTATTCTGTAGAAAGCAAGTTCAAGAAACGAGTTCTTTCTCCAGTTTCCATGCTTTACCCTTCTTGAGAACTTCAATCCTAAACAGGGACATTTGGAAGAAAAAGGCACTGAAATCAATAGGAGTTATTTCCAAGGACATGTCTTGGATTGTGGTGTCAATAATGTAATGTTTACTGTGAATATTCTTAGAACAAGCACAGGCCATAACCAAAGACTTCCACTGCTTTAATGTTGTCCTCTAACTGTCCGTGTTTACTTTTAAGGCATTTCACACTTTGCTCCCATAACATCCCCATGCACAACCATGGTGTGAGAACAATGAGGAGTACGGAGAAAAAGGAGGAAACTGCGCAAGCAACATGTTTTCCCTTCTTCTTAGGGCTGCCACTTATTCATCACCAAAAATTAGGAAATGATTAATCAAAGTAGAGGATGAAAGATGACAGAGATTTGTATGAAATCCACATATGCTAATTTATATAGATGGATATTTATACCATGCACGTGACCAGAGTCCAGTGTGTTGGGTCATTCATGGGCAACTTCAAGGCCCCTGCTCTCCCTTGTTAATTTATTATTGCAATTATATCCCTTTCCCCTATATATCCCCCTACTCCATATTACCCTAAAAGCAAGAAAGTCAGGATTTGAACTCTGATCCCTAGGCCTCTAGCCACTACACCATGCTGCTCCTTATCTCACCACTATACCTCTTTTCTTCATCTTTAAGCTACGCTTTGTCTGGTCAGTCATTCAAATAGAGGATGCTTTCAAAGAGAGGGCTGTCATGTGTAAAGTAGGGCACATGGCCACTCTACCTCTAAGCTTAGTTGGAACTGAGGGAAGAACTGCTAAGCATGTGATTCCACAAGCGCCTTCTTTCCTTAGGATGGCTTTCATGCCAGTCTGGGGCAATAGTCCAATGTAGCAGCTGGGCAATGCCTCATCTGTCGCAGAACTCCAGACATGCTGGAGCCAGCTCTGTTGATCTGCCTTGTTGCCAACCTAATGATATTTAGATAGGGTTTGGTAATAGTTTATTTAGTTACACTGTCAATTTTCTTGAGGAAAATCTAATTGGGTGGTTCGTCAGAGTCCAGATCTGTGGCTGAGTTTCCTAGATACTGCAGTATTTAAACACATAGCCATTCTTACCGTGGCAATCTTGAAAACTATTAGGACATTTACCTGGTAGAACACAGCAGTTGTGGCGAGAGGCCCCAATATCATTGTCTCCAGCTACACAGGATTGTTTGGGGTGATTATAATTGATTAAATGCCTGGTTATTACATAGGTCTATGAATGCCAATGAACTTCCCAATGGGTGTGTTACAAAGCAGCTCCTGTTGTCATCACCCAAACTACTTCAACACAGGCAATGCAGCTGGAGAAGCTGCATAAATTTTGTAGGATTTCTTCCACGCTTTCATCCACGGATAATCCATGGGCTTCCTCACATCCCTGAAGGTAAATAATTATTACTTTTTCACAGCTGGAAGCAGAAATATGCTGGAGATAAAAGGCTTCTGGTTCACAACCATGACCGTGAGGAATCCAAACCTTGTTGATGGCAATGGATCTTTATACAAAGGATGGGTGTTGTTTTAAAATTATTTCCAAACTATCTAATGTTTTCTATGTGCCGAGAATTAAAAATAAGAATGTCCCTGCCTGTGTCTCCAGTTATCAAGATTTCACACAAATTCAGCTTTATGTTTTTATGTGCACGAACTCCACAACCGCACAGGTTCTAGACTTCAGATCACAGGTTCTTTTCAGATAATAATCTTGCGTGTGTGTTGTACACCCGGGTGTATCCTTGCAGATGTTTATGAACTGAAGCCATGTAAACAAGCCAGCCTATCACAAAAATCTCAGATTTGGGCAGAGTGTCAGAGTTATCACCCTGCATTTGCTATCTTCGCCCATCTCTGTCTCCTAACACAGTTTAGATTACAGGCAATCTTAGCAATGGACATAAGAGCAATACATAATGATAATGTAAATAAATCTATTTTGTTGCTATTTAGCATTTTTATATTGGTTTCCTCCCCCCCCCCAAAAAAGTGATACTGTCCCAAGTGGCAGTAGTAAATGGGTGGATTTGCCCACTTCAGTTGCTTCCAAGGCTGGCCCAATACACTCTGCTTCCTGAGGCAAAGGACAAGATGCCTCCCTTCTGCACCCCATTTGATACACAGAAACTGACTGGACTAGCAGTTGAAGCTTACTTCAACTTTCTTCCATGGCACCTGAAGGCAGCAAGGGGTTGCAGCCATGCAGACTCCATGGTGCAGACAACTGTAGGGCTCAGAAGGCATGGGGGAGAGTATGTGCCACCTGAGGCACCTGCCTCATTTTATCTAATGGTAGGACAGGCCCTAGTGGCTGTGGGGGTGATGCAGATGCTGTTGCTGCTCATTTTGCACTGTGGCTTACAAAAGATTAAGCAACAAAGCAGGGACACTTTCATCAAGATGAGGGGAAGGCGGAATTCATGCTAGGCAGATCCGTATAGCAAATTGTTGTAACACGAGTATATTTAGAAGTCCTCTGTGATGTGTATCACTGAAGACAATGCAGTAACTGTCAGAAAATGAGAAAACCGTGAGATGGTAAAAAGACTTACTTCTCCCACTCCCTCAATAAAGAGCTATTTGCACGAGTAAAAACATCAAGCATTTGACACAGCAACAATCTAATGCAGAAATCCAAAAGAGGTTCAATGTTTTATTTGAGACCCAGCTCCCCCTTTTCTGCCAGCACCCACCCAACCTGTCCTAAGTCTGTTTCCAGTGGTCAGAACACAGTGGGAACAGCAGGGCTGGGGTCATGTCACAAAGACCACCAGTTCTGTAACAGATGTCATCATATTTCGCAAGCCAAGAAGTAAATCACAAGCCAATCTTTTGCTGTCCCATCCTGTCACTCTCTAGTGCAGGGGTGGGGAATCTCTGTGGTTTGCAGATAATATTGTTAGACTCCAACTCCCATCAGCCAACATAGGTAATGGTCAGGATAGTTCAGCAACATCGGGGGGGGGGTATAGTTTTCCCAGCCTTGGTCTGCTGTGCCTCTTAAAAACAGAGCCCTAGAAAATGTTGGAGAATTGAGGCTGCAATCCTTTATCTGCTCACCTGAGGGGAAGCCCCACTGCACTCAATATCCTTTACTTCTGAGTAGACATTTGCTGTTAATCAAGCTGCTATTCGTAAGCTGCTTTCTGAGGGCACACAGTGAGACAATATAAATTCAAAATAAGATGTAATCAACAGCATTTTCATATGCTCAAAAGTCCTCATTCTCTGTGTGTCCTGTGCTGAAGCGCAAATGGATAAGGCAGAACAGAGTGGCATCCCCTTCCCACAAAATTCTATCCATTTCCCCCTCCTCCTTGCTTTCCATCACAATACAACCTGAGGAAGAGTTCTGAAGAACTCAAATGCTTAATCCTATTTTGTGACAGTCCTAATAAAGACACTGCTAATGTGGACTTTAGAGGGACGAGGGTGGTGCTGTGGGTTAAACCACAGAGCCTAGGACTTGCCAATCAGAAGGTCGGCAGTTCGAAAGGACGTCAAAGTGCAAGTAGATAAATAGGTACTGCTCCGGCGGGAAGGTAAACGGCATTTCCGTGCGCTGCTCTGGTTCGCCAGTAGCGGCTTAGTCATGCAGGCCACATGACCCGGAAGCTGTACGCCGGCTCCCTCGGCCAATAAAGCAAAATGAGCGCCACAACTCCAGAGTCAGTCACGACTGGACCTAATGGTCCTTTACCTTAACGTGGACTTTAGAATCTTTTCTTCTGGACTGATATGGGTTTACTTTTCAGAGGACCATGCATTATCTTTCCTACAAGAAAATAGGAGATTCTGGAGTAGGATTTGGAGGCAAAAAAGAATGACTAAGGCCATGTCTACCAGATAGAGAATAGGAAGGGGCCATCGGATGACAATGGTGGTGAAAAGCACAGGCAAGGTTTGACATGTGGACTGGCAACACGGGATAAAACAGGTGAAAAACCAGACTTTATTTCACCTGGGTCAAAGACAGAGTTTGACATCCCACACACAGGCTAGAAGCCTCAATGGTGCCCCTCTGGAGACCTCACCTGGGGCAAAAAACCTGGCTACCCCCCCCCACCCAATAGCTACAGCTCTGGATAAGAGAAAGCAGTTGGGGTTCAGGATTTTTTAACCTGGTTTTCCCCAGATAGAAAAGGGAACTATTTTTACCCACAGCAATTTATACCCAATTTAAAATCTATCTCTATGATGCTAAAACTGATGAGTACAAAGCGCTATGCTTGAAACAGATGGAGCTGGACCATCTCTCATTGAAGCCATTAGTTTGCTTTTGTTTTTAAAAATCGTTTTCAAAACCTAATGCAATTCAGCATGGAAGCAATTATTGTTTTATCTCCCCCAAGGATTCATCTAAACCGTATGGGGATCAAAGTTATTTTTCAGGAACCTTTAATTAAATCCATCTGTTCAATGCAGCTATTTCAGTTTGCTTAAGAGAGCTCTGAGTGGTTTTTGACACACTCTTCAGGGGTTTCCAAATTCTAATAAACCAACATAGACAATCAAATCTGACTCTAAGGACTGTATTTACATCTTATTTTTACAGGCTTAACTTTTAATTATATTTTCTTATACAGGCAAGCATAAAATGGCATTTTAAAAAGAAAAAAAAGAAAAAAAGAGCAAGCCACAGTACTTATCACATTTCCCATTCATTTCTCAAGTGATGGCAGCTGTTATGTTCCAGTATATTATGAAAAACACATGGTTGTCAACTGTCATAAATTCACAGTTACCTAAGGCCAAAACTTAAGCAACATGTGATAAGATCATTAGAAAATTCCTGCTCATGGCTTCAGGCAGTGGTCATTTTGAATAACGTAACCCAACAGGCCGGGGGGGGAGTGGATTCAAAATTTGGCGTTTAGTCCTTTTTAAGTCAACATAATGATTTTTGAATAAGTGTAATTAGCAACCAAGGAAAAGCCTGGAAATGCAGTGCAATTTGATTTATCCAAATAGTCTAATGGGAACATGCGTGGCAATTACAAGATGAGATCCTAGTATAAATATTAGTACTGTTTACATAAGCTTACATAATGATGTGAATTGATATTGCTAAACAGATGGAGGATTGATAGGGGGTTCTGCTCTACTTCAACAGAGTGACTGAAGTTGTGAGAGGTGAAGGGGTACCCTTGGAAATGGCCAATTTCAGTATCTGGAAGGCTGCCCTGTTCTCCATTCAATGTTCCAGGGCCTGGAAGTACATTGTTCTGCACACAATGACCCTGTCTACACAAGTGATTGCGCTGAATGAACAACTTGGAGTCATTTCGGAATCTAGGCTTAAAATTATGGAGCACAAACACTTAGGTACAACAATTCAGACAATTATATTACATGAACAAACCCAGATAACAGCTATAATGTCACCATGTGGAAGGTCTATATATCTCACAACACAAAAAAAATTAGTGTGAATTGTACGCAAGTAATTATCATAACTTAATGAAAATTTAGCAGATTCAAGGACTAGATGAAATGTCACAAGGACTACTTCTGACTTGCAGGCCATCCTTGGTGCACAAAGGGAAAAGACTATAAATTGCTCCTAATCTGTATCCAATTTTATGACAGCGAGATAATTTTCAGATACTCGGTGGACAGGGAATACGGATTGGACCAGAAAGACAGAAGGATGCTTGAAGGATGAAAACTATTTTCTCCATGGGTGGATACCGCAAACCATTTTATCAAACTGTGTTCTACTTACTGGACCAAAACAGGAAGAAGTCATGTGTAATGAACTTTATAATGACCCTGGTGGTGCTAAGTTCACTCATTAGGGTGAACAACACTAGACATTGTTTCTGAGCTGTTCTAAAAAAAAAATCCTTGTATTTACATGGGAGGAGCCTGCGGGGCCTGTCCTACCATTAGGCAAAGTGAGGTGACTACTTCATGCAGTAGATGCTAGGGAACAGTCCCCTGGCAGTTCCACCTAGGCCTCTCAGCTATTCCTCTTGTTGGACAGAGCTGTGTGTGCTACACATGTGTCCTGCCCCGCCTGCTCCACTCATCTGCTGCCCTCAGATGCTGTATTTAACAGGGTTCCAGCCCTTCACAAGTGTTGAAGTAGGATTGAGCTTTCAGTCCAGATGTCTTCTGTATATGGAAACAAGACAGGGCGCCATTTTGTCCTTTGATTCAAGCACCAAAATGTTTTGGGCTGGCCCTGGTTGTCTGACCCTTAAAAATGCAATTTCAAATGAGAAATAAAAAATAGTAAAATGCAAGGGAAAAGAAAGGGGGTAGAAATCTGATAATAGATATCATGAGGAAAACACACACACCCAATAATCAGCCATTCAGGATGAGAAGGCTGCGGTATATCTGTACAGAATATTGAATGCTGCCTGCCACAGTATAGATCCAGCTCTGAATATCCTCAGAACATTATGTACTGGCTAGCTGAGGAAAACAATGAATGACATCTGTTTTTTCTGTATTGGTGCACATTATGTATTCTGCTCCAATTCATTCAAGTAGTAAGGATTTGCCAAAGAGATGTCTGAAGAAAAGGAAAAGGTCCAAGTGAAACAGCGAAGAAAAAAACTAAATTCTATGTTTAACAGTTTATCTAGAAGCAAATCTGTTTGTGTCATAAACCCTTTATTCTCCTTCCAGTAGCACCTTAGAGACCAACTAAGTTAGTTATTGGTATGAGCTTTCGTGTGCATGTGTACTGAGAGTTTTTGTTCCAAAATCCAAAAGGCATGAAGAAGTAGAGTGACTTAGAGGTTTCTGGGTGTCATTTGTGTGGGCTGAATTGTCACGAAGCCCAGGAACAGCTTTATTTCAGAAAGTAGATTGAATCTCTTAACATGTCGGTTATTTTGCAGGCAAACTACGCACAAATATACACAGCAAAGACCTGACAGTTTGTAAAGAAAAGCAGCCCAAAATAATTGAAGTCTTGAGCAGAGAATCAGCAAGGCACTTGGGTCTTTCCCAGCCAAATAATTTTTAGCTCAAAATCAGCTCCCAGTTTATTTCCTTCACCCATGTGATTGGTTCCACATCCATTTAACAGAAAAAACAGCCTGTGGGGAAAGGGTTAAGCACCACTTTCCTCCTCCTGATGCTCTTTTCATTTTTTTTTTAAAAATGAGGGCCTTTATTGCAGACATTTGCCTGAAATGCAGACCTTTCCCTCAATACTTTTTTTTGCATTCTTATTAATAACAGAACAATCCAGCACAAACAATAGGTTGCAGATTGTATGCCCCAGAGTTATATCAGCCACGCCTCAAAACATATGCAGCCCTTAGAAGATCGGAACATGTAAATTCAAGTGTTCCATGCAAACTGCACCAGGTCAAAGAGTCCAAAAGGAGCTCTGAAGATCAAGAGGTCTGGGCTCCTCTGACCTGCAGTCGATCTAGGAGGTCAAACACACCCAGTGTGCACCAAAAGTATTCTGTGTGCTTTCCTCTCTAGCAATCCTCAGACTTTATTATATAGAATATAGAGACTGAGAATGTAAATGATAATATAGATGAAAAAGGTGTTCTTGAAGGTGTTTGGTCCTCTCCCATGACAACACCAGGCTGCATTTCCTCTCCTGAGGCTTACTCATGGCTCACATTTTCAGAACTTTCTAGCATGGGTGCAGGTTGGATTGTGTGTGATAGTAAAAATAAGAATGAGAAGCCTCCCATTCTAGAGTCCTCCTTCTGACAACCTTCTCCACTAGGTGAATCCTGCTTTGGTTGATATGCATTTAGCAGCAAACCTTCCCTTTCCCAGCTTATACTACCAAAACTCACTGTTGGTTGGGGTGGAACTCCACCCTGCTCCTGTCTTCCAGCCATGTGTGGACTCTGTAGGGAATGGGGTGGATCATTCCAAGTGCTCCAGTTCCTGGCATAATGAGGACTCGAGTTCCTGTATCTTATAGATTCATAGAACTGTAGAATTGGAAGGCATCCTAAGAGTCACCTAGTCCAACCCCCTGCTGTGCAGGAATCTCAACTTAATCATACATGGCAGATGACCATGCAACCTGATTAAAAACCTTTAAGGAAGGTCCACCAACTCTCCTCTTCCACTTTCAAACAAGAGGTTGTAATTTTGCCTCATCACTGACAAGAAACCTTTTATGAGGATTGCCAATAATGCCCTTCTGCATTCTATGTAGGATAGACAGGCCAGTCTCTACGCAAGAGAAGAAACAGACACAAATCTGACATCAGAAATGGCAGTATACCAAGAACTAGGGGCACATTTCTCTGTAACTGAGCTTAAGGTGGCCACCCTGGAGCTAAAGAGCAAAATCCATCCAAGAGGTGAAATGCTACCATTGGCATGATGGATTATTATCAAACCACAACATGCGGTAATTGGCTCACTGATGCCAAAATGCCTGCTAGCAACCAACTGTTTTGTGAATCAGCCCTAGGGTTGCCACCTTTCTTCTGGCAAAATACAGGGTGGGGCGTTGCAATTTTTAAATTATCTCGTGCTGTAGTGACTTCAAAGCGATCCATTACAACCTATTGCAGCCTAACAGGATGGCCCCTCTGGAATTCGTTAATATGTCTGTGCTTGGCTACCCAGAGCTTAAATGAATAAACTTTCACATAGCCTTTCAAACACACGCATTTGGAGAAGATCCCTAACTTGGCAGAGAGAGAGACCTGAAATACAGGACAAAATTCCATCAATATAGGATGTAGCATTTGAAATAGGGGTCAGTCCTGTATTATATAGGACTGGTGGCAACGTTATCCCTGTCTGTGCGTTTCCTGACCTTAGTGCCTGCGCTCCCTCCCCTCGCGCACAGACGCAACCCGGGCTGACACTTCATGCAGCTGATGGAGCAGACTCAGACTGCAGTCCCGGGAAAGTTTACGCCAGATGGAATGTGTTAGTCTTTAATGGCTCCAGGAGACTTTCGCTTAGCGGGAAGCGCCCGGACCACCTGCACAGCGCCTGCCCTCCTCCGAGTCCATTCATTAGCATGCCTTCCCCGTCGTTGCGCAGCTCTGCCTTTCCCGGGGTGGGACTCCTCGGAGAGAAACTGCGGTGCTCGGAGAGGGGAGAGGCGACGCCGGGAGGGGCAGGCCCGAGAGAGAGCGAGAGAGAGAGAGAGAGCTAGAGCTTGGAAGCGGGCTCTACGATTGGCTGCCCGGACCGCGGCGCGCTGCAAGTTGGGCGGGAGACGGTCGGGCTGCCCCACTCTCTCCGCGTGCGCCCGGCCGCCATGGAGCGCAACTGGAGCGCCGTCGGGGGGCCGGGCAATGGCTCCTCGTCGAGCGCACCCGGGGAGGCGGCGGCCGCGTGGGCTTTCGGCGCTGTGCTGTCGGTGATGTATGTGGCCGGCGTGGCGGGCAACGTGTACACGCTGGGTCTGCTGTGGCGCTCGGGGCGGTGCGCCCGCGGCGCGCCCTTGTCGGGCTCCATCGCCAGCCTGGCGCTGGCTGACCTGCTCTACCTGTGCTCCATCCCCTTCATCGTGGGCACGTCGGTGGCGCAGGACTGGTACTTCGGCGAACTGGGCTGCCGCGTGCTGCTCAGCCTGGACCTGCTCACCATGCACGCCAGCATCTTCACGCTGACCGTCATGTGCACCGAGCGCTACCTGGCCGTCACCAGGCCGCTGGCCACGCGGCAGCGGTCGCGGCGCTTCAGCAAAGCCACGGCCGGCGCCGTCTGGGGGGTGTCGCTGCTGCTCACGCTGCCCATGATGCTGATGGTCACGCTGAGCCGCAGCAAGGACGGCAAGCACATCTGCGCGCCCACCTGGAGCCCCGACGCCTACCGGCTCTACCTGACGGTGCTCTTCAGCACCAGCATCCTGGCCCCGGGGCTGATCATCGGCTGCCTGTACGCGCGCCTGGCCACCACCTATCTGGAGTCGCAGAGGAACCCTCCGCGCAAGAAGGAGCCCAAGCGCTCCCCGCGCCAGAAGGTGCTCATCCTGGTCTTCACCATCGTGCTGGTCTTCTGGGCTTGCTTCCTGCCCTTCTGGATCTGGCAGCTGGTGCCCCTCTACCACGGGCCCCTCGGGCTCGCGCCCCACACCCAGAAGTGCATCAACTACCTGGTGACCTGCCTGACCTACAGCAACAGCTGCATCAACCCTTTCCTCTACACCTTGCTCACCAGGAACTACCGCGAATACCTGCGCAACAGGCACAGCAACTTCTACCGCTTCACGTCGTCCTTCCGCAAGAGGGGCTCCAGCCTGCACTGCTCCTGGAGGCGATCCACCTCCTCCGGCACCCACGGCGAGTCCGGGTCCGAGGCCCTGAGCATGGCCACGTTAAGGGACTGCAAATGAACTCTCTTCCCCCGGTTTCTTAGGAGCAGCTTGCAAACACCTCCGAGATCCAGGTGGGCCTGGGCAAGGTAAGGCCTCCTATGTGTCTGACTAAAGTTTGGGAGGAGTTGGGCCCACTTCCAAGGAGGGACACTTAAGTAAAGAAAGGCTTGTGTAGAATGAGCCTAGCTTTGCTTACTCAGAAGTAGATCCTTTTGATTTCAGCCAGACTTGTTTCCAAGCAAGTACTGCTAGCCTAACTGTGCCAGCTACCAACAGTTCCATTAAGCACTGGTGAAACTTTGGAGTAAATATGTGCAGCCTTGTACAATAAGCTTGTTAATTCAGAAGTCTTCCTTGATGGCACTGCAGCCCGATGCTGTTCATATAAAATGGAAACTCCCTTTTGAATTTGGTGGGTTTTACTCCTAAATAGGCGTGCATAATCATGCAGTCTTAAATTAGATCATGTCAGTTGTGAATCTTGTTAAAGTGGACTAAAAATAAAAGGTATGCCCTTTTTAAAGTAGTTGGGCATCCTGGTTCATGTGTGATTTGTCTTTGCAGTGAAAACCCGGGATTTTTTAGATTTTTTATTTGCTTCTGTCAAAATCCTATTCAAGTATCACTTGTGTAAAGATGCTTTCAATATGGCATATCTAAACCTATCTCTGAGTGGTCCCTAGGATCAGCAGTTGGCAGAACCTCTGATTGTGCCCCTCAAAGTTAAGTCCACAGGCTGTGCAGTTGTAAAAAAGGGGGAAATAAATTTGGGAGCTAGAACAGATGTAGAAGAGACCTGCTAGCAGGCTGCTAAGGTGAAGCACTGGTCCCTCACACTTGCTTCTCAGAGCATCTCTGCTCTGGCAAAACTATTGCTGACTTGGTCCACAGAGGAAAAAGTGGCACCAACCCAAATATTCTAGTCCAGACAATCCCAACTTCTGATCAAATTCTCTCCCCCACCTCTTAACAAAAAATATAAAAAGGCCTGGAATGACACTGGAGTCCCTTCAAACATTCAGAATGAAACAGAGCACTTGGTACAGTTCTCACAGAACTACAGAATTTCAGAATTCAGGTGTGGGGGGGGGAGGAGTTACATGATTTAATCCTATATCGAAAGCAGTGGCGTAGCGTGGGTTGTCAGCACCCAGGGCAAGGCAAGTAATTTGCGCCCCCTAACCCGTGGATTTTAGGTAGGGGCAGAGAGCTGCAAGTGCGAGCGCGCCCCTCCCAGATGTTGCGCCCGGTGCGGCTGGCCCCCCCTGCACCCCCCACGCTACACCACTGATCAAAAGTTTTATGCTTGAGAAAAGCTAGCACGTTTGGGAAGAGGATTTAGTTGGCTTTCTATGGGCAGGGATTTTTTAGGTGGGGAAACCATTGAAATACATGTCACACACTCAGTCCTGCATCCTTGGAAGTTTATTGCATACTTCTTTTCTGAATGTTTGTCAGGTTCATTGTTTTCTTACACAGACTGATCAGTGAGGAATGCTTTTGTGCCTTCACTAGATCATTCTTAAGCTCATTTCAGACCTAAGGAACCATGATTCAGGCTGCAGTCCTATCTTTGCTTACTTTGAAAGCAAGTCTCATTGAACTCTGTGGGACTTCTGAGCAGGCATGTTTAGTATTGCACTACACAAATCTTCATTTTCCACTTGATTGTTAGATTTGACTTGCAATACTTACACCTGTCCGAGAACACTGCACCATTCTGCTTTGCAAACAATATGCATTAGCTCATTGTTGAAGCCAATGGCTGTGACAGCTTTAGTTATACAGTGTCAATGGCCTTCATAAATAATCTTTCTTTAGACTAAGGTAATCTTTTAAAAGAGTGTCATTATGAAAGACTTTTGTTTCTGGATAGGGTTAGAATTGGGCTGAATATGAGTTTTGCTAGTGGATCTGGAGTCTGGACCCAAATAAAAATGCAACCGAACTAGGCCACCACTACCATTTTGTTTTTGGTGAATGTGGTGAAGGCAGAAATTTGAGAGGAGGAGGAGAATATTGAGAAGGGAGATGAAGATGTTCCATATACCTGAACAGGTTGAAACCTGCTGGCTTAGAAGAATTTAATTTTTGTATCCATACAGAATATACACCCCTCTTAATTAATTTCTACTATTAATATAGCCAGAATAAAGTCCATTCAGACAGTGATTTCTTTAATTAGGGTTGGACAAACAATGTGCAATCACAGATTGTTTTTACTGGTATACCTGAAGCTCCAGAACACCTTACACTAGTTTTGATTTTGAGGCTGATAGTCCCTGAAAAACATGCAGTCTCTGTAGTCTTTCTAAATGGCCAATGCCCCTCCAAAAATAGCCTATATGCCCAAAATCTGCCTTTTGGATACTAAATGATAAGTGGAAAGTCTTTATCTTTGTTTGGAAGCTAATGCTGGAATAGTTTGAAAAAATTGCTGCTTCTGCAAAGTCAGGACCGTTTATTAATACTTGTTTTTACATTCATCTATGTAGAAAAGTCCAGTGTGGGAGGGGGTGTTGCTACATAACCCAAGCAATAGGATAGAAGTTTTAAATATATATGTACTTTTCCTGGGAATAAAGTGTGTTTTTGTCCGTCCGTCCGTCCCCCTCAACATAATACACCTTGGAGGAACAATAAGGAATGGTAAGGAAAACTCAGGGTAGTCCAGAGTATGTGAAAGCTACATTTTAAATAACTGTTAGCCTGGAATGAATGCTGGTGAGAAGTGAAACTGCTCCCACTATGAATGATATCCAGGAGCTGAGAAATCTCAAACACTTTGATCCACAGCAGTCCCACAGAAATAAATTCTGTGGGTTGTATGCAACACAACCCTCAGGCTAATGTTCTACCAGCACCAGGATTTCTCATTGTGCCACAGAATGAGAAATCCTCTCCTACCACACACCCCTAAATCTGTTCTGGGAGTTCCTCCAACCCTCTGGAGCGTATTTGGGGGTAGAATAAGTCATTTTGTGATAGCAGTAATCCTTGCACTCACTCAGTTATTTAGTTGAATACCATCCTTTTTAAGTGTCCTGACAATTACTTTCCACAGACACTTAAACACCTGCTTACCCACACTTTAAAAGGCTGTTGATAAAAGAATTGGTTTGTCGAATCATTATGTGAAATTCATTTCAGCGCCATGAGCCTTCTCCTCCTGTCCCTTGGCTCTCCCTGCCTCCTTATGGCTGAGCTGTGATGAGAGAAGCCATGTGGAAAAATTCTCCACTCTAACTTTTAATGATACAGGAGTCTGGCAACCCTGTGGCCTCTTGGTATTGTATCCCAAGGTGCCCAAGCCTCATCCACAGCATTCTTGCCTCCTTTCCTGATGATTGTATGCAATTCCCCACACACTGCACACTCTTCTCTTTGGTCCCTCCTTTTTTCCACCACCCATTTCCTTAGGCCCCTGATCTTAAGCCTACACCTTCCAACAGGCTTTTCCTCCTTACGCTGGCCAATTCCTTGTGCCACACAGAGTGTTCAAAATTAGCCAGGCATTTTGCACCAGGCTTTCAACCATTTGCGACCAAGTGAAGATGCCCGGTCACTAGGATGGCGATTGACTTCTTCACCATCTGGGGATCATTGGATCTTGACCATTTTCACACACTAATACCCCATCTTGTAGAATTCCATCAGTTATATTTTATCTGCGCAATCAGAATGAATTTCGGGAACCAAAATGCTTTTTCTGTGCAGCCTGAGCAGGAGCAGTCACTGTTAAGAAAAAGAGGTTGGAATAGGCCAGTATATATGTAGACTGTCCCGGGATCAAGTGACTTTTCTTCTTTAAGTTAAGCTCTTAACCTAGATCAAGGTTGTCATCTGAACTAGCCAGATGTTTAACTGAGAATCAATCACAGTCAGTCCATCATTTGAAAAATAAGGCATTAGAGCCGGCTTGCCCCAAAATGGCAACTAGACATTCCATTTTGGCGACTGCAACCTTGATTTAGCACCTAGCTAAATATAACCTTGATTTGGCACCTAGCTTATATATATGAGTTTCTAACACTGTCCACATGCACTATCAGAAAGCCGCTTTGTGAGATAAAGGGAGAATGCTCCTGTTTTCCCTTTCAGTCAACAGCCATTTCTGCCTTTGTGCCCTGAGTAATGCTAGGTCCCCACTCCTCAGCCTCCTTTCTTATTGGTGCTTGACTTCTTCCTAGGCCTCTTTCTCCTTCACCTGCTTTATCCTCAGGCTTCTGTCTCTTTGCACCTTTCACTCAGTGACCCATGTCTCTGGGCTGCCTGTTCCTTCATTTCCCTATTGCCTGGGATCTCTTCCCACTCGGCTTTTTCATTGGTGGTGGTCAGATGGATTTCTACTTCCCTATAAAAACTGACCTGTTTATCACCTTTCTGTTGTCCAGAGCTTCTTTAGCTTAGCACAGAAGGCCTGTTCTTAGGCTTCTGGTCTACACCTTCACTGTACGAGTGGCAGGATAGTTTGTGGCCACTGGTCCCACTCACCTGCTGGCCCAACGCCCAATCTCTCTGTTGGGTGGATTGTGAGAATGGATCCGGTAAGCGCACAGCAGTGTGTGCAAGTAGGCTTCCCAGCTGTGAGAGCAAGCGCTATTATGGGTCATGTGACTCATGTGAACCTCTGCTTCTCTGTGAGCATTCTGTGACATCACAACAGCTCACCTTGTCACTCTTGGGAGTTTTCTCCAGCACTCCAAAATCCCTTAACACAAAACACCAATGCTTTTGGTTGATACTGCTTAATGGTCTGGGGCATCTGAATTAGACTTAATGAGGCAAATTTGTTCTTGGTGTAGCACTCCTGAAGTCATAATGATCCCATTTCCCTGCACAGCCTAGGTAATGGCAAATTTCCATTACAGATACTTCATAAATATGTTCTGGAGAATTACGTCTGTAATAAGAAAATGAAAGGGGCAGGCACATTTATGGCTTGTTCTTATGAGGGTAGTAAGTGTTCTAAATAGCAGTGCCCTGGCATTTCTAAAACATCTATATTCAATTTGGTATGTATTACTGCATTTATACGTACCACTGCGTGGCTTAATTTGGAGAGGGCGGTGGATTGCATTCCGTCCTCTACCCTCAACCTAATTCATTGAGATTCTGCTGCTGACTGTTGCTGTAAAGATCAAGGGAATATTTCCATGCACAAATGGATCCATGCTGCTCTCCCTTTCTCTTATAGGGAACTAGGGCTAAGTGATTAAGCGTATTCCTTCCCAGATGGAAGACTACAGCAGTCAAATGTCTGCTGACCTTCCTATACTGAAAGGCACAGCAGCTTGGAATTAGTAAAGTGTCAAAGCTAGTTGTGATCTTTTTCACCTTAAGCCATTTAGGACTTCTGCATACATGATGGCACCCTATGAGATGGCAAAGAAACCCTTCTGCAAGCTGGCCTATTTACTCAATAAAAGGAACAACTTTCAAAGTGGCTCGCCGCCACTAAGACTAAGCAGTGGTGGAATGGTGTCACCCCTTTATGAAAGGACAGGTGCAGATGGTGTTCTGATTACAGAGGTTATAGCCATGGTACAAAGCCGTCATTGTATGGTGTCCTTGATGCGGCTGGCATGATACGTGAATCAGCCTTTGGGTCAGCATTCAAAATTCGCCAGGGGCTAGGCGCCTTTTGCACCTGGCTATTGGCCACTTGTGACCAAGTGAAGAAGGCCAGACGCCATTTTGGCGCCTGACATCTATACCATATTTCAAAATACCTTTTTTGGGGGGGTCTGGATTTTTAGCCCTCCCTCTCTTAAAAAAGAGATCTGGCCCCTTCAAGCATATTTAGAGTTTTTATCCTTACATTCAAAGAGGAACACCTTTGAATCTGATGGGTTTCTGCTGATGCTTTGCTTTTTAAAGGAAAGGAAAACACCCTTTTTTTTTTCATTCCGCCCCCCGGTGTTTTAAAATAAATGTTCCTATACATAATTGAACATAAAAACTATACATTTTTAATGACTTGCATGATGCTTCAAAGCTAGTAGCACACGACATGTGGGGATTGGCGGGTTCTTGGGTGTACTGAATACTTGCTGAATTAAATTGCTCAGAGACTTCTCAAGACGAGGTTCTGTGCACACTTCCTTGGCAGTAGTCCCCACTGAACTCAGTGGGACTCGTTTGCGCGTAAACAAGCATAAAATTGTGCTGCACGCCATTTCTTATAACCTCAGTCTATTTAGCCGGTCTATTGAACAGGCTGATATTAACATTGGAATTAGGAAGGGTGGATTAGACCTGTTGAGTTAATCAGGGCAGAAAAGAGGCAAATCATCCAAACCAAATATGAGATAGCAGCAGGAGGAAGGAACCCTTTGAGAACTCCCTTTATGATTCTCGACGGTAACCAGTTGAAATGAAGACAGAGCTCTTCCTGCACAATGATTGTTCAGAAGAGGGAATTTCAATGGATGTTGTTTATCTTCAGCCCCTCATAATAAGCAGTGGCTGTCCAAATTCCCTCTTTCGCAGAACTGTTAAATGCACCAGAGCGCTGCCTTGTTGTTTTTGCTTGTTTCTTTTCAACTGGCCGACTCCTGAGAAAACGTATACCATTGTTGATGATTTTATGTTACGTAGGTCCTCTGGGAAACAAAAACTCCTCTTTTCCCATTTACCAATTTTTTTCAGCCTGGTTGGCCTAGAGCAGGGTTTCCCAAACTTGGGTCTCCAGCTGCTTTTGGACTACATCCCTAGCTAGCAGGACCAGTGGTCAGGGGTGATGGGAATTGTAGTCCAAAAACAGCTAGGGACCCAAGTTTGGGAAATCCTGCAATAGAGCAAGGGTGGGAAGCCTTTATAGGATCAAGGGCCACATGCTGTCACGAGCAACCTTCTGGAGGCCGCATTCCAGAGGTGGGCAGGCCAGAGACAAGAGTGTGCGAAGCAATGGGTGTGATTCTTACTGCTGGGTGGTAGAACACATTCCAGCAACACAAAATCAGAGGCTTCTGCATACACACCTCTCCAACCTTTATGCATCCAAGCAAGCAGAGTGACTTGGCTCAAGGACACATTGCAGCTATGCAAAAGCAAGTGAGGAGGCTGCAGATCAGAAGCAGAAAGGCAGTTGTCCTAGGGCAGGCTTCCTCAGCCTCAGCCCTCCAGATGGCCTACAACTCCCATGATCCCTAGCTAGCAGGACCAGTGGTCAGGGATGATGGGAATTGTAGTCTCAAAACATCTGGAGGGCCGAGGTTGAGGATGCCTGTCCTAGGGAGAGTCCTGGGAGCCCAAATAGAGTAGAGGACAATTCTAACTTCTTTCAGGTGACCAGTAGCAGGATGTAGGGTGGAGCCACCCTCCCGACACCAGTCTTGCTGCTACTTTTCTAGATGGGATCAGGTGGCAGCGGCAAGGTCAGGGCTTCATAAGTGCACCAATGGAAGCCTCACACACTGCTATTTCAGGAGACAAGTTGAAGGGATATCTACAAATCTGTGTTAATGCAGTTGAACACTTTTCAGCAACAAAGGCACAATGGCAGAATTCATCTTCTCCATGTATGGCTTGGTAGAGAAACCACACTAAGGCAATGGACTGCAAAGGAGATAGTGAACTGAATTTCAGGTGACTGCTTTTGAGCCTGCTGTGCTAGAGACAGTGGAAAGAATTTCTGTGTTTCCAGGAAGCCTTGTTTTGCTGCATGATGATTGGAATTCATTCTCTCTCTCTTTGATTCTTTACAAGTTACAAGGTGTTAATTTCATAATTGAAGTACATCAAGACTGCAGCTGTGCAGTTTCCCAAGAAAGTATGCTACAGAGTGTTGCTTTTCAGGCTTGGGAATAAATGCATTGCCTAGTGGGATTGGAAAGCACAGCTGGTATACATAGTTTATTTCAGTAAAGCATTGGCACTTATGGGGATCAGAATCAGGCTGGTTATTACTGCAAATTAACCAGAGGCAAATCTTTGAGAAGGATCCTACAACTCTGTCAATTCCCAATTGTTGAATTTTGTAACCAGAAAAGATGCCTACCAGGTTTGCCAACTTTTTCAGTGGCCACTGTAGCTGTACATGACCATGATTACTGCTGAGGTGTGAAAAGCTTCGTCTGCTAACTTCTAAACAGCAAACGGTTCTTAAAGAGACAAGAATAGGCTATGCCAGTTTTGTTCTGATAGGTTGGCAACCTTAATGATAGTCCCCAATGCACATTTTCAAGCATTTCGTGTTGCAGTCTGGAAACAGTTTCCTTTTTGGCTGCGAGACGAAATGGTGGTGGAAGCAAAACTAGTTTTACAAATACAGTACAAGGGGGAAGTGCCAACTTTTAACAGAAACAGTTGGGAAAGTTCTTCTCATACAAGCATAAGAATGCAGGAGATCTTCTGACAACACGACAGCGCTAAGCAGTGTTTGTAGGTCCATTTCCTTGGCTCACAGTGTTAGAACTGAGAATCATCTTCCATTAGGGTGGCCAGATGCAGAAATGGTAGAGGGCTTCTGCACCCTTGAATGGTTGTGTAGAAGAGGAAATTCCAGCAGGTGTCGCTTGTATGACAAGCTACATTGCATGGAAAGTTCTTGCTAACATGACCACATTGAGCTTTATCAGTTGGGATTTTTCTTAAGAAAGGCTCCAGGGCCTTCAAACTTTGTCATGATGTGCAAGTGTTTGCGTCCATGCAGTTTTATGAAGGGAAGAAGAGAATGCCATACACTGCAATCCTGTGCATCTGGGGAGAAGCAAGCTGAACTGTGCTCTCAGACTTGTGTGTGTGCATATTTAGAAACCGGAGAAACTTGTGGGCAGCACACCGCAACCATGCTCACATTGTAACCTACTGGCCACAATATAATGCTTCTTTCGAGGCTGATTTCAGTGGGGAGAAGGGACCCTGTGGGCACCAGCAAAGGCTTCTGAGTGGGCATCATGTTTGCAGCCACCAGTGTATATACATAGCAGCCTTAAGTTCCTTAGCACACAGCAGTTGTCATCTTCACATCCTCTTCAAGTCCGCAGGGAACGCTGTGGGAAGCGCCTTCCTTTCAGAGCTACAGGACTGAGTAATGAAGTTTGTAAAGCGAAGATTGTCTCCTGGGGAGGGAGTTCATCCATTAGTAAATGAGGCAGGATGCTTTTAAGGGGGGGAGCATCTTAAAAGCACTTCATTACTCCTGTCAGGACATGTACAAAGAAGCAGGGGATTAGATATATTTTCTTCATGCTGGAATGTTCTGTTAGTGAAACCATGGGATTTTTATCTTATAAGTGAAGGCGCGTAGGAGTGTGGGTAGTATGCAGAAGAGGATTTGAAGTCTAATTTTTGCTACATCATGGGTGTAAGGGAATGGACAAACCAAACATGCATAGTGTCATTAACTACTTCACGTAAGTGCCTGTTTTATTTTGATGGCCCATTTGAAATCTAGGGTGGAGTCCCCTATCTATTTGGCTTTGGGGCACATTCGGAAATGTGAGAAACTTTCATGGGCAGAAAAACCCAGTTATTTCACAGAAGAAAACTGCTAATGCTCTGAACCACAACAACCCCAGCCCAAACACGTGCCAACCCCCCCCCAAAAAATAGGCAAAGCACCTCCCTAGCCAGACAGCAGCAAAAAAATCCCATAGGCAACACTAGCAAAGAAAAAAGACAAAACACTCCCAACAAAAAAAGGAGGTGACCCCCCCCAGCACAACTCAACAAAAAAGCAGGCAAATCCACCCCCATGCCAATAAACCTAAAAAATGCAGATAAGACAAACACCCCTCAAAAAAACAAAAACTACATATATATTGAAAAACACCACCCATCTCCGAAACTGATCACTCCCCTATCTCCAGAATTATCAGGCAGTAGCAGGACCTTTTTCCTTTTCTCTTCTGAAGAGTTTCAGAAGTCTGGAAACCCAAGGTATACCCTCCAGCTGTGGAGAAAGGTAAGAGGGTGGAATGGCTGGATGCCAACACTTTGCTGTTTTTAACAACACTCCCATGCTGATGCCAATCTGCTTCAGACATGTACATAGCAAATTACCAGAGGCTACCAAATGAATTAATGGAATAGAACGTAGACCTCTTGAGAACTACAAGCCAAAAGCTTCACTTTTGTTCCACTCAGTAGAAGTTTCTCTTCCATATTTTGCTGCAGTACATTTGCTGAGTTGGTTTCCCATGAAACCAACTCAGCTATGTTAAATTTGGAGGAACAGGAGCTTCTCCTCTGCCTGCATAAAGGAGGTTGTTTACTTGACTGCCCTACTTTACCCAGAGACAACACAAAGAGTTCTCCTGGATTCAGTGGGGTTTGCCTGGAAGTTTGGTTAGAATTGCAGCCTAAAATGGCAATGATTTCAGTAGTGGTTATGACAGTGAGAAAGGGAATGATGGCAAAGACTTCAAAAGGCTTAGACTGGCATTGCTTCCATTCCAGAATCAACAGGAGAGAACAGTTGTATATTTACCAAATATTGATCAGATTCATTACCAACTCAGAGACAAATACGTATGTGAATGGAGCAGCTACCTTGGTATATTCATGTGTAATTTTTGCACTAAAAGGTATGCCAGAGTGAAAGATGTCTCCCATTGCTTCAGACTTTTCTTCCAAGCCTGGCTCACTGCTGTTCTGTACCAGGAGAAAGAGAGAGAGAAAGTGAAGCTTCTCTCACCCATGCATACCTTCTGTTACAAAAATTAGGCAACCCACCCTCCTCACATTTGTATATGAACAGAACAGACACATGAACGTGCAATGTTTTATTTACACTTCCACCCTGCAACAGGTTCCTAGGGTGGCTTACAAAATGCTTTTAAAAATGCCTCTCGGTTCTAGGTTGTCCTCAACTTCCCTGCTGCTTTTGGCCCTCAGGTATTCCCTATTGTAATGTAAAGGTAAAGGGATCCCTGACCATTAGGTCCAGTCGTGACCGACTCTGGGGTTGCGGCGCTCATCTCACTTTATTGGCCGAGGGAGCTGGCGTACAGCTTCCGGGTCATGTGGCCAGCATGACTAAGCAGAAACGCCGTTTACCTTCCCGCCGGAGCGGTACCTATTTATCTACTTGCACTTTGATGTGCTTTCGAACTGCTAGGTTGGCAGGAGCTGGGACCGAGCAACGGGAGCTCACCCTGTCGTGGGGATTCGAACCACTGACCTTCTGATCGGCAAGTCCTAGGCTCTGTGGTTTAACCCACAGCGCTACCCGCGTCCCTATTCCCTATTGTACTTGGAGGTAAAGTGGGGGAAATGCTCAGTTAGGACATGTTAAGCTTCCATAGCTGGGCTTCCCTGGTGGGTGGGTATTTCCTTCAATGGGTTTCCTGTAATGAATTAGCTTGGCATGAAAAGTTTGGCTTTGCTAACTTGCTGCTATTTTGTAGCTGGGAGGTTTGGCTGCTTGCAGCAAGAAAAGCCTCTTGGGCTACAGCTGAAGATGCTGGCCTGGCATAGCAACATCAATAAAAAATGGATTTCAGCTTCCTTCAACCAAAATAAGCAATCAAGGCGGCTGCTTTCACAAGCAGAATTAGAGCGAGTTCAAGTGTCACCCACGAAATCATTACTGCCAGCTAGCTGCCATGTTTAGCCAGTTCTTAAAATAAATAGCTTGAGACATCAGCATTTCTTGCACTTTCATTCCAAAGCTGAACTTACGTTCCGCTGCGATCCAGCCACTAGCCTGCAGGGGTTCTGGCATAAATTAAGTTATCCTCTTACTGTTGCACTCTGTATATGTTAACATGCCATCATAAATGGCCCAGCAGCAGGCTTGGGTCCTCCCCCCTAACTTCAATATCAGTCTTAAGGGTTACAAAGCATTAGTTAGATCATGCTATTAAAAGCAGTTCTAATCATCAGTGTTTCATTTCACTGTTGTTGTTTTTTGTGACCCACTCAAGTTAAGCCATTTTCAATCTACATTAAAACAGAACCTCTCTAATGCTAAAAAGAACCCTCCACTTAATTTCAAGGAACAAATTGGTTGGTGAGGAAGAAACACGTTTGTTTCCTCCACTGGGTCTGTGTGCTGTGAAGCATCAGTTAAGTGTTAAGAGGAACATCTAAAGGGCACACAAATTTTGAGCAAGTTGATTATGATTTTTATGCGTGCCCATGGAATTTGTACCATCTGGAATAGATAATGGTAATGACACGACACCAGTGTTTGCTTTTGTTGTTGAAGCAAATTAAAATCTATTTAGAAAACAATTTTATAATATAGGGCATGTGGGTATGTGAAAAGCTAAGTCCTGAAACAAGTAGAAAATGAGAAGCATTCAGCTCAAAATAGTAAATATTTCCCTGGTACTTGGGTGTCTTACTGAAAGGCAACTTAGAGCAGGAGGAAAATACCCAAAAAGTGCCAACGAAGACTTGATTTTAAATTTAGAAGTCTATCCAACATGTTTCAGGATTATTGCACTCTTCTCCCCTTCTTCCCCAGTTAAGTTTCTTTTCTGATGCTTTTCACTGAAAAGAGGTTCTCCTTCTCTTTTTCTTTTCTGCTGCAAACAGAACACACTGAGTAACTTGCTACAAGTCTCCTACAAGCACATTGAGAGGTTTTCCTACTTCCACACCCTGTGTACTGGTGAATCTCGTTTTCGTTTTCCAAAAGCAAGTTATTCAGATGACAAATAACAAATCTTGGTGTACACTGTACCTCTGTGAATACTTAAAATGCAGTTTTACACAGAACCATGACAAAGACTACCACATGGGTTGTACTGTGGATTATTTTATATGAAATGCCTGGCAAAACATACCCCACATTCTAGGCCTTTCTGGCAATAGCACTCCCTTTATTAATGCCTATCTTGAGCTTGGAGTTCAAGGAAATTCTGGGTGGGAGAGTGCTGGTGGAAAATATTGTGTATCATTGTAAGATCACCATAGTTTGCTGGTCAAAGGGGGGTTCAGCAACAGGAGGATGCCTATCTGTCATCACTCTATGCCCTCCCCAGGCTTGACAGGAGATGGGTCACTCCAAGCCAGTGGACCTAAAAACTGCTTCCCCATCTCTTTTATTCACCCCAGTAGTTGTTCTTTTAGATGAAAGCCTTGTGCTTATCCAAGCAGGCGGTTATGATTTCAGGTCTGTTAGAACATCTATTCTTCAACACTTAGGACAGGTGCTTTATGTGCTGTTATTTCTGACTGGGCACAGAGTTGGTTTATACTGCTCCCTTTTTTATCCATCTTGTAGAAGCTGAATGGAATGTAGCCCACTAGGGCTTGCTACTTCATTACTTGGAAATCTGTGTGATGTAAGAAGTTTGTGTCCTCTGTGCTAAAACGGCATGCAAAGTGACAGGTTACCCAGTGATGTTTCCAACTTAACATTTTCTTACACAATTTGATTAAAGTACATTTTCACAATTGTACAAAACTCTTGAATCAATTTTTTTTTTTGCCTATCCTAGATAGATTTTAAGTTTTCCTTAAGTTCATTCAATTTCAATTTTACCTAAAGAAAACATGGCTCATTATTCTTGAAGCCCTGCAGGATTTCTTAAACTTGGATCTCCAGCTATTATTAGACAACAACTATCATCCCTGACCATGGGTCCTGCTAGCTAGGGATGACAGCCCTAGAGTAGCTATGAAATTATTTCAGACTCACTTTGGTAGGTGAATAACTAGTACGACAAAGGCAAAGAGTTCATAACAAAGCAAACTTTAATGGATCCTGAGATCACTTGAGTATTCTCCTCCTATCTGACCATTTGAAGCCATTTCTCAGTTCACATACAGTTTTGCACAGAACAGTCCATTCCAGTAGTCAAAGCACATGTTTTGTTTCCAAGGAGAAACATTGCAGTAACATTAAAGAAAAACAACACTTGACACATGGATAATGTCCATAAAATTCTGTAGTTCTGGGTTATATGTACATAGAATTTGAAGCATGGTACTCTAGTGTGTATAAATGTGCGAATGCTCAAGACTGTAAATTGAATGCCCCACTTATTTTCCAGAATTTACATATAACAAAAGAAAGGAGGAGTGGGGGATAGGTGAGGAGGGCAACAAAGCTCAACAGGTTTATTAGAAAAGTCTTCCTTCACAACATGTTCCTGAGTGTTTATCTGCCCACAAACTATTCCATGGGACTCCCCAAATAGTGCTTTTGAGAGCAACAACTGAAGGGAATATTTGAAGTGACTACATTTTGATCTTCGGTGTTAGAGGAATGACAATGCATGTGGCATGTTCTGCAGTCTCTGAATTCTGACGTGCCCTTAAATGTGTGGGGTGAGGGGGGGCAGTTTATGACTATTACCTTGCAAAAAGCAAAATGGTTACAGGAGACTTAGAAAGGTGATCCCTAAGGCACTGTTTGCAACACTTAAGAGGGAGATGAGTGTGAGAAAACGGTTCACATTAAATAAAGTTTAGAAGGATCTGTGGAGGGGAATTTACATGTGAAGTTAAAACTCCCCACCCCACCCTTCTGCACAGGACTTTTGTTGTCAATCCATCTAGCCACCTGTCCCATTATGTTAAAACAGGATCCCCGATACCGTGGTCCGGATTGCAGGTGAAGGAAATGGTGATGGCGTAACGGGTGCCCCAGTGGACCTTTTCCACATGATGGAGGTTCTCGGAGCCAGAAGTGAAGAAGGAAACCCGGCCTGCAAAGAGAAGAACGTACAGTCAGGAGAGTGAAAGGATGCATGCTGTTTGCCCAGTGGCCAGTACTTAGGATACTGCTATCCCATGCCTACCCTGGGACATCTACAGATTCAAGATTTGAATGCTATCCGAAAGCATGGTACCTGGTCCCCAAAGAACAAGATCATGCTACTTAAGATGCACATAGACAGACTGCAATATGAAAGACTGCTTTATTTAATGGATTCATTTATTTCCATGTAAACATACTTTGTTCTGGAGGGCAGAGACATGCAGTAACACAGCTGCCATGGAGCACAAGGTCTGGTGAATGCTGCTGCTATGCAGATTACTAGTAACATTCAATCCCGGCTGTCAGGAAAAAAGATTTTTGGCTTGGTTCTTGAGTTCTACAGACCAAAGCTGTTTGACAGCCGTTTCAGTAGGGAATACCACCCCTCTCTACCAAATGAGGGACCAAGCTTGCAGTAAGAAAACCCAGAAGTGTGCACTATACGGTATGTCTAAAGAGCTTGTTTATTTGATCAAAGGGCCCAGTAAAATAAAGAATCTGCCCTAGCCTACTGCATAGCTCACAGTCATGGCGAGGCAGACAAATGGTCCCACCACTATGGGATGCCCCCACCCCTCTCGTGTGTCATCTCATGAGAGCACAAACATCATCCTAAAAGGGAAGCGCAGAAAGATAAAGGCTGCTGCTGGGACTGGTGCACCAGCCACAACTCAAGCCAGCTACTGAACTGACAACACATGGTGAGAAAACCCAGAGGAGCTTGCTCTGCACGAGTTCCCCCATTAGCTCCTCGGCTGAGCACACCAGCACTTTTAAAGACTGAAATATAAATAAACAGGAAAGCTGTCGTGAGTGCTGAGGCCATAATTAGGTTTATACACCAAATTCCCCCTGAGCTGAAAACATTTCTGCACGTAGGCAAGCGAGCACAGAGCACATGCACTTTCATAGGAGAACCTTCTCAGGTGCCCAATTTTGCCAATTAAAATGCACAATGTTTGAGTTTCTTTTAAAAATTGCGGAAGTGCACAGCCAACATCTGAGAGTGGATTTCACACCTGGCTGTTTAAGCAAAGTTAACTGTTTGGAGTCAGTAGGGCCAAATCTTTCTGTACAACATGTTGTTGCTAGTACAGTGAATTTTTGAATGCACATTCAAGGATTTTAGTTCCATCTACTATTTGGAAAAACCCAGCAACCACAAAAAATAAAGAGCTGGCATGTTTGAACTCAGGATGTTGTTGCAGTTTTTGGTTTCAGACAATCAACCCACAAGAAACAAATGCCTGAACGGTGACAGAATTTGTAATTTCAGAAGAACTGCAGGTTTCTAAATTAGCTGTTAGTTTATTTTCTTCACCAACGGATACAAACATTGCCAACTGGGAAGGAGGACTATATGGATGAGGTAGTGGCACAAGGCATATTGGACTTTCCAGGTACTTAAGAGTGGCATAAGCATTTGCCCAAATGAATGCTGTACTAAGTACTAGCCAGCTTTTTGCTGACTCCTAGAACAAGGGCAGGTGTCTGGAGCTGCTTAAGCAAGGAAAATCTCTTTCCTAGGCAACAAAAGGCTGGGGGAACTTTTGTATGGCTGAAGTTGCATGATTGTAGCAGGAGTATCTAGTTTTAAGAAGTGCTCTCTGCCATGCTACTTGTAAAATGTCCAGCTATTCTTTCATTGCTTCAAAACAGTTTATGCCAGGGCTTTATTAACTACTCTCTTGAGGACTTATTCATATTCCAAAATAACAATTCCCTAACTATAAAATGCTTACTAACACACAAAGTATAATGCCTATATTATACTAAACAAGATTTCAGTGCAATACTTTAATTTAAAAAAAAGAAAGAAAATATGGAGCTACAGTGTTTATTCAAGGACAGCAGCTTTTATATGGGAACATGAGTTATTATTATTACTATTTAAATTTATATACTGCCCTATACCCACAGGTCTCAGGGCGGTTCACACGATAAAATCCGAATATAAACCCACAAATGGTTTATGAATGTTCCTTGTCTTTGGGGAAGGTGTGACAAGCAAGCAGTTTTACTTTCTGCTAATTCATACTTTAAGATACATTAAAGTTTGGAAGATTTTCAGCAAATGGCTCGGATCCCATTTTTGCAGGGTTAGAAACTAAAGGATCCCCCAACACCTCAAGCAGGCCAAAATGAATATTTACAATCACTATAGAAACTGAATGATTGCTTGAGGGAAAAAAGTGTGTTGCTAATGTGTAAGAAAAGGCAATTTGGCTTCAAACTTGGTAGCTGATACAGAAACCCCACAGGACTCCTGTAGCTCCTTAAAACATAATTGCAAACACAATTAGCAGTGAGGTGCCTTATCCCCTTTCTCTCTATCACACCATTTATTATAGCAGAGGTCTCCAACCTTTTTTGGGCCTCAGAGCCACATCTGGAGAACTGCCATAGACAACACAAATAACCCATTTTAACAACAAAAAACGCTGGTGATGCTCAGAACCACTATCACCCTGCCTCTGGACAGGTAAGAATGCACATACACCAAAACAAATAAGAAGCAGGCAACCTCCAAAGAACCCCCCAATGTCTTGCCTCTAGCCCAATAAAAGCCTCATTATTTGTGTTTTAAATATTGGGAAAAGCAGGGGTCCCTGATGGGCACTATGGGTAGGCATCTGATGGCACACTGGGGACTCCAGATCTATACTCTCTAGATATTTTGAAATTACCAGGACAACACAAATGGGTGCAATTTGTTGTCGCAAATGGAATTAGTAAGCTCCCCACCCCACACACCACCTCTAAGCATGCAGCTTATTTTGAATCTTGGACATTGTGATGTTTCAGCTGGTAAGCCTTGGTTATTCTTTGATTAATGAGGCAGATAATCAAATTGTGCATTCCAATATTCAGATAACCCATGTTCTTGGGCTCCAGCTTCCATCAGCCCCAGTCAGCTGATGGGAGGGAAGATGAAGGCTCCCTACCCCAGACTTTCTCCTTAACCATTTTTCATTACAAAAGCAAGCTTTCCTATCACTCCACAGTAATGGCAGGAGGAAGCACACCCACTAACAGTGCCCCTGCTACATCCCTATTAAAAGGCCCAAGGGCCTCCCTTATACATGGAGTTGAATTTCAGATACTTTGATAGCAAGCCTGTGCAGCATACTTAAAAAAAGATCCTCCATAATGAAGCAATCAAAGGTTTGTTTTTTTAAGACCAAAATTCCAAAGCTAATCAAATTTAATAAAATATGCAATGAAATCATGCATCTGGTCATAATTGGGTGGTTGCAAACAGAAATGACAGAGTGCAAAACTAGATTCTGCAGCCACCATTTTCATTTTTGCCTGTAGCTGTGAAGGATTATACAGGCAGTCCTAAAAAAAATAATATCAAAACAAGCTGAAGGTCTTCTTGTCACTTCTGGCTGATAAATATTTACCAAGAAAGCTACTAGATCATTATCACTCTGGAGAATTCATCATAATATGTGGTTGCTTCAAAGCACAACAAAGCTACAAACTTGAAAAGGGTAAGATATACTGTTGTTTATTATTATGAGTTTACCTATAATATAACTTAATGGATTTTGCATGAAGCAGTGCTAAGATGTGGCTTTCCTAAGATGTGAGCTTGAAAGGCAAAAACGCTGCTTTATTATCAAACATCCTAAGGAGAATTATCAGTTGGTGCTTTGAAACCACAAGCATTAAAGAAGGGAACTGAACAGCTGGAGGAAGGCCACTTCGTCAGATCTATACACAGTTTTTCCTCCCAGGATAACAACATCTAATTCAACTATAATGATAACTTTAGCACATACACACACACTGTAACAGCCATAGCTTCTCCATAACCATGGGAAATGTCTTATTTGATCAAGTGCTGATAATAAGTAATGTCTATCGTCTTACAAAACTACAATGCCCTGCTGAGAAGGATGACTGTAAAACTAGTTTAGGACTACAGTGTGTAGACACTTCACAGCATGCTACGGTATCTGTGGTAAAATACACATTGGACTTCTCTAAACATGCTGGTGTGGTTTGTAATCTTCTACTCCCTTCTAGTGACTAAAGTTTTGTAAAAGATGCTGGATTCAATAAGGCTGGCACTGTTATGGGGGGAAAACCGGTTTCCTACGCACCGCAGCTGGTTAGTAAAACATGCAGCTACCTTTCTGGCAAACTGAATTTCAAAGTGGTAAAAGTGCTTCTTGTATTGATATCAGCAACAGGCCAGTGTGAAGTATTGTACAAGTCCGGAATAGCTTTTAGCAGATTGGTACAAAGGCTTCCGAGTTCCTCACTTGACGGCGTTTACAAGCTGTAGGCTAACTGCCAATGGTGCCAAAGTACCGACAAAAAGCAACACTAATGCCTATCCATTGTAATTAACAAAAGTTAGTTGCACATAAATCCCACTGAAATCAATGGGTCAAATTAGTAGCAACAAACTTTAGTTCTATAAAGCATAACTACCTTAATCAGACCGAGTCCAGTGTCTGCTACAAAACCCTTCCAAACACCCTTCTGAGAGAGGGGCCATTATTGTGTTCTTTCCCATATTGCCAAATCTTTACAAATAATTCCTGGCCATTGCACTTTGACACAATAGTACCTGCTTTTTATTTTAGAAAGCGTATTTTTGCTTTCGGGGAAGAGAATACAGGAAAATGTGTGTAACAAAATATAGACACATTCAGGGTTCACATTAGTTCACGTATATCCATTTCGGAGTATTCACCAGAAGCTTTTGAGCTAAGAAACTCCAAACATCACATTCAGGTTAACATGCAGCCCCCAGTTCTTTCAATTTTAAATCCACAGGGTATTCCAGAGAACTTGAATACAAACCACTACTCAAAGATCTTACTTTTTTTAAAACAACAGCAGAAACGTCTGCAGAAGAAAATGTTGCAACTGCAGATTGCTTGAGAGAACAGTGAAGTAAGAATACATTGTGTATTATTCTGAACTAGACACCTGTCTTTGTAACAAAATGTTCAAATCCTACACCCAAGGAAAGTATCAGAAATTAAGGATAAGTGAAAGCTTATGAAGCAATTCACAAACAAAAAACATACACACCGTTCTGTATACAATTGCTACAATATACAAATATCCAGGTTTTTTCAATACTCCTAATTGCCCATATCACATGCAAGTGGAATTGGTGCTGATGCCAGATATGTAAAATCACTGATTAATCCAAGTCTCTTCAATTCATCACTTCCCAAATTTTGCATGTGCTTGCTTACTCCTGCCCTTCACCAGTCAATTATGAAGTAGTTAAAAGTACAAATACTATAAAACCTATTAACACAAACCACAAAATAGCATAGTATAAGTATCTAATTAACTCACAGCAACTTAAAATAATTAAAAACAACAAAGTGGGTACCAGGGGAGCTTCCTTTAATAGGAATATGTGAATACTCAATATGCGAAGTACATCTTCATTCCACCAGGTGCTCTTATAATATTCCTAGAGCTGGGCTTTTAAGTAACTATTACATTGTTCTAATTTCAATGTATTTTAATTAGAGATCTCTTAAAAGTTTAAGAAATGTGTCATCCACATGAATACTGCTAATGCCCATAAAAGAACTAAATCAGTCGTATTATTCAAAATAATTAGTTTTTAATTTGCATGGTTCTATTATTGTCTATAATTATTCTAAAACATGTTTTTAACCTTCTAATGAATCAATCACAACTGATCTGAAAAAATTATCAAGACAATGAACCACAATTTCACAAATTTGCACCTAGCTCCAAGCCCTGTATATTAGGGGCAAGCAGGTTTCAAAAAAATATTACCAACTTCCCAAGAACTACATTCCACAATGGTTGGTTTGGTTTACGTAAAGCCACAAATACATATCATGGTAGTTATTTTGCAACCACTCAAATGTACCTACTAAGGAAATCCTTTGCCATTTTGTCTGTAAAGTCATCCACCAAAGTAATCCCACCTGCACAAGGAATTCCATCTGTGCAAAAAAGCTTTCTTTCCCATCTCTCCCTGCATCCCACTCACCAGCTTCAGATGGTTGGGGGAACCCCAGAACTGTTTGGTGAGGCACAGGGAGAGGAAGTCTCATTGCGCAGATGCAAGTTCTTTTGCTAACAGGATGGATTTATTGGATACAGCCTATTATTACAACAAGCAAGTAAAGTTCTATATTTGATAAAATGTATATAGTTCACTCTCAAAAACATGTCAGTCAAAAGTAACACTGGTGTCTATCAGAAGGAAGCCTACTGATTTCATCAGCAGTAATACAGCAGATGTAAACAATGGATATGTACATATCCCTGAAATTCAAAGCCAATAAACATATGTAAGACATGTGTACTTATAGATACTTCTTCATAAGCCACAAGCTAACTCAAAACTATTATTCACACTACTGGGAGAAAGAGTATTGAAACATATCCAATATGTACTATGCAGGACGAGTTTAATTAATCCAATTATATTTGCATAAGTACTTTCTGTTCCTGAAAAAAATAATTCAATAAATCTAGCACCACATAAGACAATGAATCAAACTCTACTTCTGTGTTCTTAAACTAATTTTAAACCCAACAACAACAAGAGGTCACAGTCACTGAACTTTAGAATGTTGAAGCTGGATTCAGACCCAGAAATTAGCTCCATGGGTTCAGAAGTGCTCAGCTGAAAGGAGCACTGGAAGCTGCTGAAGTCTGCTCCAGCTTGGATTAAATTTCAAACCGGAGAAAATTTCTCAGTTTATGCCCTAGTTTAAATGGCTGCACCTGACACAACTGCTCCTGGGCAGCAAAAACCCATTATTTCAGTAGACCACCTTGCCACAAGAATCTCTTTTGACTAATTGGCATTTCAGTAATCCTATTTTAGTATTCCTCCCGAAGAAACGGAACAAATCCTGAAGATCGTTAGGGAAGCACCATTGTGATTTTACTCAACTCCCACACTGGCATGTTATCCTGGTGGAAAAGCAGTGAAGGAACTATTTACATTGTTTAAAAAACTGTTCTGAATCCAAAGACCTAATTAATCAGAAACAAGTTTCTATTTCTATAGGAACCATAATCACTGACAGAAGTAGTTGTATCCAGCAAAGGTCAGGGTGTCAAAAGATCAGACTAATTACCCACAGTCTCTTCACTCCCATGCTGCAGAAAAAAAATTAAGAGTCCTCCACCTCGTCTTCTTCCTTGCAGCCTCCCCTTCCCATTTCATTTCCCCCGCTTCAGATAACAACCTCATCCTAGTTGCAGGCTCACTGTACCTACACCGATGGGCAGCCTCCACAGTGCTATTAACCTAAGTATGCATGGCTGAGTTCTTTGATACATTAAGGTATCTCTCCCTTGAAATGCCTTGCAGAAAATTCATTTGAGAGTACAGCCATCTGTAATGGTTCTGCAAGAATGCCCTTTTGCTGCATATCTAGGTGTGCAAGAACCACCTGCAAGAAAAAGGATTCAAATTTGCAGCCCATAAGGTCATTGCCCTACTTGGAACATCTTGGCCAGGCAAGACATAGAAGATTTAGAAAATCCTGTCATGTTTAGAAAAAGAGGCAGAGTTTCTTTTCATTTGTATAGTAGCTTGGAGAACCAAAGGGTAGGCTGCTGGATCCATCTAATTCAGCATTGTGCTCTCACAGTAGCCAACCATACGAATGTGGGAAACCCAGCAAGCAAAATATGAGCACAAGAGCATTATTCCCTCCTGTGGTTTCAAGCAACTGGTATTCAGAAGCATTGCTGCTTCCAACTGTGAAGGTAAAGCATAGCCATCGTGGTTAGACTCCTCCTGTTTCTTGCCTTCTCCTTAAAGGTAAAGGTAAAGGACCCCTGACCGTTAAGTCCAGTCGCGAATGACTCTGGGGTTGCGGCGCTCATCTCGCTTTATTGGCTGAGGGAGATGATGTTTATCCGCAGACAGTTTTTCTGGGTCATGTGGCCAGCATGACTAAGCCACTTCTGGTGAAACCATAGCAGCGCACGGAAATGCCGTTTACCTTCCCACCGGAGCAGCACCTATTTATCTACTTGCACTTTGATGTGCTTTCGAACTGCTGGGTTGGTAGGAGCAGGGACCGAGCAACAGGAGCTCACCCCATCGCGGGGATTCGAACTGCCGACCTTCCGATCAGCAAGCCCTAGGCTCAGTGGTTTAGACCATAGTGCCACCTGCGTCCCTGCCTTCTCCTTAACAGAGTGCAAATAAAGAAAAATCTCTGCCCTGGTACTCCCTCAAGCCCTCCACACAAGCCAGAGGACTTAGAAAAGCCCAGCGGTTAGCAGTGAGGACAAAAAGGCTTAGCTAGTAAGCCAGGTTGAGATTTGGGGGCCTCTGTTAAAGCCCACTGACTTCAGCGTTAAATATTCCCTGTAGATCATGAGGAAGAGCACTACAGGATCCAGTTTCCTTTGAACAAGTGAGCACTAGAGACTTATGGGGCTGGTTCCGATGTATTGCTAAACCATACAAAAGAATTTGCTTTAAAATGATAGAAAGTGCTTTAAAAACAAATCTCATTTTGTTCAACTGCTATTTTAATCAAGACAGAAGATGGTTCAATTTACTTTTCTATTTTCCATTTCTATAGTACCTTTCAAAAGACTACACAAAATATGTGATGTTGGGATTGTCTTCCCTATATAGAATCGCAGAATTGTAGAGATGGAAGGAACCCTGAGGATCATCTAGTCCACCCCCTGCAATGCAGGAATAGGCAGCTGTCCCATATGGGGATCAAACCTGCAACCTTAGCAGTATCGGCACCAAGCTTTAACCAACAGTCAAGGCACCAGTTTTTGCATGTTGACATAGCCTTTTCCAGTTTTCCTTCCAACAGCAGAGAAGAACTTGTTATTACTGTAAGTTTAAATAACTATTTAAACATGTAGACTAAAAGGACAAAATGAAGTGAATGAGCAGAAGCATTCAGCTTACAAAAGTGATTAAACTCACCAAGGACAGAAGCTTTGCTGTTGGAATGAATAGCGAAATGTGCAGATAAAAGATTAGTGTTAATGTCTGTCTATACAAGAACACTTACAGATAACCTCTGAAACAGAAAAATGTGCTATATAAACATGAGTCATCAATGGGATGAACAGGACACAAAAGCTGGTGATCTTGAAGGCTGTGAGTATTGTTTCCAAGGGACTAGAAGGAACAGCAGTATTCTTTGGAAAGACCTTGTGTGTACTTAGGCAACAGCTTTCACAAAATAGTTTGGCCAGCTCATGGGATCGCCAACACAACCCTGGAAGCATGCATGTGCCTGCAGAGTTCCATCCATTCCCACCTCACCACACACACCCACACACACTGCCTGTACACAACACCCTTCACTGGCATTAGACAAAGTTTTTTGAGGGGTTTAACAGCTGAGAAGGAGTCAACATTCTCCTCCACAGCTGCACATTCAGCAATCACACTTGATGTGCAATATTTCTTGGAATGCCGACTTCATAAATTTTCAGTAGCATCTTAGACTGCTTCTCTTCCACTACCACTCTCAATGGCATTTTACAAAAAGTAGCAATTGATGAGATAACCGCCCCACATTTACCCTTGCAAAGACGAAAAATAAAGACTTGAGCCTCCTATCACCAAATTAGCACCATATTTCTAAAGAGTGAACTATAATCAAAGGCACCAAAACAGATGCTCAGCAGATATTGCTAGTGACATCCTTGGATAATCAGCTCAGAGCGGAAACAACAAGATATATAGGTTATGTGAGTGTAACATATGTAAGATTCAAGTATGAACTACTGGTAGTTATACAGTGAAGATAACTCTAACCTGCTCGGGGTTCTACAGTCCTATTTGCCCCTTCATCCATAAAGACAAACCGTCCGCCTCCAAAGTCTTCTGTGTAGTCTGAGAGGTAAAGCAACGACGTGTAGTCAAAAGAGCCGTAGGTCACCTAGGAAGAAAAACCACCAAATAAAAATATCCAGTCCCATAGGGGTTTGTCTGTGCAAGTTTGAGGATCTTGGGAGTTATCATCATCACCACTGATTTATTAACTGCCTTTTAATAAGCAGGCAATTTACTCTTATTAAAAAGTGTTTAAATTGGGGGGGGGGGCACACAAATAAATTTAAAACAAGACTAAAACACTTGCAAAACAGACAAAAGTTCTTCTAGGGATATTATACTTAAACAACAACTTAAGGCGAAGAACATCTCAAACTGGTTTGTAATTTTATTTGTAAATAAATAAATATTTGTAGATATCTATTTCTTGAGAACCAATCTTGTCCAACTCTGTTGGATCGCATCTCTCAGAAGAAATGGATACGACTTTGAGCTCTCACACCCCTGTGGAGACATATCTATAATCCTAGAACTGTGCAGCTATATAGCAGGGTCTCAGACTGTTATCTAGCCAAATCACTTACGCTATGTGGAATTTTCTGCATCATGCTGGCCCCATGTCAATACCTCAGCCAAACAGAACTAAAATAAATGCAACTAGGAAATGTACCTTCATATAGCAGATATAGATCCAAAAGGTGCCTAATTTTCACTTCCTTTTTCCAATATTTAAAATCAGAAAGTTTAATTTTGTGACATTTCTTTTACAAGTATTGGGATATCAGCAACACTTGATTCCCCTGGTCCCCACAAAGTATTTGTGCATTCCTATCCTTTTACTAGGGACACAAGTGGAGCTGTGGGTTAAACCACAGAGCCTAGGACTTGCAGATCAGAAGGTCGGCGGTTCGAATCACCGCAACGGGGTGAGCTCCCGTTGCTTGGTCCCTGCTCCTGCCAACCTAGCAGTTTGAAAGCACGTCAAAGTGCAAGTAGATAAATAGGTACTGCTCTGGCAGGAAGGTAAACGGCGTTTCCGTGCGCTGCTCTGGTTTGCCAGAAGGGGCTTATTCATGCTGGCCACATGACCCGGAAGCTGTACGCCGGCTCCCTCGGCCAGTAAAGTGAGATGAGCACCGCAACCCCAGAGTCGGCCACTACTGGACCTAATGGTCAGGGGTCCCTTTACCTTTTACCTATCCTTTTACTCCTTCATCTTTGCAACATTGCTGATTATTCTTTTGATCTGATAAACACTTTCCCCATTTGACAAGCATTTACTAACTGCAACAGAGTGGGCGAACTGTATTTACAATTACTGTTAAAGCAAGCTTGAAATCGTCCTAAGGAAGAAAATCCATTCATTGTGCCATCTGAAACCACGCCTTTCAAATCCCCTGCAACATTTTCCCTATAGGTCATGGTTGGCAACCTCTTATAAAATGCTGCATTCTTCAATGTTATTGGAGTACTTTAAATGGATTTCTGAGCAAACAACAGAATGTTTCCCTTAGAAATTGATTTTTACTTCAGCATAGGTCACAGTTTCATATTTCAGATATGAGAGGACCTTTTGAACGTGGCTGACGCAATGTAAAATAATGTTTTGTTAATTTGATAGAGCAGGCATAGGCAAACTCGGCCCTCCAGATGTTTTGGGACTACAACTCCCATCACCCCTAGCTAACAGGACCAGCGGTCAGGGATGATGGGAATTGTAGTCTCAAAACATCTGGAGGGCTGAGTTTGCCTATGCCTGTGCTAGAGCCTCGCCCACGAAATAAACAAGAACTTTCATTCATGTCAGGATTTAGAATTCTATACAAAAACCCCAAATTCCCCGAGTCCCAACCCTAACCTTTAAAAACAAATACCAGGAAATATATTTAGTGTTGCCAAGATACCACTACACAATTCTGGGAGGAAAACACAGAAGAAATACCGTATTTTTCGCACCATAGGGTGCACCGGACCATAGGGCGCACCCAGTTTTTAGGGGGGGAAATCAAGAAAAAAATTATCCCCCCCCCCAGCCCCAAAGAGCAGCGTACTGGCTGCGCACAACCTCTCCCTGCCGGAGGGGTTGCGCACGGCTATGGCACAAGCCAAGGCAGGATTGATCCCGCTCACTGTTTTGGCTTCCTCTTTAGCCCCGCGCAACCTCTCCTTGCCGGGAGAGGCTGCGTGGGGCTAAAGAAGCCATAGCCCCGTGCAGCCTCTCCTTGCCGGAGGGGTTGCGCGCAGCTATGGAGCAAGCCAAGGCAGCGAATGGGATGGATCCCGGTCGCTGTTTTGGCTTCCCCTTTAGCCCCGTGCAGCCTCTCCTTGCCGGAGGGGTTGCGCGCGGCTATGGCACAAGCCTGCATTCACTCCATAGGACGCACACACATTTCCCCTCCATTTTTGGAGGGGAAAAACTGCGTCCAATAGAGCGAAAAATATGGTAAGTTCCTCAGGTGAAAATTAAGGGAGATTTGAAAGGCTAACTTGAAAATCCATGGGGGGGGGATTCCATAAACCAGCATATGCTTTTTGGGATTACTCTACTATGTTATTTATTTGGTGGAGCAAAGGGACAGACAGCGTGGGGAGGAAAAACAGGAAAAGTGGGAGACACATTTTCTGTCTGTCTAGGGCTCCAACAGATGGAAAAGTGACTCAACAACACGCAGTGGCTACATCATTCAAAAGAAAAAACAGAGATAAGCCAGTCACTAAATTTCTGCTGCTAGACTGTCCAACACAACTACTGTGCTAAAAAAAGCAGGAATGGGGAACTCTTGGCTCCCCAAAGGTTGTTTGGCTCCAGCACACATCAGTCCCAGCTAATGTGGCCAACCGTCAAGGATTATGGAAGTCATTGTCCAAAAAGCATCTGGAAAGCCACAGCTTCACCATCACTGTGTTAAAGTGATGCACCCGGATTAATTTTTCACAACATGAATCAGTGGGGAAAAAATTCAGGAGAGAAAACCCAGTACCTGTAGAAACAGTTAACTTTTCTAAGGATTTAACACTGCTTAGAAAGCTACTTTCACGCAGTTGTAAAATACAAACCCAATAAAATCACTTTAAAGACAAGGAAGTTTATAAACACTTACATGCCAAAGTTTCAAGATTTCTTGTAGCTGTAATTTATTTTCCTGGAAGTTCTTACATAAGTACAAAACAGTTCGACTGTTAGCCTGTTATCTTTCAGTTTCTGTTTTGGCCCTTTTGCTTGCTTGTTTTTACAACTACAGCTACAGACGACCAAGTATGGTAAGCCTTAACTGCTTGTGTATTACACAAATTTACAGTCTCCACCATACAGAAACGTAAAAAGCTAAAAAGTGGGGGAGGGGGTTTCAATCTTACTGCTAATGGAGGACAATGAGTTACAAATGCTGAAATCCATGTGATACAGCAATCTGAGTCTATCTAGTAGATTCTCATCTGGAAGGATTATGAAAATCCAGCAGAATGTATGAAACAAACCAGACAAGTAAGGCCAATGTGGGCAGGAAGAATATCTGATTTGGACAAGGAACACTTGGGTTCAAATCTCTGCTAAAGAATTAATTTGCTAAGTTTATCAACTGGAAAATGGAATTAACACATTTACTCAGGAGTTAAACTCAGTGAGAGTTATTTCTATGTAAACATACTTGGAACTGAAGTATTAATCACAATAACTTGCTGTAGTAATGCAGTAATTACTGTTCTAGTGTCTACATTTACTAAGACAATAGCACACTATAATTAAAGAACAGATATGAAGGGTTGTTGGAGTAGAAGGGGAAAAACCCACTTACCTTATCAATATGTGGGTGCCAGTATTCATCATGAGTTGTCTTGGCTTCTGAGTTGTTTATTCTAGAGAAGAAGGTTGGCTTCGTCAAATACATGGAAGAGGAGCTGATACCAAAAGTGAGAGCGATTTTTTGTTGGATTCTCTGCCTCACATCACTGCAAAGGAGAAAACAGCATCTTAAGTGACTAGGACGTTGCATAGGACTCAACAGTATTTTCTCTCTATAATAATGCTTAAGCATTTATACAGCGTTTTCAAAATGCTTCACGTAAATATTTTCAGGAATCCTTAAAAAAAACAACTCTGTGTGATGCAGTCCACTAATATTATGTATTGCAAATGGTGAGCTGAGTGTGTGTAGCCTGCATAAAATCACCTAGTGAGTCCTCAGCAGAGGCAAGATCAGAATCAGACTTCCTGATAAGTACTCAGCCATCAAACGACATCATTGTCTATACTGACTTATGAGGATTCCTGAGAAAAGTGAAGCTGAGTCCTGCAGCAAGATATTGCAGTGTATCCCCACTACTATCTGACTAGGTTGCCCCAGCCACTCTGGGCAGCTTCCAGCACATACAAAAACATAATAAAACATTAAACATTAAAAACTTCCCTATACACGGCTGCCTTCAGATGTCTTCTAAAGGTTGTATATTTACTGATCTCCCTGACTTCTGATGGGAGGGCGCTCCACAGGGATTGCTGACCTGCTCTCAGCTATGCTACAGAACCACCACTCTATGAACAAACAGTGATACTACAAATTCCAGCCCACCCAGCATCAGGTGACGCAAGGAACCAAGAGGCTCCCATCTGGCCCTAACAAAGCAGCAGACTCTGGCTGAGATCCTCTGACTGAGCAACTCATCACTCAGAAATAGACTAAACTGCTTTTCTAGCTGCACTGTCACTTGCTCAGCCACCTTTGGAAATATTCTCTGGCCTTCCTGACCTGATTGCACGTGTGGCAGTTCATCTGCGTGCCTACATTAAATCACTCTGCACTGGATAAGCTAGTAGAAGAGTTTCATTCAAAATAGGTAGAGAAGTTGCTCTACATTAAAGAGCTCAGGATGCAGAAAGGATACCTCTTCCTAATGCCTATTACTGGGATGACATTAGATTCAGCAGATCAAAGGAAAGAAGAATATACTGCCTTTTAATAGACTTAAGCCCAGCAAGGCTCTGTACCTGGTTATCTGGCAAGCTGTCTCTTTACTGGAAAAAAGATAAGCAAAAATGCTGCTTCTGACTGTCCTAAATTTCCATCAGTGAGAAATTTAGAAGCAAATAGCCAGTGCAGTAGACCCACATATTTGCACATGCGCAGCTTGCTATACCTGCTGTACAGGTACCCTGACGTGATGACCTTCAGAAAAGTGCAAGGCTCATCTTATTGAGCTGGTTTATGCTGGTACTACTTGGCTTGCATATTTTTTCGGAGCAAGACAGAAAGACTTCCTGAAGATATTTTCGGCCAGCATACCTGGTGGGAATAACAGGACCCAGCAGGAAATATGGCCAGCTTCCAAGCTGCACATGAGTTATTATATTAATACGGTTTCCATCTGTCACCAAAATGCCACTTTCCTATTTCTTAGGTCTACCAGCCAAGGAAAATGGAAGTTCATTCAGAAGGAAAGCTATTTTTACCCAAGCAAATCAGTTTTTTAAAGTCTCAGGCATTTTATTTCAATAAGTGTTGCAGCTCATTTTGAAATCTTGCTCGGTGACGACAGCTTCTGTGCGCACTGTCTATCTCTGAAAAATCAATCCAGCCATTCAGGTAGACAATAAGCCTCTTTTGCTGCTGTTCCCTTGAGCTATCATTCTGCAGACCAATCCACCGGCTGTATTGTATTGAGAACTCCTTTTTAGAATTTATCCTGCGCTCTATGCAATACTTCTCATTATATCTATAATGAAATGGCACTCCTTAATGCAAACCATTTTCATTTGATATGATGAAAATGTATTTTAATATCAACCCATGATTCTGATGTTATGATTTTTCCAGCTACTCAAAGTATAAACCTTTTATTGCATCAGATATACTAAAATGTAGCTTCTGATAATGTAAAAAAAAACACCAAACCATGCGCTGCAAGCAAAGGGTGGTATTCAACAACATTTCGAGTAGTCTCATTGAAATTAAGGTATCTAATAGCATTGTGTTCATTTATTTCAATGGATCTACTCTGAATAAAACTTAGCTGAGTAACGCCCTAAATAATTACACTGAATTCATTAAAGTGGTTGGTTTTAAACCAAAAGCATCCCTCCTCCTTACTACATGAAGCAGCACAGTACTATAACCAGTCCAAGCGTTACCCACCTTGAGCATAACACAAGAGAGAAGTCAAACTATATTTCATCACCACAAGCAGCTGCTGTTTTAACAGAGTTTAAAATACACATTCACTAGTTCGGAATTCACTACTTTGCTGCCAGAAAATGCCTGGAATGCTCAGCAGTGCTGCTTCTTAATGAGCCCTCAACAAGGTGTTATTTTTGTGAGTTTATTTTTTTAAGTCCTTCATAGCTTAACACAAGTAAGTCATGATGAAGAGTGTGTTTAGCATAAACCTTAAGGTATGCAAGACACTGGGAGAAAAGTGTTGCCATTGGGAAAAGAAGATTCAGCAGAGAAAGCCTGCAGGTTTTCTCTGGCAGACAAACATTTTCTCTGCTACAGAGTCTAGATCCAGCATAGGCAAACTCGACCCTCCAGATGTTTTGGGACTACAACTCTCATCATCCCTAGCTAACAGGACCAGTGGGTCAGGGATGACGGGAGTTGTAGTCCCAAAACGTCTGGAGGGCTGAGTTTGCCTATGCCTGGTCTAGATTCAATAATGGTAGTTTTGCTTCTGTTAAATATCACACCACCACCACAAAATACACAAGTCCCATGAAACACAAAGGCAGAGGTCCAAGCTGGATAACTAGAATGAGCAGAGACAGTGGCTGTCTACAGTAAGCAGGGAGGGCTGGTGAAGATAGGTTTCTGGCTTCCTGCTAACCACAGTAATTTAACTGGGAACTAGTCTAGGAAACCTCTGCTCTGTCATCCGCCCTCACACCCCTCCCCCAGAGTAAAACTGCCACTCTCCCACCTCAGTATGAAAGACCATGAATAGTGCTGACCCTCACTCCTGATTTTTTCTTCTAAATTCTTAAATCCATTGGACAAATCCACAATAAATTTAACATTGCTAGCTTTTTTTTTTTAATGGCACCCTGTAGATGTCAGAGTGGTTGAATGGTCTCGGTCTTTTGTCAATGAACAGAGCCAATATGGTAGGGTAGAGAAGTACAGATACCGTTGTACAATGCAGAAGGCATTGCTGACATTTAGTGAGCTGACATTTAGAATAAAGCATCCTATTTTGGTCACATATGCCTGAGAAGGATTAATTCAAGGTCATGCATGTAGAATGAAGAACTAGACTGTTGAAAGGAGTAGAACAATTTTTCTTGTGAGCAGAGCTCTTAAGAAAGTTGGAGCATTTCAACTTGTTTTAGAAGTGGTAGCACAAATGAGGGAGGCAAGATAAAGGCAGCTATGGGTAAAATATGACAATATATTAACATGATATTGGTTAGGAAATAGAAGAAAGTGCCTAAATCTTAGAGATGTCCAATGAAACAATAGTAGGTGGTAAAGAACCTTACTAGAACCTTACTAGGCTGGTCGAACAAGTATATGAAGAATACTGTACAACTGCTTTGCTGAACACTTAATTATGGCCAAAATAGCTTTCCTCTTCTCTGCATGAAATCTTGGGTTTCCTCTTCGCCACCCCTTCCTCTAGCCTAGGGCAACCAGAGACATGATGTTAGGCAATGTGGAGATCAATCCATTAAAGTTTCCTTGTGGTAACTTGAAGAATGGGTTGTGCTCACACAAGACCTGAGTGGTTGTCACAGGGGGGGATGGGAGTTTTTAAAATATACCCCTGCCCCAAGGTTGTATGGACAGCAACTTCGGTGGTATTTTGCCTTCCTCTGCAGCTTGCTCTTTCATTCATTTGCAGCGCACCTGCTCCCTGCTTGTGGCACGGTGTGATCTGGATTGCATAGGTTAATGGGAGCTTAACCTTTGATTTAATAAAGGCTGAGCTACCAATTTCTTTGAAATGCAGCCAATGCCATATGCCTCTTTCTCCTACACTATTGAAGGGTATGTTTGACTGTTAAGGAGTCTTCTTAGCCATGTAACAAGCAATATATCTCATCAGCAGTTCAAGTATCATGCTGTGTTTAGACACACCTCTTCTAAGAGACACATTACAAATTGTTCTCATCCACACAACTAAAGTTGTACAGTGGTACCTCTGGTTACGAACTTAATTCATTCCGAAGGTCCGTCCTTAACCTGAAACAGTTCTTTACCTGCACTTTAGCTAATGGGGCCTTCTGCTGCTGCTGTGCTAACGGCACACAATTTCTGTTCTCATCCTGAGGTAAAGTTCTTAACCCAACGTACTACTTCTGGGTTAGCGGAGTCTGTAACCCAAAGTGTTTGTAACCTGAGGTGTTTGTAACCCGAGGAGCCACTGTTTTTGATATCAGTTTGGAAGACAATAAATACCCTTAATAGGGTTTTTTTTCCTTACCGATATAAATGAAAATCTTCTTCTGTAAAGGTATCATGGACTTTATCACTGAAGTATCTGTGGGGGAAGACAATTCAAAGACGGAAATAAATAATACAAAGTGCAAGTTAAATCCCTGCAGCAGCTGGTGCTTAACTTTTCTTTGCAAATTAATTTACTCAAACCAACTTTATCCCAAGCAGTTATTAAAGATTAGTAAACAAGAAGCACTCTGATGACTTAAAGGATGCTATGGTGATAGGAAAACTATTAATTCTGCAGGAAAACTGATCACCACTTGAGGGCACAAATTATTTTGCTTTCTGCATTACATTACAAATCTAAACTGTGGTGGGAGAAACTCTTACATCCAGCATCTACTGAGACAGCAAATATTTATATCTCTCCTACAGGCCCAGCTTAACACCACTTGCTAACAACACTTAGTATCACAGCTTTTTGCAAAGGCCAGCAAACTGCGGAAGAATCCATTAATTAACCTGCAGCATCGGAGCTTTTTCTCTTCCCCCACCCAAATGTCTATTCCATCCTGAAGAACCTAAGAGCACTAAAATCACCTGTATCCAAGGCACTGAATGCCAAGGTGCAACTCTACATTACCTGTACATGTTAACAAAATGCTTCCCCAAAGAAAGAGCTCCAGAGTGCAAGTCCAGAATTGAAGCCTGGGAGGGGGGGAAATCCAAACAAGAAGAAACAAATCAGCAAAAGGAAGACTATTAAAAGGAGACTAAGTCTCTGTTCTGTGCAATCTCAGATGGTGGGTTGTATCCAACGCTCCACACAAACTGCTTGGCTGATACAACAGGACTTCTGTTTCCTCCTCCCCCCCCCCCCCGTTTACTCCCAAAATCTGCTCCAGGGGACAGGAGATACAGCACTCTTGGTGTAAAGTCGTGCTAGTTTATATATATATATGAGTCAGAAATCAAGGCACAATAGACTCATCTAGTGTTAACTTTCCCTCTTCAGCTATATCTTCCCCTAGAATTCAGTGGTGTATATTCACGTTTCAGGACCTGGCATGCAAATATTCGAATATTATCCATAACATGTTTTTCCTGCATTGATTCCTATATAGTTCTAAAGCAATTCAATTTACCACTAAGGCTGGGAGAGGAGGGAAAGATGAATCTCTTATGCTCATGCATGACCAAGAACTTATTTTCAAGGTTCTTCTTTTGACCTGCAGAAAAACTGCTGGCCTTTTTAAACCGCAGTCATTACAAAAGGCTATACACTTCACACTATCCTGTGACTTGGCCAGTCCCACATTTCCACTGTTTTAGCAGCTAAAGAAGTGACCTTTCTGCTTTCTGAAGCAGCACAGGTTTGGAGCACTGCAGGGGAAAGAAAATTATTAAGGCAATTATACTGAAAAGGTAGTTAACGGGACTTTCAGGAGCTTGTTTTTTAAAAAAACAAACAGCAGCAAAACCACACAGACAGAAAGAAAACTCTGCAATAATGTAGGCCTAAAGGGTAAATGCTTAAGATTTAAATGTGCTGGGAAATGAGAGATTCAACTTCAGAATAGGGGAACTAATTAAATGTCAGGTGCTGAATGGACCACAATAACAAGAGACTGTATAGTGGTACCTCGGGTTAAAAACTTAATTTGTTGTGGAGGTCCGTTCTTAACCTGAAACTGTTCTTAACCTGAAGCACCACTTTAGCTAATGGGGCCTCCCGCTGCACTGCAGCCACACTATTTCTGTTCTCATCCTGATGCAAAGTTCTTAACCTGAGGTACTATTTCTGGGTTAGCAGAGTCTGTAACCTGAAGCGTCTGTAATCTGAAGCGTATGCAACCCGAGGTACCACTGTATTTGCTAAATGGCTGTGCTGAAAAGAAATAAACAGCAGTTGCTTTTGCACCAAAAAATAAAAAATCTCACAGCAGATATTTTTGGGTCCATGTTCTATTCCTTGGTAATGTGGACCAAAGGATGACAAATTCACAAAAGCCTCAATTTTCGAATCAGGATTTGTGAACTGTCACAACTGCTTAGAGTTCTTGACGCTAAAGTTTTTTAATAAAAAATATGTCCAGTGAGGCTACCAGCTACCCAAACTGGACCTTCGTAGATGGAATGAAATTCAGCATCACAAAACAGGAATGTGCATCCTTGACCCTTGTAATTGGTAGGCTCTAGATCAGGGATGGGGACCACAATACCCATAATTCCTGACAATTGGCCATGTTGGCTGGGATGGATGAGAGTTGGAATCTAGCAACAACTGGGGGTAGGGGGCATTTCTGTTTTGGATTATTCTGGTCAAACACTAGGGCATTGGTCTTCTGCTCTGCCTGGTCAAGGGAGCAGTACTTAGTACCTTCTGCTTGTTATGATTTACCCTGCAACTTCTACTTTAATGACCTCAAGTATCTTTAACTGGAGATAGCTTTAGACCTAGATTTGGGTAAAGATGCTCCCAGATGGCCTTGGCAACAGGACAGAATATTGGGCAAGCCACAGCTATTCACTTGGGAAGAAAGCCCTTGGATGGAGAGAGAGAAACCCTCCACCCCTGGATTTCATCATCACGAGATTATTATTCAGATGCAACAGTAAGCTATGGTTTAGCATTATGTGCATAGTTGAATTCCAGTTTTAGGACAAAGTATGGTTTGCAAACCAGTTTCTGAAACTGAGATGCAATGGCATCGCTCTTCATTCAGAAAGGATACCTCTTGACGCCACTGTCACAAGCCCACCCAGCCCTGCACTTTAGGCAAAGGTCTGCAGGGGGAGTGATAGCATGAGAAAGTAATGCTATGACTGTGCTGTACTTTCGAGAATGAGGAGCGGGGGGAAAGTCACCCTAGACTGCTGCAGGTGAACTTTCCCCTTTCCAGCACCAACTACCACTAACTGTCCATTGGAAGGACTCCCAAGAAAGTGGGACAGGCAGCTGAAGACATCAGGACCTGTTCCAGCCATCTATTGTGAGCTGCCCTGCAGGAAGGTTCCTGTTGACTTGCTACATGTTGATATTGCTTATTGTGTTCATATTTAAATGCACATTGAAGTTACTTGTCAGTATCAGTATCCTGAAAGGTGGGATCTAAGCCATTGTAATAAATAAATGTTTGCCTTCTGACTTTCGAGCCTGTCGGTTACAGTTACTGTCAACTTTTTTCCTCTGAAACCTAATGGCTTAATCCTAACTTTTTTCTTTAAAGTTGAGATTGTTGAGATTATTTCCTTGGCTCTGTTCACTGCACATTACAAGCCACAAACCCTACACCTATTCTCTATAGCCCATTGGTTTCCCAAAGGCAACACATGACTCACTACTAGGGCTTGGAAAATTGCAGCCATGACCATTTTTATCCCATTGTCTCTTGAAATCACCCCAGCAGATTAACTGTGCGACCGCTGTTCATTTCTTTGAGGCGGAAAATCTACATAAAGAAAGATTGTGAAACTGTCTCTGAAAATCAGTTGCCTCTCTATTATGGTGGAAGGAACCTACCTGTGTTGAATGAACCCCCAAATTTAAGCCTATGATAATCTCCCATGGCGGCCCAATGTTGCAGCAAGAGGAGATTTTGAAACAGACTGAAGAATGCATAGCCTTGACAAATTGCTTGCCATCAGATTTAGTCAAGGCACATTTGCATCTGAATCAAGTGCAGAGAATCAAGGACCGTTATCTTGTTTTGACTCCTACCCTTTGCTCGCTGCAATGAAGTCCTTAGTGAATTATTCAGAATGGAGATGTACAATAACAAGAAAACAGAGAACAAAAGCCTCATTCATTTGATTTCTTGAAGTGCTATTAGGAGGAGTCGCATCCTCCATCATCATCCTGATCAAAATATACAGGTGCCATTTAGGTAGTTGTTAAGGTTAATTTTGAAAGGCACAGGCGAGACAGCCAGTTGCGAATAAACTAATTCCATTAAGGTGAAACTCTTAGACTCTGCAGAAACAAAGTACAAGTGACTCATAGCAGAGGGAACATGAGCAGCAGGAAACAATACAAATGTCAGAAACCATATTCACTCAGTCCTTACACCTCTCATAAGTAGGATCATGCTGGATAGCATCAAGATGGAAAGAACACAATTGGAAGAGCTGGAAAAGGTAATAGAAGACAAACCCTGTATTGAATGGCTTCACATGTGTCCCAAGTTCTCAAGTCCAGGAGGTGGGAAGACAGCCAGCTCTGGACAGGGTTGCACTCCAATGGAATGAGCAGCTCTGTAGCTTGGGGATAACCCTGCATCCAACACTGTCACTGAAGGCACAGGTGGCGACGGTGGCTACGACTGTCTGTTTCCAGCTCTGCCAGGTTTGCCAGCTGCGGCCCCTTTTGGGTAGAGATGACTTGGCCAGAGTACTCCATGCTCTGATAACTCCCAGATTGAAGTATTACAATGCACTTTACATGGGACTGCCCTTGAAGATGACTCAGAAACTTCAAGTGGTCCAAACTATAACAGTCAGATTACTGGTTGGAGTTCCATTTTAAACCCCCATTTTAAAACAGCTTCACTGGTAGCAGGTTTGTAGCAATGCCATTCACTTTCTTCTCATGTTCCAAAAGTATACTCGCTGTTAGCAAAGTCAGTAAGATAATGTGGAAGGAGTCCAGAGAGAAAAGTTCTGATAACACTTTACTGAGGAAACTGAGCAAAACAGTGTATATTTTGAACAGAAATACGCAGAGGCTTTGTCTCTTAGTTCAGGGTTTGTACAAAGCAGGGAGACCTTCAACCAAACATGCAGAAGAACAACTCCCATAGAACTACACAGCCAATCAGAGCACATGCTACCTCAGGAAAGTTCATGCCATTCTGACTGGTTGCTAAGTAATACCACCACAAGCCCCTTGAGCCATTGACTGGCACTAATAACACCACCCTTAAATAGCATGCAGAACGATTTCTGCTGTTGCACTTCCAACACTCACAAGAGTCAACTGAATTGAAATAAGCTCCCCTCCGGTTAGCCCCAATTAGAAACTCCATATCTTCCCAATTTTGGCTCTACCATCATGGAAGGGGGCACTTTAGAAAGAAACTTTTCTATGGATCCTTGGTGCGCAATTATTTTACCAGCTGTACTTACTCAGAAGGTAAATGGAATATTAGCTCCTTATATTACAAAAAGTAAAGCAACATAAAAGGATAGAAGCTGCATTCAAAGGCTAAATGCAATTACGGGCATTTATTATTTCAAACCCGGTCTGATGCGTTTGGGGGCTAAATTTTGGAAAGTCATTTTCATTGCACCTTTGCAAACCATAAATCAAAACTTCAGTTCTTCAACAGACTAGCATTTTAAATATACTTTTGATTTCTCTGCATCTGGCAAATGGTCCCAAGACATCAACACGATTTACGTCACGAACAGTCCATGGCCAATTGCAGAGACACCTGTCAATCGAGCTGATTGGATTGCACTCAAAGCAATTACATTCCATATTGAACAACAGAGCCGCTTCAGCTCTCAGTAGGCTACAGAATGCAATGAAATACAGGAATAGTAAAAAGAACGTCCTTCTATCGAACAGTCTTTTACTGTGAAAGACTGCTGCCTGTCTCTGTGGGCAGAATAGAAAGGTAGCTCACTTTGTATTGGTGGGCTGCAGGAGTGCCAACTTGGCCCTGCAGCCGTGGGTGTCCGGGGCTGTGGGTGCCATGCAGCATGCATCGACCTGGCACCGAATTTTGTGGGTGCCCGGCCTCTTCATGGGGAATTTTGTGGGTGCTCGGGCACCCAGGGCCCAGGGAGTTGGCACCCATGGAGGCTGCAAGAGTGTTTGAAAGAGTGTTCACTGGGACACACAGCACTGAGAGGCCCTGGGGTATTGGTTGGGTATTGTAATGGTTCTAGGGGTTGCTCGTGCGTAAATCTATGCCACACCTGGCTAGGTTACCTGGGTGAACCCTTTCTGTCCGGACAGCCACTCACCCGTGGCTGTCTCAATCGCTGGCAGAATCCGTCAGTGGGCGTTTCTTGAACTTCTTCCAGCAAAGAAGCTCTTTGACGCCTAGTCGCCACCTACTCTCCCTGCGCGGAAGCCTTCTGCGCAGGGAGGGTGTGGGCAGCAGAGGACCCGTGCTCTCCCCGCTGGTCTCTGGTGAGGAGTCATGGAGCCACCTCACCGATTCCCCCATCTGCCCCTTTCTCCACTGGTGCTATGCTGAATTCCTTCCCCAGAAGATGGGCTGCTTCTCTCCCTCCCGGGACGTTCTCCGGAACCCCTCTGGAGCCCTCCCTCTCCCTCGGGCTCCGATGGCAGTTCCCTGACAGGTATGCTGCAGCTGAAGAAACACTGAAGCTGGAGCATTTACCTTTAAGGTTATTGAGACCTTGGTCTCAAACCCTTTTACTTGAAAGTGCCATAGAAAGCAAGGGTGCTTTCTCCCAAGCAAATGTATTTAGGATTAAGGGATGACACAACTGAGATGGCATATAGTCTGTAACACAACTTTTAAAAGCTTAGATACAAAAATATTCTCTTTTTTTGAAGTATACCACCTTCACTTATTTGACAATTAACTATGCAAAGTCTGGTGATGCTTCACATTCTACTGAAGGATGGTCACATTGATCTTCCATCCCATACTCCTTCTACATTAGGCATCTTTCCTCAAACTCTTTTTTTTTTCCTCTGGAGGATGCAGATTTTTCCTCTGATTGCTCAGGCATCTTCCACCATCCCTCTCCAAAAGGTCAAGAGAGATAGATTAGACTGAGTGGCAGTGTCTTGCCAATGACCACCAGTTGATGGTTATGGCCAAGCTGGGATTCAGGCCCATGGGAGAAATTCACCATTGTTCTAAGGCGAATGTTCCACCAGCACAAGATTTTCAGCTTGTCAGATGGAACAATCCCTCCTCTCCTACCTGTGCTCCACAGCACTGTTTTGGGGGTTCGTCCTCCCCCTTCCAGGCAATTTCAGGGGGGCATGAGGGGGGAACCACTTTGCGCAAGTGGAAGTCCATGTGCAGGTTTCTGTGTATGGGATTAGGTGAATCCCTCCCCATGTTTCCCTAGAAGTCCAACATCCAATCCCATTTGGAAGCACAAAATGGGAGGCCTCGTTGGCATAAAGGGGGGGGGGATAAGGAAAACACAGGATCAGAAACTACATGAGGATACTTTCTCTTGTGAACAAGTGGGAAATGTTCTTTTTTGCTCTGTGTGCTTCCTTTTCCCTGACCCAAGCTGCTGCCCAACTCATTCACCACACACCATGGTACAAATGCCTGCCCCTCACTCTCAAAGCACCATGTATTAGTTCCTCCTCTTCAAGCTCAGCCTTGCCAAAAACAATCTTAATTTGCTGTTAGGAGCAATCAGCATTGGAGCACTTGAAGGGAAGTCTAGAATAACTATAGACAAGCAAAATATATATTTTGCCACACGAGGATGAGGGCAGAGTCCTACATTTCTTCCCCATTCCTGACACTCCTCCCCAAAACCCATTTTAAAAAAAAAATCTAAAGAATCTTGCCTGGATACCAGAAGAATGTAAAAGGTAACAGGACACTGCTCACCCCTCCGTCTGATCCTCCAAGGGAGAGTCCCTTCTCTGCTATTCTGTGGACGACACAACAATTTCAAATCAGAACTGCAGCACAGCCTTTTACCGTTTAATGCAACTTGTCAAACCAGACCTGTCACAGTTGACACAGGAGGAACAGAAAGGTCAACTTACACTGGCATAACAGTGGGCAAATCAAAATTCTTCACACATAGAACCCAGCTAGGGGGGAAAAAACAGAGGCAGAGCATTTCCTAGCAGAAAAAGTAGTCATATTGCAAAGCAGAGGTGGCTGACCTGTAGTCAGTGAGCTAAATCTGGTTCCCTCAGATCTGTAATTTTTAAAAATGCTACATCCACTTTGACACTTTCTGGTGGGTTGACCATTCCTCAGTGCAGCCCTGTGCCCTTAAAAGGTTAGCTGCCTCAGTGCCAAGGCATCCCCAGACAATACAAAGCCCAGATTTATCCCAATCATTTCCAGGCAATGGGAAGAAGCGAAAGCAAATGCTATTTTTCTTAGTCCAGAAGTCTGGGAATTTTTGCTAATGACAAATGACCAAAGTTAAGACCATTTACTCCAGTTGCAATGAAATACTGCTCTGTCAGGATGCAAAACCCTGCATGCAGAATGAAAGAGTTTAATGACTCAGTTGAGGTGAAAGAAGATTCCCCACCTTACTGCAAAAACTGCTGCAAAGTGGGAACACAGTGAATTAAAGTAACCCCACTTCTTCCTATTGCTAACTGCAGAATATTTACACAATGCCCTGGTTCAGATGCACATTTCCCAGCTTTCTGAACCATAGTTGGGCAGCCAGGAACAAGCACTTTTACAGTCCGTTCCCCCCACCCCACCCGCCTCCACAGGATGCCAGTCCCAGTTAGCTTAAACTTCTGGTCCCCACTGTGTTTAAAATTAGGCGCTGTGATTTAATGTCAGTTTACTAACCAGAATCTTAAAATTGCAGTTTACACATAGCTTAACATCCTGGTAAGTAAACTAACACTTAAGGAATTTCAGGAATAGCAGGTAACAATAGCTTTAGCTAATCAAATCACTATGTCAAGGTTGGATGTGAGCAGAAGGGGTGAGAGAACATACTAAACGGCTATTCTTGGCCATGGCAAATACTTGGCCTAGAGTGAAGGCAAGCACAACACCATACAGAAGCTTTCTAGCCTGTGTATTTGCAGTAAACACTTGTAAAGCAAATGCATATTTTGGTGGAAAACAGGCTTCTAGAGACCTGGGTTCCAGGCTCTCAATTGCTTAGCATTTGGGAGTGGGATGCAAGATTCGGAGCCTTGGTTTAAAACTCTGAGTAGACTTAACCACTCGTAATGCTGCTGCCAACATACCACTTAACTGTAATTAAGGCAATTGGTAAGAATTCACAGTCCAAAGCAAGCGTTAATTCCATGGCCCACACATAAATTGCTTATCCATGATTAGGCTGCTGGGAGCCTTACATCTCCAAAATCCCAATTTGCAAATGTTCCATGGACTCCTTGATCAACTTGTTCTCTCACCCTCAGCCCCCAATTTATAAATGGGAACAATGACCCCTCTCACAATGGCATTGAATGCAAGCTCACAATAAAAGCATGAAACATCTTTCCTATTAAAAAGCTCTACAGAAGTGCTCACTAATAATTAAGAGATGCATGAACTGTAGGAAACTTGCCTCAGATTAACTGAGATATTACCCTCCCCCCCCCCGAAAAAAATGGGGGGAAACCTAGGTAACTCCAAACCAATGAAAGCCTTAAACAATTACCTTTCCCCACCTGTCCTTGCACCTCTCCTTGCAGCATATTTGCCACCTCACAACCTAATGGAGCAAAGCAAAGTACTGTATGTGGGTAAAAGGTAGAAAAAGGCTGCCGGTCAAAAACCAGGAGGGCAGGAAGGGAGCTGAAGTCCCTTTGTGTTGGGGACTAGACTCTTATGATCTCTGAATTGCAGGGGGTTGGACCAGATGTCTCTTTGGGTCCCTTCCAACTCTGCAATTTCCCACCCCCTAAATTTGATGCTGCAGCCTCCTCCTACTTCCAACCTCCAGTGGAAGCTATTTCACTGATTTCTATGGGGACTGCAAGGAAGCTCCCAGAGCAGATTCAGAAGGTGTGGGTGGCTCTGTATCCCCTTTCTAACCTTCCCCACAGAGCCAAATGGCAGAGGTGGGTGGCATTATCCTTCAGGTTGGATCAAGTTCCAAGTGGGATGGGAGTTTGCCCCTAAATTTAGTTTGAGCCTGACTCAGGCGACTTTCACCTACTGTATACCATCATCATAAACTTTATTGCACTAGCCAAAGGCCATGGCATCATTCACAAAGGAAACAAAAAAAAACCAACAACAATAACCATAAAAACCATAAAAACATCAGGCACTGCAAATACAATAAACCACGGTCACGTCTCCTAGAAATTATTTGTTGCATACGATAGAATAGCAGGGGGTTCTCAGATAGAATGTACCAGCTTAAATGTCCGAATCACCTTTGCAATTGACCGCTATTTTATCTAGTTCTTTTCTCCTGATCTTCTCAGCTGGCCACGCATATAGTGCTACTTTATAAGTCATCAGTATCACTCAGCAGCCATTTCACCCTTTCCACCCTATTCGAGTGTGTTCCATTCGTAAGCAGGAGTTTTATAAATCGGTCTCTTGGTTCTATATATAGCGGGCATTGCAACAAATAGTGGTACAGGTCCTCTACGCAAGGTGGCTCACACAGACAAAGTCTCTCCTTGTACTGTACTTTGCCGTACCGACCACCCACCACCGCCAAGGGCATCGATTGGAATCGTAATTCTGTAAAAGCGATTCTTAGTAAGGCAAGTGGGAGCTTTGTCAGATAACTAGCTCAGATGTGTTCCGTTTTGATAAGTGGAAACCATGGTGAACTTTTGGTAGAGGTTAAATCTCTTTCTGCATCGGACCTGAAGAGACAATCTCTTAAGTGCCTCTTATCCATCTTCATGATCACCTGAAGATCTTGTAACTGATATTGGGTCAAGAGGCGTTGGATGCACCTACTGTATACAGGCACCCCTAACCATTATCCTGCACAGAAGCAGTGTCCACACTGGCTGTGAACCACTGAAATATAATATGGCAGAGAAAAGAAAGGACCCTGCCGGGATATAAACACCCATCCTTTCTTCCCGTCTGAAAGGCACAAAAATAGCAACAATGGTGTCAACTTTCAAAAAGGAAAACAAAAGCATTATCCTAAAGCCTTTAAGATGATTTCTGAAAAGAAAATTTACCTACGGATTCTCTCAGCTTCCTCCCTGCTTATTATGGCATCTGTTATCCCTCTTCCACACTTCCGAGGAGTGCAGCCTAGAACAGACATACAAGGAGAGAGACAGAAAAGAAAGTTCAAACATCCATCACCTTCTTCATCTGCTTTTACATGTGCCATAACAACAACAACAACAACAACAACTTCTACTCTCTCGGGAAATTTACTAAGATTGTAGTGCAAAGCATGGGATCTGCTGTGGTTTGCAGAACATCAGTGATTTGAGCTACCAATGATAAACATGTTTCTAATCCTCATGGCTGGACAGTAAACCTTGAATCAAGCCACTGGAAATGACCCACAAACCTGAGCCACAATTATGGGACTTTTGCATTCTATAATTCTTCACATCACCATAACCCTGAATTCACGTTTCCTTATAACCAATGCATAGTTAATGATATGTTCTTTGTTTCTCTCCTTGCCTTCTTTCAACAAAGAACTTTACCAAAAAAAAAAAAACCGGAAGTGAACGTTACCTGATTGCAAATGCTGAATTTTTGGTTGATGAAAAAGTTTCAGTATGAAACTTCTGACACCCACCCATGTCATTACAGTTAATATATTCACTTAATTCGCCCAGTGGTTCTTATATGTCATGGAAAGCAATATTACTTCTTTTTTGAGTTGCTTTATTGTCTTCTGGCTGTTATACATAAGCAAGAGACTGTGGCATTCTAAGTCCACGGTTGGAGAAAGAATGGCCTTGCAGATGGTGTTGGATTCCAGCTCCCATCACCTTTGATCCTTAGCTATCCTGACTGGGGCAGATGGAAGTTGGTGTCCCGACAGCTTTTGGGGAGCAAAAGGCTCCCCATCTCTGTTCTCATCAGACATACTACAGGGAAGCCTGTACACTTTGAAATGATTAAGTTTCAAAAGCAAGCATGCAAATTCTTACATATATATATATTCCTTGCTTTCCATGAAACAAATCTATTATCTAATCCATCAAAAGAAATAGACTTGATACACTTGGGGGAATGTGCAGCTTGCTACAGATGTTTGCATACAGAATCTCTGGAAGAATTTTGGATTACTTAAGACCTCTAGCAGATTGGAGGTTCTTGCCCATAACAGAGTTTAAACTGACTTTGAAAATGATAAAGTCGGTTTGAAACCAATTTACTCATCTTTAATCATTCCCTCAATCCTGGAGAAAATAAAATGTATGAAACACCCAGAAATCCACAGTAGATCTCAACATGTACATAATATGTACATAAATACCCTGTCTGAAATATTCCAATCAACTGAACAATCAAGACAATCATCTTTAACATAACAAGTTTTCTTATTCTGTGCAAGTACTGCAAACAGCTCATATTAGTAATCTGTTCTGCCTACTTATTTTTACATCTTTGACATCTACAACACCATCTCAACATTTCAGACAGAAGCAGGGGAATAAACATTGATTAAACTTCAAATGAAGTAAGCAACAAATACTTGAGTTATGAGGTTGATATTTGGGAATAAATAAGATCTCTGAGAATTAAGGAACCTTCAGGATGAGGAAAAAGCTGAGTGAAAGAATGACAGAAGGAAAAAATAAAAAGGAATATACTATTTATACAGAAAACCATAAGAGTTCTGTTTAAGTAAAAAGTGACTCTTAACTTTGTAGGACCATTTATTACCATTCAAACCAGTACATTAGGCAAGAGTTAGAAGTGACTTCTCTCCTTCACATTGAGGGAGGGGGCTTTTTCTGGGTGCATGTGAAGTGGTTGACCCTCTGATCCCTCTTATCTGCTTGCCAATTGCCACTAGGGAGCCAATACATTAAAAAAGCAATGGCAGAAAACTCCCCACCCACCATCATTCAGGAACAAAAAAACCTGCAGGAGTGCAGGCTGGGATGGAGAAATGAAATAAAGTTATGTTTATGACTGGGCAAAAGGTACATTCTGATGTGAATTGGGGGGAATGGTTGGGGGGGAAGAAATGGGGTAAAGAAAGATGCCAACTGCTAAAATATTGGGGGAGAAAGAAGGAATCCTTTTCTGCTTCTTAAGTTGGAACCATGATACCAGTAAGGTGACAGGGAGATGTATATTTCTTGCCATAAAATGTGAAATAGCCTCCCAATAGCTGTTTGTCCCTTTGCCTTTGGCCACTTTTAAGCAGGCATATAAGACTCTATGATTCCAGCAGGCATTTTCTAGCCAAATAAAATGATGGTGTGGTCCTTTTGGCGCTGTTTTTACTTCTCCATGTATCTTTTCTTTTACTGAGAGATTCATTTAAAATTTCATGGTGACTTGTGTTTTTAATTTCTAAGTCACCTTGATTTGGATTTTAATCATGTCCAAAACAATGAATAATCTCAAAATACTGTGCTAACCAGCTTGCACCAGTGTGGTAATCTCATCAAACAGCTGCACTAGACACGACTACACTGTGACACCAGGCAAAAGATAGGAAGCAGCACTGATCCAACAATTACAGCAATGGATCAACTCTGAAACAGGCAGGATATAAACTGCAACTGCCAACCCTCTCCTTGAGATCACCGAACTGGATTAGATCTGGGCAATCACCAAGTTGGACACAAAACATTTATCTAGAGAGATAATCAGAAGCTTCCTAAAAGTGCAGAAAGCTCTCACTTCCAAGAGCAGGATGGATACAGAATAGATCATAAGCATCTCAAGAGTGCCCTCAAGTGGGAACTTGGTAACATAGGACAGAGAAAGGCAGCAGAAATGAAAAGCAAGGACAGAAGAGTTCTGCTGGATCAGACTGAAAACCTACTTAGTCCAGCATCCTGTTTCCTACAGTGGTCAACCAGATGACTCTGAGAATCCCATATGCAGAAGATGAGGGCACTCTCTTGCTGTCATCCCCCAGGGACACCAATTCAAAGGAATGGTGCAATTGATCTACATACTACAGTGGTACTTCGGGTTAAGTACTTAATTCATTCCGGAGGTCCGTTCTTAACCTGAAACTGTTCTTAACCTGAAGCACCACTTTAGCTAATGGGGCCTCCTGCTGTCGCCGTGCCGCCGGAGCACAATTTCTGTTCTCATCCTGAAGCAAAGTTCTTAACCCGAGGTACTATTTCTGGGTTAGCGGAGTCTGTAACCTGAAGCGTATGTAACTTGAAGTGTATGTAACCCGAGGTACCACTGTACCTCCAAGATGCATGCCATATAACTTAGTAGTCAATGGTAAGTCTTATCCTCCATGAATTCATCTCATCCCCTTTTAAAGCCATCCAAGTTGGTGACCAGCACTACATCTTGTGACAGTTAAACTGTGTGAAGTAGCACTTCCGTTTGCATGTCCTAAATCTCCCACCGTTCTATATGCCTGATAATCTTACCTTTAACAATGCTTTCCACCAGTTTACCCAAAGATGTAAATTTGACCAGCCCATAATTTCATGGATTTCCACTGGTCCCTTTAAAAAAGCCTGGTCAATTTCCAATCCTCAAGTACGGAGGCCAACTGTGAAGGTCGGGTTTATGTTATAACACTAGCAATCTCCCATTTCAGTCCTTCATGAACCACCTGAACTGTTTGAACCACCTGAATTTGTTAATTTTTTAATTTGCCGGTAAACTGGAATTTAATCTCGTCTCACTATTTGCCTCAACACTCCTAACCCCTTCTTGGAAATCTCTGTTCAAGCACAAGTTATCTACTGGCAAAAGTATCCACCCACCTTACATCTTAAAAGTGAAAATAGATGCAAATATTTCATTTAAGCTTCTTTGTAAACTTCTTATTTTCCTTTAGCAGTTTCAACCTCCTTGTTGTCTAGAAGTCCTACCTACCCACAAAATGATTTCCTGTTTCTGAAGTATGAAAAAGATTGGGGGGGGGATATATTTTTAGGAATATGTTCCTAAAATTGCTGTCCTCTTTTACTTTTTGTTTCCCTCATTTATTTGTGCAAAGCTTTCATTTTTTGTAGGAAGTTTTCATTTTCTGGCTTCCTTGACTCTACTCATGAACCATGCAGATATCCTCTTTGATTTGGTAGTAGCTTTCCTGACTCATGGTATACATTTTAGCTGAGAATCAATTTCTATGGTTTTGAGCAACACCCAAGCATTGTGCAGTTTTTTCACCCTACTTACTTTCCCTTTCAGTTGCCTTTTTACCAGCCCCTCATTTTTAGGATGTTTCCTCCTTTGAAACCAAATGTGATCAGTTTGGATTTCCATGGCAACTGTCCACTTAGAAATATGTTGAATTTGATAGTACAATGACCACCCATTTCTCATTGATGCAACAACACTGCCAGATCTTATGTGTCACTTGGGATTACGTCCAGGGTTTGCCTCCCCTCTGGTCGGTTCGATTTTGACATTCTTAATTATGATCTCTCTAACCATCTCCTCATGTGCAATAGAAACCTCAGAAAAAGAGGCAAAATCTAGTCCAATTGAGGGGACATCAATGCAGGCAGGAGAAGAAAGCATTAGATTTATCCCGAATTGTGTCTTTCCTTCATTGCTCAAGTAGAAAGGGGCAGATGTACAGTGATATTACAGCAAAGAGCCTGTGACAGCTATTGCTTCTGAGGTGACAGGAGACCTGTGACAGTTTAGAGTTACATTTTCCTGTTTTTTGGCAAGCCTTCTTCAGCACTGCACTAGCACAAGTCATGATGCACAAATACCTTCAAAACGTTTGTGGCTGTCATAGTCCTCTGAGCAGGGTACTTCGATGAATTTGTATTGTAGGCTTTCACCTTGATGGGCCAGTACTTCAGTAACTCCGTCTTCACCAAGCAAGTAGCTGCCACTCAGGAGGTAGCCGAGCATGGCAGATGACAGGAGGAATGCCACTTTCAGCCACTTCCGGCGTGAGTCTTTCTGGACACTGCCTTTCACGCCACTGAAAATGAAAAAACAAAACAAAATCCCCTTGTAAGAGAACAGCAACTCCAACCACGGTGTTGCATTTTAATAAAGAGGTATTATTTGAGAAGCAAGTCCATGCTTAATCCTCACCTGCAGAAATGGAGGCTATTGGAGCAAGTGAAATGGGCACTAGCAAGAGGAACATGCCAGTGATCTGACTTAAGAGTGTAGACAGAGGGCTAGATTCCACTAACTCAGGGTCTAGCAGAAGCCAGCGCAAGACTCTTGCTGGTGTAATGGGGCTTCTCCGCACACAGACATGACCTCCCACAAATCCAGTATGGAGGATCAGAAGAAACCCCAGAACAGTGCATGATGGGGAAGAAGGGACACCTTTCCATCTTGCAAGCAAAAATTCTTGCACTTACAAAATGGTCAATTTAGTATGACAAATTCCATTCCAAGCATCTATAAATGTGATTTGCAACATGTGCTCTATAAATGAAGGGCATAAACTGAAAATCTTACTTTGTGGGTCACCTCTGCAGACAGTCTATTAAACAGACTGTGCACATTAATCAAGAGCCAGGCAAAAGGAGTTCAAAATTCATAGTATTTAGAAGTTGGTCCTTACTACAATATTACCTAGGAGAGTATTGGCTTGTCATCATTTCAGCCATTTACAGATCTTCACCCTTGAAACCAGCAATGGAGAACCTCTAGCCCTTATTAGGCCTGCCATGCCTCACCACTTGGCCCATGCAGTCATTTCAGCCAACCTACACTCACCTAACCTATACCTCATGCCATATATGATGTCAGGTGTAGGGCAAGTAAAGATGCAGCTGGGCCAAAAGAGTTGAACGGTACCTACAAGTGCAAAGACCTGTGGAAGCCACTGTATACCCAGCTCTCTATCCATTAGCTGATTGGCAAGTTTTGTGGTGTGCTGTGCACCTGGCTTTGCAAGCACTGACAGTCAGACTTTTATTTCAAATTGCATGTGCCAAAGTTGGTCACCTGACACCAGGTGATTGACAGGAGGGTGACCTGTTAGGATCTGCCCCCCTCTGCCTGACCACTGCCTCCTCCCCACCCTTGTTGTAAACACACATGGGCACAGAAGGAACCAGATACCATGGGCCAAGTACATGTGAACTCCAGCATAAGCCTATCAAAGTTCAGTGGTACCTCAGGTTAAGTACTTAATTCGTTCCGGAGGTCCGTTCTTAACCTGAAACTATTCTTAACCTGAAGCACCACTTTAGCTAATGGGGCCTCTCGCTGCTGCCGCACCGCTGCTGCGCGATTTCTGTTCTCATCCTGAAGCAAAGTTCTTAACCCGAGGTAATATTTCTGGGTTAGCGGAGTCTGTAACCTGAAGCATCTGTAACCCGAGGTACCACTATATACCTTTGACTCAAAAGCCTGGTTCAGATGGAACTCCAAATCCATCATCCAATCTCAGCTGTGAGAAAAACAGCCTGAAGCTGCTGAAAAATTCATCCGAAACAATTCACTCTTCATTAATAAGACATGCTTTACTATAAATATCTGCTCCTCTGAATTCCATAGAGACTCTGAACACCTGTGCTCCAACTGTTCTCTCTGAATCAACATAATCAGTAGTGGAGACGGAAAGGGTGTTTTTATAAGAAATGCTGCATACCCTCAATGCTTTATTGTGCCATCCTTCCCCTTGAATATGGGGTTGAATCCAATGTTAGTTATACTCAAAGCAGATCCACTGAAATAGATGGACATGCCTATGTTGGATGCAACCCATGGTCTTCTCTTCTTTCCTCACAACAACTTGCAAGACAGATTAGGATGAGCATCTGTGACTGGTCCACAATTACCCAGTGAGCTTCAGACTTCTCCCTTGGTCTAAAGCCAACACTGCAACTGCTGCTACTAGGCAGTAATTGAGAGTGTGTTAAAGAAAAGGAACATAATGACCCTAAAGTAATGCATGAGTCAATGCTAGCAAGCTTGCTACAGGGGTGTCAAACCCAGGAAAGTACTATGTGAAGAATACTCAAGAAAATAATTAAGACTCAGCAAAAAAGGGGGGGTTAGTTCTATAGAAAATTCACATTCAGTGTACTACTAGTTACACACTTTCCCCCAATGTATCCATCTGTACTCTTCACCCATCACACTGAACAGAAGTACAAGGTATCATTTCACTACAAGTGCTTGTGTGAGTGTGTACATTTGTTGGTTTTTCCTGCTCTATTATTATACACAGACCCTACACTCATTGAACTTTACATATGAACATACGTATGGGCCTGTAGTGTTTTCCACATGTGGCAGGCAACTGAAGACCACGCCTTCTAAGATTCAGGCATCAACTGGGGGGGGGGGAAGCCAACATTTCTGACCCCACGTAGCAAGGAATAAGCAAGCTCCACCGAACTCAACGGATCTTCCTCCAGCGAGTTTCATAGGTAAAAAAAAGGTAAAGGACCCTTGGACAGTTAAGTCCAGTCAAAGGCGACTATGGGGTTGCGGCGCTCATACAGGATTACAACGGAGTAGGAGAAGCCGTATTTCCTGCTTACTGTCCCCAGCCTGGGCCTGGGACCACACTCAGGATGGATTTCCCTGCGCCGACACGCAACACCCCCCCAACCCCATGCACACAGGGTTACTTGAAAAGCAGCCCCATTGAATTCATCTGAAGATTGCTCCTAGATTAGCACGCTAGGATCGCAGTCACACACTCCGAAGCCAAACCAACTGGAAAAAGTGTCTCCCTACCATCTCATCAGATTATTGATATACGGGCAGAATGCTGGCATTGATGAGGACCAAGCGTTTAGTATTAGAGGGGCGGGGCAAGGTTTTGAGGGCGCTCTCCCGGGAATGCAGCCCCTGGAGGGAGAAGAGGACAAAAGACGCGCGCACCCTCCTGACTCCGCTTGCAACTCGCAACCCCATGTCCCCTCCGGCCGTGGCCACGCGGCGCTCGCCGGACAAAAGGAGGTACCTGCTGAGACGACGGCGCTCCTCCGCCCGAGCCCCTGCGCCAGCCCCGCCGCTCTCCGGAGTGCGGGAACCCGCTCGCCGCTGCGGAGCCATCGCGCGGGAGCTGAGCAGCTGCGCACGGGGCGGGAGGATGTGTCAGCCTCCGAGCTTCCACTCCAAGCAGCCGGGAGCAGAAGGCGGGAGAGAGAGCGCGAGAGCGAGACACCGAGGAGGGGGGGAAAGGTGGCGACCAATCGGCATTCTCCTTTCCCGGAACGGAAGCTACAGAGGGAAGAATGTGCAGGCAGGAGCAGCCGATGGCGGAAAGAGAGAGCAGCGCGGAAGGGCAGGGAAGCTTAATCGAGGCTGCAGGCGGAATGGAGCGCGAAGGAGCGGAGGTGAGAAGGTGTTGTTGTTGTTGTTGTTGTTGTTGTGGAGGAAGAAGGTGGGCTGGCGCGCGCGGCAAAGAGGAGCAGCTCCCTGGGGGAGGAGAAGGAGCCCGAGCCGAAGGATGTTGGGGCCTGAGCGACCTGCGGCAGGATTTACGTATAAGCTAAACAAGCTATAGCTTAGGACTCCACTCTCTTGGGCCCCTCCCCCCCAAAAAAAAATAAAGAAAAAAGAACTGGATGTACATTTCCAAAATATAAGATAAAAAATAAAATAAAACCTACATACAGCAGCAGTGTTTTGTGTTGTGTAGGCTCCTGTGATATAAATAATGGGCCTCACCTGCTCCCTAAAATATCACTGCTTTGATCATTTCTATATATAAGATGCCTACATTCTGCATGTGCAAATGGCTTTAGATACCTGTTAGGTCCATAAATTACCATATAGCATATATTCAACACAAAAACCAGTGACAATTTGTTGTTGGCAAAGGACAGCTGGACCTTCAGTAGCTTAGGGCCTCATCAAACCTAAATCCGTCACCTGCCCCAGAGGCAGCGGCTATTGCTGTGGTTGCCGTTTCCCATGACGTGTCTCGTGGCTGCTGGGCCACGTCTGGGAAGGAGAGGGGGGAGGGTCACGTGTGTGGCAGCTGGGAGGGTTTGGCTTTAGGTGGAAACTTGTTTTGCTGCCAGGGTGTTTAGCCAGTCAATTGATGGGTGGTGGGGCAAGGGGTCTTTTCTGTCCCATGTGCTGAAATTGATCCCCAAACAGAACGAGCAGATGCCACACTGTCTTGGCCCCTGCATCTTGAATGATTGCTCACTTGTCATCCTGCAGTCAAAATTAGCAGTTTCATTGATGGATACTTAAGGGTACATTTAAACACAGTATCTACCTGCATCATCATACGTGGACTTGGATTTATTGGTGACCTTGTTATTGCCTGTGGATTGTTTTAAATATTTCCTCTTTTGAGAATGACCCATAGCTTAGTGCTAATGTAGATGCTTTGCATGCAGAAAGCCCCAGGTTCAATTTCTGGCATCTCCAGGTAGGGACAAACCCTCTCTGAAATTTCAAAGGATCACTGATAGTCAGTAGAGACAATGCTGAAGTGTGTGTGTGTGTGGAGCATCTCCACCCCCATCGTTCTACCCAGACACTGAGATCTAGGGCCTTCTGGCGGTTCCCTCACTGCGAGAAGCAAGGTTACAGGGAACCAGGGAAAGGGCCTTCTTGGTGGTGGCGCATGCCCTGTGTAACGCCCTCCCATCAGATGTCAAAGAAATAAACAACTATATAACGTTTAGAAGACATCTGAAGGCAGCCGTGTTTACGGATGTTTTAAATGACTGTTTTAATGTGTTTTTAATCTTTTGTTGGAAGCTGCCCAGAGTGGCTGGGTAAACCCAGACAGATGGGCAGGGTATTAATAATAATAATAATAATAATAATAATAATAATAATAATAATTAGTTTTACTATTATTGTGATGATGATGTGTGTGGTACAGTGATAAGCTATGGGACCTTCCTTCCGACCTTCCTTCCTTCCTTCCTTAAATGTAAGTTTGCAGCTCAGATTATTTTGACATGTAGGGATCACCCAGAAAGGCTGAAGTAAGAGAAAGTGCATATGCACCTCTCTTTCACCCATTAGAGTGAATAGGGAAGGATAAAATGGTGCGGAAGCCATGTGCACTGCCTTGAACTCATTGGAAGAAAGGTGCAGTATACATGTAATGAATAACTGTGTGTATATCACACACAGTAGTGATTATTGCCTATATGAAAATAAAGAATATGCAATTTATAAGGAACCAGATTTTCATCTTGATTCCAATTATTCCATGGGAGGCTTCCGGTTTTTTTATATTCTTGTGAGTAAATGAGTCTCTTCACAATTTTCCTTCTTTTCCAGGTATAAGCACTTGAATTTGCTACTCACATCTGGAACATGGAAGAAAACAGAGTGATGGTTTCTTCTCCATTTGAACTGCACCTGGTGCACTTAGATCTCAAGGGAGCCCCACCAAAGGTCTCATACCTGGCAGAGGTAACACAATGTTGGTCTATGTAAATCAGAGAGTTGAACCTCTGCTGATGTTGATTTGGTTGAATTTAGTTGCATCCAGTGAGTTTAGTTTTTCCACTGCCTTGTGCCACGTAGTCTGAGTTGTAGGTTTAATTGCATTCCCGTCTTGTTCTCCAACATGAAAAGATTCAATTGCTTCACCCCCTAAAGCAGGGGTATTTAAAACTGCCACTTCCTGATAATGCCTGCTGTGAAAACTAAGGTGTCTTACTGCATAATTTAAAAAAAATTAAAAAGAAATATTTAAAGATGAGCAGTAACAGGCTTTAGGGACTAACCTAAGGAGACATAGGGGAAAAAAGGATCTATTCTATGTCAGATTCTAGTGTTTCAGATACGGCAAAAGGATTGCATTTATTGAAGCATTTTTACCCCAGCCAAAAAAAAGTTTCCAAGAATGGCTTACAAGTGTCAGTGCTAAAGCAGTCCCTGCCTTCAGGCCTGTAATCTAAAAGACATGACAGGAAAGAAAAAGGGTTTGGAGCAGAGGAGCACGCTTGGAGCAGGGCTATCTCTCACGCACAAGAGCAGGAAATAACAATATAAGCATTCCCTAGTTTTGTTAATGTTTTACAAAACTAAATTCCACACTAGCTGGATATTTCACATGTTTTGTGCAACCAACAGATCTTCCCATTGTTCCATGCCCTGGGTGCAAATGGCATTCTCCTTGAATATGAGGATATGTTCCCCTATGATGGGGAACTGAAACCACTTCAAGCAAATGACGCATACAGGTAAGGTAGATAGTAAGGTTTTCTAATTGCAGTTGGCTGCCCTGCACATAAACCCCTGGACGAATTTGCCTGTAATTTGGCATGTTTAACCTGCGCTGAGACTGCTACTGTGCCTGTAAATTTCACCCATACTTCCCTCAAGGGGGAGGAGAGGATCCATAGCCATTTTTTACATTTCCCAATTTTGGGGTGGGGATAACAAAGCAGATTTCAATATGCTAAACCTCATCAGCCAGTTGGACCAAGTTGGGCTGTGTTCCAAATTGGGATCTTAACTGGATCTTAACTGGTTAGTGAACATCCTATATGTGTGTGTTTGTGTAGGTGGCGACCATTTTGCACACAGCAGATTGATGTGCAGCCTCTTTTTTGTCATTTTTTGCCATGGAACAGGGCGGAATGGGCTTATGTGCACAATGACCCAGAACGCAACCCTCGCGCAAACAGGGAGTTGCATGTGTATATAAATAGTGAAATTTTTAACATGTTGAAATATACCATTGCTAACAAAGTTGTTTTCCATTGTTTTCTAGTTCGGCTGAGATTAAAGAGATTTTAAAGCTGGCAAAGTTACATGAGCTAGAGGTTGTCCCTCTGGTCCAGACCTTTGGACATATGGAGGTAAATGCCAGGATTCAAGTCACACACACTTGAATTTGAGGGGGGGTGCTTTGGGTAAGGGGGGGGAGCGGTTTGTTTTGCTATCTGTAGTGCAGTAGCAACCAATGCAGTGGAGCAGACTTGTGGGACACAATCCAACTTTAGGTCGTGTGATGGTACAGTAAAGGGCTTTTATAATGCCCTTGGTCCTAGGTTTTTCAACTGGGGCATCTGTAATCACTTGCAGAAGTCCTTTGCTTATGTCTTTGGTCACCCTTTTTGCTTCAGTTTGGTGACCACACCCATTACTTCTTGCTTCTCCTGCAGTTTGTCCTAAAGCACAAAGAATTCTGTCACCTACGGGAAGTGGCAATGTTCCCCAACACTGTGAATCCCCATAAAGAGGAATCCCTGAAGCTGGTCAGCACAATGATAGAACAAGTGGTAGCGCTGCATGATGATCTTCGATGGTTTCACATCGGCTGTGATGAGGTATAGTGTGGGACCTGGAGCTGGAATCATTTCCAATACATTTAATGATGTCTTCCTTGATCCTGGACATGCTGGGCTGTCAGATTGTCTTAATCACGAGATAAACATCATCATAGCATGATCCACAACCTCAGATGCACAGAGGTTGAAATTCTTTGGTTCTTAAGTGTGTGTGTGTGTGTTTAAATCCTTGCTATTAGTTTTTAATGTATCAGACCTTTATAGCTTTGTATACTGAACATTTTTTTAGTAACTACTATAGTTAAAAGATAACCTTTCTACTTGTGTGACTGCTTCCTGATGTTTTAATGATAGGGAAATAAACACAGATGTCTTACAAGGGCTCCCCTATGCCTTCCTCAGCCATCACTGGGCCGCTGAAAGGAAAAGAGAATTTGGATGCCTAGAGTACAGAGCAATGAGTGAATCTTTGGATTCATGATCTGATTTTAGTTCATTTGTACTTCCTAGCTTTGGGCAGTTATTTTATATTGTCGGGTGTTTTGTTAGAAGCAACACATTATAATTTGGAATAAATAATGCAGTGGAATAAATCAGGTTGGAAGAATTTGGCTTCAGAAGCTGGTCCTTTTATATTGCGTTTTATTAGGGCCTATTGAAATCTGTGGTAGATGTGGTGGACTTGCTGAAATGAATGTCCACCCGTGAATTATCTTGGGTTTGTGTTTGTGCTTATCACATAGGAGATAGCCACCCAATCATATGTATGTGCCATTTTTGTTACATCACTGTAGATGCTGAAAAGGTGGTGTTTGCAGTGGCATGCCAAAAGCTGTATCTTGGGCATAGCAGTGCATTATAATCTTGCCACAGGTTGCAAGGCCAGCATCCCAAAGAGTTCTTTAAGTTACTGCTGTGAACAAACCAGCTTGTAAAAGTCAGCAGGAGCGCTATTGCTCCTGTATGCCTGTTTTAGCTCCAAAGAAATATTTATAAAAAGGCTAGCTGGAAAAATGTAGGCAGAGGGGGAGTTTACTGTGCTCTTTCCTCTTCTGCCTCTTGACTCTCAAACACCACCCATTACTTTCTCTCAGCTGTATCCCCCCTTTCCTTTCTGTTGTATGGAGAAAAAGCATACAATTGCTATGGGAAAACAACTCAAAATGTCTCCCCTGGGGTGATTGATCCCCACCCAGTGCTTTGAAGCACATAGCCCTCATTCCACTTGCCTAGCAGGCATGAAGACTTTTAGCAGGGATGGCTGAATGCACAGTAAGTGCTTCTAAATAGTCTGGAGTGGGCAGTGATCTGCTGTCAAGGGAAAACTGTTTTCATTGGCATAACTTTAGTAACTGCATTGTGTGCTCCAGCCCAAAGTCTGTGATAGCCATCTGTGGAGCAGGACTATCTTTGTGAGAGAACTGCCTGTATTTCTACATCATATTAAGCCATAGATCAAAACAAAGTGCAAATGAGCAGTGTGGTGGTTCATATTGTTGCGCAGTACTCAATATACAGTACCCTGCTCTTTATTTTACTGTGCCACCAGGAAACAAGCCAGAGTCTGGCTTGTCGTGACGTCTACACTGAGGCTCATGGTTTATTTCTCTCCAAACAAACCACAAGTGGTAACTGGCGTTTGCCCTCCTAGGTGGGTCATAAGGAAAGGGTTAAAGGAGTGTGAAGTGATTGGCCAGTGGGAACACAAGGGGAGAAGTTAGAGTTAGAGTTGGAGTTGTTGGGAAGTCAGTTGGGAGTTGGAGAAGGAAGAGGGAGGATAAGTCTGTGGGTTGGGCTAGTTTGATGTGAGAGAAACTGTTAGGAGGAGTCAGATAGACAGTTGGGATAATCAGTTAGAAGTTATTAGGAAGGTATAGGCCGGTAAAGAAACTAAGATTAAGAAACTGACAAGAAAATTTATCTGAAACCATAAACTTGTTAATGATTATAAAATAAACTTGCTTATTTGATTTAATGTTAACAAGTGTCTGGACTCTGTGTGTACCCGAGAGAAACGGGTTGGTGACAGCGGGGAAGCAATCACAGTAGTGGCACAGGGATCAATAGACCGTCAAACGTCCGGAGACCCTGTGTGATCGCCACAGTAACCATGGCTGTATGCGTGTGCTTTGAGGGAAACAAACCACAAGCTCAGGTTTGGACAACATGACAAGCCGGACTCCCGCTTGCTTCCTCCATGGCACACTAGGAACTGGAAATGGGAGAGGTCCAAGAGGGAACTTGACAACAGCTTACACCTTCGTGCTGCTTGTTGACATCAAACCATAGTTTGTTTTAAACTATAGCTTAATGCGACACATGAATCAGGCCAGTAACTAGTATGTTGGTGGTGCTGAAAAATAAATGAATTGCTAAATGGCGCTTATCAGAATAGCAGTAAACGAAGAATGTATTGGTTGGTGTCTCCAGGTGTATTATCTGGGTGAAGGAGAAGAGTCCAAACAGTGGCTGCAGGAAGAAGAAAATACGATAGAAAAACTGTGCCTGTCCCACATGAAAGCCGTGGCCAGCCATGTAGTCTCAGCCTACCCTACAGTGAAACCTATTGTGTGGGATGACATGCTGAGGGGAATGAGCGAGAAAACACTGAGAGGTATGTTGTCACCAGAAAGGGAGTCTCACAAAAAAATTGAGCAACATAATTCATTTCTGGCAGGTCAGAATTCATTGTGGTTTCAGAGTTAGCTTCAGATGTATTGGAAGGTAGACACCTTTATTGGAGGGAGTGGATACTTTCAAATGCCACAAAGAAGCACTCTGAGCATTTAAAATAAAACACCCTATAACCAGCTGGAACTCACCAGAACTGAGTTACAGCACCACTTTGGCGCACACCGGCAGCCCTTAAGGTTGGGGCTGTGTGCTGGGAGTGAAGAAGAGAAGGAGGGTGCTCCCCTAAAATTTCAAAGCTCAACAACTTTGGGTGGGTGCTCAGCAAGGATATACTTGCTGCAATATCCTCATCCAGGATGTCCACATAGAACTGTGCTGTATTTGGGGGGATCCAGATCCTCAGAGAAAATTAATAGGTTAAAAACACTAAGTGCAAATACTAATTTTAAAAAGCCGTGCCAGGTCAAATTTCTGTGGTTTGAACTTTAATTATTCATGGGAAATGAAAAATTCAAAAAGATATAGAACTTACTTGCATTAAAATTATAGGGTGTAAAGCTGTTAATGATTATAATCATCAATGGAAAGATTGTTTGATGTTGATGTTAATTAATTATTTTCCAAATATATACATATTAAAATACTCCTGTTTAAAATGGCAAGGAAGAACAGGAAAATTTACAATAGAAACTTAGCGTAGCCTAATTAAATATATCTGAATAAGATATAAATGTACCAATATTTCCAGTTTTTGTGTTGAATCACAGGGAAAGTTTAATAATGAACTGTGGGATTGGACCTCACTTACGGTCTTATTGGTGTACTGCTTGTTCCGGGCTTTCTCTATCATTGGCCCACTACATTAGGAGGGACTGAGAATTCGATACATATTTTTCTTAAGTCTTTGGGTTTTGTTTAAAATTATCACCGACCAATTTCCTTTGTACAAATCTCTACACAAATACAACTGAGAAATACAATCAGTCATATTTCTGTTTCTTTCCAGAGTCTGGGATGGCACAGCTTGCAGAGCTGATGATCTGGGACTACTCCCCGGACCTTGATGTGGATAGTAAAGGTTTGCATTGCTTTGTGACTTTGCTTGAAAAAGGGAAATGCATTCAGTCACTGTCTGAAGTATAGAATAACTCCTCCTCACAGTGGCCAGCCAGATGCCTATGGCAAGTCTGCAAGCAGAACCAAAGCAGAATCAAGCGGTCTCCCCACTTGTGAGTCGCAGCAACTGGTACACAGAAGCATATGGCCTTTGACAGTGGAGGTAGAATATAACTAATGTGCATAGCTGTCAACTTTCAGATTTGAAAATAAGGGATCAGCAGCCTCAAAAATAAGGGATCAGCAGCCTCACCTGACCCAGGGAGCCTCGAAAATAAGGGATCAGCAGCCTCACCTATCCCGGGGACAGTCTACGGGATATCTAACAATCCTGGATAGCAGCGGGAAACAGTGGGAAACGGCCCTGGAATAAGGAAATTTCCCGCAAAAAAAGGGAAGGTTAACAGCTATGCTAATGTGGCTAGTGGCAAAGTTTAGGAAAACGTAACAGCAGACACTGGAAACGGGAAATAAGCAATGTTAAGTCTTTTAGTAAATTGTCAAGGAATGAGAGTGAACCTGTCTTCTTATTTGAGGAGCAGCCATCTTGATTTAAATGCCAAGACCATACCAAAGTTGGGGTACTTGGGGGGGGGGAGTAAGGAATGTTGATTGGACATTCTTATGGGTACTTTGAAAAAATGAAAGCGATGTGGCATGAAGTCACTCCAGTTTGTTCATGTGGAATGTACTTATCACAAGCTATTTTTATTCATATTCTGAAGACACAATTTTGACATCCAGCCAAGTGATGTTTGACATTCCTCCTCACTGGCTTATTTCTTATCCCGAAGACAGAGGAGCTTAGACAGTGCTAGTAGATATTCTTCAGTGCCCAAAGAAGGAAGGGGGGGTAATAACAAAGCAGAATTGTCCCATTGAGACAATAGCATAGGACATTTTTATCATTTTTAATTTAGGTCATTTGATTTATCTGTTTTAAACATGAGCACACCAGATAAAGTAATGTGTGGACGATAATCCATGTATTACTTTCTTCAATGTAATTGAAATCTGAGACTGGTTCAGCATTGCCTCACAATAAGTGGGTTGTGAGTAGTTTTAACTTTTTTAGCTAATGAAGAGGCTGACCCTACGGAACATACATAATCCTTATACAGTGGTACCTCAGGTTAAGAACTTAATTCGTTCTGGAGATCTGTTCTTAACCTGACACTGTTCTTAACCTGAAGCACCACATTAGCTAATGGGGCCTCCTGCTGCCGCTGTGCCGCCGCTGCATGATTTCTGTTCTCATCCTGAAGCAAAGTTCTTAACCCGAGGTAATATTTCTGGGTTAGCGGAGTCTGTAACCTGAAGCGTATGTAACCTGGAGCGTCTGTAACCCAAGGTACCACTGCAGATCTGTGAGTCTTACTAGCAAATGTAGCTGCATTTAGGAACATTGACTTTTTTTATCACGAGTCTACCAGTTTCTTCTTTCCACTTGGTACAAGTTGGACCCAGTCCTGTATCAGCAGAAGATTGTTCATACACTGCCATTGAACTGTGGACTTTCCTGTCTCTCCCTTTACTTCCAGCAACTCTCATTAAAAAGTACCAGAAGTGTGACTTCTCAAAGCTGTGGTTTGCTAGTGCTTTTAAAGGGGCCACAGGAGTCAACCAGTGTCTGACCCTCATTGGACACCACCTGAAAAACCATGAGCAGTGGTTGAAAGTGGCTGAAAGCAGTCCTGCCGGTATCATCCAAGGAATCATCCTGACCGGTTGGCAAAGGTAATGAAACTTTACACAAGGGGATTAAGAGAGTGATAGCATTATGAGTACATTGAACACCACAGAATCTCTCCTCTTAAGGAGGATTCTGAAGCCAAGAGTTGAACTTGGACAGCACACACTTTTTTTGAGACCATATAAATTCTGAGGCGAAACCTTTAAAATGCAGAAATGTCAGAAACAGAAGGAGAGTCATCAGCTTGTGGATGAACTTTTCCTCTCACCATTGGCCTCTGTTGTTTCTGCTTCCCACCCCATTGTGGATCCTGCCTTACATTTTCTTTTCTGTTTTTTTGCCCCAACTCCTTCCCCACCTTCTTCAAATTAACTAAAGTCCCAGACTTCCTTTTTCATTTCATCGTTTCATCCTAAAAGAATAAACTGTTCTGCAAGAGGAACAGATCATATGACTCAAATTCAGTTTATATATAGGTGCAGCATTTACTCAAACTGCTGATGTTTTCAATGCAGTTATATTCCTTACATTCTGTGGGCTCCATAGATTGGTCTTAATAAAGTTCCTAAAGTCTCTGGGGCGACTGCAGATGCCTGCACCGCTTCAGTCCCTTGCTTATATTGCCTCTCACTGAATCGCTCTGCATTTTCTTCTCTAGGTATGACCACTTCTCTGTTCTGTGCGAGCTTCTGCCTGTAGGAATCCCATCATTAGCCGTATGTCTCCAGGCACTAAAGAACGGTATAGAATTACTCTTTCCTCAGTCAGATCTAAACCATGTGCACAGGATCCTGAAAACACTGCAAGATTATTAGCATCAGAACTTGTACATTCCTTTGGAATAGCTGCTTAACTTAAATTCATTTTTTCCCCTAATTGCCCAGGAATATATTAGAGCTATACTATAGAATGGGTAGCCAAGTTCCTTTACTTCATACATTGTCTCATGTTGTGATTAACAAGAACCTGTGAGGTATTCTTTTTTTCAGTGGCAAAAGTGATTTGCCCTGAAGGAGTCTAGGACTCTTCATGGCCTTCAGCCTTTCACATCTGAAATCAGTACTGGTTACCAGATAATAATAGTTGCTAAGACTAGTCAAGCATACTTCGTGACTAATGCCCATACATAACAGTATTAAATAGTTAAAACAGTTCCTTATATTTTTGTCCGTTCCTCACCCACCTCCCCGCCTCTGCAAGCTATAATCTCTCTGTCTATTAGAGATTCCATAAAACACGGCTGGTTCACCTAAGGCAGAGGTGGGAAATGTCAGGCTTGCAGACTAACTTGTCGGGACTTTCCTCTGAGAAAACTTTTTGAGTCACAAGCACCAGGCTATGAGTGAGTTGCACAAGGTGGCAACATCGGATAGTACAGGCCAAAGGAAAAGCTTCAGAAGGTGCGATGCTGAGCGGAAGCTTTGTGTTCCCCAGTTCCATCAGCTTTATTGCAACTTGAATTCAAAAAAAGTATGCTCAGGATCACACCCTAAAATCAAAACCCACCTATCTATATAAAACTAGGCTGCCTTTTCTCCGTTCTAAATAGCTGGCTGGGTTCTGAGCCATCATTAACTTATGGAAGCTATTACAATGATTTCTAGCCTACCCTTCATGATACAAATCCTTCTAAGACCACTAAGAATCACAATGTTTTTAAAACTTGGGTGACCTAGGGTCATAATTTCATCCTTTAATAGCGGTGGGTTTTATACATGCAGGAACACACACACATCACTAGGCCAGTTTTGTGTCCTGTTTAAGGTTTTACACTTAAAACAAAAGCAGCAATTCCTCTCTCTTTGGTCCTCCCAAGGTGGCTATTCAGAAAAGGTGAAAGAAGATGTAGAAAAATCCCTGGGGATCTCCAGTTTGGAAATAGACACTTATATGAGGTAATAGCCCCAACTTCTAGATTGCAACAGCATTTCTGGCAGCAATATTATGGGGAGTGGGGAATATGCAAGCCCCTTTTGCTTTCAGGCCCCATGGGTATCAGGCCCAATGGGTTAGAGACAAAGTTCACTCTTGCCCAATTCTCTTCTTGAACAGTGACATCTCAGGGACTTTCCCGGGAAGTGAAATTCTCTCGCTGGTGACCCAAATTACATTCTACCTCAAGACCTCAGTGGATGAACTTCTGGAAAACAACAGGTGAGGAACAAAGAGGAGGAGCTGACACTCCATCATGTAGAGCTATAATTGATCTTATTGCCACATAATTTTTTTTAAATTAAAAAAAAAAATATTCAAAGTTATAACAAAACATATTTTCCAAAAACATATCCTTATTCCCTCCCCATTTTTCCTCCCCCCTCCCCCCACAAAACCCACCCCCCCACCCCACCCCCTGACTTCACTCAGTTCCAGTCTTTGGTTTCTCCAATAATGCTATTTTCTGTATGTTACAGAGTTGTATAGATCCTCCAACTGTTTAGCTAATTATTATCAGTAAAAAGAAAAAAATGTGGATGTTTATTCAAAACCTGCCAAGGAGTCCAGTTCGCTTTGTTGCGTCTTCAAATACTTTGTGAAAGGTTCCCATTCATCCTTAAAGTCACAGTTATCCTTGTCCCGTAGCTTATGAGTCAATTTTGCCAGTTCTGCATAATCCATCAATTTTTCTTGCCATAATTCTTTAGTTGGGATTTCTTCAGTCTTCCATCCTTGTGCTATCAGAACTCTCACGGCCGTTGTCGCATACATGAAGATGTTTTTCAACTTTTTTGGCAGCCACATAAAATGTTTTATCTTTTTACTGTGTATTGACTTAAGGACTTAAAGTTATTTTTCCTTGCATAAGCAAGAACTGGGGGGGGGGAATTCCACCATAACGTTTTAACCATCCTAACTGCACTTGTTACTAGATGCCCACATGATGTTAAAGAGTTACTACTCTTATAAATGTTAAATCTTACAGTTGGACCTACAGTATGTGATATCTCTCAGTCTGCCCTGTAGCTTTTCAGTTCTGTTCACACCCATATGTTCTTTAATTATTTTTGTATTATTATTTATTTAATTTGTATATTGCCCTTCATCTGAGTATCACAGGGCAGTTTACAACATAAAAAAATAAAAAATGAGACCACAAGATTCGGAATAAAAATGAAAACAAACCAATACTCCCCCTCCCACATATATTTATGGCTTATCACTTTTAGGTATGTCACAGGCTGGTTCAGCCCCTACCACAGAAAGAGGAAGAAGATCCATCCTATAATGATTCATCACTTTCAGCCAGATGCACTAAGGTAACTAAAAATCTCTGATTCCTTGCAAAGTTTGTTTTTTGAAGATTATCTTGGGACAGGGATATTAAAAGTTCATGATCTAATTCTTAACCATTGGCGTCAGAAACTTCCATGTTGAGGATGCCATTTTGGACAGTGCATTTAAGTACCTCGCTCACTCAAATTCACAAATGGTCAAATATTCAATCGTTACTTTATTAAAACACCAACAGCACCAAAGCAAGGAAACAGATCTAAAACTTTATTGTTTTCCTGCCACTCCAGCCATTGGCTGAACTGCTGTGAAGTAATGGACTATTCACAAATATTCGAGTTACTAAGGCCAAAGGCTCGTAGCAGTACTAAAAAAGCTACCACTCCCCTAGAATCTAGTGAAAATGCTTCTTTGTTAAATATATTTAAGAATACATGGTGGAAGGGGGAAAGTAGTATTTCTGACTGGTTAACAAACATCACCCCTAGCCTCAGACAGCTATTATGTAACCAGCAATGAAGCCTTGCTATAGGTAAAGATTAGTCTCTTGTACTGTATTGCCATGAATTGTGTTAATTCTAGTTCTAGTGCAGCTTCCCCCCCTAAAAAAAAAAATTAAGAGCTACAGGGGTATAGCAAGAATTCCTGAGACTAGAGAAACCTTTCAGCAGTCATGGTGAATAGGCTACTTCACTTTTTACCCCACATTCTACAAGCAGTGACTTTCTCATCCAATCCCTCTCCCCACTTTACAAAATACAATATAGCAGTACCTCGGGTTAAGAACTTAATTCGTTCTGGAGGTCCGTTCTTAACCTGAATCTGTTCTTAACCTGAGGTACCACTTTAGCTAATGGGGCCTCCCGCTGCCACCGCCACACAATTTTTGTTCTCATCCTGAAGCAAAGTTCTTAACCCGAGGTACTATTTATGGGTTAGCGGAGTCTGTAACCTGAAGCGTCTGTAATCCGAGGTACCACTGTAGTGAAACGAGCTATATTAGCATAAACTAATCTACGGCTAATCTATCTACTGCTGGTATGTTGCATCTAGACCATAAAATTAACCTGATTTTATGATCACAAAAGGTGCTATGGTTTTAGCTGCTGGTGACTTTGGCTAATTTGGCTGTAGAGATTTTTGTATTTGCAAAAAAATAAATAAATAGAAAAATACAATAGTAGGATCTTATTATACGTGTCTCAAATATATATATATATGTATTCAAGTAGTTTTCCTTACTGAATTTTACCCACTAGCTCTCTGCAGTATTGTGAAAGGCTGCCTCTTCCCACAGGATGTAGAAACTTTAAATGTAGCCTTCAGTAACTTTTACCATCTCTTAAGAATCAACCTGATCTTTGGTTTAGTTAGGTCTACATCACATGGCAATATATTAAATTCTGCTGCCAATTTCTTCTTAGGCTCTTGACCAAGTGGACTACTGTGACCCAAGAGCTCCAAACAGCAATGGAAAAGACATTCTTTATATCTGCTGCAGAAGAATGGATGGAGGAGAATGTCCAACCCAGCCTGCAAAGACTTCAGGGAACAGTCGATGATCTGGACAGAGCAATACAGGAATTATCCTAATACTCTTACAGACAGCTTTGCAGATTTGAAGACCAGCATGGTACAGCTAGCATCATGCAGCTAGATTAGCATGTGTAAGCCAGGGAGATGCTCTTCAGGCACAGAGATGAGTCTGTTGCGCTAACAGGCTTGGAATTAATCTTAAAAAGAAATTTGGAAGAGATACAGACTGCCTCGGGTCTTTCCCTTTCTTCTGAAAATGTACCAGCAATCACACTGTGTGCATAGAGTCACACTGGGTAGAAGTGAGAGCAGGCTCCAAGATTTCTCGTGGATTTGTTAAGATTGATTGCAGACTTTTACAATTTAAAAACCTGTGCACAGACACTTTAAATAAATAAATAAAAGTTGCACAATCCATTTATTAGTATGCTTTGAACATCTCCACTGGTGTATTGGGAAAGCCTCGTTATGCCCTCAAACAGATTTCTCAAGAAGGAAGCAATAATAAGTTGCCCAAAGCAGATCAGAAGCAAATGTTCTTAGTTTCTTCATTCTGGCCCCAACACCTGCTGCTGCTACCGCCATGAGAGCTGGGCTGCAGATGCAGTGTTGGCTCTGCACAGCCTCTGCTGCTGGATGGTTGTTTTGCACACTTAAACTAATGATCCCACAGGTACCCAGTGTAAGAAGGTGGGAACACGAGTGAAACCACAAGAGGACATCTAAGCTCTTGTCTAAAAGTAGCCAGGAGCTAGAAAAAAGCATCTTTTTGCTGCTAAGAAACAATCTCAGATTTCATCAAATGAAACACCTAATCCCTCACATTTAATATTTTACATGCTACCAAAACACTCATTGGTCTAATTAATGGTTTAAAGCTTGCCGACAGAATCAAGAGGAATGGATCAGATTGTAAACAGTGCACTTTGCAAGCCAGAACATTAAACACAGTTCACAAAGCTATTTGCACTGCAATCCTATGCACCTCTCATCAGAAGGAAACCCCACTCAGTTCAGTGGAATTTACTCCCAGGTAATGCATGTAAGCTTGCTGCTTCTTTGGTTGGTAGCATGGTAAAATAAATCAATTCCCTCTGGAATGTCATATGTACAGTGGTACCTCGGGTTAAGTACTTAATTCGTTCCGGAGGTCCATTCTTAACCTGAAACTGTTCTTAACCTGAAGCACTTTAGCTAATGGGGCCTCCTGCTGCTGCCGTGCCGCCGGAGCACGATTTCTGTTCTCATCCTGAAGCAAAGTTCTTAACCCAAGGTACTATTTCTGGGTTAGCGGAGTCTGTAACCTGAAGCGTATGTAACCTGAAGCGTATATAACCCGAGGTACCACTGTATTTCTATATTTCTACACAGGCACATGGGGAAGAGTAAAAGGCTTCCTATGAGAAAGTGGTCCTTCGGAGTTCAAATAGGATTGCTTATTTATTTAAAACTGTACTTCTAGGGCTGGAATGTCAGATCTCAAAGTCTCAGACTTTGGGTTGTCTCCAGCAGCATCTTCTAAAGGAAGCACATCCTTACACAGAGTACCTAGTAGTAGGAAAGCCTTCAGGTGAGGGTGTCGGCATTCGGTGGTCGAACGGCCACCTGGATCGTCTCCTTCCAGCCGTCACGCTGCGAAGATCCCTTGACCTCTGGTTCCAACATCAGTGACCCAGGTCTGCTGACATGGGCACACTTTACTTAGCAGAGCAAACTGCACAAACAGAAGAGGCTTGAGGCTGTGGATACATACTATAACTACAGGTTTATTAAACATAAATCAGGACAAAGAAACATGTCGTGTTTCCTTGCCATCTTCTTGGAGCGAGTCAAAAGAAAAAAAAGAGAGACAGCGGAAGTTCCGCTTACGCCAGCAAACTCTGCTGGAATGTAAACAGACATGTGACATGTAACAGTTCCATGTCTGAAACAAAAGGTGGAATGGAATCTCCAACAGAGAGATGAGGACCAGAAGTGGTGGAATTGCTTGCTCCAGATACTACCATTACAACCTTAATTTCCAGATGCAACTGAGGCTCCATGATCATCCAAAGACCATGAATCTCAAGTGTTTGGGGAGACACCACTTAATAGTGAAACATGACCTCATTATAATCTGATTTAAATTAAAATTCCTTTTATCTACTGTAATGATAAAATTGCAATACAACTGAATATAGCCTCTCAAATTTTATAGAATACTTACAATTACACATATTATTTTAAGAGTTACAAGCTTTGTGTACTTAAATGATGCATTCTTTGTCTCCATTCATTGTGCCCTATGTGAAATGTACAAGTACCTGCAGGAAGCTTTTTTTTAGCTTCTTACAAACTTTGTTAATTTAAAAGCCAAATATACATATACATGTTATAGTTAAAAGGAAACATAAAAGAAGAAAGTTCCATAAGAATCAAGGATCCAATAAGAAATATTAACACTGGATATCCAAACAGTACAGGGAGCTTTACAAAAAATTGTATAAAGGCTGAAACGCCACCTTATAAAACAGTTTTACTGTTGCAATTGACACCTGAAGAATACTTAAGAGTAGCGGGAGTGATCAGAAGTAAAAATTTCTGCTTGACAAGCATTTACAATCTTCTACCCTTAGCTGCTCATAAAGTATCTACCATGAACAGGAAAACAAAAGGATACATGTAAATCAAGACATTTAAAAGATCTTATAAAATGAGGTATATATTTTTGAAAAAAACTCAAAACCAATGGCAGATCAGGGAATCCGCAGCCCTCTGAATGTTCCTGGACTCCCAAGCTCCTAACAGCCCCAGCCAGCATGGCCTTGCTGGCAAAGGTTCATTGGACCTGGAGTCCTGGAAGATCCAGAGGGGCACAGAATCCCCACCCTGACATAGATCTTAATACTTTTTTATAATAATAATAATAAAAAAAAAACTTACTGTCTAAATCACTTTGAAATTTCCCATCTTCCATGTTTTAAAAAAGTAACATCTTGAAAGGCTGGACTTGTACCTACAGCCCCAAAATGCAAAAATCTCTTCCACTGTTGTGTGGGTTTTTTTAATTAAAAAATCCATAGTTTATATATCTATTACTACACCGGAAATTTCCTTTGAAGAATAGTAAAAAAATGTTCACACATAGAAACCATACTTCTACAGCAGTAATAGAAAGTTCATCTGTTGTCACCAAACTCGTGGCAAAATATAAAAATGAAGATATTAGTCTCTCACCAATGAGCTAACAAGTCTTCTGAAGACATATGTGTAAGGCAACATAAAGGTCTGGGTTCGAGAGATCATCTAAACCATGGTTTAAATTATTAGGAACAAACTGCGTTGTACCTTGAGCTCCCCTTGTCCCTCTTCTCCTTCACACACAAGAGGAGAGTGAAAGCTTACACTTAGAACCACATTATTTATGAACAGTGCTTTGTTCTTTAAAAAAAACACACACCAACAATCCAGCTCAAACCATATTTTCAGAACAGGTCACAATTCCCAATGCAATTCAAAACTTTGGTTTGTTCTAACATGAAAACAAAAGCTTTCACTCCTCTCTCGCACACCGAGGTAAAGTGGAAGTGCTCAAATTCAAGGCTGTCCTAGGTGATCTTTTTTTTGTTTCTCTAAAACCACATGTAAGGAAATTCTAATAAAAGATTCATTTCACTGGGGATGAAAGGAAGGCTTTAAAAATCAGGTTCTCCTGGTCCCTCTAAACTGCTGCTACCGTAGATTTCGGAGAAGGGTTCCTCTTCATCACTGACATCTGTTTCACTGCTGTTCTCAATATACTTGTCTGCTGGAACTTTGTTCAGCTCCAGAAAGCCAGTAATGAGCTTGGCCACAGCTTCTACATCACTGTTGAAAAGGCACAAGCAAGAGTTAGCAATTCATGTGCCCACTTGAGGTGGTCACAAAAGTGCACAAAATATACAAAATATCACCGGCTGGTGGAGGCAGCAAAATTAAAAGTGCTCCTTAAGTATCGCTTCCACTCAGGCCCGACCACAGAGCAGGAGAGATGGTGGGCCCAGGGCAATTCACACTGTGTTCCCCATTAGCTTCATTACTCCCCTGGTGATGGTCCTGATGGTGTTTATTAAGCTCTCAGACTGGGGTGTGTACTCAAAATGTGCAAGGCTTTTGTGTTCTAATCACATAGTGGCTGCATGAAGACAAGCATGTCTCCCTTAGTAAGCAAAGATATGAGCATGCTTTGTTCCCCGACACGCAGCTGCTTCACTCCTCCCTTCACACAAGCAACCAAACAAGCCAGGAAGTCTCAGTTAGTTTCCCTGTTACGTTTGAACCAGAAAATTATGATTAATGGCTTTCCAACAAGCCAGGATAATTAAGCCAACATTAAAGCATGGCTTCTTACCCTGCCTTGTTTGGAAGCCAAAAGCATGCTTTCCTAGTTTGGATGTTTTAGTTAACAGACACCCTGCCTTGTTTCTTAGCTCATGCTAAGGGAGCAGGGAAGGAGCTCTCTGTGGGTACACAAGGCTTAAAAGGCATTTAATATGTATGGTGCTTTCATTGATAGCTCATAGAATAACTTCTATTCAGAGAGAATCTTGTCCTTGTTGTTGTATACAAAGTTCAGTAACAAGACAACATAAAACATCCAAATTATTTTTGATGTTAGAAGATTCAGGGCAGAAGGAAATACTTGTTCAAACAGCACACAGTTGAACTATGGAATTCACTACCTGGATGGCTTTAAAATGGATTTGGACAAATTCAAGAAGGATAAAGCTATCAAGGGCTATTGCAGGCTTCCCATCAGCGTCTGGTTGGCCACTGTGGGAACGGGACGCTGGACTAGATAAGCACTGGGCCTGATTCAGCAGGGCTCTTAAGTTTTCTTTTTTAAACTCAGATTTTGAAGAACTGTCTCAATATTTTTTTTTACATGTCAGCTTCAATGTTATCCACACCTAGGGTTCATAGTGCCAGAACAGTATGCATGCAACATGTTCATCAACTGCAGTTTAGATTAGAATGTACTACAGTCATGAACATATACCCCAGCTTGTTAAATATCAACCAAAATATACAAGTTAGTAGCTTCGTGGCATATTTCCACCGTGAGGAATTGGTGCAGAAGAAGTTGCATGCCCCAGCTGCAACTGAGGCCATCATATACAACTCAATAAAAGGTAAAAGTAAAGGACCCCTGGACGGTTAAGTTCAGTTGAGGCGACTATGGGGTGCAGTGCTCATCTCGCTTTCAGGCCACAGACAGCTTTCCAGGTCATATGGCCAGCATGACTAAACCACTTCTGGCGCAACAGAACACAGTGACAGAAGCCAGGGCGCACAGAAATGCCGTTCACCTTCCCGCTGCAGCGGTACCTATTTATCTACTTGCACTGGTGTGGTTTCAAACTGCTAGGTTGGAAGCAGCTGGGACAGTGCAATGGGAGCTCACCCCGTCATGGGTATTCGAACTGCCAACCTTCTGATCAGCAAGCCCAAAAGGCTCAGTGGTTTAGACCACAGCACCACCCGCATCCCACAACTCAAGAACTATAAGTGGCACAAGGCCAACTAGATTATTGAAAGTCATATTGTCTGCCTAAGGTTCACGGATGCTTTCTCACAAATCCTGAACCATCACAGAAGAGAAAATTCGTACTGTACCTCCTGCAGCCCATCACTGCACTCTGCGTCAAAGGGTGTGAAAACCCAGTGACAAATCTCAGGACAACTAGGTAGCCCTTCCCAAAGTAGCGTACTTTCTCCTCTTCCACATTCACAGCCCGAATTTCATCCAATGGAACCACCACTATTTGACAAAGGATCAGATTATTGTTAGCACTGTGATTCCAAGCAACACTTGCTGTGTTCTCTGAAACATTACACTCCCATATCCTACACTTACAGTAGTAAAAACTGCCTATCATTATTTTAAGGACCAACAGAACTAAATGAAAATGCAACGGAGGCAATGAAAAGTTAGGTTTTCCAAATCCTTCATCAATAATTAGTGGCACAGAATGTTTTTTCTTATAACCTCAGTCTCAACATCCACTAAAAACAATAAACCCAACGTTTAACCCTTATGGCAGTAAAAATTGTTTGTTCAGAATAATAAATATATATAAACCATTAATTAAAAAACCCTCTAAACAATGTACATAAAATATAAAACACTCATCAGTGATACAAAGTTAAAAGCAGCAAATATTTAAAAGTGTGTAAAACTCAATTATGAATCTGGATAGACTTGCTGAAATAAAAATCATTTTTATCACGAGTCTAAAATGGTCTATTCAGGGTACCTGCCGAACATTAAAAGGTAGTTCTAAAGTATTATGTATGTGCTGTGACACTGAAAAATTGACTCCACAACAATGTCTTGAAAGGGTTGTGCTTCAGAAGCTGATTGAGACACTGAGCTTATATTCCCAACATCCTGGTGCTAGCTTCTTCATTGTCCAGGATAAACTCTTCACCCTTCCCCATAACTAACAGATTTTCATTAGTACAGTGTACACACAGTCCTGGACTCGAAACGGTATATATTTGGTTGCTGCACAACACATGTGTCATACTGCTACATTTGTGGTTTTACCTTGTTCGTGACCTGCCCTTGACAGTGTCAGCAGCTTCTTGTAAAGGTTGAATGTCTTTAGGAAAACTTTCCCTGAATCCTTTTGAAATATAGCTTCCTATGCAGAAAAAAAACACCAACCACCATATCACAGCATAGAATCAACTGTGGGAGTGTGGGAAAATAATTGCTTTTTTGAAAGGCAAAGATAAGGGCAAGGATAAGTATCCCACCATTAACGTCAATTATTGTAGCAGTTAAGTAAATACATAATAACAGATGTTCACTGCTGTCCCATTATTGGATTACACCAAATAAGCTCGTTCCCAGGTCCTTCTCCCAAAGTGAAACCTACCAAATCTCACATTTTTCACAGGAAGGCTTAAGATGCTTTTGCTTTCTCTCACGGCATATACTCTGGTAGATTAACTGAGAACTTGCTTTGGCCCTTTTCTGGGATACTGACAAGCAACATTAACAAAGCATTATGGACAAAGCAATCCGAGCAAGCATTTGGCTAAGGCAACCAAGGCCCCTATTCCTAGCACGCTGCTTACCTCCCACTCCTCCAGATTTTGCACAGCTACAAAGAGACAGCCAGCAAGATAAAAGAGTTTCCATCCCAAGCTGTCTGAACAGAAAATATTTCAAATTAGTTGCAAACATCTAAACCACACCCACCCTTATAACTAGTATCTTATTTCAACAATACTTCTAAATTGAGCTCTTTATCTCAGCTAGTATCTGTATTGAATATGCGTGTGCTATTGTTTTAAACCACAGTCGAATCTTGGAAGTCGAACGGAATCCGTTCTGGAAGTCCGTTCGACTTCCAAAATGTTCGGAAACCAAAGGGCGGCTTCTGATTGGCTGCAGGAAGCTCATGCAGCCAATCGGAAGCCATGGAAGCCTCGTCAGGCTTTCGGCTTCCAAAAAAATGTTCGAAAACCGGATCACTCACTTCCGGGTTTCTATCGTTCGGGAGCCAAGACGTAAGAGTGCCAGTGCGTTCAAGAACCAACGTACGGCTGTATATCATTGTTTTTAATTGTTGTATATATGCATTTGTTCTAAGTGTTGCTGTATATGTATATTTGTACATATATTTTTACTATTTTGTAAATTGCTTTGTGACACCTCCATAGGAACAGATTCATAAATAAACTCAAGAACAGTAAAAGCAAACACATTTTGTAAACTATAGAGGTCACCTGTTTGGTAATGAAACAATTATTTCAGTACATTACACACACTGTGCCAGGCAGAGGCATTCAACTTTCTGTCAGCTACAGCTTTGCAGCAAATGCAGATATCCCCCTTTTAAGCAAGATCTTGTTTTTTACAACAAAAATTTTTTTTCCTTCCAGTAGCACCTTAAAGACCAACTAAGTTAGTTCTTGGTATGAGCTTTCGTGTGCATGCACACTTCTTCAGATACTTCAGATACTTCTTCAGATCTGAAGAAGTGTGCATGCACACGAAAGCTCATACCAAGAACTAACTTAGTTGGTCTTTAAGGTGCTACTGGAAGGGGGGGGGGGAATTGTTTTGACTATGGCAGACCAACACGGCTAGCTATCTGTAACTTGTTGTTTACAGGCTTTCAAAACCTTAGTGTTGGAGTGCTCTGAAGCTAAGTGCAAAGAGACAGCCTTTTTCAGCTGTGATCCTGCCCCCTCCCATCTCCCCATGACAGAAGGCCCTCCCCATGAGATTCACCCAGGACTGACCTTTCAGCCCCAGGCAAATAATTTAACCAACTTTATTTTCCAATATGGCATATAAACTGTTCTTTTAACTACAATTATTTTTATTAGCTACTGCTGGGTTTAATCAAGTTGCTTGGGTTTTTACTGTTCAGCTGTTTTCATTGTTTTCCTCGGTTAATTAAGTAAGATCCAACAATAAGCTTCTAGCAAAATTATTAAGCTTTACCTTCACTATAATAAGCAGCAGCCAGACCTACAGAGGAGATCCCTAGAAAGAGAAAGGAGATAAATGAATTTAGAATTTACTTTCAGCTACTTAAATATTCTTAGCACTTTGCTCTTAGAAAAACAAGTTTTATGCATGTGCTGACAGGCCTTTTAAATTTCAGTGTTATTTTTCGTAAATAATATTAGTAATAAATCTGAGTTAACTATTCCACTGAACACTATAACAATGATCCATTTAAGCAAGTGAGAATAAAATCTTACTTGAAATCCGAATAAGGAGCCAGATATCAAATTAGGCCAGTTGTGTGACATCACTAATGACTAAGTCTGTTATATCATCATGAAACTTTCAGAACACCTTCAGAGTTTTTCCAGTCGTGTATTACAACGTGTTATATGTCTGATCACCCTGTGGTCTTTTGGAAGACCATTGCAATCTGTCTTGATTAGGGTTAGAGGACTTTCACAAAGATTATAATGTGTAACATGGAAAGACAGCTGGAAATATAGTGTGATACCAATAGCAAACCAAATGCATTCATCTGCAACAACTGCATTATCTTACTGGCTACTGAGGATTTCCAGAATCAATTGCAATTACTGTTGGTGGGAGTGGAGCAGAAAAATACTGTGTGTGGGGGGGGGGGGGAAATAGGGTTGTATTCAAGTAACTTTTCTTCAGGGTAGAACCACTGGAATCCAAGGGCCTAAGATAGCCATAATCATTCATTTTCATTGGTTCTACTCTGAATAAAGGGTGGGTGGATACAACCTTAGGTTACTGAGCTTTGGACCCCCTTTACGTTATGGAATATTGGCTTGCAACCAAAGTAATATTCCAATCAATACAGTGGTACCTCGCAAGACAAATGCCTCGCAAGACGAAAGAGTTTTCCGTTTTTTGAGTCGTTCCGCAAGACGAATTTCCCTATGGGCTTGCTTCGCAAGACGAAACGTCTTGCGAGTTCTTGCGAGTTTGTTTCCTTTTTCTTAAAGCTGCTAAGCCGTTAATAGCCGCTAAGCCGCTAATAGCCGTGCTTCGCAAGACGAAAAAACTGCAAGACGAAGAGACTCGCGGAACGGATTAATTTCGTCTTGCGAGGCACCACTGTATGTAAAATCTAATCCCACCTGCTAAAAGTTCCTGCCCATCACATGAAATCCAAGCCTCACTCTCTATATTCACCACAGATTTCTCTGACCTAAGAGGCCATAAAGGCAAAAGTAAAATGTCCTCTCCAGCAGTAGTGGCCAGTTCAGTGGCAAAGGAGGGGCACTGCTATTCTCCCGGCTTCCCAGCAGAGCACATCACTAGTGCTTACTGGCCTAACTAGTAATGGTTGGTGGCGGATTGGCTCCACCATGCTCCGGCACACTGAACCTGGATCCTGACACCTCCCCCTTCAGTAAGTGTTGGGAACAGACTGTGTTTGGAAGCCAGGAGGGCAGCAATGTCCCACCAATGTCACCACACCGGACACTATTGCTGTCCAGCAAGCTTTTAATTTGGATTTGTTTTAGTAGAGGTTTGTTTTAACTCATTTTTTAAAAAGGGAGTATCAGCCTATACAAAACTGAAGACTTACCTACAAGGAGAGACCAAGATCTGATACCAGGTGATCTTGTCAAATGAAGAACAGAGTCTGAGTGGTCTTCAACCAACATATACATCTTGGGAAGTGGGGGCAAATCTACAGAGCTCCTGAATACTCACAGAAGCCGCCTACAGAATGACAGGGAATAAAACCAATTGAGACACTGTTTACAGACCCTTGCCCTTCATACTTTGAGGCGTACCTCAGTCCCATGTTAAATTTATGTGGTGTTTTATAATCAAGTGTAGAAATCCTGTGAAAAGTACAAATGCATACACCTAGTAATAGGCCAATCAAATTAGTGTACTTTAAAGCAGAATGTGCACTCTCAATATTCTTATGCTTAGTTTAACTTTAACAGAGCCTACATTCAATTTTCCAACTTTTAAAACCAAAGTTTAAACTTTTGTTTTATACCTTTCTCAATATCTAAGCGCTAAGAAAGTCGGACAAGTGAATGGTTATTCTTACATGTGGAGTTAGGAGGAGGTCCACCACACACTAGTTTCTCAGGTCTATATTCAGAGAACACTATGGCATGTAATATCACAAATGAAGTGGGTGGGTGAGTGGGTAAAGAAAGCAACTACTGTACAGTAGTCGTCCATCTTTATCATCTATAATAGCCCCAAAACAAAAACACATCCACCAGAACCAATGTAAGATCACACTGTAGCAAAAACAGGAAGTGTACGGCAATATTATAAAACAGAGGCAAATTGCGACTTGGCAGCCGCACCTTCTACTTTTAACACAAGCACGAGACAAGAAAGAGAGCTTTCCAGTTTCGTCAACTTCATTAAATGAAAAAGCACTTCGTGACTTTTTTTATTTTTTACAAAAACCCACCCCACCAAAGCGCTTAAGAAATCTAAAATTCTCTTTCTGCCTTGTGCATAATTGCATCGCTGCGAGTATCACTACTGAGCAGCGCGCACATGATTTCAAAAGTGGAAGGGACAAAAAGGGAAGTGTGCGTAGGCATTTACCCACCCTTCTCTGACCATTTTGGTGGTGTGTGTGCTATGCAGTCAGAAAACAGTTCTGGGAACTGGACCACACCAGGTCCCCCCTGCCCAGCCTCCTTCTCCTGCTATGCAAGAAGAGACGTCCCCCACTTTCTTTCCCCGTTAACAAGCCCGTTAGCGGACTCCGGTCCCGCTCCCCGCCCCCCATCTCGCCCTCTCGCTCCCACTAACTGCCACCCCCTTTCAATCTTCGGCCCTCTCCTTTTCCGCCCCACTCCCGATGCTCCCACCGCGCAGCCGCCTCCACCCTCCCTCTCTCTGGCTCACCTAAGACGTCGCCTCCCAATTTCTTTTCGGGCGGGAAACGCTCCAGAACCATAGACGTAAACCAGAGAGTCCTACACAGTCAACCATAGAGAGGACAGGGAAAGAGAGAGATAGAGCGTATCCCTTGAACACCATAGATCTATATCTATTAGAAAGCTCTCGCGGAGGAGAATCTTCTTCCTCTTTTTAGGGTAGATGTGCGATTGTTTCGAAGCACCGCAATGAAAAGCAGCCTGTGCCCTCCCCCCACCCACCTCACTGTTGTTGCATATGAGGTTTTTGCATGGTCTCCTATGTCTCCTTGCCCCACACGAGAACACGCACAAGAGAAAACTACGGAGGCGGCGTAGCTCCTTGCTCGTCTCGAGGAGGCGTTTCCCCCTTGAATCATCGTTAGTTAGTCCAATTGAAGTTGGGCATAAATACAGTATTAAAAAAATCATCATCATGTAGTTTCTGTACGGAAGAGTTTCTGTTTTAATTAAATTTGAATTCTCAGAATGACAGAACAAAGTACTGTACCTAATTACCTTTTAGCATGCATTTCCAGGAGACAATATGAAGACAAGCTGTGTCCGCTATAAATGCGCTCAGGAAGCTATTTGCGGCACACAGCTTGCCACACACACTGGTGAGTGATAATGGGACTGCTTTTACTTAGGCAGAATTCAGAAAATTTGTAACCAAGAATGGAATCCGCCACATTCGTTCCGTTCCTTTTCACCTGGCCACTAATGGCCAAGCTGAATGCATGGTCCGTACTACCAAAGATGTGCTTAGGCCCGTAGTGCATGGAGACTGGACTCTCCGTTTAGCGGAGTTCTTATTGGCCCAACACATCACTCCAAGAGCAGTGGCTGGCCGGAGCCCTGCGGAGTGGCTTATGGGGAGGAGGCTCACTACCCTCCTTGATCATATGCACCTGACCGGGCTCTTGAGCAACAGCCATCCACTGTGGTGTGGGGGACTCCAAGAGGGTTCTCCCCGGGGGACACTGTGTGTCTGAAACTATGGGCCCAGGCAGGGTTGGTTCCCTGGTATCCTTACCCGTTGTACAGGTCCGGTTTCCTATGAGGTAGGGTTGGAGGGGGGACTGGTTTGGAAGAGACACCTCGACCAGATCATAGCCAGGGCACCTTCGAACACGGAACTTCAAGCGGAACCAGAGGACAGAGAAATGGGTACTTCGGGAGATTCTGTGCCCAGGCCAGGGTGGGAACCAGACGGGTTGCCGGTGACTGAGTTATCCCAACAGAAGGCGATTTCAGGCTGGAAACCTCAGTGGCTCCATCAGCAGTGACGCCTTCAGAGCCGGCCTCGCTGACCGTACCGGAGGAACCTCCTGGGTCACCTACTTGGGCACAGGAACTGTGACGGTCCCAGCAGGAGTAGAAAAGGCTAACACACCTTGATGACTATGTTTGTTCCTTTTGTTAGGAAGGTGGGGGGAAGGAGTGTTATGTATTGGGTTTAACACATTTTATGTTACAAGGCGGGTTCTAACCAATCGTATAAGCGTTGGTAGACGAACATTCTAATGGCAAGTAAGCGCATGCACTTTCAACTGTCAATGGTCAGTTCATGCTCGGCATTGTGTTGTCCAGTCAGTTCAGTTCTTGTTTTCCTATGAGTGAGCTGTTGTCACTCCCAAATGTTGAATAAATGTAGTTGAGGAACTTATACTGCCTTGGGCTTCTGACTTTTTCTGAACATTTAACAAATTAAATTTGAATTCTCAGAATGACAGAACAAAGTACATAATTACCTTTTAGCATGCATTTCCAGGAGACAATATGAAGACAAATACTCAAGTAGCACACCTGAGTTCAAGCCATTGCATGGAATAAGAGCAGCGCTGGATTTAGATGAAGAGGCCCTAGGCTATTCCACTTGTGAGGCCCCTCCACATCCCCCGCCCTCACAACTAGAAGAAAATGGAAGAGTGTTATAAACAAAATTGAGTGAAGCCAAGGATGATGACGGGTATTTAAAATTCTACAATTCACCTATACATAAATTCGGCACTGAATAAGAGGCATCAATTTATATAATTAGCCAAGGCATAATGCTTTTATCCTTTTATTTAGGGGATTTCTAACATCAAGTACTGGAATCCAGAAATGCCTGGTGGTTCACTCCATTGTAATCATGTAGTATTCTAGCCCTTTCCAGAGAGAGAATAATGAGTCAAACATAGGTAACAGTAAGGGGGGAATCTAAGCTACATTTCAAAACTTTAATAAAGCAAATTGTGTCATGATCCACAAATTACAAATTCATGGGGATAGCTAAGCAGGCAAGCGAGGAAAGTTGTTCAGGCTGCCATTGATCTTACTTGCCACAGGTCAACAGACAAGTCTAGCCCCTTACAGGGATGCTGTGCTAATTACTGCAGGAATGCAATGGAAGTGTTTTGGTTTCATTTGCATGCCTGAGATAAGCCAGCATTACTATCCTTGTATTCCAGTAGCCTCTCCTCATTTAACACTGTTGCTGTACAATTAGGAAACCAGTTAACCCATCATCTGTTCCCCCAGCATGCACTAAGGCTGAACAGAGAGTGCCTTGCACCCAACAAGGTTAATGACTGAGGTGAGTATTGAACCAGGGACTTATCATACCACTCACTAGTGTACTCTTGGCAGTAAACTTCAACAGCTTGGTCCAGATTATCTCAAGGAGCATCTTTCCTCCATAGCAGAGGGTGAAGTGGGCTGCTTCCGATAACACTTGATGGGGGAATAGATGAAGGCACTAATTGGCTTCTAAATGGTGCAGCAACAGTTTTAAAAGTGTTGTCTTGTAGCAAGTGAGGGCACTGGAATCCGTTTCAGGTAGTAAAGTGCCTTGGGCTGGCATTACTTTTCCATTTACACCCTCCTACCCATTAAGGTCTGCTGTCTTGAGACCAAAATTGTTCCTTTAAAGTAAACATTCATTGCCTTTAAAGCGGATGCTTCTTTCTGCAATCTGCATGCAATCTAGGAATGGCAGGGTTGGCTGGTGCTGCCTGGGCCCAACATCCTACAGGCCACAGCCACACATTGCTTACAGATGTATCTGTACAATGGAAACATTGGCATGTGATCAACCAGACTGTTGTGCAGCATGCCATAAGGCAGCCAGAGAACACGTGAGTCCAAAGTGCACCTGCCTAGAAGTACCTATTGAGCAAAGGTTACATTTAACAATACTCCCAGCCCGTTTAAGCAGGTGAACCAGGAGACATCAGGAAAGAAAGAAAGAAAGAAAGAAAGAAAGAAAGAAAGAAAGAAAGAAAGAAAGAAAGATCACCAACAATAACTTGGAGAAAGTGATTCCGCCGCCGCCCCAGCATTTCCATAAATTAGATCACAACTACTCTAATGGCGAGCTTGATGCAAATATGAACTTTATATAGCATCTCAGAAGGGCTTCTGCACATACAGCCGATTAGAACATAACAGGATTGTTATAATGTCATACAGGGTTTCACTAGCTCATCTAATAGCTCTACAATTATGCACAATGAACAAGCAATTCCATTTTAATTTCCCTAAGTGTTCCTATTGATGAGACAGGAAAAAGTAAACATTTCCATTTTTGATGTTTTATATCAGCCTCAACTTAGCCTCTCCATGTCAGAGCAGCTCAAGGTTGTTCAGAAGCTATTGATCTGGGGTTGCTATCCTAAGTCAACAACCCTTGTTTACACTTGGAAATCCAGGACGTTATAGCTACTCTCCCTTGTCTAGCTCCTCTGCACTCCTTGGATGGTTGTGTTCTTGCAGAAAATTCCTCAATCCCTATATAACTTTTTATAGGATACCTCAAGAGATATTCTACCTTCTAGGACTCCTTACTTTCAACTCACTTGAGCCTCTGATTAAATTCTTACCTATGTAATAAAGTACAGCATGCTCTAGATGAAAAGGTTATCTCAGGGTCACTGGTCATATAACCAAAGGAAATGAAGTCCTGGAAGTCAAATAAAGAAATGCAAAACATCTCTGTGTATATGTGGGATGGCAAATGCCCATTAACACCTACTGATCACTTTGTGAATTTAAAACATGAAATCTCAAAACAGTAGTTCTCAATAGGTTTACTGAAAACGATGTTTTGACTCAATGCTATGAAGAACAAATGTGCACGCTTACATTTTATTTATTTATTTATTTAACAAAATTTATCTACCGCTTGTTTGTAAAAATGAAACAAAATACCTCCAGTTTTCAAAAGTTGTATCATTACTGGCGAACAAAATCCAATGTCAAATTTTCAATCTGCTTTCCTATCAGTCTTATTTTATGTTGTTTTGTTTTATTTTACTTTATTTTATCAAATACAGTACTCATGAACCCAGTTCCAAGGAACACAGAAGTTCCTCTGCCCAGTTGGTAAACAGCATTAAGCAAGGGCAAGATGACAATTAAATGATGGATAGGTGGATTCTTCTAATGGCATCAGCCTCCCTGGTTGCCATTCCTGCTTTGTGTTCATTGAATTTCAACTACACATGTAAAGATGAGGATCAGAAGAACTTGGTTTAGACTGCTGTTTTACCACTTCTAAGTATGTTATTTGCATGTTTCAACTGTATTTTGATTCTTTGGAGGCTGCCTTGGCAACTTCTTAGGAGATAGGATAAGCCTATTGCAGAGGATGAGGCTTTTAATGGTTACTAGCCAGGATGGCTATGTTCTATCACCGCTGTCAGAGGAAGCATCAGAATATCAGTTGCTGGAAACGCACTTGTGGGGAGAGTGCTATTATGCCCATATCCTTCATGTGGTCTTCCCATAGGCATCTGGTCAGCCACTGTGAGAACAGGATACTGGACTATGTGGGCTTTTGGCCTGGTCCAGCAGGACATTTATGTGTTCTTGTGATAAAAAAGGTAAAGGGACCCCTGACCATTAGGTCCAGTCGTGGCCGACTCTGGAGTTGCGGCGCTCATCTCGCTTTATTGGCCGAGGGAGCCGGTGTACAGCTTCCGGGTCATGTGGCCAGCGTGACTAAGCCGCTTCTGGCGAACCAGAGCAGCGCACGGAAACGCTGTTTACCTTCCCACCGGAGTGGTACCTACGGTATTTATCTACTTGCACTTTGATGTGCTTTCGAACTGCTAGGTTGGCAGGAGCAGGAATCGAGCAATGGGAGCTCACCCCGTCGCAGAGATTCGAACTGCCAACATTCTGATCTAAAATGTATGCATGGGGGACATGCATATTTCCAAGTAATTTCTTCCACAATGTACACCTAGACCTGCATCAGATAAATGCCAATAAGAAATAATACCCTTAGAGAAAGGAGCCTTTCTAAAGAGCACAACAACTTTGAAGCTCAATGTTAGTCTAAAAGTTAAGGACGTTTGGGGTGGAGTGGGGGTACTCAGAATCATATCCTGGATTGTCTCCAGAAGAAATTAAGAAACTCAAGCTTTCAGGCCTCTGGCATTGCCATAGGAACTGACTCCTAGTGGCAAGGTCCCTTTGTCCTCCCCAATAAAATAGCCCTCCCCCCAAGTTGATGGGCATTGTCATTCAAATGGTGTGCATGTGCCACGTCTTGTGATCGATTATGTAGGGTGGGGCATGTCTGCCCCCTCCCCCAATATTTTTTCCAAGTTGGTACCTCTGGGCATTTGCTATTGGTTGGCAGCAGCAAGCAGAGAAAAAGACGGAGCATCACAAGCATATGAGAGATGGTAAAGCCATCTGGGCAAATTCCTTGAGCTCAGCAGACAGGAATATTCTGCACCTGAAGCATCCTTGGCGGCTGGCAGTCTAAAATAGATTAGATTGATTAAAAATAAAAAAAACACAGGAGAAGCCGACAGCAGAATGACAGAACGGAATTTAATGGGCGGGGGGGGGGGAGAGAGAGAGATCAAAGTCGGGCGTGAGACCCAGCTGCTGTTGTTGGCATCATACGGTAATCCTCGGATGGACCACCCTCCTGGCGTAGCCAGCTAGGGAGAAAAAATACCATAGCACGGTGCATGAGGACATATTGAAATTGCGCCTTTCTGCCGCACGGGGGCGTTGCCCCCCCTCCCGCGTTTCCACCCAAATGCTTGGGACTACGTGACAGCTCTCAAGTCTACAATGAACGCTTGCAAACGGCGGGGGAGGAGGAGGGAGGACAAACAGGACTATCCCAAAAACAGGAGGAAAAAAGAAGAGCTCTCTGCACCTTACTTAGGACCCGTTCAGGACCCCGCGCTCGTGTCCTGGGCCGCTTCCCCGCTTCCTCTCTTGTCCTAGCCTCATGCACCAGCCTTTTGCCCTGGCGAGGTTCCCTTTCTCCTAGGGATGCCCTTTGTGACTTAAGTGAGTTTTGCAACAAGGTACGGTGCCTCTGCTTTTCTCTCCCTCTCCCCCCCTCCCCTCATTCCTTTGCATGGTGGTCGTCCTGCTGTTGCAGCGAAGCGTGGCTCCTGCTCATGTTTTAAGGGGTCCCCCCCCCGGTTCTTCTGCATCTGCAGCCGCGAGAAGCAGTGCCTGTCTGCCAGTTGCTTAAGATGTTATAATTGCTGGTTTTTATGCGGAATTTGCCATGATGACGATAATGATAGTAATGATAAGGAGTAGATTGCTCTGAATTTGTGCCAGTCTCCATTAAGGAGGATCAGAACCCGGGACTCCCACAAACTGCCACACACGCAGCCAGTCTCGTTATGTAATCCCTGAGATCAACTGTTAACCAGGCTTGGCTATTCTTTTGAGGCAGATATTAAATGCTTAAACCGAAAAGGAGACCCCACAGAATGCAGGAGATCTGGTTTGATCATGGGAGGCAGAGGCCAGTTAAGCTGGGATCCAAAGCATGGTTTAACGGCTCTTTACTTGCAGGTAAACGTGTTTAGGGTTGGGCTGCTGAAGGCAGGGTTGCTTTGTCGTGCAGACAGACTGACGTGTCTTATGCATGCATGTGGGTAAACCCCGCTGGTTCCCATGAGGACATGTGGCATAAATAGCCCTCGTTATTAAGGGAACCAGGGCAGGTCGTTCTGCTCCATATTTCCGAACGTATGATGAGTTTGTGCACCAAATTATGTTTGCATTACGGATGGGTTTTCCCCAGAGGTATCCATTGCATCTACCGCTCAGTTGGTCCAGGTATCTCTTAACCTTGGCTATTGCTGGCCAGAGGTAAAAGAGACTTGGCCAGGGAACAGCAGATGATATTGGTTGTAGCAAACAGGCAGGTACCAGCAGCCCTGGTACCCTGGGAACGTTTATATTCCAGGGGGGCGGGTGTAATTCTTCACTTAGGTACCTCCCACGTGCTAAATAAATGCCGGCAAGCAATGAGTTGTCATAAATGACTCTTACCACCAACCAACGTTCCAAGATGATGGAGATTGCTGAACTGTACTAGATCTTCCCCCTTCGTAAGGTGGGGGGGATGTGAGATTCTGAAATTAAGGGCATCAGACATTTTCTGTGGCAGAAGGGATACCTGGGAATTGTAGCCATTGGTAGCATCAGCTCGAAACGCACATAATAGAGAACCCTTTTAAAGGCAGAAGTGAAGGGCAATTGCTAGCCTGGTGCTCTGAGCCCTTGGGAGAGAAAGCAGCTGCTGTAAAAACATGTCAAACTGAGTGGCGGGCATTTAGTGAACTCCCAGAGACGTCTTCTTGATTTGCATTTTTCACATCCTACATTTCGAAAGGAAGCTGTGCTATCCATATGGGAGAGGATTTGCCAAGTTCCTTATAGTCACTGAGCAAGGCAAAGTTGTATATATCTGAGGTGGTGCACACACACGCGTGCACACACACGCGTGCATCTTCCTGACTCACCTGTGTCACCCTGTCTCATTCATGCAGTGCTCCTGCCACGATGTCTGAAAACCATCTCCTCTCTCTCTCTCTCTCTCTCTCTCTCTCTCTCTCTCTCTTTCTCTCAGCTCCAGAGAGACATATTATGGCTATCCAATTAAATATTTGTCTTGGTTTCATGGCAAGAGAAGCACGTTGTTGCCATTGTCTATATCATACAATAAAAACATGCCACGCTGGAGCTAATCACTGATAGGACACGAAACATATTGCGTTGTGATCGCCTTTCTATGTCAGATAAGTTGACTGCAAGCACTTAGTGCCCTTTAATCAGTTCTGCAGTATTGAAGGATCAAAAACTTCCCCCTTTCAAAAGCGAAAGAGGTAGGGCTGTCAGCTGAGCAGTCAAGACGTCTCTCTTTCTCGGTTTCTCATTGGTTCCAGGAAGCCTTGTTCAAAAAGAAGTATTCTTTATAAGGGGGCTGGAAGGCAGTGTAAAGTAAAGGGCAACCACCATCTCGCTTCTTGTTGTGCTTTTTTCTGTTTCAGGCAGGTGAAAAGCAGAGGCATCTGCCTCCTCTTCTACATCTCTTGGATGCAAATATAAGAAAGCGATCCAGCAACATTTGGCGTGAGGCTCGGCTTAGCAGCATATAAACCACACACCAAAGAAAATCGACACAAAGAGACCTACAAATGAAGTGTGAAAATTGCACCAAAAAGGTGAGTCGGTCATTTCCTTATATAATTCTAAGGTTGCACATGTGCAGAGAAGTAGGTGCCCTTGAACTGTGAGTGACTTATTCCTGAGTAAACATGCCTAGTGCTGGGCTTTGCAGTTGTAATCCTGTGTACTCTTAACTTGGGGAAAGCCCCACAGAACCCAGTGAGACATATTTCCAAGTGTGCCGTCAAAGGATTCCAGCAAGTTACACAGACTACTTGGATGTAAGGGTTTTGTTTTAGATTCCTCACCTTTTGCTTTATCTAAAAAGCAAAACCTTATTACTAGGCTGCAATGAGGAGTGCTATCACATCACCTGTCCCAACACTCAAATAGATTAAGATTCCCTTCTAAATTAAGGCAGTCCTTCTACATACACAGGGAGTTGGGAAAGTCACAGTATTTTGTTTTTTTTAAAGTATCAGTACTATTGAAAATACAGAAACAGGTATATATTGTTACAGTTGACATGTTCTAGTAAGAAATAGAGTCCATTTTTCAATCAAGTTGCTTGCCTCACAATTTCAGTGAAATACGTCAGTTAGTCTGTCCATTTCAGAATTTTAAGCAATCACCCTTTTATCTGCAAGAGAAAAGGTGTTTCCAGTGTCAGTCCTACACTATCTTAGCAGCCAGCCGTGCTGTATTATAACAAGTTTTGAACGGTATTTTAGGCTATTAAGTTACTTCTTTTGTGGCCATTTTGCTGATTCTTTCCAAATCACCTTCTTAGTTACTTTATTATCAGTTAGCTTTGACAGGGCTGAGTGCTCAGATTCCTAGATATACACTTATGTGCTGGCTTTGCATTTTGTGCCTTTGCATTTTGCCCCGGGGCCTCTCGAGAACCAAACTTGCTCACAAACAGTACCTCTGTGTATGTATGGCTTAACTTTGAGAATATGTACTGTGCACACAGGAGCTCGATAGGGCAGCCTACTTTGCACCACCTTCCCCATCTTGTCAAGCCACCTAAGGAGGACAAATACCTCTTTTCAGAAAGCTATGCCTTAAGTGTTTAGAGTGTTTTTATCACCCAGGAATAATAACTTGTACTTTGCAGAGGGGGTAACTATATTGGTTTGTTGCAGCAAAACAAACAAAAAGGCACATTAAAGATTTGCATTTATTATGGACTGGAGAAGATTGTCATAATAATAATTTTGCTGGCTTAAAGTACGCCAAGAGTCTTTTCTCTTTCAACACAGAATTTGTTACTATTATTATTCAGGACTGTCAACCATGAATGTCTGAGTTCTCTGCTTCTCTGTTTTCACTCATTTCCACTTTAACTTCCAGACTTCTAACTAGACTGGTCTCTTTTCCTCTGTCTTTTCTTCCTTCCCTTCCCCGCCCCCACTTGACACCCTCTCTGTTGAGATTAGGGGCACAGGCTTATCTTTTTTTCTTTTCTTTTTTACTTATGTAAAGCATCCTAAATAACCACAACAATAATCAGACATGTCAACTTCTGCCTGTCATTTGGTCTGTTATAAGCATACAGTGGAACCTCAGTTGTCAAATGTAATCCATTCCGGAAGACCGTTTGACTTCTGAAATGTTTGACAACCCAGGCGCAAAGGGAGAATGTCAATTTCAATTGTGAAAGATCAAAAAAATGCCGCAGAAGCCGTTCAACTTCCGAGGCGCGTTCAAAAAGAAAGCAGTTACTTCCAGGTTTTTGGCATTCAAAAACCAAAACATTTGGCTTCTGAGACACTCGAAAACCAAGGTTCCGCTGTACTGGGAAAATGTAGCTCCCACAAAATGAGGGTAGGCGTAGAAATGTTCCATCCCATCTTGTTCTGGGCAGCTGCTTTGATCAGTGATTTTGTTTGTTCGTTCCCAACTAAAGTCTATGATTTGTTTCAGGAATGTAGTAATAAACAGAGGAATGAAGACCGGCAAAATACACCAGCTGATGTTCTCAACTCAAATGATGAAAATGAAGAGGTAACACTTTTGGTTTAATTTCTAGCAATATACCGTATTTTTCGCTCTATAAGATGCACTTTTCCCCTCCTAAAAAGTAAGGGGAAATGTGTGTGCGACTTATGGAGCGGATGCAGGCGAGAGGCTCTGCTCAGCACTCCCTTTAAAGAGCCGCGTGGACTGTGGGTGTGGCTCTTGGGGGAGTGGTTGTGCGGCTCTTGCCTTGGGGAAAAGCCCCCAAGGGCCGCAACACACTCCGCACGCTCTTTAAAGGGAGCGCGGCTCTTGGGGGAGCCTTAGCCACACGCAGCCTCTCCTGGGCAAGGGGTGAAGGCTCCCCTTGCCCAGGAGAGGCTGCACGCAGCCAAGCAAGAAGCCAGGACAGCCAGCAGGATTGCTGCATCTTATAGAGCGAAAAATACGGTAATCTATATGTACATGTCTATTCAGAAGTGAGCACCCTTGGGTCCAATGGGCCTCACTCTCAGGTGTGTGAGGATAGGATTACATCCAATATCACGTTGTTCCCAATCCTCTTAAACTTAGCCGTGATGAGCTTTTGTTGTCTTGGAGCCATTGTGGGTCCCCCCTCTTTCCTTGCACACTACTGGTTTCTGGAAAACATTGTGGTTTTTGGGTTAGATTGTGTGTTTATTAGAGTGCTTTACACAGTTGAAATGTTGCAACTGTTAACATCCCAATGATAAGATAATCAAAGGCAAATGCACATTCCAAAATGTTTAGAGGATTTACGATTAAGGTTCCACATTTTGAGTTCCCTGAATAACACTTATGCTAGTTTGGGTTGATGGGAGTTGTAGTGCAAAACATCTGGATGGCACCAGGTTGGCAAAGGCTCACCTAAACCATCTAAGATGTCATTTCCTCAGCTCCTCACACTAAATTCATTTGGAGAGCTTCACTGACAACAGTACTTGCCACTTTAAAAAAAATTAATAATCATTGAAACATTTCTCTATGTACAAAACAATCTGTTACACAAAGGAGGAGCTGCCATTCTTATCATCACAGGGTTACAAACTATCCTTAATGCCAGAGGTGCCTCACTTCTGTATTCTTGAGGGCCAGCCGAACCCCAGGCATTTGTCTAGGGGCTAGGAGTGTATTTTGCTGAGCAACTTGCCCCCGTCCCCATCTCCCAAAGTAGTCAAGCTCAGTATCTGCCACTTAGCTGTAAGGGCTTCACAGGTGTAGAGAAATCTGTACTTGGGCATATAATGGTATTACTGACAAATACAAGAGCTATATAAAAATGCTAAGTATGGCTGCCTTGTATCTCTTGAAAATAGTATTATTTTACTTACGGATAATATGCTTGAGTGCCAGTGTGATGTGGAGATTGAAACCCCCCACTTAGCCACAAAGCTTACTAAGTTATTTTGGACTGATCACTGTGTCTAGGCCTAACCTACCTCACAGGGTTGTTGTGAAGGTTAAAGAGAAGAAAGAAACACAAATACTTGAATTACAGTGCAGGGCAGGGCAGAGGGGGCTCTGCCTTCTTCCTTTTTGTCACGGCCCCATAGCAACTATTTTCACAAAAGTTATGCAGAAGCCATGACTGATGGTGAGGACAGGAGTGTCAAGAAGAGGGGCTGCTTATGGATTTTATTATGGGCTCCTTTACCTTTTCTACCACAATTCAAGCATCACCCTCTAAGCTCCTACATATGTTGCCAAAGCCTTCCTTACCATTTTGAGAATAATTCAGCTAGCTCCGTCTTTGACTTGCTGCTGTTTTTCCTTTTCAGAAAAGTGAATTCCATAAGTTGGCTAACGCGAAAATATTCCTTAGCGATTGCTTAGCTTGTGACAACTGCATAACATCCGATGAAGCAGTCCGAGTGTTCCAGCAGAATCAGAAAGAGCTCTTCCATGTACTGAACCTCAATAAGGTAAAAGGAATGGTGCTTGCAGGTACATGTGTACAAAGAAAACATGCTATCTTAACATGGAAGATTGAAACAATTTCTTGTTCCCATGAATCCCCCCTTCCTGTTCCCAAGTTCTCTTGCTCCATGTCTTCTGCCTTTATTTCGAGACATTTTAATCATCTGGGTTCTTTATTCCCAACTTTAAAGCTCTTCTCATGTCTTCTCTACTTAACAGCCTCTCCTTTTACCTATTTACGAAACATCTCCTGCCTGTCTTCTCCTGTTTTAGTCCCCCCCCCCCAAAAAAAAGTGTTGTTCCCAACTAGATCACCGACTTCCTTTTTAAGCCTTAGAAATAGTATAATCCCTTCATTTCCCCAGGCACACGGTCTGGGTGGCATTTTTCATTCTCTCCTTTTTCCTACCACAGATCCAGTTTGTTGCTCAGTCTCATTGACATCCATTTTTTAACCATCCCAACATCCACCTTTTTATCTGACTACTACAGTTCTTGTGAATTCTCTATTTCTCATCTGGATTACTAGGACATTATTGGGATTATTGGTCTCAACCGTCTCTGATCTAAAGTCTTTGGCTTCGATCATAAGTTCTGATGCCTTTCTGGTTTTTATTGTTCACTTCCTTCTCCTTTCTTCAGGTCTTGGCACTGATTCCCTCTCTCTTCTGGCATTCACTTGCAGATAACTTCATATCCAGATATTTTCATTAACTGCGCCACCCAGTGCTTTTTTCCTAGAGAAAGCGGTGCCAGAACTCACCATGAACACCTTCTTCATTTTCTTAGAATGGCAATAGCGTCCACCTGAGAGGTGCCGGACCTGAGTTCCTGTGAGTTTTAGCTGAAAAAAATGTCCTGGCTCTGCCTTACCTATCCTCTTTCTTTCTCTGCACCTTATTATCCTCTTCATTCGTCTGGCAATCTTCTTCTGAAACTGAATGGACAGTATTCTGTGCCCTTCTTGTGTTAGTGCAAGGACTTTGGGCTGCATAGTGGAACTTGTCCTCCCTCTCCTTGCCCTGTCCCCCCCCGCCCCCCGCTACATCCCCTACATCTGTTCTAGATGTTCCCTCAACCCTTTGAAGCAGATTTGGTGAGGGTGCATGCAGGAAGAGGAGGGGGAAGTAGAAATTGATTACAGAACAAGTGTATTAGATATTGCCCAATATTCACCACCTCCTCCGCTCCTTGCATTTTTGCTTTGACTGCTCTTTAACTTTGGTACTTGTTCCTTTCTGACATCCAGACAGCTCTCCCTTGGTTATCATTTTTAAAAGGCCTCTTCTCCTTCTCCATCTTCTCTGCTTGATCTTCTTTTTCTCCTTTTCTCCCCATGATCTCCTATTGTTTCTTATCCTTAAATGAAAGTCTGTGGCAGGGATTGCTTCATACCTTAGGCTTTGTAGATGTACTCTTCAGATACTCTAAGTGTATACCTAAAAATAACAAATGTGTATACTTGGAAATATATGAACTATGCAAACACAACCAACACATTTTGCAGGCGCAGGTATCATACAGGTGCAGTATTGACTGTGCCTTTCAATTAAATGTACCCAAAAAGTGCTATCATTTTAAAAATGATAATAATAATGAAGAATTAAATGCCCTATATATTTTGAGCAGACCGCAAACTTCAAGAGTTTTTCTTATTCAGTTAAGACATGTGACAGATCCTTCCCTTTATTAAAAGATCTGTTCTATGTAAGAGGGCAGCAATTTTTTAAAAGATTCCTGAGACAGCACTTGTGACTTCTGTTCTCTGGCTGGTATTCTTTCCTGCTGCAGCAATAGTCCTCTTTATTTTAGTGTGATTTCATTTCCTAACAAGTTGTCTAGCTGTTTGCCTTTAGCTCTCTTAAGGTCAGAAGACAGAGGGCGCTCCCAGACAGGTGTTTATTATGGGATTAGTGCTGCTCGTGCGTGCAAGGTTTTCGCAGCATCCACATGATGATGTTGGCATCAAAATGCTAGCCAAGATTCTTCACGCCGGAGAGTGACGTATCTAGAGAGAAAGAGGGCATCATCCGTTCCATCACCAGGCCACTGCACTGTGTCTCCTCAGCTGTGTGAACTTGGCTGCTGTGTGCCCATTTCAGGTTTTAAGGCAAAGCGAGAGAGTCCTTCAGCAAAGTAGCCTCTCCTAGGCCACCCTTCTACTTTGGTGGGCCTCTGGCTGCAGGCTTAACTGGTGATGGTAGGAGCAGTAGCAACAGCAGACCTTCCAAGTGTCCCTTTTTCCTTCTCTGATTTAGAGAAGCCACCGCTGTTTCTGATTTGATCCCGGAATGTCCCGCTTTTCCTTAGGATTTCCCTATTTTCATTGGATAAATATTGGAGGGTATGGAGTTATCCAACCCCCGAGCTGTCTGAAGGGAATCCTGTATAGCAGCGGTTTTCAACCAGTGTGCAGTGGCACCCTGGGGTGCCTTGAATGATGGTCGGGGTGCCACTAGCCTCTGTCCCTCTTTACTCTCTCACGTCTCTGCCTCCATAAAGCTTGTGCAGCTGTTTGTTGTAGCAGCACGGCTGCCGTCACTGCTGCCTCACATTCACCTTTGATAAGGTTGGGGGCATCCTCTGCCCAGATCCCTGTGGGGCAGCGTGAGGAGGTACCTGTCACTGGGGTGAGGTGGGGAGCTCAGAGATCAGGGGCAGCAGCAGCGGCTGCCCAGAGGACTCCCAAGGAGAGGGGAGAGAAGAGAGGAGAAGAGGCTGAGGGAATACTCCCCAAGGGAGGGTGTTCGAAAAAGCGTGAGAGGCTGCCAGATCAGCAGGCAAGGGGTGACATAACTGGGCTCCTGAGCCCCACAGGGGTGCCGTAGAAAGAAGGCAGTTGGTCAAGGGAGCCGTGGATTCAAAAAGGTTGAAAACCTCTGTGTATAGGAAAGTTTTTTTTAAAAAATGTTTAATGTTTTATAATGTTTTTATATATGTTTGAAGCTGCCTAGAGTGTCTGGGGAAACCTGATAAAATGTGCAGGATATAAATAGTAAAATTATCGTTATGGAATGGGACGTCCCTATTTTCATTGGAGAAATGTTGGAGGGTATGCAACGGTGAGGCTTACCTGGTGGTAGCTGGCCATTTGAATTTACCCACAGTGCCTCCAATATAACAGTGCTCCAGAGGCACCATGGGAAATCAAAATATCAGCCCACAGTGGGGATCTGCCATTTGAATCTCACACAGTGCCCCAAAGCAACATTCTATTAGGGGCATTATGGGAAATGAAAATGGCCGCTCACTGCTACCACCAGCAGTTTGGGAGAGAGATAGAAAGGAGACCAGTTGCTACTGTAATATTTGCATTGTTTACCTGTGTGAAGAAACAATTTGCTTTATTGTAGTAATTGCCAGTTAAGGTGTTCTTCCTCTTTTCTCCCCTTTCCTTAATGCTGCGAAAGCAGTGCTTCTTCAGCACAGTACTCTATTTCCCACAAAGCAGGGTGGGGGCGGGAGAGAGAGACGTGAGATGGGAAATTGCCCACTTCCTTGAAAGCTTTTTTGAAAAGCTGGATTAACCTGTGTCAGAGAGCAACTACTACAATGCAAGGAAGTCATCTGATGCAAAATTTATATCCTGAACTGTTGCTGTAATGCACCTGTATGTTTTGTTGTGTATTCTTTTCCAGAAATGTGATACCTCAAAACACAAAGTGTTGGCAGTGTCTATATGTCCTCAGTCCTTGCCTTATTTTGCTGCAAAATTCAGTCTCACTGTTACCGAAGCAGCCCAGAGGCTTTGTGGTTTCCTCAAAAGTCTTGGTAGGTTTGTTATGGTGAGAAGAAAAAAACAAAACAAAAAAAGCCAAACACAGCGTTTTTCATTTATTTTTGCATTTTGCTTCCTTGGCAAACTTTTACAGCATGTGTCAGCTTGGTAAAATATAGGATTGTGAAACAATTGAGCAAGGGATTCATGGATGGGTGTGTGACCTCAGTCATTAACACATTGTGATATAACAGGGCACTTAGGAGAGTGAGGAAAGGGTGAGAACAGAACATAGCAAGTTTTTGTGGGTATCGCTTATAAGCAGGGAATGTAAAAGTCTGCTATGCTGCAACTGAGCGAGGGATGTGGAAGGAAGCTATCTCTAGTGTGGAATTTAGAATCCTCACGAGATCCCTGTGCAGATCATCAACTAGTGCAGGGGTGTACATTCAAGAACATATGAAGCTGCCTTATATTGGGACAGACTATTGGTCCATCTAGTTCAGTATTTGGCTGCATTTCTATAAAGGGTTCCAGACAGGAGACATTGCCAGCCATGCCTTGCGATGCCAAAGATTGAACCTGGGACCTTCTGTGTGCAAAGCAAATCATCTACCATTAAGCTATGGCTCTTCTCCTAGAGGGAGAAAGATCGGGGTGGTATCTGCTGCCTCCACCCAACCACCTCATCAAACCTCCCTCAGTTCAATGAGACATCTGCAGGGGGGGCCTTGTATGCATTTCTGTGAGATGCACAGTCCTCCTCTGCTGCTGTGTTACAGTTCTCCAGCACTGGTGCTTCAAACACCAGAAGGAGAGGGATTCCAGAGGTCAGGAATGAGCTTCTGCCTCTCATGCACCTTTGTGTTCTTGTGCGTGATTCCCATGTCCCTTCAGCACTTAAGGACCAGATCTCAGTAGTAGAGCAAGTGCTCTGTGTGCAGAAGGTCCCAGGTTCAGTGCCTTGCATCTCTGGTTGAATAGGTTCTCAGACCACTTTCCCAATTATGGGAAAGAGCTATAACTCTTTATTTTTAAATATAATAAAAAGGCTGGAGAACGTATAGAATTTATGCAAGGCAACAACATATCTATTTCAAAATTAATTGTTTTTTTTAAAACAGTAACATGTTCTGAAAATTAATCTGGTGATGTTCTATTGTTTGCCTTTCTTACCCGTTTTCCTCTAGGAGTGCATTATGTCTTTGACACTACAATAGCTGCCGATTTTAGTATTCTGGAGAGCCAGAAGGAGTTTGTGCAACGGTACCGCCATCAGAACCAAGAAGAGCATGCCATACCCATGTTTGCTTCAGCTTGCCCAGGTGAGAAGGGCAGTCTTAGGCACATTGTTAAGTGTTACAGAGCAGTGAATCCACCATCTGTCCCTAACCCTGTCAGGTTGAACTGGCCAGAGCAGAAGATGGGCTTGTTTGTTGGACAGGGTGGGAGTTCTTCCTTCTTTTTCACTATGCAGCTGCTCCACCTCCAGAATAACTCATTTGAGGCCTTTTTGCTTGCTGCTGCTGGCCTGAAAAACACCACCACTATTACTATTATTGACATTTGTGTCCCAGCCTAGTTCACGTTCCCATTTCATCTTCACAACAAACTTGTGAGGTAGGTTAGGCTGAGTGTAAGTGACTGGCCCAAGGTCACCCAGTGAGTTTCATGGCTGAGTGGGGATTTCATGGCTGAGTGGGAAAAAGGGACGTGGGTGGCGCTGTGGGTTAAACCGCAGAGCCTAGGACTTGCCAATCAGAAGGTTGGCGGTTCGAATCCCCGCGATGGGGTGAGCTCCCATTGCTTGGTCCCTGCTCCTGCCAACCTAGCAGTTCGAAAGCACGTCAAAGTGCAAGTAGATAAATAGGTACCGCTCTGGCGGGAAGGTAAACGGCGTTTCCATGTGCTGCTCTGGTTTGCCAGAAGCGGCTTAGTCATGCTGGCCACATGACCTGGAAGCTGTACGCCTGCTCCCTCGGCCAATAAAGTGAGATGAGCACTGCAACCCCAGAGTTGGTCACGACTGGACCTAATGGTCAGGGGTCCCTTTACCTTTACCTCCCAGATCCTAGTCCGATACTCTAACCTGTCCTCCAGCTAGGTGCTCAGCCAGCCATTGGTAGCATTCTGATAGCCAGAATGCTCCTGGGGTCTCCACTATGGCAGAGTCCACTGGCTAAATCTCCATGTTAACTTGTGCCAACCTCCCGTCATCCACATGGGGCTAGAGGGTAGGGCTGAGCTCTTTTCATGGGGTCACAGTTCAGATGGATGTTGTTTGGCTCATTTAGGCATGCTGAAGACACTGAGGTCTTGAAGCTTCGTTTCTGCTTTTTTGAATCTTCTGCCTTCTGTGTTCTGGGTCCCTGGATTATACTGTGGCCAGGAAAATCCCCTGCCTTTCCATTACGAAGCATGGGGCCAGTTTCACTTCTGCAGCCAGGAGGTGTGCAGCCCCAAACTCGTGGCTGATAGAAAGTCTTGTGCTGCTGCTCCACTTTGCTTACCGTGCAAAATATATCTCACCATCACCCCCACCCAAAAGCATATCTATTACTTGCATGTGTTGGTTTTACTGCAAGACAATCAGGGAGCATGACTATGTGTTCTGGTTTCCTGTCATCTTCCCAGGGCCTTCTTTTTTAAAAAATGAAAGTAAAAATCTAAATTAGAAAGAGTAGCACTATCTTGTCAACCCCCGATCAACACATATATAGCATATCCGCAATGTTGACATTGGCTCCTTGATTGCCATGGCAGCTCAACAAACAAATGTGCCATTATACAACATCGTAATAAAGACATCATTTTGTAAACACGCCAGAAATCTAGTTCATCTGGAAGGAGGTTTGCATATTAAAATGTTCCTTAATTCCGTCCGGGTCTCACTCTCCAGATGCAGATGAAATGTACTAATTTTCAGCAACATATATTTGCCTGTCATGCCACAGGAAGCACCACACAGAAGGAAATACATTGACTCTAGAGTAAGTGGATCTACTCCACTCTAGGTATATTTTGAAATAAGGGGGAGCAGATAAAGGAATGAAAGGCAAAGGCTGTAAATTACATCCTAATTTGCAGATCTGTCTGTGCATATATTTTTTTCTTTTATGGTTCTGCATTAAGTTGCAGCTGGTGAGTGAAAGACCACTTGCCTACTTTGGGGCAGATAAACGGCAGTGTTTCAAGCACTGCTAAGAAATCCTGGTCATTTGAACGGAACCTATGCAGAAACAGCAAGTGTGTGATTGCCTGGAATAGTCAAAGGTTTATCATCCACATCACAAAAAGAAGTGGGTGATTCCTAAAAATCTGAGTGTCTTTGGGGGAAGATTCCACCCCTGCATGCATAGTACTGCTGTCATTATTGTTAAGAATCCTTCTGAGTTACCGTAGTTAATATTTCCTTGTTACACAAAAACTGAGGTCACATCCACACCATGCAGAGCGCTTCTATGCCATTCCAGCAGTCATGGCTTCCCCCAAAGAATCCTGGGAACTGTACAGTGGTACCTCGGGTTAAGTACTTAATTCGTTCCAGAGGTCTGTTCTTAACCTGAAACTGTTCTTAACCTGAAGCACCACTTTAGCTAATGGGGCCTCCTGCTGCCGCCGTGCCACTGGAGCACAACTTCTGTTCTCATCCTGAAGAAAAGTTCTATTTCTGGGTTAGCAGAGTCTGTAACCTGAAGCGTATGTAACCTGAAGTGTATGTAACCCAAGGTACCACTGTAGTTTGCTGAGGATGCTGATAGTTGTTCAGAGACCTCTACAGAGCTGTATTTCCCAGCACCCTTAAGAAACTGCAGTTCCCAGGAATCTTTGGGCAAAGCCATGACTGCTAAAGAGGTATAACAGTGCTTTGAATAAATGGACTGTGGTCTTAGATTGTGACCTCCATACTGAATCTCCCTTCTCCTCTTTCACTCCCAGTTTGTCTCTGTGTTACTGTGCCTAGAGCAGCAGTGTGGGGCTATGGGCAAAAGCAGGAGGGCTCTGGTTCTAGCAAGTCCTCTGTACTCCAGCTTCCCTGCAACTGGATTTTTCAAGTTCAGCTCTTTAGTCAATGACTGTGCAGAAAGGGCCTAGGCTAGGCGTTTGTGTGGGGAGCAGATAAAAGTCTCCTGGGGCCCCGTGGCTCATGCTCCAAGTCTATTTGCATATCTAAACAATGACTAAGGCAGACTGCGAGGCTGGAGTTAATTGACTGAACTCTGTCTGTTTTTCTTCCTGAAAAATAGATATGTGGAGGTCAACCAACCTATGAAATGACTCATGCTATAAACAGGAAAGCTTAGCTTTGGCTCATTAAACTCTACCAAGGTTTGTTAGATTATAACACATGTTATAATAAGGCACAGAGGGTTTCTTTAAAGAAAAAAGAAAGAACCCAGCTTCATTGGCACAGTACCAAGATGAGTCGTGCTGCAAGTGGCAGGACCTGAAAGTGCATTGATGGAGACCTGTGGTCTAAAATGACACCAGCCAGAAATCAATTGTCTGAATTCATCTCACCCTTGTTCAGGGGTTTCTGTGCGTCTTAACATACAGCTATATATCCGGACATGTCAGAGGTCAAGGAATTCATTTGCCTGTAGATATGGGAGGCTGCAGCCGAAAAGGACTAGGATGAGGGATAAGGAAAGCAGAGTGTGGTGCTCAGATAAGCTGCTGCTGACTGTTAATCGTAGCTTTCACAGCAGCCATCTCTGACCTGGTCTCCTCCTGATGTTCTGGATTTCAGCTCCCATCAGATCCAGCCAGTTCTGTCACATGAGGGGGGTGGCTCCATTGGTGGATAGATTCTCCCTTCCACAAAACGTTAATGTTCAATAATCCAGCAGTGAACAGGTTCCAGCTGCCATGTTAGTCTTGCCATGAGTTCCCCAGAAGTTAAGCCATTCTGGAGCTGGGTGGGAGGTGGCTGAACCATAGAAACACAGCTGAAACCACTCAGCTGTGCCACTTTTTAAAGGTACAAAATTGTTTGTTTGTTTTTTAAAGTAGACCCTGGGCAGTTATCATGGTGGGTCCTTCTGGGGCACTGGAGCCCCATCATCTGCCTGACCCTACTTTGCTGTGTTCTGGTAATAGGAGATACCACCATTAATGAGACAACCAAACCTGTACTCTCTGTTCCATCGTGGTGTCCTGCGGCAATGGCAGCACCAGACTGCAGAGCAACAAGATAGGAAAATGTTAGCCTGGCTCTTGTGCAATAGGGACAAATGCTTTCCACCCACTTTTCAGATGGAGAGCAATGCAGTTGACAGATCTGATTGGCTATGTCACGCTGTTGCATCATGTTCACTATGTGGTCCCTGATTATGTGGGATCTTGCAGTGAAGGAAGAAGAGGCCCTAAGAATTGGTACCAAAGGAGCAGTGGATCAAATCTATAAACAGGCATGGGGGAAATGTGAAAGATCACATTTCTGGGGGACTTGCCACTCCTCTTGTAAACAAATTTTTCACTCCAGAGTGTTTGCAGATAAAATTTAGCACAGCCCTAATCCTGTCACTCTGTGGCCATTGAGGACAAAAGGCCATTGGGGCTAGACCATGTAGTTTACACATTTTCCAGAAGCAGGTGGGGTACAGGGGCAATGGCTGGGGCACTTAAGAGGAGGAACCAGAGGACTGCTACCTCTGCCCCCAAGTATCTGCTACCTGAAGCTTTTGGCTCACTTTGTCCAATGGTAGAGCAAAACATAGCAGCTCTGTTGCTTGGGATGTACTCCAAGAATAGCTGGTACAGTCCACACCTCACCCCAGTAATGTACAGTGGTACCTCTGGTTACGAACACTTCTGGTTACGAACGCTTCAGGTTATGATCTCTGCTAACCCAGAAGTAGCTGCTCCTGGTTGCGAACTTTGCCCCAGGATGCGAACGGAAAAAGGGCACCAGAGGCCCTATTAGTGAAAGTGCACCTCAGGATAAGAACGGTTTCAGCTTAAGAACGGACGTCCGGAATGAATTAAGTTCATAACCAGAGGTACCACTGTACCTCAATAAGCATCCACAATTGATTTGGGGGTAGGATGCGTACCTCATTTCCTCCCACAATAGTCCTCACAAAATATGAGCAGACAAAGGCTCAGATCCAGGGACTCCTTGCTTATGTAGGAAAGCACTTCTGCCCTTGCACTTTTTTCTTTTTGCCCCCAAGGTTCAAATTGGGCAAACCGGATGCACTTAACACTGTACGTTGACATTTGTACATGTTTTTATATACTGAGGTTCTATCAATGGGTGGGTGGGGAGTGAGATTTGAAGCCCTTCTTAAAAGTGAACAAGGCTATACAATGACATTAGAGATAAAAAGTTATGGAAAGCAAAAAAGATTACATTCCACGAACCTCATTATCAGGTCAGCATAATAAAGTGAGTCAAGTGAGGAATGTTCTAAAGCACTGGCTGAATGTTTAGTCAATAAGGGAGCTCATGTTACCATTCCTCCATTTTTCATTCTTTATCCTGCTTTGACTGGTGAAGTTTCTGCTATAATTCTCAACCTTTTCTTCTTTTGGTTCTGCTCCCTTAATTCTAGGCTGGATCCAGTATGCCGAGAGAGTCCTCTCCAGTCTAGTGACGCCACACATTTGTACTGCAAAGTCACCACAGCAGATCATGGGCTCCCTTGTCAAAGGTTATTTTGCCAGGCAGCAGGTAAGTTAACTATTCCTGGCATTCTCTGGACTGATACGTGTGGCATTGCATGTGTTGTGTGACGGGTGTCACAGTTTCAGCAGCTGGCTTCTCCAGAGTGCTTGGCCTCCTCCATACTGTGCAACGTATCCCAGGCCCCCTCATTCTTGGGGGCCTCCTGGCACCTCTGGTTGTGGCACCCACACTATGTTCTCTGAACTCTGTTGTTGAGCAGGTGAGAACCTTATAGGAGAAGGTGCTCCCCCAGGCTTCCCAGACCATGTGCGGCCTTCAAGGTCAAAACCAACACCTTGGATTTAGCCTGCAAAGTGACTGGAAAAGCAAATGGACTGACATAAAACTGGGTAATAAGTGTCTTATGAGCTACCTTAAGCAAAAGCTGTGCCACCACATTCCAGATCAGCTGACTTTTCTAGAGGTGCTTTGATATAGTTTTGCCAGTTTCACTTCCGCTAACAAAAGCAGGCTTTTTTATTTTAAGAAATCCAATTTGAGGAAGTTGTGCTCTGAAGTGTTAATCTGAAATGCATGGGATATTTGCTTGATTCTGCTTTTTTTTAAAAGGCAATGTTGCACTTCAAAGAAAAAGATAGACTGACCTTTGGTTAACCTACAAAATAAGGAAAAGGAGAGTGTGTTAATAATCCTCATCAGTTATATCATTGAGGCCACAGATACAAAAACCAAATATCTATACCAAGATGGCCCAGATTCTGTATTAAGAAGTCAGCAATCAACTTGTGACAGACCACTGTACATTCACACAGCCCTTCTATAGGTGCCTGTGAATACCCCCTTAACCAGTTGAAACATGGTTATGGCAAGAGTCTCAGATAAGTTAGCGAGGAGGCAGAATTGCATTTTCCCACTGATAAATTGTTTTATTAATGGGAGCATGTGATTTCTCCGCAACAGATATGCTGGCTGAGAGAAAAGACAGTTGGGGTACTCCTATAGCAGCTGAGTAACAGCTGTATAAGGAAACACTACTCTGGGAAGGCACACAAAGTTCCAATCTAATATGTCCAAACTGTGTGAATAGCATCCTGGAAAGGTGTTTTAATACAGTGTGTCCCCAAATGCTTTTTGCTTTTCTTTCAATACGTTTGTTTTCTTCATCCATCAGAATCTGTCCCCTGATAAAATTTTCCACATAATTGTGGCACCTTGCTATGACAAGAAGCTAGAAGCCTTGCGAGAAGATTTCCACACCCCTCTGTACAATTCTCAAGATGTTGATTGTGTTTTGACGTCAGGTAAGCATCTTCCATCCAACATGCTCCTGTTGCTATTTTATTCAGTTTTTCCCCTCTCTTTTTTATTTACACAGGCAATGAAATTAAAACCAAACATAGCAACAGGGCCACCTCCACAGCTGGAGCAGGGTGTTTTGGGAGGGAGCTGAGAGGGACCAGGGGAAGTATGGGGAGGAATGCCCCTGTTGTGGAAAAAATGTGGTAGGTCTTTGTAGAAAACGAGATGCTGGACTAGATGGGCTTTTGGTCAGATCCAGTTGAGTTCTTCTTAAGTCCTTAGCTAATATATCAGAGCAGATCTAGAATGTCTGGAGTGTCACATTTACTGCCTCTAGAAAACTGATTCTCCCCCACATTCCTGGTTGTATGTCTGCGGGCTTAAGCATCAACTTAATTTCCCCTCTACAGGTGAAGTCTTCCAGATAATGGAGCAGAGCAAAGTATCTTTGAGAGAAATAGCTGAGGTGGCCTTTGATACCCTGTAAGTAGCATTTGTGAGATGTTTTTGTTTTGCTGAAAACATCTTTACATTAGGTTAAATATATATGCATACATAAAATCATGACCACTTATCACATTTTTTGACAGGCTATAATTTTGTGATCTTGGAAGAAGGACACATGGCAAAGTGGTTTTCTTCAGCCTGTTATTGTAAAAAGGCTGTGTATCCGCAGAGCCAGCTCCAGGGTTTTTTGTTTTTTTTTATGGCCCTGGTCACGTTGACTTGGGTGACTCTGTCTCCCACTGCCAACCACCCCCTGTCATTTGGGCTCCCCACCTACAGTGCTGCAGCATTTCTGTTCCTTTTCTGTGGTTTAGTAATATACTTAAATGGTTTTAGTTCTTGTCTGGTAACCACTAGAGCACAGATATACACCCATTAAGCTCTGTTGAGGGATCTCCATTTCTTCAAGGTGAGCCTGCTCTTCACCTTCTTGCTTTCCTCCCTTATTTTATGAGGTTCGATGGGGTAAAGGAGGCCGAGTTAATCTGTCATGATGGAAGGAAGTCTGATGGTTACCTGGAGCACATATTTAAATATGCTGCCAAGGAGCTCTTCGATACTGAAGTGAAGGATGTCGTATACAAAGCGTTAAAGTAAGTTGCACATCTGAATTAAGTTTATCAGAAAAGCTGATTCAGAAAATTGGTACACTTGGCCTCTTCACAAGTTGCACTGCAGCAAAGGTAGCTTTTTACCACTTTTACACACGGCAGAAAATGATGGCCTGTCCTGGTGCGTGGACCACTAAGGGTGTATCACATGTCAAGTGAAGACCTTCCTATTTAACCTAGGCATTTAAACATATATACAGTGGTACCTCGGGTTAAGTACTTAATTCATTCCGGAGGTCCATACTTAACCTGAAACTGTTCTTAACCTGAAGCACCACTTTAGCTAATGGGGCCTCCTGCTGCCGCTGTGCCGCCGGAGCACGATTTCTGTTCTCATCCTGAAGCAAAGTTCTTAACCCGAGGTACTATTTCTGGGTTAGCGGAGTCTGTAACCTGAAGCGTATGTAACCTGAAGCGTATGTAACCTGAGGTACCACTGTCCTGTTGAACCATCAATGGCGTCAGCCATCAGTGGGCAACTGCAGTCCAATCATGGCTATGTTCTAGGCTGGAAAAAGGGGCCCTTTCCCCCAGATAAAATGTATTCCTGACCATCAAGGCCAGACTTCGCAGCTATGCGAAGTCTACCCTTTTCATCCACGTACCTGCGGCGACCCCCCTCTCTGTGTGGAAGACCCAGCCAAGAATTTCCAGTTGTCCCGCAAACTAATGCTGCAGACAGTAGCATTGAGCATCTTCTCTGTGTGTCTTTTCAGAAACAAAGATTTCCAGGAGGTCACATTGGAAAAGGATGGCGAGACGGTGCTACGCTTTGCAGCTGCGTATGGCTTTCGAAACATTCAGAATATGGTCCTGAAGTTGAAAAAGGGAAAGTGCTCCTACCACTTCATAGAAGTTTTGGCCTGTCCTGGAGGTAACAACAATCTTAAGAGATTAACCCCCCCCCCATCCCGGCAGGTGTACAATAGACAGGTTAAGGTTCTAGCTTCTGTCCTTTGTTGGTTTTGGATGGATTGCAGGTTTTTCAAAGACCCTGCTCAAAGTCAAAATGCTGCATTATATCTTCAGCTGGGACCTGTAACAAAGTGTTGCAGTGTGGAGTGTTCCTGTCCAGCCAGCCAGCTGAACCCTTTCTCAAGATACTCCAATGTCCCCCTCTCCAATTCTTAATATTCTATAGTCACTGAGCATGCTCAGTCCTGGTTGGACTCTTTGCAGCTTTGTTTTGTTTTTTAGGAACCATTAGGGTTTCCTCCCCCCTAAATATTTTTGGGCAAACTTTGGACTCCCCACCCCCTCTCATTTCTCAGTAGCCCTGATTTGGCTACAGAGCAGTCTTAACTGAGCACCAGATTTTGCTATTCACATATATTATGATTCCTTTGCTACATGTTTTGTAGTTGTTCATTTAAAAAAAAAATAGCTGGAATTCTATTTTACTCAGCGTTTGGGCTGCTGTGTGCAGTGTCACCCAGTGGACACAGCATTGTGTGGTGGCTTCATTTATGGCAAAGCAATAAAAGAACCGCGTCTGATATACTCCAATACTAAATTTCTCCTGGGTTTTGGTGTTAGAAAATGTAGAAAGGTGGTTGATCGGTGTTCCCTATTTGTAATGGTAGATGATTTCTGGCAGCTGGTTTGGCATGATTTTAATACTGGACTTCTTACATTGTGTTTTGTAGGATTTTATCATTATAAAAATAAGTTTCAGTGTGTGAACAGTCCTGCGGGTTATTTATTGTGAAGGGTGGTACAGAAATGTATTGAATAAATAAATAAATTTATAATAAATACCATATTTACTTGAATCTAATGCTCACCTTTTTTGGCCAAATTACATTGCAAAATTTAAGGTGCGCATTAGATTCGATGGCACATTTACATTCGCCAGCAAATACTTTTTTGGTTTCAAGGTTCTGAAAACTGAGGTGTGCATTAGATTCAAGTAAATACAGTAAATGGGAAGAGATGGAGAAGAGGAGAAGAGGGAAACTGCTTTAGGGAAACCTAACCATTGTCATTATTAAATCAAGAAAGCCTAGTTTCTCCAAAAAGTGTGCTAAAGGTATAAAAGGCTGGAATGAACAATTGTCTGTTGCTGGTCTGTAGACATGATGGGAAGTGAGACCCTGCCTTCCTTCTCTATCCACCTACTACACCTGCCTCACCTGTGACATCATTAGACACCCACCCAAGGGTGTCATGTTCAGATAAAGGCCTATGTGCATAAAGTCCAATATACATGGGCTCGGATCATATGGTCGATTCCTGAATTTTATTTGGGTTAGACAGCACAGTCTGAGACTGTGCACATTGGATCTTGTATGCAAACACCCTTTGAACATGACACCCTCATGTGGACATCCAGGGATGTCAGAAGTGCAGGTACACCTAATGCATGGCCAAGGAAAGCACCCTCTTGCTCCCCACCATGCTAGACCAGAGACGGCTGTTGTCTGATCCAGGCCGATGTGTTTCTCTACTTAAGCAAGCCAATTCTCTCTCCCGGCTTTGGCCTTCCACTCTTAGGTTGCCTAAATGGAAAGGGTCAGGCTCAGACTGAAGATGGAAAACCAGACAAAGCCCTGCTCAGGCAGATGGAAGATGTCTACGCCGCAGTTCCTGTCCGACTTCCTGAAACCAATAGGCAAGTGCAGAAGCTCTACCAGGAATGGCTGGGTGGGATGGACTCCATGAAGGTCCAGGAATCATTACATACAAAATACAGCACGGAAAAGCCAGCTGCCAACAATTTGGATATCAAATGGTGACCAATCAAAGGACAAGACTTGCAGTAGGTTTGTTGTACATAGAGCGCCGGCAACTATTCTATGCAACTGGAGACGGAGGTACTGCTTAAATATGTGAACATTACAAAGAACTGGAACTGCCTTTGTTCTCCACCGGAATTGTGTAGAGTTCAATTGTTGCTTGAGTCTGTGTATATTTGGAATGTCTTTATTTAATCGGAGCCTGATACTGTCTGTGTTTGCGTCTGAGGACCTTTTAAGAGGCACAGCGAGTCTCTAAACTCCCAACAGAGGTACATCGGTATAGAATAAATTTACCAGAATCAGGGCATGTTGCAATGTGCTTTGATCCTGACTCTTAGTATGCAAATCTTTATGCCAAGAATCCAGTGCCATGGATTTTACTGCTCTCAGAAAGGTGTTGTGTTAGGTTTACAGTTTATCTAAGGCTTTTTATCATTACCAAACATCATATGCTACCAAAATATGACAAAACAAACTAACCAGTGATGCCATTTCCTACCGCATCACCTCTGTTAACATTTACTGCTTTGATGCCAGTCAGATTGGGTGGCACAAAGAAAGAAACTTTGCCCTGTAGCAGTAATTAATTTCCTTTTTATCAGCTTTAATGTCATTTTGTGTGATTCCTTTGAAAAAGTAGAAACTGCTTCCTGTTCTCTCGTTTAATTGCCTTGCTTCTGTGGATATTTCTGGTCTGCTTTGGAGATAAAATAGGGATCCTGGTCATCTAGAAAGAGCAAGGCACATGGGTGGCTGAAGATGGTAGCAGTCATGGGGGAAATTATCAATCCAGGTGGTCAAAAGGTAAGGCAGCAGGTTCATATAGGATCACTGGGCCAAAGTTGCAGAGGTGAGCAAGTCTAATCCAGTGGAACTAGAGATAAAGTTATTCAGACACAAAGGCAGCCAAGCCCAGTCCAGGAAGTTAATACACTTTTTGGCACTCAAGCCTGCCTAATAGCAAAGTCCTATGTGACACCTAAGGCAAGGATGTTTCAGCAACTTCTTACACTGGTATTAAACCCACTCATTGGCAGATTCTGCTTAGGTCAGACCCTGATATCTGTCAAGACTAATCGGATTTCACCCATGATATTTCTTGATGAGTGACTAAGGCTGCCCTTATTTGGAATTCTCATTGAACTCAGTGTGACTTACTTCCTAGTAGACGTGCATAGAACTGTGCTGTAACTACAGAACTACCAAGCACTGCCGATGTACAGCCTTTGTCTGAATAAATGGGGGAGACCAATGCATGATCACTGAAATATATGGAGGCTGTACACCAGCAGTACTTGACGGATCATGCCACAAAACTGTAATTCTAAACAGTATCTTTATCCCTGTAATTCTAAACAGTATCCTTATCCTGCTCTGGGATACAATTTCCTCTCTTTCTGCAATATTATTCCCACTTAGTTGCACTGCTCAAAAACAAAACAAAAGATGAGGTCTTTGTCTGTACTTCCATTATTTATTTTATTTTATCAAATATTTCAACACTGATTGTCCCCCCACCCGTCTCTTAAAAGTTTTTGCTATAGCTTTGGCTTCTTCCATAGCTCCTCCTTTGTTTAGTTTTCCAATCTTAACACACAAAAATACGGGTATGCTTTGTTGTAATTTTTACTGAGAAATGCAAATCTTTAATGACCATCATGCAAAAAACCCACAGAAGCAAGATGAGACCTGAAGGCTCTGATCTGTGCATGGTAAAAATATAAACCTCTGATTAGAGGACATTGGTGCTTCACTCCTCTCAAAGTGTCTGTCTGAATTCTCAGCCTGCCTCCCAGGAAAGGCAATGAAATCTTTGAGCCTGGGAGACGCTGACTAGTAGAGAGGTGTGAGATATGTTATCACGATAAATGGACTCAATATCTGACATGGGGCAGTCCTATGATTTGGACATTTGGGTCTCATCTCCTTTTGCAGCATAGAAGAGGTGTAATCTGTGTTTCGTGTGCATGGATTTGAATACGTACATAAAATAAGATTGTATATATCTCAATCATCTTATAGTTGCGTCTGTATAAAAAGAATAAAATGAAGCTTAAAACTGGTGCAGAAGTAAAACACTTCTTGAAACCTACCTCTGTGCTAGGAAAGGCGCTCAGAATGGCTGAGGGATCCTGGGCATGCTACTGCATTAAAATAGAAAAGGTGCGTCCACATGGCACATTCTCAGGACATCAGATGCCTTATTGCAGTTTGTTCCCTTCAGTATCTCTCCACACACACACACACACACACACAATATTTCTGCCTATTGTGATATCAGGGTGGGCATGCAGGATGCACAACTAGCCCTTCAGTTTCATCACGAGGGTATCCTGGAGGGGAATAGATAGTGGCCTTTTCTAGGGATATTTTCTACATACCCAGTTGTGGTCTGCCATGCTGAACAGAAGCAAGAGAAGCTTCCATGTGGATGTACGCACAATGTCCAAATTCCTGTAGTGAGGCATAAGCACAGCCTTCAGTGTCTTCAAGTTATGCTGACAATGTAATTTATTTTAATTTTGCTTCATTCATTAGGATGCCCTCAAAATGTGTTGAGCGCAATTCTAGCCTTACAAGTCCACTGTATAGTTTTTATTTGTAGATACACATGGAGGATATCTTGTGTTAAAATCCTTTATCTTTTAAATGAATTTCTTTTCCCTGCAGTTTTGTATACATTCATACCTTGTGTTGCCTTCCGCTCTTCTTACGGACTTTCAGCTTACGAACGTGGCAAACCCAGAAGTGTTTACTTCCAGGTTCACCGCCTGTACATGCACAGAAGCAATCTGCGCGCTTCACAGAAGCACTCGATCGCACATGCGCAGAAGAGGCACTCTAGTTGTGGACTTTTTGGGTGCGAAACGGCACCCTAAACAGATTAAGTCCGCAACTAGAGGTACCACTGTATAGGTTTTAAGTTGTTTGTGAGCAATGTGTATATGTGACAGACCTTGAGAAATATCATGCTACTTGGTATAGGTTTTGAATTTACTTTTACAAGCCCTGTGTTGCCTCCCCTTTAGGAAAGAAGCTAATTTTCTGTGCCAAAATGGAAGCTTCCAAGTGTGTATGTAGTGGTTAGAGAAAAGTTCCACCTATGTTCCCAAGCAACCTGTTGCAACTGGTTAAAACTCTGCACTCTGGCAGTGGTACCCATGCTGATCAATGGTCACAGGAACAAGGTGGTAAAAGATTCTAATTTACCAAAATTACAGTGGAACACATTTGGATAAGTATTTTTAAAAAAAAAAACAAAAACACTTTGTCACTTCTCACCATTTAAACCATTTGGTGTGGCCTTTGTGCTGATAACACAGAACATGGCCCTGTCTGGAGACCAAACAATGAGAAGGATTCTTCAGGAACTTCAGGCTTGAAGCTCTAATTTGACAGCCCCTCTGCAGATAGTAGAAGCTTTAATTGGCCTTCTCTCCACACACTGTGGGGATGACCTAAATGTAGAAGGACCATGCCACTAGTTTCACTTCTCAACAGTCTCATGGAGCTGACAAAGAGCTTTTCCATTACACACACACACACACACACACACACACACATCATTTTGGGGTATATTAATAATGAAGCTGCAGAACTTAACAAATTTGCAATGGCAGACTCCAAATTCTGCACAGACCCATGTGTCTTGTGGCATCAGCACTCATGAAAAAGGTGGGAAGTCTGTCAAGAACTGAAGCCCTGAATAACCTTAGGCTCCATCTAGGTTAGAGACATGGGAAGCACACACTCATCTGAAGGTGGACCCATGTGGGACCCAAGCCACTTACCGTACTTGAAAGCAGCTCCCTTTGTGGTCATTATAGTACTACCAGGTACTTGATTACGTGATTGCAATGTACTGCAGAAGGCTCCCACTTGTCAGCTACGGACCCAGTTCATTGTGACAGGGTGTTTATGGAAGCGCTGAATGCTCAACAGTCACAAGTAGGTATAATCTGGTGTTGTTTTTTTAAAGTAGTTGTCCTGTGATTGTAGTAACTTAATATGCTCCCCATCTTGTAGCTACTGCTTGCTGTTTCGCATCCTGTTACAGCCACTGTGGAAATCCAGCTATAGTGATTTGCTTCTCATTTGAATGTTGTTTTGGTACAGTTCCTTTCTGGACACACAGAATGTGAAGAGTATGTGGATGAGCTTGTGTACATGAGCTTTTTTAAAAAAGAGGTTTTCTTAGATATCAAAGAGATTAAAACTCAGTCTAGATGTTTTGGTGTCTATGATGCCCTAAAATATGCTGTCATTGTAAATACCAATCCTAGGCATGCTCACTTGACAAACCCATTCCAGATTTAGGGGGACCTTGCTCAGTCTGTCCATGGTCCCACTCCACTTTGACCCCCTGATAACAGCAGGACTGCAGAATCACCTTTGTGCATTAGGCAAGTGGGCTACTCAGCTTCCCAGCCCATTGTAACACCACTGCTGTGTAAGCCCAAGAGGGTAGAGAAACTGCCAGCTTTTCCTTCATGCATGGGGCTACATTACTGCTGCCCCATTATCACTGGGTAAGCCACAAGCATAGCACCAGAGCAGTGCCACAGCTGTAGCTCAGTGGTAGAGCAGTGGGTACAGCAATAGCTCAGTGGTGAACTCTGCATGCAGAGACCCCTGTCTGAAATCCTGGAGAGCTGTTACCAGTCATTGTAGACAGACTTCAGCTAGATGTCCCAATGATCTGACTCCGTATAAGACAGCTTCCTGTGTACGAAGAGGGAGGTCAAATAACAATGGGTACTGGAGTGAGCAGGTAAGGTGTCTGCCCAGTATCGTGGGTGTTTGGCTGCAGGCCTGTTACCCACAAGGTAAATCTCCCTGAACTTAATGGGATTTATTTCCTGGGAAATGTGCATCCATGAAAATCAACAGGATTTATAGGAATTTATTACGAGGTTAGGAATTAGGCCTGGTATAAAGTGAATAATATGCTCTGAATGATGGTACATGCATCCTATTCTAGAAGTTTAGTATGGAGAATATCCAGACTATGTATTTATCCACTTGGGGTCTTTAAAATGGGAACAATAAATGTTACAGAAATTTTCTGATAGGACCTCAGAGCCAAAGGATATTGTAAAATTTTAACATAAAATGTTTGCATTGATCTCTGCCTTTTCAACATGATTGTACCTGGACAATATTCAATAATCTAATAGAGTATGAATTTGAATGGCTGAAATAAAATGAAATGCAACAGTATTTTATATTAAGTATGCTTATTGCATTTGTTTATTTCCATTTGTGAGTTGCTTCCTGTGAAACATATTGAAACAATTTAACAGTAAAACTTCCAACAATAAAAACTTATGTAGAGTCATATTTAAAATCAAAGCTATTTCATATATAAAAACAATTTCAAATCCTGTGCAAATACAAACTGTGATAAAAAACACCCTCCACCTGAAAGGCTTGTTGAAGGAGGAAGGTGTTCAATAAGATGCTAAAAGGCCAAAGAGGCAGCCTGTGTCAGATGGGTAACAGAAGTTAGTCCCAAAGAGTAAATGCTGGCACACTAAACACTAGATTCCTACATAGAATGAAATAATGCCCCTCCTGATGAGGTGCTTTCTGCAGGAGACTTTCTCCTGCAGAACACAGTGGTAGGTGATGCAATATTTATTGTTGAATACCAGAGACAGAAGTACTTCTATAACAAATAGTCTGATCCTAACAGTGGTTATTCAAAAGTAAGTTCTAGTGTTTTCAGTCAGCCTTCTTTCAGCATCCATGATTGACAGTTTGCTCTCTTTCACGGTGCCCCAAAATTTGCTGCCTCTGCAAGGCTACTAATGGTGGGACCAACTCATCGCTTGTTACATCTAGGCTGCCTCATTCCTCAGCTCCTCATCGTTTAAGAGCTTCTTTCACTTACAAAGGCACTAAGGCTCCAACACTGGACCTGGGAGAACTAAGTACCATTAAATTCAGCAAATGTGTCTAGGATTCCATTGTAAGCCACAGGGGTAGCAGAGTGCCCACCAGAAAATGTTGGATTCAAACTCCCATCAGCCCTAGCCACTATAGCCAATGATCAAGGATGATGGGAACTGTAATCCAACATTTTCTGGAGTGCACCACAGCTAACTCATTTGAAAGGGCTAAATTGTACTAAAAGACACCAGTCAGGCCAATTAGACTGGTGCTAATGTTGCCACCTCCTTTGGGACAATTCTTATAACTTTTGACTACAAGTGAGACACTCAGAGGATGCAGCACTCTTCCTCTATCTCACTCTCCTGCCTTATGTGGATCAACATTATAAGAGCCCTGCTGGCACTGCAGATTCTCATAGGGGCCAAGAGTATGTCAAGATATAGGTTTGACCCAGCACAATGCATGTGACCTTTGTTTAAAAAGCTAAAAACTAAAATCCCCACAAATTGACTGTGTGGTGGAGCAGGATTTCAAGTTTTAAACTCCCAGATCAAGTACCTGCTACTTCAGAGGGAGCGCAACCCCATTCAGAGACCCACAAATCCACTCCCTGCCCACATCTGTGATTAGCTGTGGTTCCTGCATTGCAGAGGGTTGGACTAGATTAAGGTTCCTTCTAACTCTACAACTCTATGGTCTTTCCCACTTGAGTATTATTAGGGCGATAATTCGGATTATTAAGCAGAGAAAGGGACTCCTGCATAGCTTTTGCTCGTCCCATTTCACCACTTGGCCTTTGAGGTGAGGAAATAAATATGAAGCTAAAAGGATCTGGAATCAGCAAGACGGATGTTTCTCCTTATATACTACAGAGAAGCGTCCTGTGAAAGGAAACTACGCCTCTTCGGATTGATTGGGCAGGAAGCAAAAAAGAGGAATGGTTTCGCACAGGCATTAATTTTGTTTTCCCTTTGGAGTCCATCTTTCTGCTTCTACCCATCCATGCACTCCTGACGAAATACGGGGCGGGCAGTTTGCTCCCTGGAGACACTCATTTTCTGTCTGACAGCGTAGATTTTTGTATATTTTATTTTTACTCAAGGCAAGGGAAAGCGCATTTAATCAAAACCGGCGACCAGCTCTTTTAAATCCTACCCGAACAACGTGGTTCCCCCCACCCCCATTCCTCAAAACAAACTGCACCTTTCAACCACTCCAAATATTATTTTTTCAATAGAGAAGCAAAAATAAATAAATAAGGGGAGGGAGGTTTTTAAAAAAATATATATGTAAGAAAAAGCTAAGCGTCTCTAAAATGTCACCTGGGACACACACACACAGGTTCTACCGAGATTTGAACTCGGATCGCTGGATTCAAAGTCCAGAGTGCTAACCATTACACCATAGAACCACACGGCAGCCCTGCTGGCTGAAAAGTTCTCTACTAGCACGTTCCCAAGGTTCTCTTACGTTCACATTAATGTGTATGGATTTCTGCTTCATAATTATTATATATATTATTGTACGGGGGACGACGACTGTGAACCTGTCATCCGATAGCTCTTAAATGCCCTTTTGTAAGACCGCCAGGTTTCGATTACATATATATAGGATAATCATACATTCTGAAATTATAGCCGTTTTAAGCCCCTCACCCCCAGCAAAACGTTGCTATTATGTAAAAGCATAAGCCTCAACATAAAGAGAAAATAATGGCGCATTCCCCTTTCTTCCTCGTTCCCCCTCTCCGCAAAAAAAATGTTTTCCGTATTTTTTATTTATTTAAGAAACCTTTGAGTCTCTTCCGCCCACCACCGCCGCAAAAAAACTAGGAGATCCGCAGGTTCCACCGAGATTTGAACTCGGATCGCTGGATTCAGAGTCCAGAGTGCTAACCATTACACCATGGAACCAGTCGTCCCGAATTGGCGCTCGTTCAATACTTATTCACACTAGCCTACCAAGACCCTCTCTTAACCAACTGAGTCGTTTTGCTCTTTCGAAAATATTTGAAGGAATAAGTCTTACTTACTGTAAGGGGGGGGGGGGACACAAAGCTCCAGTACCAGAATAACTAGGATCATTTTAAAACCGCGGCGGCGGCGAATAGTCTTGATTTATGCCCCCCCCCAAAAAAAACACGTTAGCCGATTAGCGACCACCTATCTCTTATCCACTTATTCCACCGTCTCCCCAGAAATCAGCCTCCTCACGGTGTTTCCACGGGGCTTCCTGCCCAGATAAGGGGACACACAGAATCGATATATATCGTTTTATAATATATAATTTATAATTTATTTATATAATAAATACGAAGGTCGGGCGCTGGAGGGAGCGCTCGGCTGACAGATCCTTCGCACTTACGAAGAAAGCCCAGCAGTTGGGCAGAAAAAGGCGCCGTTATTTGGATAAGGGGAGGTGGGGTGTAAAACAAGAGCGCCTCGTTTCGCTGGGAGAAAGGAAAAACTTCTTTGAAATTTGCGTTTTGCCCGAAAGGGGCGACCTTTCAGGCAACCTTCTAAGCCCGGAGCTCCGTCAGGGAGCAGGAGCAGGAGCAGACGCCGCCGTCTTTGAAACAGGCGTATTAGAGCGGCGGCCATTTTGAGGGAAAGGAGACCTAGCGCTGAGGGAGGAGCCGACGGAATCTTCCCGCCCAAACGGGACTGGCAGGCTTCAATTCCTAAATGGGCCACAGATTATAAAGGAAAACACTATATAGAAAAGAGGGGGAACACATCCAGAGTGAGAGGCAGGCTTTCTCTCCCTCCCCTTTGTGTGCCGGAGAAAAAAAATGAGCAGCCTCTTTGCATGAGAAAGACTCTTGACATTACATATTTAGTACTGCAAAAGCTCTTAATGCACCTAGGCCTTCTTAATTATATGCCAGCCTCCATTAACGCCCATCGGGAGGGAAGGTGGTAGCCCATTGTGACTCTGAGAAGCACTGGACTCCAGCCTGTTTTCTGGGCTTGCCGGTCAGAAGGTCTGTGGTTCGAATCCCTGCCACGGGTGATCGCCCGTTTCTCTATCCCAGCTCCTGCCAACCTAGCAGTTCAAAAGCACACAAGTGCAAGTAGAAACCGTAATTTTTTGTGTATAAGACGCCCCCATGTATAAGATGACCCCTATTTTTTTTAACCCAAAATAAAGAAAATGCACTATGCACTATCTGTGTGTAAGATGACCCCTTATTTTAAACGTCAAAAATTTAGGGAATTATACATGGAAAAATACGGTAAATAGGTACTGCTGCGGTGGGAAGGTAAACGGCATTTCTGTGCGCTCTGGCTTCTGTCACGTTGCTCCAGAAGCAGTTTAGTGATGCTGGCCACATAACCCAGAAAGCTGTCTGTGGAGAAATGCTGACTCCCTCGGCCTGCAAAGCGAGATGAGCGCCGCAACCCCGTAGTCACCTTTGACTGGATGTAACCGTCCAGGGGTCCTTTACCATGTTTTTACCTTACTTACGAGGAAGACTACTCCATGTCGCAAAAGAGGGGAGTTTCAAAGAATTCCAGAAGACAAACCCCACCCTCCTTTGCAACTGGTGTCCCCAAAACAGGAAAACCGAACAGGGGAGGGGAGGGCAGGCTTCAGGGTCGCAGGACCTGAATTGCATTTTCCTGGAACCCCCAAGAGCCACCATCTGGATCTAGGTGCAGACACTTAAAACTAAAGAACAGGGTGTCCTCTGAGCAGGTGCTAAGGACAGGAATTTGCTTTGAGTATCCCTGAGGTCACAGTCCTTCCACGCAGCAACCCTTCCTGTGATTTATTTCAACCATGTAATTTATAAGGGGAGGGGAATTGCGTTCCTCTCCTGTTTCTGCATACACAGACACAAAATGAAGCTCTCTCGGGAAGGTTTATATGGGTGGTTGAGCAAAGATATTTCCATTATGGTGAGGAGAAAGGCAAATACTAACCATGGATAGGGCACCAGTTGGCCCTTGCCTTCATCTTTGCTTCATGTGGGCCTCATGATTACATGGCATCAGAATACAAATCCATAGCAAAGCTACACAAAAGATGGCCACTCTGATGAGAAGAAGCCTCTGTGCTGTGCAGGCCAAGTTCCTCCCCACAACTCTCGTATGAAGCCAAAAAGGCAACAGGTAGGATTCAAACCCACACATGCAGAGCACAATGGATTTCAGTTCCATCACATTCTTCTCTTGGCCACACCAAGAGCAGCTTTTCATGTTCCCCAAACAGCCCATGCTGGACAGGAGTTCCAGACATGGAGGAGCAGATGACTCACAGTCCCTTCTCAGTAGTAAAAACACAAACAAGGGTGATACTGGAACCCACTGTGCGGAGTCCAGTGTATTTCCAATCCCTTGCCTTCATTGCTCGTCTACATCATAACCACAGCCAGCCACGATATCAGGATCGAATTGAGCCCATTACCTGTGGTGGTATTTGTGTTTCCTAAAGGATTTTGGAGCACATAACAAAGCAGGACAGTGTGTGGTCTTATCTGTGATAGATCGATTTGTGAAACACTTTCCCAGAATAGGACAGATTTTAAGGAACAACATCCTGCTGTCTGGCAGCAAGGAGCCCTAGAGGACTCTATTCCAGACCTGAGACACATCTGAGAGGTTCTAGGCACAAATAAGCTCTCTGAATAAGCTCTTTATCCCTCAGCTGATGTTTCCCACTTGGCAGCAAAGCATCAAAATAAGTTTTTAAATATATGAAACACTTCACAAATTTGTGTGCTATTTAATATAAGAAATATAATATTATATATAATATAAATATAATATAAGTCATGCTGGCCACATGACCCGGAAGTTGTATGCCGGCTCCCTCGGCCAGTAAAGCGAGATGAATACCGCAACCCCAGAGTCATCTGCGACTGGAGCTAATGGTCAGGGGTCCCTTTTACCTTTAATATAAGAAACAAGGCTCCTTGGAAGAGTTTAAATAAGCAGCTACCCAAATATTTTCCCCTTTCAGTGAGAAGGAATGGGAAATAGGAACTGTGGAGGGGGACTGCCGCTGTCTCACACCAGGCTCTCAACTGCATCTTTATTTCATCTGGGCCCTGCACTTGTAACTCCTTCCTCTGATGGATGATGGATGGAGTGGGGCATGCACAGCACAGAGGAGTTCAGTACAGGACCACGGACAAGGCCTCCATGATGTGCCAGTTAAGTTCTCACCCGGGAAACTCTTATGTGAAACCAAAAGATCGACAAGGATGGGATTCGAACCCATGCGTGCACAGCACAATGGATTTCGAGTCCATCGCCTTCACCTCTCGGCCACCTTGTCCACAGTGGTGGCTTTTCACAACTCCCCAATAGGCCATGTTGGGCAGGGGCTTCCAGAAAGAAGGGGCAACAGACAATTAGTCCTTCCTTCTTGCCAGTAAAAACACGAGGTTGGGATTTGAACCAACTTGCTCAGAGCATAATGGATTTCTAGTCCTTGGCAATCACCTCACAGCCACCTCTAACTGTCTGCCCAATGGCAGGATCTCTTTGCAGCAGTGAAGGGGTTCGGGAGCTGTCCCTTAGGAATCTGTTATATAAGACCAAAAGTCCGATGAGTGAAGGATTCGAACCCATGTGTACAGAGCACAATGGATTTCTAGTCCATCACCTTTACCTCTCGGCCAACTCATCCACACCAGCAGCTTTTCATGAGTTTCAGATAGGACGTTTTTGGCTAGGACTTGCAGAAATGGGGAGCAGCAGATGACGGAGTGGTGCACAACTTTCTCTGTACTTGTGCAGGGACCATGCTCATTTTCTGTGTGTTCTTTCAGTTTTAGTGTCACTGAAGTCCACCCAAGAACAAGCCTTCTTGGGTAGGGCAATCACCAAAAGAAATTTCACCTTTTTATGAGGAAAGGGAACAACAACCATAGACAACCTATACCCTGACCTCTCCCAAATCTCTCCCTCCCCTTCCCCACACATAACCAACAAAAATCTACTATGTGATGCCAAAAGACCGACAAGGGTGGGATTCGAACTCACACGTGCACAGCACAATGGATTTCAAGTCCATCGCCTTCACCTTTCGGCCACCTCGTCCATGCTTTTCATGATTTCCAAACAGGCCATGCTGGATCAGGAGTCCCAGACATGCAGACTATCAGCCCTCCCTCGTCAGCAGCAAAACACCATGAGGGTGGAATCTGAACCTATGCAATCAGAGAAAGCGCAAAGGATTTCTAGTTGATTGCCTTCACCACTTGGCCACCTTAGACAACAGCTGACCATAGCAGCAAGTCCTCTTACGCCTTTCTGGTCTTTCCTGGGTGCTCTGCAGTTGTTTGTGCATTTCATAAACAATGTTGGAACATTTGCTTCCTCCGTCACAAGACAGAAGGGTCGTAAGAGGAAGAATCTTGGGGAAGTTTTTTGTTTTTTTAAAATCAGATTGAGGAAAATTCTAAAGATACGTTGACCCACTCTCCTCTGGCAGTGAGAAGCTCCAGGGGACTCAAATCCATTACAGCAGACCAACACTTCATGACAGCAGCCATGAAAAAAGGTTTACAAGCTCCTATTTGCTCAGCAGGTTTGTCCAACCCCGCAGTGAGATTTCAAAGAATGGTTATACATGAACATGCACACATATATGGCACATTTCATGAATTTCCATGTCATCCTTGTGCAAGGCCATGTTAATCTCTGTATCATTCCAACTCCCGTATATTACCAAAGTGAGCACAAAAAGCAGCCCTCTAGGAAGGGCATAAATGGGAGGTTACTCAAGGGTATTTCATCTAACGGAAAGAAAGTAGATAGCAACTATGGATAGGGCCCATCTCTAGGCTCTTGTTAGACCCCTTCTTCCATTGCCTTTGTTTCATTTGGACCACATGCCAGTAATTCCTTCCTTTGATAGTATAACACTGGAATACAAGTTACAGCAAAGAATGATGGGGGAGAGGTGCACTGCACAGAGCAGCAGTGGAGGTGTCAGTGCTCCGATGGCTAAGTGCCCCTCCATTCTATTGTATAGGGCCAAAAGACCGATGAGGGTGGGATTCGAACCCACGCGTGCAGAGCACAATGGATTTCAAGTCCATCGCCTTCACCTCTCGGCCACCTCATCGTGCGTTGTAATGAGACTTCAAAGAAATATGGATATTCTTTGTCATCCTTGCACAGGAACCACCCTAATATTTTGTGCCCTGTACACCACAAGGCGATCACTGAGATAATCAGGGAGAGCACTATTAGTGGTTTCCCTTGGGCAAGAAGCACAACTAATGTCAACAGGGAGTTGTGCCTTCAGTGTTGTGGGTCCAGGGGAGGAACAGACTTAGGGAGCTGTGGGAATTGGGGAACTTCAGTCCCCATAACTGCCTCACTGCCTCTTGTCCCTCTCCTCTCCAGCCTCTGATTCTGGACTGCTCTCTGCCACAGACTCTTCCTGCTCACTAAACCTTGTTACCTCTTCAGCTTCCGACATCTGCTTCTCTCAGTCTGCTCCCTCTGACCACTTATTGTCATCTCACCACCAATCCCCTGGCTCTGTGCCTTCTTCCCCTGGGGATTCTCCAGCTGGTGCCTCCCAGCATTCTTCTGTGTCCAGCCAGTCCACGGCCCCTTCTTTCTTCTAACAAAGAGTTAACATCACATCTATGTGATTTATTGTTGACCAGTTCCTACACCCGCTCCTGTCATGGGGGTGGTGGATTTGCATGGCACAAAATTGTAGTGCATGAGGCTGGAGACTAGGCCTTTCTAATGGGCCAGCCATTGTTCTTCCCCAGGACTCTGCTGTGTGAGGCCAAAAGGCCAATAAGGATGGGATTTGAAGCCACACATACAGAACACAATGTATTTCTAGTCCATAGCCATCACCCCTCGGCCACCTCACCTGTAATAGTGGAAGAACCTGTCACTCTTATAGGACTTTCGCATTCCAGGCAGCACCTGCTTGTTCATTACCTGAAGGATGATAGAGTGGTTGTGTTCTGCATCACAATACTTGTGATAGGATAGGCCAAGCTGTGGAACATTTTCTCCCCCCCAAAGTTTATGGAATTTCTAAAGGGTCACCTTTCCCTAACAGCATGGAACCCCAGGAGAGACAAACTCCAGACCTCATGAGCACCTAATGGGCAGCTTAGGCAGAAACCATGAAACAGCTTTCTCAGCCCCCCCCTTCACCCAACAGCTTTGTCTCACATGGCAAAACAGCTTCATGGAAAGATAAAATGTGTGGAAATGGAGCACTTCACAAAGTTCAGTATCATCCTTCAGCAGGGCCATGCTGATCTTCTCTATTTCATTCCATTTTCATCCTTTTTGTCACTGAACTCCACACAACAACCAGCCCTCTTGGGAGAGTTTAAATGGGAAGCTACCCAAGGACATTTCACCTCGCAATGAGGAGGAAAATGGGCAGCAACTATAGACAAGGCCCATTTCCCCAGGTTTCTTCCAGGCCCCTGCTCTCTTCATCTATTTCATCTGGACCCCATGCCAGTAATTCCCCACCCCCACCCCCCAACATGGCATCAGATAGCAAGTTGAAACAAAGGATGATGGATGGAATTTGCATGGCACAGAACTGTAGTGTAGAGCCTGGGGTAGGATCTGACGCCTCTGTGCTGCGCCAGCTATGTTCTCCAGGAATCTGCTATGGGAGGCCAAAAGGCCGACGAGGGTGGGATTCGAACCCACGCGTGCAGAGCACAATGGATTTCTAGTCCATCGCCTTCACCACTTGGCCACCTCGTCTGCTGAAGCCATAGGGTCTCTTACTGCTCCAGGGCCTTTCTTATCCATTCTGAGATTTCTTGTTCATTTCCTAAAGGATGTCAGAGTGCTAGGTCACAAAAAAGGAGGAAGGATTCAAATGACCTATTGGAAAGGTCCAAACAAGTGCTTACCCAAACATATTTCACCCTGCAGTTAGGAGGAAAGCAGCAACAGCGATTGAGCGATGGACCCACACTGGGCAGCAACCCCCTCTTTCTTTGTCTTTGTTTCATCTGGGTCTAATGCTGGCAACTTCTCCCTCTGATTGTGTAGCACTGGAATGCAAATCTCATGAAAGGATGGTTCCATTTTGGAATTTAATCCTAATATTTTGTCACTGCTATAGCTTTTTTTGTTTTTAGTAATCATTTTTTCCAACCATTAGCGAAAGGTAGACAAGAAATCAATGAACAAAGTTGAAACAAGGACTTTATTTATATCACTTCTGGGTAGGGTTGCTTGATCTGAAACCTAGAAATTTGGGAAATGCAAATACATATCCTTTTCAAATATTCCTAATTGCATTCGTCATATGTTTTTCCTGTCGTGTACACCTACGAAGGTGTTTTGAGGAAGTGGATTCTCTTTTTGAAGGGAGCACATGTGCTATAAATTTAAGCTGGTGGGCCAAGAAGAAATAAAGGAAGAGGCAGTGGAGTCAGGGAAGGCCTTGCAGGGCTTGTCTCCCATCCCTACACTGGGACAGGGAAGAGGAGACAAGCACACCTCCATTATGTGCACTGTTTGGGCCCCAACAGCTGAAAGTTCTACAGCAAATGCAAGCCTAACAGCAGCCATTTTTCAGTTCAGCCCCCTCCCCTCGTTCACATGCACACACTATGTTTTGAGAATGGATGCATTCACCTCAGTTTCCTTCAAGCAGCACGTTAGGCATGCCTGTTGCTCAAACAATCTAAGAACCTCCACACACTCCCGCTACAACCAATACAAATGCAATGATATTATCCCCTCTGTGCAGACATTGCTCTTGCAACTATACAGATAGTGTTTGCTCTGCTGGCATTGCAAACATGCTTTCCTGGAGTGCAGGCAGGGCTAGGGCCAGGATGTAGCACAGTGTGTACTGCAGGAGATATTATATATACAGACCTAAGCCCAAAATCAGTGCAAGTGCAACCATGATTGTAACTGACCGCCTCTCGTTTTTCCTTCCAACATTGTCCTCTAATATTTACCCCAGCTCTGCTACAGCTGAACTTTACAAAAAGTCTCATCTTTTTAAATGCATCACAGGCTAACACAAAACATGACCTAACATGTTTTTGACCTTGCTATGCTCATTTTTAAATATTTGCTATCCATTTAAGTTATTATTACATTAGTATCCCATCTTTCCTCCAAGGAGCTCAAGGTTGTGTAAATGGTTCTCCCCCTTCCCATTTTATCCTTACAAATTAGGTAGTTTCTCATTAAATTGCAAACAAAATTGAATTCTCCCTCATCCCTATTTGGGGCTTCAAAAATCATCCGGTTGCCCTAAAACCTGGAGATGTACAGATTTCTCTATTTCGAAACACAGAATGCTTCCCTGCTTACCCAGTGTTTCCATAATTCTTTACAGTTATAAGTTATCAGAATCAACCCTACTTGAAGCTATTGAAATAATCTTGGGGTTTTGAAGTTGGAAGAGGGATAATTCTTGTGCAAATATTGGCAAGGCACTTCACTTTTGCTTCCCAAGGATTTCCTCTTCACTAAATCAAGTTTGCTTCCTACCAGCTCAACACTTTGTTAACAAACACATAAACTCACCCCAACTATTTCTCCAGTTATCCCTGGTGCCTGAACCTCCTCATTTTCTTCGTTTGTGTCTATTTAGGTCTCCCTACTTCCACAACTCCTCTCTGACTACAAGAGCCAACATGCAGAGCATAGCCTCTTCCTCCGTTTTATTAACTTTCTTGTGTAACTGCAATTCCCAGGAGACAAAGCACAGGTGTTTCCGAAGGCTCACAAAGCACCCTGGGGATTGTAGTTCCAGAGCCCGGGAGTGCACCTTTAATAGTAGTTGAAAAGACCACCATTCCCAACTCCACTGCCTCCAAATCCTCAAACCAGAAACATTTCATTGTTTCATTTTTGAGTTGTATGATCTTCCGCTAACATCCCTGCTTTTAGCTTCCCAATGGATCAGCCCATATAAGAGAGAGCTTCTGGCAACCCTACGGCCAACTTAGATGAGCAGGATACAAATCATTTTTCATCTTCTATTTTCTGTTTGTCTTTCACTCCAGCGGCCACAACAGCAAAAAACAACTCTGGGAAGAACGTGCGAATGTAAACAGCTGCCTTTGCAATGGGATTTGCCATGAACACTTCTTGCTTCTTCCTGCTCACTGTCCGGAGAATTTCATCCGCTACCTCCACGGGGTGGACACCATTGGCCAGTTTTCTGAAAAAGACTGAAAGAGGGAAACAATGTTTCTCTTCAAGTGGCAAGATGAGACACACTGACCCTGCTCTGAAATTAGTTACCTATTACAGTGGTACCTCGGGTTACATACGCTTCAGGTTACATACGCTTCAGCTTACAGACTCCGCTAACCCAGAAATAGTGCTTCAGGTTAAGAACTTTGCTTCAGGATGAGAACAGAAATTGTGCTCTGGCGGCGTGGCAGCAGCAGGAGGCCCCATTAGCTAAAGTGGTGCTTCAGGTTAAGAACAGTTTCAGGTTAAGTACGGACCTCCAGAACGAATTAAGTACTTAAGCCAAGGTACCACTGTATTTCAGATCAGGTCCAGCACATCCCTTAAGCATCTGGTTGTTGTTGTTGTTTAGTCATTTAGTCATGTCCGACTCTTTGTGACCCCATGGACCAGAGCACGCCAGGCACTTCTGTCTTAAGCATCTGGTAGGTGGGCTCAGAAATGATTTCCTAGATGCAGACCACAAACCATCTCATACCACTGTCACATCAGAGTTAGATGATACAGAATGCTTAAACCAGTTCAAGACTCCTACTGGAATAATACTCCTCCTCAATCTCTTGCTGTTCCTAGAAAGCGAGCGTTTAAAAAATGTTGACAGCAAGCAGATGCACGCCTCAGTCCCCTTTGTTGAAATGTGGATATATATATGTATTCCCCTAAATTTGTCTAAACTCCCTCTATGCCCCATTTCACCCAATACTAGTATGCAATTCATATTGCATCTCATTTCAGGTTCCCACCACACTGGCCTGCTCCACTCTTCTCTTCTTCCACCTTTTATTCCGGCTCCCCCATCCCCACCCCAACTTCGGTTAATCTTACATTTCCACACGGAGGCTTCCCAGTTGCTAGCCTGTGGTTGAACATGAGATGCACGTATGAAACTTGGAGTCACGGTACTGACACAAACACCAAATTCCTGCAGTTCTGCCCTCAGGCAATCAAAGAAGCCCAGAGCAGCATGCTTGGAAGCAGCATCTAGGAGGGAAAAAAGAGATGACCTCATATAATTAATAAATAAACTATCTAACCCCGCTCCCCGCAGTATATTATCCTCTCAGTTCTAATATACAGAAACTTGAGTTCCTAGAAACCCAGTTCCTGATCATTTCAGCACCAAACAATAGCACAGATCCAGTTTCACAGTGAGCCTTTTATTTTAAATGTTGGCTTTTCAACTCTTCCAGAAACCCAAAGAAGAACCAAATTGTGTTGACTGAAAGGACAGTTTTTGCTGAAATACTCAGAGTAGTCGTTGGGCTTATGGGTCGGATCCTCAGGTCAGTTTCTTACTTCTGAAAAATATGGAGAAATGGAATGGCACCGGGCACATTTGACACTTGCTTTTTCTCAATGGGTTTAAAACTCTCAGGGTTAGTGGTCAGCTGAAAGCCCGATAGTAACATATTTAACAGTCCATGCAATAAGAATCAAAATCCCTGTTCATCAGTTAATTGAGCTGATGTGTGGTCAGTAAGCAATTTGCACAGTGCTGGGCTGAGTGGAGAGCTTGAAACTTCTCTTAAAATTGCCCCTTTCTGTTCATCAGATCAATTATCTGATGAGCAAAGAGTGGGTAATTTGATTTTTCATCATGGTACTGGGCTGGACAGAGAGCTTGAAATATCTCTGTCTAGATGAGGATTATAACTGTTCAGTCTCTGATGGTGTTCTGAACTTATTCCTCCTCCACGAACAGTGCTGCTGCTGGCACCAGAAAATTAGGTTGGGAACTGATGGGCCACTTGGAAAGGCTCAACTTGCTGGATCAGGCCCACAGGGCAGTGCTTCAGCACCGTTGCAACAAATGGTTATTTTCTCAATCTGTAAACTTACAGGCTCCACGAAAAGGCACTCCTACTTTCCCCTGGATGTTATTGACTAGCACAACTTGCCCAGTTCTTCTGGAGATCATGTTGGGAATAAGGGCTGCAAGGGTGAAAAGATGGCAGAAAATGAATGATTTTAGAGACATGCAGTTGCCAGGGCAGTGATCCTTATCTAAACACATCTCCAACATTTCTTTTCCTTGCCTGTGTAATAGTTAAGGCTATATGAATCAGTGAAAAACAAGTTCAAAGAACGGTATCCCAACACCATGAACAGTTCCTACTATTGGCAGCCAATATTGAAAGAGAAAAATCCTATTCCCAATCTCCTAAAAAAATAAACTCTTAAACTGCACAACTAAGGCGTAGCCACCTAGTTCCCATGCCCTACTGTGCGGGTAGCCAACATGGTGCCTGCCCAGTATTGTTGGACTCCAGATCCCATTAGCATTGGCTGAGTACAATGGGAACTGTAGTCAACATCATCATTCCACAAGTGAGCCCATATATGAAGAACTAGTAGTCACCAACATCAAACTCAGATGTCATTGTGCTCTGCATCAGTTTCTGCAAGTTGAAGGTTGCCATGCAACCTTATTCATCTATTGGGATGATCATGTTAGCTGCAATTGTGTCTATACAGTGGGTAGCGGACTGTTGTAACTGTTAAGACAGCTTAGTATGAATGGGTACAGGAAATGTTAAGCATTTCAGCGGGAGATAAATACATGTACATGAATGGGATAATATGTGCTTACATTTGGTCAGATCGTGTCCAAGAGTACTAGTGGGAGTCATTAGACATTAAAGTTATATTGCACTACAGATATCATTAGCTTCCCCCAGGGAATCTTGGAAATGGTAGTGTTGCAAAGAGGCTACAGCTCTTGAACAGATAATATTCCACAGTATCATCAAGTTCCTAGATTCTTTGAAGGCAGCACAAAACTGATGCAAGTTTGTAATGTGGAGATGCCATGAGTGTGATCAGCCTCTCCAAGAAGAGAAATGCTTCCAAAGTGTGCCCCACCTGCCCCACCTCTAAAGGGAGATACAAAGGTCGTAAGGGGGCACAGTTCCAAATACCTTTGGTGAGCGTTATAGGCCCAAAATAGTTGGCATCCATAACCTTTTTGTCAATTTCCAGTGATATGTTCTGCACTGTTCCCTTCACCTTTGTGCTAGCATTGTTGATAAGTATATCCACACATCCATAGCAATCCAGGATTTCTTTAGCTACATCTTGGATGCAGTTTACATCAGACAGATCGAGTAGGACAAGCTTTGGTGTAAATGTCTGAAAAGAAGCAAAGGATTGTTACTTCCCTTTCTTGAAGGGCATTTTTAAAATATAGAAATATGGGACAACTTCCATAACTTCTATAAACTTCACAGATTGTTTAGGGAAACAGATAGCAGCATCCAGTTGGATATCCTTATACACAACAGAAGAACTATGAATATAATTAGTAGCAATTTATTCAAAGTGAAGCTTTATCCAGTTCAGAGGTTGTTGGTATTGCTACTGACTGATTGTCCAGTAGCCACTTTGTATATCCACCTGAGCTGATACCCAGAGATGATTGGGATTGCTTGCATGGTCAAAATGGGCCCATTTCAGAAGACAGTGGGGGAGAACATATGTACACTGTTGTCATAGAAAACTTGTTTTCAGTTGCAATTTGATAATCATACCAAACATTGCTTAACCCTCTGCTCCATAATGTATAGTACATCAACATGCTTCAACCACCAAGCATTCAACTGAAGCTAACCCTTTTCTAGTCACACCTTTGATCTCATGCATGCTTTCTGCTTATGGCACACTGTATGTCCTGGAAGGTAATAAGCTCTATTTAAATCTATTTGTTTACATATGGGTTTTATTTGGGGGACGGGGTAGGCTCACTGCTACCTTCAGTGTGGTGGGTTTGCCTTGTTGACCTTAATACCTCTTCTTCTCATCTACAAGTCTTCAATAATTAGATTCTTAATGGGAATTACATGTGCCAACTCAAAGTGAGCTAGATCCCTCAACTTCCTGTTAGGTGTAGGCAGAGAACTTCCTGCTAGGTGTAGCCAATTTTGCTGCACAATTGCTTTTACAGAAGCTAATCCATCGCCTGAGATCATTGCTTCACCCTTGCCCTGCATAGTAGACAGCAAAGCCTAATTCAAAAGTAGTGAGAAAAAGGTACAAGCTTATATCTTCTGTTTCTCTTGTTTCATAGGGAAAAATACTGCTGTGGTTACACAGTACCTTACAGGATACTTACTGCTCTAGGATCAGCCACACTGTTTAAAGCATCATAGAGAGCTTCTAACTTGTCCAGGTGTTTACCACACAGAACTAGCCTTGCTCCACCTGTGTGAAATACTCGTGAGCATTCTGAAAGATAAACCAGTGAATAATGCAGGTTAGATGATGACAAAGATGATGATGATGATGATGATGATAATTTTATTATTTATACCCTGGCCACCTGGCTGGGTTTCCCCAACCACTCTGGGTGGCTTAATGCAGGCATAGGCAAACTCAACCCTCCAGATGTTTTGGGACCACAACTTCCATCATCCCTGACCACTGGTCCTATTAGCTAGGGATGATGGGAGTTGTAGTCCCAAAACATCTGTCGGGCCAAGTTTGCCTATGCCTGGCTTAAAGCATATATATATAGCATGTACCTGTATTCTTGTTAGTTTGAAATAAACAAGGGGGAGATGTTCTCTTAACACTGCAGCACATACATACACAAGGCATTGGTTATATTTTAAATAGTGGGTCTTCAGAGAGTTGAGAAATTGCACCATGTATATTGTCTGAAACCCATAAACTGTGCAAACAAATAAATGCACCCAAGTTTTCTTATAGAAGCGAACTGGTCAGCCAGTGCAGTCTCACCAGTTGTGAAGTTGTTCTGAAGATGTAAGAACATCATGATGTTTCAGTTAGCAAACCCTCCACTTCCCACTGCAGTGGAAGCTGTTAATGTCAGACAGAAATGGACACGCTGGGTGCATGCTATGGAACAAACTGTCAGGTGAGAGAACTCACCTATGCACCGTCTTAAACAGGGAAGCTGTGGCCTTCCAGATAGAGCTGAGCCTCCCCCGCTAGCATGGCTAATGGTCAGAGATGATGGGAGTTAAGAGTCCAGACTCCAGCAACATCTTTGTGAACTTCCCCAAGTGCATCTGCCAAATGGTGCATATGAGCCCCTGATGATTTCTCAACTGACATATCCTATTTCCACAGCCTGGCAGGCAGCAGAGCAACAAGCTGATCAGAGAACCCCATGCAGCTGAAATGGATCACTTTCCAGCCCTTCTTTTGCTATGAGCCCATCCGTTAACTGGACGGCTGCTGCGGTGGCTGCCTGCTCAAGGCTTTAGCGCCCCAAAGCCTGTAAGCAATTTCACTTCAAGAGAGCCTTCTGCATGCCTTCTTACTGGTCTCAAACCTTAAAGCTCAGCACTGGTGCATAACTTATGGATTATAGAAATAATCTATTTATACCACCCTGCTGCCACCTGATAGTTACTGTATGTGCAATTAGATCTCACTGCAACAGCACAGCCACCCGGCTATAAATAGACCCATTTATTTCATCTAAGACTTAGTGTTTGTAGGAAAGCAGCTTTTCAACTAATTCTGGATCCACCTGACTGTCATTTTTCCTAGCCCACATTTCTCTAGTATTATGATGAGAATGCTATGTGGACATTGATTCTCTAAATAAATACAGTGCAGCTGCTTTTATTGCTAATTCATTTTGGTGTATATAAAGCCATCAACTGGGATTCCAGAAGTCGGCACCAAAAGCAAACCTAAGTTTTGCAAGGAAGAAAGACCCAGTTTCTGTTGCAGAACCAATTAGGCAAAAGGGGTGGTGGTGGTTAATTTACCTATCAATACCTATAATTTGTTTATGCACTTTTTTGCCCTGCTCCACACCACAAGGGTTAGTAGAATGCAAACAATAACAATATTAGCTATCTTACTTAGCTTTACTAAATTGGTTCAATTGCAACATATTGATTTCTGAAGAATTTTGAATTTGTTTCAGGTCAGGGTGCAGTTGAGGGGAAAGAATGCAAAGGCCACAGGGTACTCCGTTACTAAGACAACAGAAAATTTATCAGGCAGTTTAGGAAAGAATGGGAAAGAATGTGGACACAGGTGGATCATAGAATAATAGAATCGTAGAATTGTAGAGTTGGAAGGTACCCTAAGAGTCATCTAGTCCAACAATGCAGGAATCTCAGCTAAAGCATCCATGATGGGAATGAACTGGGTCATTTGAAGGATTCCCTCCATTAATATCACCACTGAGAGGCTCCATTCTGTTCAAATACACATAGATTTTATGTCTCTCGCAGTGCTGAAGCCCTGACTCTTGTCCAATTGGTTTCTGAGCCAACTGCTCGCCATATTTTCAAGCTTTCATTGACAACCACAAGGTCTAGAAATTATGTTTCTTTTTAATGGCAGCTGGATTCTTTAAGATTCTGAATGTTCCTCAAGGTGCACGTGCCAGAGAACTGGATGGCACAATGCAATCACAGCAACCCAGATTTCTATTAGAGAGAGAGTGTGTGTGTGTGTGTGTCACACAACAGGCTATTAGTCATTTGCTGCACCTGCTTACCCTTGCCCACACCGGAGAGAGCATCAGTGATCACTACAACTTTGCTCCGCACGGCAGATTTTGACATCAGATGAGTAACTGTCCGATAAATATATACAATCCCGCTGATTCCAACCACCAGCAGTGGGAGAATTAGCACAGCTAGGACACCCATCTTCACCTGGCAGAAAGGAGAACAAATTTAGGCAACGGAAGAGATTGTCAATATCTTTTACAGCAAACATGACCAAAAGTCCCCCTCCATTAACAAAATGCAATCAAGCAGAACCTTTAGCGTGTAAGGTGTTCCCAGCCATTATTTGAATTATATTATTATTTATTCAGCATCTATCAATGCACAGAGAGATTTATCAAAGTATACACAAAGCAATTTTCTGCTTTTAAATAACGTCACACAAAGCAATTTTGAATTGCAAAATCAAACATAATATGACAAAACCCATTAAGAATTGTTAGGGGGGTTCATTTCTTTACTGACTGTTAGATATTATGGACAGATTTGTGGGCAGTGCTGTTCCACACCAATGTTTGCAACAGTCAGTTCTATTTCCCTGATGCAAGAAGAAAAAGAAGAAAGGGGGGGATGAATTGTGACATATTTCTTATTGAAAGGAAAGAGACTAAAGCAAAGCTTCTGAAGAAATAGTGCCGATTTAACATCCAACAGAAGTTCTGTAATAAAGACAATAACTTACTTGGAATTGCAAGCTGTCAACAAGTTGATAAGGTGGTATCTCCCGCCAGCTGGTTTATACTTGAAGTTTAATTAAACTCATAGGCATTTTTGGAAAGGAAAAAGCACTCCATCCGCCGAAGCCTTTTGCCTTGAGCAAAGGCAGCTATGTATAGAGCTCAGCTGCATGACAGAGTTTTAAAAAGTAAATATAGTATCCATGGCCCCAGCCACATACCTGACCTATTTAGTTTCACAGGGCTTCAAAGTCCTTCTACAGCCTGCAAGAGTGGACAAACCCAGTGATAAAGAGACATTGCTCATTTCTTTATTTTTATGGGGAAATGTAGGTAACAGCTCACTTTGCTCCGAAAAGGCTCTAGATGTTACAAGACTGAAATAATCTGTTTCTTTTTTCCAGTGTGCAACGACTTCTGCAATCACTAAGAGAGCAACCCTTGCAGCTCTGCTCAGAAGTCTCAATAAATTGAACATGATTCTCAGATAAGTGTGGATACAGGATTGCAGCCTTAGAGATGGAAATCCAGTCTAAATGGTTAATAGCATTTCTATATGTGATAAGATTGTTTATTTTAAAAATACTGATATGGTTTCAGTTACAATTTACCAGCTACTGTGCATGTGCTTTATTCTTATATGCAGGGCTTTTTTCTAGAATTTTTGGTGTGTGTGTGTGTGTGCTTTGAATGCACTTTAAAGTATGGTTACCAGATGTCCCCATTTCCCAGGGACAGTCCCCAGATTTCCACATCTGTCCCCGGACAAAATCCGTCCCTGGAATGTCCCTGGATTTCATTTAATGTCCCCGGATTTATATTTTAAGTGTTGTAGATTTATTAGTAGGGAATGAATGTTGCGTGATTGGTTCAACGGCACAAGACACATCATATGGGGACTTTCGGCAAGGCAAAAAGGCGGGCGCCATGGCAGCGAGCAGCTCTTGAAGCCAGACAGAGCCAACTGCACTACCAGGCTGGCTCTGGGCTGCTGAGACTGCCACTGCCACTTCCACTGCCGAGGGGGAACCGGGGATGCCCGGCATGTCAAATGGGGGAATTGCTGACCCCCCCCACCCAAATCGAGCCAGGAGCGAGAGCACCTGGCAACCCGGCCGACTACCCAGCGGTGTTCCGGAGCCAGGAAAACCCTGGAGCTGATGCAGGGATAAGGAGGAGAGGAGAAGGAGAAGGAAGAGAGAGAAAAAGGAAGGAGAAAAAAGAGGGGAGCCCCGACCTTGCTGCACTGCCGCTGAGGAGGAGAGATAGGAGAGCACTGGGAGAGCCTAGGCCTGACCTGAGCCCACTCCATGGCGGCTAGCGCTCCCAGAGGAAGGCCGCACGACAGAGGAGGCCACAGAAGAGAAGATATTACTTCTTACCTTTTTTAATATATATATATATATATATATATATAACCTTTTAAAAATAACCTTTCTCTCTCTCTCTCTCTCTCTTTTTAAAAAGTGTCCCTGGATTCTTTGAAAAAAAATCTGGTGACCTTACTTTAAAGGTCTGGTGTGCGTGTAGCCTTAGAAGAATCTTTAAAATCGATGACACTTGAGCATCTGCCTTTTATATTGATAAGGATGAGCCAGATAAAGGGTGGGGGAGAGAGAGATTACTTGTCATTTCTGTTACTTCCATGCTTTGCTTCCAGGGACTGCGTAACACATTATATGTGAGACTGTCATTGAAGATCATTCAAAACCTTCAACTAATTCAGCAGCCAGGTTGCTAAAAGGGAACCATCACAACAAATGCACATCACCAGTCCTGAAACAGCTTTCAGTTTGTTCCTGGAGTACCGGTAGTTACCTATGGTTGATGCCTGGAGGGAAGATCACCCAGAAAACCCATATGCACTGCCCAGAGTTCCATTACAGAAGAAAGACAGGATAGAAATGTACTACAATAAATTCTTAGAACTTCTTAGAACCTGCCCAAGGAACCTCACCTTCAGAGACTAGGATGGTAACAACTGAGGAAAGGGCTTTTTTCTGGGGTGGACACCATCCTTGTAACACCCTCCCCAGATATGCCTCTTTGGCACCTGCACTATTATCATCTAGGTTCCAGGTGAAAACTATTTTTATGTGCATTAGTGACAGCATGGTGCTGCGGCTTGTCTTGCTGTTTTGAGTGGCAGGGTTGGCAACTAATTCTATGTGTTTGGCTCATTATACTTTCCCCCATTTGTTGGTTACTTAATTGATTACTTAATTGATTTGCTTTAAATTGCTTATTTCCGTGGTTGCAAGTGGTCTGCAAGCAAACAGTCCCACCATTTGTGTGCATCAACATGAAAAGAGGTTAAGACAAAACAGTGGAGTGGAACCCTTCTCCAGAAGTCATGCAGAATGATTTCATCAGGGAAACTGTCAGACGCCAGCAGCAGTCTCTCTTTCCCACTATATACATCTCCAGAAAATGGGAATAGCCCACAATAGTTCTGCACATGTTTCCATAAGCACCTGCACCACAGTCCCAAAGTCTATATACACCAATCAGACTTTCCTGTTAAAAAACAGGAAAGTTCAAAACAGAAAGTTCAATCCCTCTTTAGCTTTTGTTGCCTCCAGCAGGACAAAAATCAGAAGTTGTTTGTGTCTGTGGCTCCCAAGAGATGTGTCAGCCCTTCCATTCACTGGGCTTTGGGACCTCCTGCCTAGCACCTTAGCTTTTAACAGGCTCCGCCTGACATTGGGAGACTCCCTGCTCCATGGAAGCCTTTGCCACTCCGTTCGCTTTTAACGCACGGCAGATTAAACTTCTTTGACAGGAAAATCATTTGGTTTCAGCAAGGCAGTGCACCCGGAAGGTGACAAAACGGCAGGTAAACAACAGTTATTTTTGTTTATGGAGGACACCCTTTGCTCTGTTAATGTTCCACCTTTCATTCTGTATATACCGGTTATGCTGGTAATATTCGAAAAATAAGGGATGCCAGGGAGTTGTGAGGGCTGTTCACATGTTATGCTGCACACAGGTACAAGGGCTTTGTGTACATGTACAGATGTTTGTGTGAACGATTATACACATGGTGAATTTAAAAGTAAATGCATGGATTAAACTCCTGAGAAATGCAGAGCACAGTCTGGGTGTACAGTTGCCCATATGTTGAGTTTACCAATTATCAATCGTGTGCAGTGCTCCACTGCATCTACTAAATGGAAGGGAGATACTTTGGGGGGGGGAATGGAACCCTATTATTGAAATAGAAAGGATTATCATTTTCTGGCCTAAGCAGCACACATACTGCCACAGACAAAGCTTATCAGCGGAGTGGGGGAGGGGATTAATTCAGTTCACATATAAAGACCAATCTATCAAACTCTCATTTTCCAAAGCAATATGAGAACCAAAAGACAGACTTCCTTCAAAGTTCACCCTTATCTGGATTATGCAATGCAGTTTTCCAAGCAAGCAGAAATGCATATATTAGGGGAAAGTGTGCATAGAATGCATATATTAGTGAAAATGCTTGCAAAAAATGAGTACATTAGTAAAAACTGCATACAAAAAGGTTTTAATTAGGAAAAATTAGCAAAAAAGATTCTGAAGAATTTTCATGAGGATTACAAATGAATAAATCCAAAAATTGATGCAGAAATGTGCAGCACAACAAAATGAAAAACGAAGAACTAAAATGGTCAGATCCTTCTGTCCCTGCTAGTCAGACTGGACTGAACTGAGAGTTCCTTGTTGGAAATCAGGCATTCTCTGCTGCGATTAACAGCATCTCTGTTCATAGTTAGCTTAGCTCCATATGTGAATCTTCATCCCATATCTCTATATGTAATCTTCATCTCAGCTGCTCTGACTTTGAGATGAATGTGGGGCATCTGATTGTATAGCAATGTCCATATTGGAGCACCCACAGGACTTTGGATCACATATATTCGCTTACCAAGGCTACTCAATAGACCCACAAATGAGATGGATTGGGACCTCAACAATCCTCATTTCAATGCATCTAAAAAGAAATTATTCTGGCCACAACTATACCACTGTTTCACATACACACAGATAGGGGCTAAAGCGGTGCAGGTTATGGGTCAAAAATTCCTTTTTTTATGGGAATTCAGTCAACTGTTTCCCCTCCTCTTAAAAATGAGGAGTAGGCAGTTTGGATCAGGGTTACATGACAGGGGATGGGGAGTCTAAGCTTCTCCTCCTCCACCATTAAATCCCTGTCTCAAATCACCCTCTGAAGTAGCTTTAATAAACCACAGAAGGAAGAAATGTACAGGCATAATTTTAGTTCCCCCACCCCCAGGCAGTTAATAGGAGCATGGCAATAATGACAAGGAGAAGACACTCAGCTAGTTTACCATTCTAGGAATTACTAGGAATGGGGTTGCAAATATCATGGAAAATACCATCACATCTTTATATGAAGCTATGGTGCATCTGCTTTCGAAATATATTTCTCACTATTTGGGGCATCCCATCTCAAAAAATCTGTGGTAGACCTGAAGAAGCTGTAGAAAGGAGCAAGCAAAATGACTGGTCCATGTGCCCTGGGAAGCTGGAACCCTATGACCTAGTACAACCTAAGCTAACAGCACTGATGAACTATGGGGACTAATGCAACAAACTCCAGTGTGGTCATAGCATTGCAGTCATCTAGACCTCTCTCATATACGTATCTCTATGCTCATACTACATTTAATTAATGTCATGCAGAAATCAGAATATACTGTGCATCCCACCCCCAATGACCATTAGTGCAGCAAACTGTCCCACAAACAGTGTAGCTGCAGGTACTTGGATGAAAATTTTAAATCACTGATATTTGGTTTTGCAATACATTGCAGTACATTGACACACCTTCAGATGTCTCTCCATGTACATTCTTCTGTGCCAAACTGTCAGCTAAGCTTCAGTTCTGGAAGGGGTTGTTTTGCCTGCCTGCAGCTGTTTCCTTAAGTAAACAACCTTGTTACTCAGGTAGTGACAGAAATCAATAAGGAACAAGCAGTCCAGTCCACAGACTTCTCTGCTACAGGATGACCATGCAGAAAGGTAGAGGGAGATGCCTTATGGTTGCAAAGCTGTGAAGAGAATTCCTTCTGTGGAGCCATAGGAGTGACATTCCCCTAACAACTACCATTGTGCCATTCCTGACCCCCTTGGGGTAGTTTGAAAATTTTAGGAAGTTCGTGGTGATGAAGTGCCTCCAGATATGGAGAAAGGTTGGTTCGCTATTTTTCCCCAATGGTAGCATTGGCCCTGAGTCAGTGCAATAAGGAGATTTACCATAAAAGAATTGTAAGCAACTACTGTTGTAGTCAATCACACTCTAAGAGGAAGGAAGTGTTCTTAATGGGTGAAATTGCTGGGAAAGCCTTGGGCTTATTTTATTTTAAAATAAAATATAATATGCACCCATCCTCTCATGTACTTAAAATCTACATGGTAACTTGCGGGGTATGGAGTGTTAGAGGAGGGGTCGTACCTTTGGTGGGGGACACGTCTTGTTGCTTCTGGGGTAGTTTGTCCACCTTTGGTCCCTACCCTGAACTCAGCTCTCACCTGTGGCTCCTAGAAGCTGTCAGCATGCAGCAGTGGCCACACCCTGGAAACAGCATCGACTGGCCAGCTAAATCAGGTGAGGGAAGCCGATGGGCTCAAACCCTCGGTGAATTAGGGACTTCTCTTGCATGCAAAGACAGGCTCCAGTGGATTGAACAGACAAGACCAATAGTGGGTCCAATGGTCAAGGCGGCCAAATATTTTATGATGAAGGCAGACAATAGCACAAGGGCTAAAGAGAGGGCCATTATGACCGAGTGCTCAAGTACCTGAGTGGATGTGTAATCATTCCCATCTTTGGACATGATATGCACAATTTTAAAAAAATTAAATAGGCTGGGGAAGGTGATGCTGAGCTGGACTGGGACTCTACCTAGGGGAGTGGAACATTAACCTTTTGCTCCTGTCTGCTTGCTGATTAGAATGATGCCCTGCCACAAACTTAGTGCCTGCTTTTCACAATGGGAGGGTTATATGTATGATCACATCAATGTTGTTTCTGTGCTCATCTGTATTGGTAAATCACCAAATAATAACTATCATAGCTATGGTCCAGGGCTTGAAAATTCATTTTTAAAGGGAACATGTTCTAGCTCAAGTTCAACTTGTCCAAAAGGCATATTCATCCATTTACAAAATGAGCCAGTTAGCTTCACATTCAGTTCACAGTTCAGTGGGAGTTCATCCAAATGTCTCTCAGCAAATTTCTTTCAGCATTCAGACTGTTGCAAGCTGCTGTGCTGAAGTATAGAATATATTTAAGAAGAATACAGCAGAATGCTCATGTAGTAGATTGTAACAACAACAACAACAACAACAACAACAACAACAACAACAACGCGAATTGTTTATTGTCCCCCAACAATTATAATATTTAAGATTACAGGACCAACTTCAGAAACAAGACCAGGCAATTAAGAAATCTGAACTCCAAGGGGAATTTGAACATAAAAGCATTTCAGAAGCATCCCCAGCTTTTTATTGCCCATGTGAAGATGTTTCCCTATTTAATTAAAATGCATCTTTATTTGGATGATTGCCATTTCCAAAAATAACCAGATAATGTATTCAATAATATACAGATGGCCCTCTAAAGTTATTGAGAGCAATACTGTCAGAGTGAAATGAGATTTAATTGTACAGAACTACAGTTGCCTTTGTGAGCATTGATATCGCCAGCGTCTTGTCATTTCCATTCACTTGCCCTCCCTCCCTTAGTGCTACAGGTGCCGCCTGGCTGGCATGTTGGATGGAGCAGTGGAACCAGAGCTCAGTGGCTGAGTTTATCCTCCTGGGCCTTGCAGAGGGGGTGCAGGCAGAAACTGCGCTTTTCATTCTCTTCTTGGCCACTTACCTGGCGACCCTGGTGGGGAACTGCATGATGGTCATGCTGATCGCAAGTGAGCCTCGCCTGCACACCCCCATGTACTTCTTCCTTCTCCATTTGTCTCTGCTGGACCTGTGCTACTCTTCAGTCACTGTCCCACAGATGCTGGCCCACCTCCTCTCCAGGCAGAAGGCCATGCCCTTCGCCCGATGCGCCTTTCAGATGTACATCTTTCTGGTTTTTGGCATGGCAGAGTGTGTTCTGTTGGGCATCATGGCCTATGACCGCTACGTGGCCATCTGCCACCCTTTGCACTACACCTCCATCATGAGCTGGCGATTCTGCAGCTGGACAGCAGGGGCTGCCTGGGCTAGCGGCTTCATCAACTCCCTGATAGTCAATGCCTTCGCTTTGCGGCTGCCTTACCGCGGCCAAAACCGTATCAACCAGTTCTTCTGTGAGGTGCCTGCTGTCATCAAGTTGGCGTCCGCCGACTACACAGAGGCAGAGGTGGTTGTGTTTGTCTTTGGCTCCCTCCTGCTCCTCCTGCCCTTCGTCCTCATTGCCGCCTCTTATGCCCGCATTGGGGTGGCCATTTTGCGGATACGTTCTGCTGAGGGCCGGCGCAGGGCTGCCTCAACCTGCGCCTCCCATCTTGTGGTGGTGAGCCTTTTCTATGGCACAGCTCTCTTTGCTTACATGAGGCCCAGTTCTGTCAGCTCAGCCACAGGCCAGGATAAGGCAGTGTCTGTTTTCTACACTGTGGTAACACCCATGATGAATCCTCTCATCTACAGCCTTCGAAACAAGGAGGTGAAGGGTGCTTTGAAAAAACTATTGAGTAGGAAAATATTCTCGCCCACAACATGACTCTCACTACAGTTTTCCGTTTTCATTCCTCTCTTGCACCCACAAACACAAATTCTACTCTGAGTCAAAAGCCAAAGCCACTCTAGCAGTATCCTCTTATATAGCTTTAACATTTTATTGATAGATTAGAGGAACTTGAGAAGTCTTCTTCAGAGCTTTTCTGCTCAGGCTTAGAGTACTTTTGCTCGAGGGATGGCCCTGTTCTGTGTATGTCTATGGAGACACTTGGCCGAAGTTTACTAGCTGCTCCCTGTCTCTCAGCACCAGACCCTACTGATACGGGCTTTCTGTGCCATACCTCTTGCAAAACATCTGGCCAGGAAGGTCATGAGGAAAGAAGAAAGAGAATGAATAGTCAGAAATAAAGGGGGAGTCTCTAGTGCAGGCTTCTACATTTTTTGCTTGCCGGAATTGTGTCTGAATGGGTTATCACCTCCTGGGAGAGTGTGACCAAATAGGCTAGTTTTGAAGAGGGAGAGGTGGGTTGGAATTATCTTGACAACCGTGTGGAGATATTCATCCTCTCACTAGTTCCAGTGTTGTTGGAGGTGTACTTGACTACACAATGACTGAAGGCCAAGCTTTCTAGAGGCCAAGCTGGAAGTGAAGGGGCAGAAACCAGGTGACCACCATTTTTGGTTACCAAAGCCAGCCAAAAACTATAGATCACTGCGCTTGAAACGATTTAAGCAAGTCATTTCAAGTTGCAATATTCTTCTCTAGGGCAGGCAAGGATAAAACAAATATACAACCCCATTGCTTAGCACATCACACGTCCCCTAAGTCTAAAAATGCAGAAACGCTTTCAAAACCGACATGACATTAAAATGTGCTTGGAGATAAGCACGACATATTTTACCATGTTTGTGACAGAACTGGTGTTTTCAATGGGAAATAAGATTAAAATAATGTTATTGTTCTCCTATAACTGTGTGCCATTTTATAGGCTTTGATACATTATTCTTTTACTGTTGACTTTTATGTCGTTTTCATGTTTCAAAGATGTGGATTTTTTCTCTCAAAAAAAGATGCAGTTCTCACTATATGGATTGTACATCAGCTTTATACATTCCTCTGAAGAACCTGAAATGTGCGCAGCCTTAAATAAACTATTTGAAGTGCACCTTTGAGGTTTTCCATTCTCTTCACTCCTGGCAGGTGCATGGATGAAGAAAGCATCTGCAGGGATTGTCTGACCATGAACGCCTTTCCAGTCTTCACACACATTTATCTTTGTTTTATATCACCCCTTCTGGCATCAAATTCAGGTGGAGCCTGCTGATAAAAGTGGAGCTGAATAGGGTTATTGAGGAACAAGAAGGAAGTATCAATGTACTTGGGGAAACTCTGAGGTCTGCAGAAGTACTAGCTATATTTCTTTAAAAAACAACCTATGGGGACAAAAAAACTAAACAAAAACACAGCCTAGTGACTGAGTATACTCAGTAGCCACATAATATTATTGGGGGGCGTGCGTGCAGAGAACAGCAGAAATCAGGAGAGTGGGGAGATAATGGAATGGAACATCAAGGAGAAGGGCAGGACGGATTGGCTAGAACCTTGGACAAGAGCATTCCTGGTTGGAGGTGAGGATACCATATAACACTTTGTTGCATTCCTCACACGTTTAGACTAGTATCAGTCTAGCAATCTAGCACCTGGGGATCCACAGGAGGGCTGTCAGGGATAGACAGACTGCATTTACACGTCCCAGATGTGACTGAGTACAAGATACACAACAAATGCTACAGAGCTTTATGACATTTTGTAAATCAATATTTTTTTTGTATGCTGTTGTCTGGAAAAAAAACCCCTGCAACCAGACCTAAAGCTTGCTCTAACTAAACAACAAAAAAGGAACTTAAATAAAAGCATCACAAAGTCCCTCTCCCCAAGCCTTGCCCCCTCTCCCCAACCAGCCCCTCTCCACTGTCCCTCCTCTCTGAGTGCTATTTGCTTGGCTTGAATATGTCTGTGCTCTGGATGGAGATCTCTCTCATTTGCAAAGCTGGAAAGTAGCTTACAGTTACATCCCTTGTACTGCCCACTTTTTTCCTCTGGCCTCATCCATCCTGGGACGTGGTCCCTGGAATGTGGCCCATTGGGGAATGTGGCCCTTGGGCTGAAAAAGTTCCCCCGCCCATCATAAGCAAAGCAACACCAGCTGTGGCTATCAGGAAGACTTAGCCATGGTGGTGAAACCCAAAGCTTGGCTTAGGCAATTCACACTGCATTGAACCCGTTGAATACATTAAAACACAGAATACGTTTCATTGGTATAGAACATTCAGTCCTTATCTGCAAATGTTCTCTGCTAGATACGAAGTGTACAAATTGCTTTAGAAACGCCATCCCAGCCATTCAGTGATTACGGCAAACAGCAGAGGCGAGGGCAGCATCTCTGATGCATTCATTGCTATTGCGGCTCGCTTTCCTATGTGAATGTCCACCCCACATGACCTGATTTTGAAATGAATGGAGGGATACTTGCTTGCATTGCAGTTGTGGGCTGTTCGTATTAGAACACCCACAGAGTTTGGGGTCACATGCATTCAGTTTGAGAAGGACAGTTTTATGCGTTTTCTCTGTGTCTGAAAACTGGAAGAATGGCATAAAAGACAGCCCAAGCCAACCAATTCCCTTTTTGAAAACTACCCCTGAGTTTCTAATCCATGTGGTTGTAAGGGTGGGCGGGGTGCACAGAGAGATGATGGGATCACATAGTATGTGCTGTAGCTTCAGAAAGCAAAAATAGGTTTGTTCAGAGTTTCAGGACGTTTAGTTCCTGCATTGCAGGGGTTGCACTTCCAGCTCTATCAAAAGGTAAGATCTTTTTATTCTGGGGAACCCTCTACCCCCCCCCCCCATTGCTTTCAGTCACTTATTGGGTTCTTTTCCCTTAACTGTAGTAAATTCCAGATTATGCAAAACCCCAGATTTTGCAGTTGAATAAAGGAGCTAAATTAAGTACATTTGTATCCGTTAGTATTCCTGTTGTAAGCTGCCTTGGAGATCATTTGATTGAAAAGAGGTGCTGAGAATGTTAAAACGAATAAAGGGGCGGGGGAGATAATGAAACACAGTTTTTGGAATGTGGAATTTTCTTAGAGTTAAAATAAAGACCTGTGTATAAATGAAGACCTTTGCAATGTGATCTTAACTGTCAAAATTAAGATACCCTGCTTTCAGTGGGATGTGCTCCCAAGTCATTCTGTTAAGGATTATAGCCAAAGGCAACACACACAGAGACACACATCTGGGAATAAGCCCAACAGAACTTACTATTTGCAAATAAACACATATAATGTCAGACTGCCATCCATCAAAGCTGAAACGGCAACTGTTCTTTCCGCGGAAGCCATGCTACTCCCATGACCTGTCAACACACACACAAAAAGAAGACCATGGCTTGCTGCTGTAGTATGAGCTGCAGTGTCTGCACCAGGGAACCTGTGGACATCCAGATGTTGGTGGGCTACAGCTTCCACCATCCCTGACCACTGGCCAGACTAGCTGGGGCAGATGGCAGTTGGAGTCCAACACCATCTAGAAGTCTACAGGCCAGCCACCCCTCATCTCCATGGGCATGACAAATAATGACATGTCACCACTAGGTTCTCCCTTGGCACACTGTTTCATTTGGGGGACCTTCCCCCAAACTTCTAGACTGGAGTTCTCACAGGGGTAAGAATTAACAGATAGAAATCAGAAAGAACATGAGATGAGCTATTTAATAGGCATGGTTCTCCCCCTCCCGCCTTCCAATACTAGATTTATAGTGTGTGGGGAAAGTATGTATAAACAATGACATCAAGTAGTCTCTTCTGGCTTTCACTCCATCAGATTGGCTCAGGCCAGTGCATCATCTGCTGCAGAGTAACAGATGCTTCAAAGGAAACACAGCACAGTTGTGCATTGCCTCATTTCTTGTTAACACTCATGTCCTAAAAGTTTGCCCTCTCTAGGGCCATCTGGGATGACAAGCATGACCATCTTAGCAACTAGCCTTGCTCCAGAACAGGGGTAGCCAATGTGGAGACTTCCAGGTGTCAGCCTCCAACTCCCAGAAAGCCAGCCAGCCTGGCCAACGGTCGACTCCCACCATTGCTGCAGTCCAACATCATCACTTGGAAGGCACCACATTGACTACTCTTCCCTACTGTGGAATATCTACACTGTTGTCATTTCCAAGATCTACCTGTGCTACCACACTTTGCCTTTTTCTGCAACTCATATTTTGGTATAGCAATGACTTGCCAGGGGAGCTCCCTGCTATACATCCATGAGTGCTTTCGCCTGGAAAATATAAAGAGTAGTGCCCAAAGGGCTTCACCAGCACTTTGGCATAAGCTATAAGACCTATATAATGGGTTATATTAAATTATATTGAATTAAATAATGGGTGGATTTGCTTCATGGTTAAAAATAGACTATCAGGGCATTCTCACGCTGTGCTCACCCTTCTCACCATTACTGCTTTGACAGAGTAGGAGGGGTTTAAATATGCACATGCACATGTCTTGCTTAGAACCAGAATGCAGCATGTCCCCCTAATTAACCCTTGGTCTACAGCTGTCTGCTGAATAGTATGGACATGATAGATGATAGATAGATGATAGATGATAGATGATAGATGATAGATAGATAGATAGATAGATGATATATAGATAGATAGATAGATAGATAGATAGATAGATAGATAGATAGATGATAGATAGATAGATGATAGATAGATGATAGATAGATAGATAGATGATAGATAGATGATACCTAGATATAACAGAAAAACACACATATTCTTCTTTGCAATTCATGAAGCCATATTTAGACATCTCTCCATGCACAAAATTCTGGGAAAAGTTTGTTTGTTTGCCTACAGCAATTTCCTTAAGTAAGCAACCTTGCTGCTCAGGTTGCAAGAGAATTCAATAACCAGCAAGCAATGTGATGAACAGACTAGCACAAGGTCACTGGCCAAGAGCTGAGGGAGAGGGTTATTGGAGTTGTAAGGCTACTCTCCATGTTGCTAGGACCTCGGACAGCAGCTAAGATCACCACTCTCAACATCTAAGCAACTTTAACATCAGCTATGGTACTCCTATCTCTGATTACCTGGTAGGGCTCTGTTTCTAAATCAGCTTTGGGACTAGGTTGCCTGGTACACATCCCATCTAATTTTATTATTTGTCGCCAAGAACCAAAAATCCAGTATAAGCAGTAGTTATGCCAAGTCATCAGCAAAATAAGGATGATAATACTAGCCTCCCTTAAAGACCTGTTGTGGAGATGACTGAGATGAAGAAATGTGAAGTGTGTGGACCACTTTCTAAGCATAAATAGGCTCCCTTCCCATGTGTGACATTCTGGAGCTTACTTGTTGGTCCAGGTCCAGAGGAGGTAGCATATAGTTTTGTGCCTGAGGAAGAAAGCCCAAATGGTGCTCTACATATTAGCAAAAATATAATTACTTAAATAACTGCCAATGTGATGTCCTTGAAATGATGACCCAGCTGCTGCCACCTGAAGCAGGTTGCCTTATACAGGGGTGGTCTAAAGTGTGGCCCTCCAGATGTTGTTGGATGCCAGTTCTCATTATTCTTGACCACTGGCCAGGCTGGCTGGGGCTGATGGAAGCCTGTGTCCTACAACATCAGAAGGGCACTAGGTTCCCCTATCTCTGGTCTAATAGAAGGACCATCCTTGTAAGTAGCCAAGATCAGAAGCACTTCTCCTGGGTGGATGTTATCTTGTGAGGAGGAGACTTTGGAGATGCATGGCCAAGTTTGGCATCTTTGTCCTCCTGCCATGTGATGGCTGCTGTCACACAGTCACCTAGCATAAGCTCCTAGGCTATTCATGCAAGGCCAAGAAATGCTGTCCTTACAACAGGGCTGTTGAATCCTCCCAAATGTAGAGTTGCTTCCTTTGTTTACTTCACTCTTGCCTGAAGCCAAAAATATAAACCCCAGTTGGCAAGGTTTACCAGTCAGATAATAATTACCAGCTCATGGGATGCTTGGCACCAGGAAGTTAGAATGCAAAATGAAGTTTCCTTAATGATCTCACTCTGAGAACTTTTTCAGGCGTCTCAAAGGATGTTATTAAAAAGTGCATGGGAGTTTACCAGGTGAAACTGTTTTCAGAGTTTATCAAACTTGGTCCTAACAAGAGAGGCTTATGCAAAAACCCCTAAAGGCATCTTAAAGCAAAGAGATACAACCACTTAACGGATAAAATAGAAATGTTTGTCTCAAAAAAAAAAGGAAAAGAAAACCCCTCTGCAGAGTTCAGCTTCACTGTTCATTGTTCTTATGAACAATCACATTAATAATTTCCCCATTTACATTCCAAAAAAGTACAAAAGTTGGTCTTTGTGTAGTAACAACAACAACAACAACAACAACACATTCAAAATGCACTAGGTACAAACTTACAATTTTAGAGCATGATTTCAAGAGGAATGTTAAGCATGTGCTTAAATCAGCCCACACTGAAATCAGTGGAACTTTAGTGCTTTCTGGAAGTTACTCTCAATCAAGACAGAAGCAAAGGAAATTGAAAAGGAAAAGGAAGAAGGTTTCTCTTCTTGGCCTTCTCTTGGCAAGTCACCAAAATGTCCTGCAGTTAGAACATCAATCCTTGACATACAGAAGAATGCATCAAGTAAACACTGGTTACTTCCAAAAAAGAAAAAATGGAAGCAAATAAGAGGGGGGAACCCTCTGTCACATAGTTTAGCAATATTCTTCACAATGTGCCATGGGGATATTATTTAATTCTGCAAATGTTGTAGGAGTAGTCGGACTGTGAATGTCTGTCAGGTGATGCATCAAGTCCCCAGTTGTGCTGTGGATGGTGTTGATGTACATTGTCCAAGCCTTTTCTGGATCGGAAGACTTGGATTTAGCCTTTAAACTTCTCTCCAGTTTTTTCTGTTTATACTTAAATTCCAGAATAGTTTTTGTGTATCTGTTCATTGTGGTCACTGAGGAAGCCATACAGCAGGCAAACGAGCCCCAGGCAAGACTGTCAAGAAAACAACAAGATCATGAATAAAATGGCAGTGCTCCCACCACTGGTTTGTAAAGCCCCAATGTTAACCACAACCCACACCTGTAGCTTCCTGAGAAATGTTCTGTTTTGATATGCTTTCCCCCAAACCAGCTTCTATCTGATTTGAAAACACATAAGCCATGTGAAGACTTCCATGCCCCCACTCCATCTGCTGCTGTGGACAGTCAGTAGGCAACTTGTGTGTGCAATGACATGCAAATGGAAACACAGAGAAAAAACAACCTTTCCGTGTTTGAAGCTGGTAATGTGTACATGCCCATACACACTCGCACACCTTGTTTGCTTTTAAAAGTGCTTCTGCACTACACACACGTAGCTGCGTAACTGTTTTTGTGCAGCCTGTAGACTGAAAATGGAGCTTCCGTTTAAAAACATCACCACCAGTGCACAACTTTTTGCTGGGTATGGTGAGCATTTTCAAAAGAGCAGACACAGGAAGCTGCCTAGCACACTGGGTCTATCTAGGCCAGCTCAGTACGGTGGACACTGACTGGCAGTAGCTCTCCATGGTTTCAGGCAGGGGGTCTCTCCCTGACCTACCTGGAGATGCCAAAGATCGAACCTGAGACCTTCTGCATGCAAAGCAGATGCTCTACCACTGAGCCCTTTCCCAAGGACCATGCAGAAGCACTGCACTAATTATGCTTTTGTAGTTAATACTTTCTAGTCCACCCATCAACATTTCAATGTGAAAGATATGCTTCTGAGAAGGGAGGCTGAACCTGCAACCCCTACTACAGACACCTCCACCCTTCCATAGTGTCAGCTTTTTTAATGCCGTTTCCTTTGCTGCCATTTCTATTGCTTAGAGCTTCTTTCTAATCCACTGCAGGATCCCACCTAATCAGAGAACACACAATGGATGTGGCTATTTTCTGCTACATAGCCAATCAGAATGCAAGCTGAACTAAGGGCAATGCTTTCTGCGCTGGTCACATGGGTGATTCCCAACCAGTTATATTACTGGCTGCGCTCTTCCTCTAAAGTGACTGCACAGGCAAATACTCACACTTGCCCAAGGAACTTTGGGATACCATTGGAAGTTTGAAACCTTCCCAGGCCTGTGGCAAACTCTATTGTGTGCTGCCTCTTTACAAACTGGAGAAGATTTCATAGGCTCTCTCATCTGGAGGACCGCAGCGGTCGTTTTCTTCTGTGCTTCCCTGGTCACTAACGCCTCATCGACTAAGCAGAAAGGAAACCATAGATGTCTGGACTAGGAAACTGACTAGACAGTTTCCTCATGATACTTGGCTCTTTCTACATAACTACTTCTTTTAGCTTGTTCCATATTTATTTGGTACTTGAAAAGCAAATGTGTGGAGGCCCTTTTCTTTTCGCTTTTGCACAACTAGCCCCGGATTTAACCAAACAATCAGAATGATTGGCGGGTCATGTTCATCCATTTGTTGTTATGTTTTCCCCCATTGCCCCCCCAGCTTACCAGTAGGACCAGCCATAATCCCAGGTCTGTGGGCGCCAGTCCTCTGGACCAAGATTGACGGTCATTTGAAATACAGTTGTATACATCATGTGAGCCACCATTCCCAGGAGACCTGAAATATTTCACAATGCTTTGTTAGCAGGAACCTCTTTTTAATTCACGTTTGCAGATCCATCAGGTTGATTTCCTCCTCTCCCCTCCCAAAGCAGCCCAAGGGAACAAACAGCAAACAGTTAAAAAATACACACCATGCAATAAAAATTAAACAAATGCAATCAAGAGTATCTAAAAACATTTTTAAAACTCAAAAGTATACCCAGACTTATAGAAGCACTAGGTGAAATTCCGGGGGGGGGGGAGGGGGGAGGTTGACAGAACATCTCAAAGGCAGTAATCTCCTCAGCTGCTCAATACCAAATGAATTCTGTTGTCATTAGATAGAGATTTGTGACAAATAATGTTGAGGCTTCACCTTTTTCTTCAAACCTTAAGCCTGTCTGCCTGAAAAGGCTTAGCTCCTGATGGTTCATACTTGACTGAATAAGGAAGATAAAGATAAAGCCCCTCTCATACGAAGGCAGGTGAGGGGCACACAACTAATCCACCCAACTGGATTTATTTGGTATGAGGCCATTGCACAAACTGAAGGACACCATGAGAAGTGGGCCATAAGGATTGCAGAATTCAAGCCCAAAGTCGCAGCTGCTGCTTGGGGCATATTCCAGGAAGTGACATACTTAGATGTCTTAGATACTTAGTGACATACTTAGATTTTGACACAGGCAGCTGCCTCACACCATTTTGACTATTCACCCATTTAGCCTAGTTTTGTCTCCTCTGACTGGCAGCAGCTCTCCAAGGTCTCAGGTGCATCTGCCTACTTCATCATTAACTTTTAGGAAGAATCTAAAAACGTTCTTGTTTACTCTGGCTGAAAGATCTGTTCCTAGCATCCCTGAAATTATTAGCTGTGACATTCAGTGATTTTTACTTAGGAGTTCTAAACCGATCTTTAGAGGGTTGTTTTTGAACTGTTTTTAAGAGTTTTGATTGTATACTGTTGTTGATGTTTTCAATGATAGAGGTGGGCTTCTTCAGGAGGAAGGCTGCTTATATAAATTTAATAAGTAATAATAAAATACCTGCCAGGACGGTGAAGATCGCAGCAAACGCATTGAGCTTCAGCCCATCTAGCATGCTGATGGAATAGCAAATTTCAATCAACATGAGAGCGATGCCCATCAGAAGCAAAGCAATGTAGAGGAGCTCTGCCGCAATGGAGAGCCACAGGACCCCTGGAACAACAAAGGTCAGCAGCTCTGAGAATCCTACATGCCCCAAGACCTCCCCCCCCACATTCTGTACCCATTAAGCTGTCAATATATGCACATAAAAGGGACACGGGTGGCGCTGTGGGTTAAACCACAGAGCCTAGGACTTGCTGATCAGAAGGTTGGCGGTTCAAATCCCTGTGACGGGGTGAGCTCCCATTGTTCGGTCCCTGCTCCTGCCAACCTAGCAGTTCAAAAGCACGTCAAAGTGCAAGTAGATAAATAGGTACCGCTCCGGTGGGAAGGTAAAAGGCGTTTCTGTGCACTGCTCTGGTTCGCCAGAAGCAGCTTAGTCATGCTGGCCACATGACCCGGAAGCTGTACACCGGCTCCCTTGGCCAATAAAGCGAAATGAGTGCCGCAACCCCAGAGTCAGTCACGACTGGACCTAATAGTCAGGGGTCCCTTTACCTTTACTTTATATGCACATAAAGTTAAAACAGTTGCGGCCCTGCCCTTTATTGTGGCTTCAACTGCTTTTTATTGGCGCTGGTTATCACTGAGTTTTCACAGATGGTGCAGGAGAAGTTCATCTTGAATCCTTAAACCCCATTCCATAGGTATGTGCCAGGATATGTGCAATGGAACAGAGCAACTTACTCCAGTACAGTTACAGCTCCATTATGAACCTAGTGGGGCTGAGTATGTCAGATCCTCTATTTGCATCCCAACCTACCTTAAGCAGGAAGTCTAGCTGCAAGCAACCAATCAACAAATTTTATTGTTTATAGCCAACGACCATCACAATACAGTATGAGCACAAATCACATCCAGCTGCACGCGCACCTCTGGTTACTCTTCATCCAGGGTGCTCTCACTACCACCTTGGGAATCACGTTACATTAGGTACAATTCGTATCTATCCTGTCATTTCTTATGAAATGCTGTGTTTTGATGAGTCCCCCCCCAAAAAAACAAGCTTCAGTTTGAATAGAGAAAAAGTAGGACCTAGCTGCACTTTACCTAGCTGGTAATGTGTACACAGCCTCAGTCTCCTGAGCTGTACGCTAACTTGAGGAAGGCTATGGGGAGCAGCCAGGTCCACCCGCCGTCCCCCACTGTAGATTCCTTTGGCCAAGTGAGCCAGATCTGCAAAAGAAAGAATTTCAACAGGTGTAGTTTGTCATGCCAGCTCCTCTTGCTGAAATCCCCATGCCTACAAAATTTGGCTGCTTTAAACTCAGCCTGGAGACACAACTTCTTGTCCAAGACAGAGGCTGCTTGCACAGTCCCTGCTTAAAATAGAGTGGGGTTGCTCTTTTTCTCACTTCGGATTGAAGCTGGTTTGGAGAAAAACAGATCCAAGCATAGCATTTCCTAAGAAACGACAGGATAGGCACAGGATAAACAAGGATTGCGGCTAATGTTGTGTGTATATCTCTTTCAAAACCAGCAGTGGGAGCGTACTGGACAGAGAGAAGACAGGAGCATGCACACAGCTAGAGTCATTTTCCAGAAGGATGAATGGAAGCAAAAGGTGCTAGCTTTCCCAAAACTATTCCCCACCACCCTGCGGAGGGTGCCACCGTTTCCTAAACCTTTTCAAGCACCTTGGGCTTCAGCTTCTAAACTGACTTCGGGTTTCTTTGGGAATTATCCAAGGTAATATGCACTAGAGCTAGAATAAATAATCCCACCACAAATACGCGCAGATACCAAATTTGGCAAACATTCAGAATACGTGGATTTGAGCCACTGTTTGTCCCATAGAAACGGGGATATATTTATTCTAGGGTTGTGTTTCCCATGACTCAGAACACCGAACATAAAGATAGAAAGAGCAGAAACTTGAATTAGTGACAGCATATAATTACCTCGATCCGCCGGGGGTGTCAGGCTGATAAAACTTCTACATTTCTCACCTATAAGGCATATAAAATGTACACTTTCAAATTATAGTTTGGAAGGGGAAAAAAACCTGAGCATCTCATCAGCCAGCTTAGCCTTCCCACCTTCCCAAGGCTTATAGGAACACAGCCTCCCACAAGCAACAAGAAGGGAGCTGTAAGCAGATGGTAGGGGAAGCCAGCGCGCTGAGCTAAAATGCTGCAGCGATATTTGGAATGCAATCCCCCCGGGGGAGGGGGGAATTAAAAGAACAGGCATCCCACTTTGTGCCTATAAAACAAAGCAGAGGCAGGGCTGCTTCTTGCATGATATTTTCGTATTTGTGCATGCTCCACAAGCTGTGACTTCTAGGAAAATAGGAAGCTGCCAGACCATTGGTCTATCCAGCTCTTGCAGAGGCTCTCAGGGGTTTCAAACAGGAGGAATTCCCTACCTGGAGATGCTGGGGATTGAACCTGGGACCTTGTGTATGCAAAGCAGATGCTCTGCCACTGAGCCATGGCCCATCTCCACCTTTTTTTTTCATTTTTACCACTTGTCCCTTTAAAATGCACACGGGCAGGGACATAGTCAGCCTCTCCATCACTGTTCACGTGCATCTTAAAAAGAGATACACTTTGAATTATAGAATCATAGAACTATAGAGTTGGGAGGGACCATGAGGGTTACCTGGTCCAATCCATTGCAATGCAATGCAGGAAGCTTCTGCCCAATGTGATGCTCAGACCCACAAACCTAAGACTAAGGGTTTCCTACACTACCAGCTGAGCCACATCTCTTGCACTGTTCAAATACTGGGGGAGTCAATATGAAATCCAACAGTTTTCAAATTCTCAGTCTAGCTGATTACCTCCCAGTCTATGTAACACAAGTTATACACAAAAACTTCAGGAGCACTATTAAATGGGCAAACACCTGGCAACATTTGCAGAGCTTTTTTATCCACTCTAAATGTTCTTATAAATGCCGTTGGACCTGACTTCAAGTGATTCCCAAATGTTATTTTTCACCACTAACACTTCACCTTATTCCAACCCAAAATGTCTAGTTTTGTCTCTGACTACCATCCTAGATCCCCAACACTCCCTACCAAACCTGACTGCCAGAGACAAGTTCTGCTTCCTTCTACACCCCTTCCTTCTCTTCTAACTTCAAAGCCAGGCTGTTGCCAAATCTTGCTGTATTTCCCACCAGAATTTCTGAGTTCCGCTTTCCCCTCCTGCTAAAACTCCTGCCCATGTGTCAGTCATATTTTGCCCATTTATCCCTCTGAGGAGTTCTCTCTTGGTGGCCATCTCTATGATTGTGTCATTGCACTGGCCCAGTTTGTGCAGCTAGTTACCCACGTAGGTGGATGCTGGAAATGGAACAGTGTGGGTAGAATACCATGTGACAAATTATTCGCGCAAGTGGCACGCCACACAATTTGGGCAATTCCAATCTTTCCGAATTCAACTCCACCACTACACATGGCTCTGAACATTTGCCCCCTCCCACCCCATCACTGTCACTGTTAATGCTTAGGCAGTAAGCTTCTCAGGGCACCTTGACTTCTAGCATCATGTGAAACATCTAATTTTCTAATTTGAAGGTGTTGTATAAAAGCATCCAAACTTAAGTCTAGCTGCAAGCCCAGGAAAGAAATAAAAAGTGCTTACTTGAAGAAGTACCTATAATTATGTGAGGTCATATCCACACCATCCATTTAAAGCACTCTTGTTCCACTTTAACATAATAATCATGGGAACTGTAGTTTGTGAAGGGTGTTTGGAATTGTGGCTCTGGGAGGGGTAAACTACATTTCTGAGGATTGTTTGGGGGAAGTGTTACATGCCAGTCGCAGAAGGTTGTTTGGAATTGGCCTGAGTTCTAAAATAGAAGAATTCACTGGAAGCAGAGCTGGTGACAAAGGTCAGCAAAGCTGGGGATCTGCTAGGATCCATGCGCCACCCAAAATGGTTGCCAAAGCACAGCAACATTTCAAGCACATTTTAGATAAGTTTCAGTGTAAAACACTGAGAAATAGAGGGCAACTCTAAAGCTATGCATACCTGTACACAGAGAACAGTGCTATGTACTTAAAACCAGTGACATAAGTTTATAATAGCACAAATCAGACTAAAAACAAAGGTGGGGGAGAGGACTACACATTTTTGCCAACCCTAGTAATGTTGGCAAATATTGGTAATGTGCATTGGGTTAAGATATCCCTGCCCTGTCTCCACCCACTGGTGTGTACATGGAGCAAGAGGTTTCAATACACATCAAACTATGCCAATATGTATAGCAGCATGCAGTTCAATCTGAAACACAGTGAGAGAAAAAACAGCCTCACTGTGTTTTAAGCCAGCAACGTATACATGACTTAATTCTTGGCTGGTGGGAGTGGCTGAATTGGTTCTGGCAACTTCCACCTTCACCTCAGGTAGGGGGAGTGGCTCTGTGGATAAAAATAAAGAAATTGTTCTACATTTCCTGATCTTTGCTGTTGAGGCTGAATGGTCAGCCACTTCATTTTGCGTGTGTTATTTTTAAGTGTGCACGTACTCAGCAGCACAGCTGTGAATAAAGCTGCGTGGATTGTTTGGTTTTAAATTTTCTGCAAAAAGTACATCCACATTATATGTACACAGCTGTCCATAACATTGGCTCTACTAAACAAAAACAAAACAAAAAAGATCCCCTTGAATTTCCATTATTTTTACAAGGGACCACTCTGAAACATCATTAAATCACAGATCACGTCTATGGCTACAGATTGCACTGCAAAATTCACAGATCATACTGTAAAATATCATGGACCTTATGCTTCCCAGCATTGCCATGGCAGAAAAACATGGGTCTTAAGCATGGACCCTCATAATTTTTAGGCAGAATGCTACTGAAAACGCCATCAACTTACACATCACATCCAAACCCACTCACAGAACAATAAAAACCATGTTTCCATCATCAGGTGAAAATATGTATCTGAACTTGTGGCAGGTATCCTATAAAAAAGATAGTGTGAATTCAAGAAGATCTGTTGTTGCTCAGCTGAATCCAACTCTTATCCCACAGCTTTGCTGTAATATCCAAGGTAGAGTTAATCATTGTTTCTCTCCCCAACCCATTTCTCCTTTGAAGGTAATGTTTTGTCCAGGCTTCCCAGGTGACCTCCCTTCTCTCTTTCATTCCCCTCCCCACTAAAACTACTAGGAGAAGCTAAAAGCATGTGGACTCTCAGAGGAAAGCCCCATTGACTTCAGTTGGTATTTCTCTTGGGTACAGAATTGCAAACTAAGAGTGTCATGGGGGACACTTATTTAACAACTATTAGTTAATATTAAGGGAGAATGAGGCAAGAGGATGGTGCCAAGGAAGAAAACAGGAATCATAGAATTGTAGCGTTGGAAGGGGACCAGAAGAGTCATTTAACATAGGAATCTTTTGCCCAGTGACCCTGGTATAAAGAGTATCATGCTCTACTGAATAAGCCATCTTCTGTTTGAATCATGACAATGGGGATTTCACTGGAGAGAGGGGTGTCTTTGACTTTCTTGTTGGTTTGGGGTGGAAGACTGGAGAATGCTTTCCTGGGTGCTTCTCTGTGATGCATGACCCTTTTGGTAGGAATGGGAGTTCACTGATGGACACAAGCAGCCCTGTTCAGCTAATTGGCTGATCTTACTCTTGAGAGTCCCATGGACTGCAAGAAGATCACACCTATCCTTTCTTAAGGAAATCAGCCCTGAGTGCTCACTGGAAGGACAGATCTTGAAGCTGAGGCTCCAATACTTTGGCCACCTCATGAGAAGAGAAGACTCCCTGGAAAAGACCCTGATGTTGGGAAAGATTGAGGGCACAAGGAGAAGGGGACAACAGAGGATGAGATGGTTGGACAGTGTTCTCGAAGCTACCAGCATGAGTTTGACCAAACTGAGGGAGGCAGTGGAAGACAGGAGTGCCTGGCATGCTCTGGTCCATGGGGTCACGAAGAGTCGGACATGACTAAACGACTAAACAACAACAAACACACAGTCCAGTCTCCATGGGGAGCACGCATTGTGCTTTGGTTGTTTCCCCATATAGGAAGATGAAAGAGAGGCTCAGGAAAGCATAACAACCCACAAAATGCTGTGCACACATTCACCTGGGAGGAAGAGGGAGAGAGAAGGGTTTGTCTCTTGAATAGCCCATTTTATCTAAAACCACCAGCCACTCCTCATACACTCTAAACACAGGTGTGGAACACAGAATCTCAAAATAAATACAGCAGGTTTTTATATATTGTCCTGTGAACACAGAAGGGCCCTGCTGGATCTGGCCAAAGTTCCAACTAGCCCAGCACCCTGAGTTCACAACAGCCAACTAGATTCCTATGGGAAGCCCACATGCAAGACTTGATAACAGCACAGGGATGCCTTGGAAATTAAAGGTGCTTCAGTGTGGATGTACGGGAGATAATCCTTCACTTTTCCTCTCTGCATCTTCCTCTTGATAGAGAGATGCTGCTCTTCCCCCCCTCTCCCCTCCCCTGCTTATTTCTGAAGCCTCAATTTGGTTTCTGGAGTAGCTGTCAAGAGCTGCTGTTCTCTTCATCATTTCAAGCAAATTAATCAAAAAACAAAAAACAAGATTACACTGGTGGTGTTTCTGAAGATGAATGTCATTGTACAAATGCCATCTCGACAGATGTCTAAGGGGGATTGATGGCATGCACAGGGTGCTTACTATCGCTTCTATGCAACAAATCAAGTTATTGTCCCACAGGAAAGAATCTGTTCTCCCACAGGAAAGATGTCATCATGAGAACAAGGAAACTGAGTGGACTTCCTGTGGCTGGAGGAAGTGCTATTAAAAAAATGGCACACAGCTAACAAATATGTTAGCTTTTATCATTAGACTTCAAAAAACAAGCTGTAAATAGTCTTCCTCCTCCTTTTCTTTTGGAAATAAGGGATATCACTCAAATTTATACAACCATACCCCTATAAGGTTGGACATCTTCCCACAAATCAGCTTTACCTCTTGCTCAGTAGAAATGATTACAACAATCAGGTGAGGGGGTCATTTTTAGGGGAGAATTAGGGCTAAACACCCCCTACTAGTCTAGGTCTCTGAAACATCCCTGCTGCAGTTGAGAAAAAACACATGGGGTTGGAAATCCCACATTGCACTTGTAAAGTTTAATTCCACCCTAGGACAATATGCAGTTCTGGTGAAATGCTCCTTCTAGTAATGTTTTGGTGAGTTATGTGGAGTTTAAAGAGGCAGTTTTTCATCAAGACAGACCTAGCTGGATCAGCAGTTATATTTACATAGGGGAAAAAATAACTAGGAGTAATATATCTTCCCACTCTGTTGCAAACTTTTGATTTCCTAACGCAGCCAAGAAGCCACGATGCCGATCCTTTGCTGCTGTACCAGGACTGATTTTCCACACTGAAACTCTTCTGAGTAAGTAAAACGTTTTCTCCTTTATCTGTGTCATTGTCTTAAGACTCCCTTTTGCTCCAGAATACTACTGTGTGCGTGTTAATGAGTTTACCATTATTTATCACAGAATCATTTATTACTACTACTTTAAAAAACCTATTTCCACTGATTTTTTTTAAAAAGGGAGCAGAGTTAATGCCGCATGAGTTCTGCTTAACTATTTCTCCTGTACACTTTAAATATCGTGTTCCTCCTACTATTGGCTCAAAATACCTCGGTCTATGTTATATTGTTGGGGTAACCTTTCCTATATGAACCAGTGCTGGGCGTGGGGGACAGACGGTGTGTGTGTGTCGGGGGGGGGGGTCATCCCTCATCCCACCCCATCGGAATTGGAGGGGAATTGTGATAAGCGAGCTTAAGACAGAAATGTGACATGACCGGGGGGTGGGGTGGGATAACAACTCAACAAAGAATGCCATACCACTACAACGGATCGTCTCCTCCCTATTAACCCACAAAGAAACCTTTGACGATTACACTTCATTAGTAGCCATTTCTTTTAAAGCAAATTGTGCTTCAGAAGCAACATAGCTTGTTTGCGCTCCAATACCCCAGGGCGCGTAAGCTCTTGCTCCCGTTTTACAGATGGGAAAAGTGAGGCTCAAAGTGACTTGCCGGTGGCCGCGCGGGATGTCATTGAAAGACCCCCATTCCCCCTCCCCCGGCGCAGTCCCGTCTCGGGAAGGAGTCTCCGCTCCCTTGAGACCAACCAGACGGTCCTCCTCTCCAGCTGCCCCCCCCCCAGGCTCACCACTAGTCCCTGCTGCCCCGACGGGGAGGCCGCCACTCACCGTCTCCGAGGAGCAGCTCCTCGCAAGAGTACCAGATACCGGCGTGAAACTTCCGGTCGACGAACTTGTCGTCTCCGGTCTCCCAGATGTACTGGACCACGTTGCTGTCGTTGGGGCCCCCGGAGGTGTTGAAGCGGATGCAGTGGGTGCCCCCTCGGAGCTCGCTGCACATGGGCTTGGCCACTTTGCGGGTCCCTTCGCACCAGTAGCTGCTGCTGAAGGCGGTGATGGAGAAGGTGAGCGACAGGCAGCTGAGCGAGAGCGCCGCCGAGGCTCGCTGCCGCCGGTCCACCCCCATCGCGCTGAGGACTGCCGCCTTGCAGAGGCTGCATCCAACGACGCCGAGCGAGGACAGGACGGGGCGCACGGGGAGAGGCACCCTCGGGCTGCTTCGCGCGCCTCTTGGCTAAGCCCCTGCTGGTGGAAAAAAAACCCGCTCTCAAATCGCCGGTTCCCCCCTCAGCATCCGGCTGCCGCTGGCCGTTTCTGAAGGTGAGGCGAGCAGGTGGGCAGAGCTGCCAAGACGCCTCCTTCCCGCCCCCTCCCTCAGCGCAGGATGGGAGCCGGGGATGAACAGGGCTGAGCCTCAAAAGCCTGCCGCCTCTGCCTGAGCTCAGCACGAGGAGGCTCTCCAAGAATGCCTCTGAGCATACAGAGTGCATTTCTTTCCCCGCGGAGCAATGGGAACCCAGCTACCCCCCACCCAAAAAAAAAAAAGCACCGGGGGATGGGATAAGGAGACAGAGCGCCAGGTGAAAAGCTGCAAAAAGGCGTCAGCCCCAGGAGTGATCACTTTTACCAAGTCACGCGCCACAGCGCTGGAAAGCTGAGACCCAAAACCAGGCAGAGGCAGGGATCAGGCTAGGGAAAGGTGAGAAAGGAAATGCGGGCAAGGGGAGCAAAGAGTGAAAACACACACAGACTCCTCTCCTGATACTTAGGAATTAGATTAAGTGCAAAGTAAACACAGGAGGACTTGCTTTCCTGACTATCTTGGGAAAGGTGCCAATGGTTTGTTTGTTTGGAAAGTCAAGTTTCGCACCCTCTGCATAAGTCCTGGTGCTGCTGCACACCTTGGAGCCCAGGGAAGTAGCGTGGGAAAGAGCCAGTGCGAGTTATAGTGTGGACATCCAGTGCACATTTAAAGCGTGAGGTTTCACTTAAAGAATCCAGGGAGCTGTAGTTTGTTAAGGTTACAGTGGTACCTCAGGTTACATACGCTTCATGTTACATACACTTCAGGTTACAGACTCCGCTATCCCAGAAATATTACCTCGGGTTAAGAACTTTGCTTCAGGATGAGAACAGAAATCGTGCTCCGGCGGCGCGGCGGCAGCAGAAGGCCCCATTAGCTAAATTGGTGCTTCAGGTTAAGAACAGTTTCAGGTTAAGAACAGACCTCCGGAATGAATTAAGTACTTAACCCGAGGTAACACTGTACTAGGAAGTGTAACTCTGTGAGGGGGAAACTACAGTTCCCGGGTGAGGGGGAGCCATGTAATTTCAATGTGCACTGGGCGTCCTTTTTAAATGTATGGTGTGGATCTGCCCTCAGTTAAGCCTTGCTGCACACTTTCTGAGAAGCGAGCCCCATTGAATTTCATGGACTATACCTCTTGAGTAAACACACATAAAATTGCGCAGTCAGAGCACTTGGATTTTAGAACTACAGGAGGAGATGGCGCTTCCATTTGATTAAACCCTCAAACATCAGTTTAAGATTGTGGGCCAAGTTAATTATTGCAGGCATTCCAATAACATTTCTATTCCCATTTTATAAAGCCAGAGCCGAGAGACACTGATTTGTTCAAGGTCACCGCAAGTAATGGACGATCAGGGATTCTTCATAACAGATTCATTTCCTTGGGATTTTTGTTTAATCCCCTTTTCCTTCTGCACTTATCCATTTAGTGTAAGTATTACATCACGGCTTGAACAAACCAAACACTGTTTTTCTCCCTGATCCAGTAGTAATGTACAGTGCCCATGTTTTCACCGTGGCATTATATTTTTAAACATGATGTTTTCTAGTTATATACGGCCCAAACTTGGAGGTGGTGTGGGAGTGAGTACAGGCACTGGGGAAAACAAAAACCTGCTGTAATTTGCAAGTGAGGCAAACATTAGGAAGACTCCAAAAGAAAAGGGGGAAAAGAGCTCAAATTAAATGCCAAGCCAATAAACTTTTCTTTGCTTTTCTTTTTTGCTGTTTTAGCTAATTTAGGCAGCGTGGTGTGTTGAACTTTGGTTTAGCCTCCACATACTTGCTCTAGTAACTTAGTTGATTTGGGGGCAGTGACTAGATCTCCCTGAATTGACCTGTTTGGCCACAAAGTGTCTGTGTACTTTTTGTGTCAAATGGAAGGGATGGGGTCAGTAAAACCTGACTCCCTCCCTTTCTACTCTGGGATGCATTTAGCTGTTTCCCCCAAGCAAGGCCAGTCCTCCACTTTAGGCAAAATGAGATAGCTGCCTCAGGCATCAGATGTGGGTGGTGGTGGTGCTGCCATTGAGGTGTTGGAGAACAGGGTTGTGTATGCTAAACAGCCTATCCTTTCCTCCACTAACTTAACCAGCTGTCCTCCTGGCAAAGGAGAATGTCCCATTCCCAGTGCTCAAGTAAGATTCAGTGCTCATGCCAATCAATTTCTGTGTGTGGAACTGAGGGAGGGGCATGTTTGTCCTTTGCCTCAAGCAGCAAAATATCTTGGGCCTGCCCCTAGGCCACTTCACTTTCATTATTGGAGTGGGGCTAAGGGGAAATGGCTGCTTGGTGATTTTGCTCCCCTCTCCATGTGCTCCATTTGACATTAAAGGCCAGCCCTCCGACCTCTCCATCTTATGGTTTGTATGGCCCATTTAGCCCTTTAAAAGGTTATATTCAGTTTCTTGGCAGAGCTTTTAACACAGGTCTGCAGCAGGGGGTGCAATTAATTCAGTGTGCCTCCGTGTAATGCATTGCAAACAAAGCCACAAAAGTAACCCAGGCATATATTTGTTAACCATGAGTGGCTAATTACTCCAATTAGGACAACCCCCAAAAAACTTTGCCCCTCCCCCACTTGGTCACCTGGAATTTATTTTTACTCACCACTGGTGAACAGGAAGTGGCTATATAGAAGCCTGAATTACTGGTATGTTCACGTGACAATTCTACTCAGGTCTGGGATCACTTGATTTTCTCACAATGCTGAAGCTGGGCAACCTGTGTAAAGGTGAGAATATACTTTAAAAAAAAAAATAATGACAGATTATCTGGAGGGGGTAATTCCATGACTGTTGCAGCAAAAGCGACAGGTTTGTGGAACCTTAAAGCCGCAACAGATTCTATTCATTTTTAAGATGCCGCAAGATTTTTTTGTGGTTTTCAGATGAAGAGGTCGCTGCAGTATGGGTGATCTTTGGTTGACAAACAAAGATAAATCAAGGAAGATAGTGAGCTATTGCCTTGGTTAGAAAAAGAGATTGTATCACACTTCTGTTTCTGTATGACTACATGGTATTTGAAAGAAGTATGTGAGATCTTGCATACCCTTGATGTTCCTAGGCAGGGACCAGTGGCCTCCCAGCTGGTGTTGGATTCTAACTTCCATCTTTTCCAGCTGGCATGGCCAGTGCTTAGGATGTAGTCCAACAACATCTGGAGGGTCACAGGTTCCCATCCCTGATCTTAGCCATCTGTGCAGCGAGCATTTAGCATCGTGGAAGTGCTATTAAGGTCTAGAGCATCTCACCCAAGCTATTGTGTTGTGTGGGGGGAATTGTGTGCCCTTCTCTGTGTGTCCTAGAGAAGTTGGACTGGCTTCCTCCTTGCCGTCCTTCTATTCCAGCAGGCCTTTGGGAACCAAATGTTTCTGAGGAAAGAGCTGGTGCTGTGATGTTTTTATTGTGGATCTTTTAATATTACTTTAATTCTGTTGGGGTTCAATGACATTTTGATTGTCTTTTCTACAGTTCTAGCTTGTTTAATTTGTGTAAGCCACATTGAATTCCAAACTGGGGGGAAAGGAGGGATATAAATAAATACTAGAATAATAACAATCTCACTGTAGATCTATTGCCAATGCCGATCACACGAATACCCCTGCCTCCCAGTGGGTTATGCAGATTACACAGCAACCGGCTGTGTTTGGCTGCTGCCTTCCCCTTCCCCTTCGCCAAACCAAGGAAAACATGTCCCAGACCTGTGGAACATATGAATTCAATGTTCAATATAGAGGCTTGCGGCAGTGTACAGCATGAGATAAATGACACTCCTGTTCTCTGTACTGATTTACCAAACACATATTCTGGAACATTTGAGAAATGAGGCACAGCCATATCTGATAGAATTCCCCTGCACACAATTCTTCAGCCTCCTTTAATGTGCCTTTAAAAATCCTCCTTCCTAATGCTAACAACTCTTTCTAATTGCAGTTCATTTTATGCCTGTGCTTCTCTGTGTCTTCCCTGAGATTCCTTATCGTTACAAAACTCCTGGTGGTGCCACATTAGTCTCTTTCTACCCCCCTTCCCTTCCTTTCACTGCATAAAAGCATGCTCACTTTTGCATCTTTAACACGGACTCATTAAGACAATGCTTTCCATGGGTGCTTTTTCATTTAGTTTTCCTAACCATCAGCCAGGCTGGCAACCCTACAAGACATAAAGTACCTCTGCCCTGGTTACACTTTGTAGAACGTGTCCACCAACCAAGTGGCGAGTGACAAGATGGATCTCCTTATGCTGATTTCCAGTTACTCCCAAATTAAGTCAGAAAAAGATGTGAGCATAAGCACCCATGGTACTTTTCCTGCCTCAAGCCAAGATGTCTTTCCAGTAAGACATTTTAATATAGAAAAAAGGGAGTAGGCAGTTGGGTTTTAGGTGCTCTTCCTGGTCACCCTCAGGGGCATACCTAGGGGTTGGTTAGGTTGGCCCCTGCCAAGGGTGCAGGCTGAGGGGCGTGCAAAAATCATGCCTCTCCTCTCTGGCTCATTAGGCTGAGGGCTGCAGGTTGCCTACAGATGCCTAGATTGTCTTCTTTCACTGTCCTTATTTAAGTAATGAGGGGAAAGCGGGAGCTTCCAGTTCTAAACCACAGGACCATCCATGGCCTGGCCTGACCTACCCCACAGAAGGACATATAAATCAGCTGGAATAGGGAAATATAGTGCTTCCTGCAAATTTGTTAGTTTTTATTAAAATATTATTCTTTTGTTGTATTTTACTTCGGGTGTTCCTTTTCGGAGAAGGGGGACCTTATTTGGGGGAACTGCTCTATGCCCCCCTGACCACATTAATCTGGCCTTTTGAAATTCAAACGCCGCTCATTTAGAGACTTTGTTCATGTCCGCTTTCCTTATTACATTGTTCCCACGCCTTCCCTTTCTTTTGAAAACTCGTGTAATGAATGTTTTCTCCCCATTTGCCAATCAGCCTCCATTTTCAACCAATTCCACCCTATTAGTCAAGATCAGTGCAAAAATAGCTGCTACCTAATTATTTCCCCCACCTTTTGGAGTCAGGAGTTAAGGCTGTGACACATATCAAGAGCTTACAGAACATACTGTGCTTCATTAGACTTCCCACAGATATAGGGGGACTAATTCGTAGGGCAGAGTTCTCTACCGAACTTTCTACACTTTGTTGCACTCGCCAAAACCCAAATCTCATCAGACTACATTATACAAATTACCCAACGTTTGCATAGATACACTTGATTTGCAAAATTTAAGAGTACTTAAATGTTATTTTTGGAAACTAGCAATGTTTATTCAGCAGGGTTCTATACACCTGCCTGGCAGGGCTTCTTAACGAAGGCCTGCAGCTGGGCTTTCTGCTAATAGTCCAAGGAAAGTGGTGTGTGCAGCAGTTCAATGGTGGGGAGCAATTCAGTGGCTGGTGGCCATTAATGCTGGAGTGAGGAAGACAGGACCTCTGACTCTGATCATACTTGGGATCATGCTGGTCTGTGGAATAAATTGATAGAAAACAGTCACAATGCAATGGATGATGCACTTGTGCTGAAGGCCAAACTCTACTTCAGCAGCTTTAGGGTGGGACAACTTTGTGCAGAGAAGCAATGGGATGGGTTCTTTTGGACAATATTCTAAATCTTCCAAAAAAAAAACACAAACCCACCAGCCCCCGCTGCAAGTTCCATGTTCAGTTTTGCAGCAAAGTTTGCTGGTCTGGAACACAGCATGAGCGACAGCACCTTTAATGAGCATGATTTGGAGCTGAAAATTGGCCTGTGGGTATAATCTCCCCCCCCAAAAAAAAACTTCTATGCTCTAAATCACTCCCTCCTGAAGCTACTTTTCAATAAGCAAAGTGGCCATCAAGCTTCAAACACACACGTGTTGTATATCTAGTTTGACTCTTGGGTTATCTTCTTCGACAGCCTCTAGCAGATCATGGGTGCTTGTCTTTGAGAACTGGTAATTATACTGTCCTTTAGACTCATCTCTATAGATGAACCCATGTCAGATTTCTTAAATGTGCTGGAAGACCACAGTGGCAAATGCAGATTTCACTCAGACACCAACAGCTCTGCATCTGTGAGCAATCAGTATATGGGTTGGGTGCCCACTGCATTGTGTGGATTTGTTTGTGCTCTGAAGTGCAGCCAGTAAATGCTAAATTGAACTGCAGACCCATGCTAATGCAAAAAAGAGCTCAGGGGTGGGAAACCATTGGACACACTGGCTTAGGGCTGATGGGAGTTGGAGTCTAATAACCCCTGGAGGGTCAAAGGTCTCCTAGTTCTGCCCAAAGTCTTTCAGATTTGCAAGACTTACACACAAGTGTAGAACCAACAATCCAAATCACAGCATTGTGATCAAAGAGTATTTTCTGCAAGGTTATCCATCGTGAACTCAGATCCTTTTCTTTGTCACTACTTTCCAGGATATATATTGTAAATATATTTTTTAAATAACTATAATAAGCTTCCTGGTTTCCAGTTAGTATACATTGATGGCCATAAATCCTTGCCTGCTGCATTCAGGTCCTTCAACCAGGATGTTTAATCACCTTCAGCATTCTTGGGACAAGCCAATTGTAAACAATCAGATGTAGGAAAAACGTCCCTGTAGACTGAGCTGCTCTAATGCAAGAAAGTTAACAAGTCCACAGGATTGATTCCTATATATTCTTCTCATTCAGCCCCAAGCGGGTTGGAGAGAGTGGGAGGGCTTAATTTCCTCTTGCTGACATATTTCAAGTCTCTGTCCAGTCACCTCGGGGCGGCAGTGGGGGGGGGGCAGAGCTAAAGAATATCGCTCAGCTGCCTGCATATTGGCAGCTGTTCAGGAAATGGCCTGTCAGATTGCTGCAGAAATAGGCTTTCCATGCTCATATTTGCTCCAGGACCACCTTTTCATCAACCGTCTTCCAGATAAAGTTTCCCAGTGACACAAGTCCTTTCCAAATCAGTGGGCACTTAGGAGTGTCATGTGAACAGAACTCCAATCCTGAGTCCTTCATGATGCTTTTCTTATTCCTCATTGGCTGAGAGGATCGGCAACAAAAAGCAGATGTGCTTGTAAAGTTTATACTAAATTCTCACTGCCCCCCCTTTTTTCTTTCAACACAGAAGAAGCAAAAGGAAACCCGATTCTAAGAACTCTGCAGGTTGGAGCAGATTGATTATCTGTTGCTTTTTGCTGACATTCAGGAACTTATTCTAATGGGTAAAGAGTCACTCTTTGAAAGTGGAGATATTTTCAAAGAACACAGCGGGTGTGACCGAGATTGCTAAAGGAGATCACAAGCTAACTGGGTTGCAAGAGTCAGTGACTTGCTTGAGTATACAAATTTGCCACCCTGGATCACACTGGAACACCCAGTATTCTTCTGCACCATGAAGCTGTACTCTGGGACTTGTCCCACACCCGTCTTTGCAATCACAATGCTGTTTCTGATCAAACAGGTAAGAAAATCTGCCATTTTAGCAATGATACATTTTAAAACATAAATGTTCCATTGGGCTGACATCTCTGCATACGTAAAACAGTACGGCATGTTCACGAGCGGAGCTTATTTAACGGTATGTTGTGCAGCATGTAACTTCTTGTTTTTATAAGGCTTTGCATGACAAGTTCTTTACCTCTTCCCTGCCGGCTATTGCTTTTCCTGTACAATTGCAATTGGAGACACTACTGTATATGTGTGATTTCAGATTTTCCAGACCAGGCATCATTTATTTCAGCACAGGTTTATTTTTTAAATGTCCATTTCCAACTTGTTCATTTCACTTTTGCTATCCTCCCCGCCCCCCTTCTACCACCTATACATCTTGGGCTTCACAGAGGAGACATGAGAAACAGTGTCTATAAACATATCTTTTTGTGTCCACCGCTAAAACCTTCATGGGTGCTCTAAAACCTATTAAAAGTCTGCTGTATTCCATAGCTTCAACAAATGCATAGCATCAGCATATGTGTGCGGAACATTTAACTGTTGGCTTATTTTACCTCTTAATCAGACCTCTATTCTCCTTCTAGATGCACATTTTCCACTCATGTTGCTGCTTAAGTGTCATGCCTTAAACCACCTTCTGGATAGCAGTCTCATTCAGATAACGTTGTGCCTCCAGTCTGCAAATTTTGAAAAGCCATATTTTCATGGAGAACCAAGTGAATTCGTCACCCGTTGACTCAAAAGGCTAGATTTCAGTCAGCAATGTTGCCTTTTGAAAGACTTTCAGCATGGATGATGTAATTACAAAGCATCTCTTGGTTTATGCAAGGTGCTTTAAGATACACACAGAGAGAGAGAAAGAGAGAGAGATTGTCAATTAGTGTTCCTAGGTAGGGAAGGACCATCATATTTATATCATTTGTTCTGTTGAGCAACCAGCTGATTAGAAGCAAGGCAGACAACAGGCTTAACAAAGAGGTGAGTTCTGTGAGTCATAGTCCTGGCAAATGTGGCATTTGTGATCTGAGATAGGGTGTAATGGCTGCCATGCCAATCCAAGATTACCTGTAGATGCTCCCTGGTGTCACAAGTTAACCCAAGGTGTTTATTCTGATGCAGCAGCATGGGCACTGCTACACAGGCAAAACAAGAGCCACTATAACCCGACTTCCACATATTGACCGGAACATCCATGCAGTGCCGGCTTCACCATGAGGCAGAGTGAGGCAGCCGCCTTAGGTGGCAGATGATAGTGGCAGGAAAGTGGATAGAGTTTGTCATCGCATGAAGCCTCCATTGTAAGAGCCCCATAAGCTAGTCTGCTGCCCACAGGTGCAGTGGAGGATGTTCTCCCGTTGTTGCCCGTGTCAAAGTAAGATTCAGCTGCCAGTCTGCTCAGCTTTTGTATCTAGAATGTTACGGTGGTGGGGAGTGTCATGTTGTCCTTTGCCTCAGGCAGTAAAACGTAATGTGCTGGCCCCTGACCCCAGCATGGATGTATGCGAAAATGGAGGGTATACACAGTATGCTTAGAAACTGCACATGTTTGAACACATAAATTATGAGCTGTGGGTGAAGACTGGGCATGGCCAGCAAGCACAGTTCTTGATCCATCATGCTCTGTGCATATATTGCCCCTACTTTGACCACCTGCACAGGGCTAATGAGTCTTCTCAAGTTTTAGTGGGCAGCTAACAATGCCAACTAAAACATAGATGACACAGAAGTAAGTGATCAGTAGTTGTCAGAAGAGTTAATTCCTCCTCCTCCTCTTCTCCTTCTCCTCCTTCTCCTCCTCCTTCTTTTAAAAAAGCAATTTATCCCCAGGTATTATTAGCTGGTATTATTACCTTCATATTAGCTGTGAATTTGTGTTTTGTGCTCACAAGAGAACCCCTTGGCTGAAGTGGATAGATCTGGACTCAGAAAGCACTGAATGACCCAAGCCAGACTCACTGCAATAGATGTACTCGTGTTATATGGGGAAGGGAGGACAACAATATGGGGAGGGAAATGCCAGCCAGGACCCACAGCCTTTGGTTGCTGCTGTTTCAGCATTGTCCCATCACTTTGTGACACTTTTTTTTTAAAGAAGTGTAGCTGGAGGCTGTGCTAGAGTACTCATATACTCTCCCTCTCTCTCTCTGTGTGTCTCTCTGTGTGTGTGTGTGTGATGCTCTGAGCAGCCAAGACCCCTGCAGCCTAGTTCTTATGCCGTACAGGAAGAAGAACCTGACCACATCTCTTGCAAGGGTACCGAAGAGCACACTGCTTCTCAGGGTCAGGCTAGGGTTGCTCTAGTGCTAAGAATAGCATGAGCAGCAGTGCTATTTACTTTTGTCACCCAGAAGGCCCCTTGAATATTCTGAAGTCACTATTCAGGATTGGGATTCAATCACACAGTGTTAAATTGAGGTTATGTAGATTGTGCAGCAAACCTGCTTTGCGAGGGGGGGGGGAGTCAGACTTTTTGCAGCAAGGAAGGTGACAAGAAAATGCAACGGAAAGTGTGGAGTGACACTTGCTTTGGTGCAACGTCATCTGGCGTCCCAGCAACCAAATAGGGACGCATGTTCAGTAAACAGTTCATCTGGAAGCACCCTCAGTACTTGTTCTTCTCTGCCTTTGACCTCAAGAAATCTTTACTGTGAATCACATTGAGACGGTTGTTTAGAAGGTGATTCATAAATCAGTGGTGGTGGTGATAGTCATAATCACAATAATTAATATAAGAGAAATTGCTTCCTCGCCAGCAGGCTCCTTCTGCACCCCCAGGCTATAGCACTAGACATTTAACTGAAGCTTCAGAGCTGGGCCATAGTCAGGACTGAAAATATTGCTGTAGGGAGGATGGCTGGTGGAGAAACTAGCCTCTGTAGGCAGCAGAGCCAGAGGAACAAGAAGACGGAAGAGAAAAGGCTGCATCTTATTGCGTAAAAATCTTTTAAAATGAAGTGAATGGGTTCCCCCTCCTGCGAGATTTTTGTTTCCCATTCTTATGGTGTGTTTTTTGTTAATACAGAAACCCTCTTGAAGCTGGCGTGGGATTGCCAGATTGTGATGTGGAGAGCCCTCCTTTATTTTGGATTTGCTTCACTAGGGCAGTAACCATTTCCCCTTTATCTCTGCTGTTGAGCCCCCTATCTTTCTGCAGGGTGGTACATATGGATGGAGCAGAAATTTGATGCCATTCGCATTTGCACCACCTGATTTGCACTTTTTTTGGGGGGGGCGGGGAATCGCTCTTCTCTGAATTTTGCAATGCATTTCCCCAACCAAGTGATGTGTACAAAACAGATGTACTAGGGTATAAAAATGCACAAAAATGCAAAGATAACAAACAAAAATGTGCTGTGTTCAGAAAAAAAATTGCTTCACAAAAATGTGTATATCGGGAGAAAGTGGCACTAAAATGCTGATGAATTTTCAAAAGGGCTTTATTTTTTTAAAAAAAGAAAATCAGAAACTGATGTGGAAATGTGCAGAGCTGAATTTAAGATTGGAAAATGAGAGAATGAGAAATGGGCACGTTCTCCTATCCCTCGTGGCACATGTGACAGGTGAGAGAAGCGGATAACAGCACCAAGGGAGGGAGGAGTAGAATTCAGCAACACATTTCAAAAGTTAAAAGAAGAATCTCCAGGTTGCAACCTGGCAAGTAAGGACATTTCTCTGTGTTAAAAATAAAACAAAGGAATAGAGAGCAGCCATGTTTTAAAAGGCAGGGAAAGCAATTACCGGGGAAGAATGTTTAGCACAGTGATGGGGAATCTCCAGGTGTTTCTGGACTAGTTTTAAAATGAAATATTATATTTAACATATATTGAGTATGAAGAAACTTAGGATGAGTGATAAACTATATGTGGATAAGGCTGTTACCCGTCATTTTCCACCTAACCTTTTTTGACAAATGATTACCTAAACATTCAATTTATAAATTTACTCCATCTGTAAATACTTAAATTTTATATATTGAGCCACCATTTATGAAGAACTTCTCTAGCATTTTATAATAATAATAATAATAATAATAATAATAATAATAATAATAATAATAATAATATATTTATACAATCTGGCTAATATTTAGTCATCAGGTTTACTTTCCATTACTTTGTATGCCAAATCCTAGCTATTGCAATGATGTGTAATGCCTGATTTTGATGTTCTGGTCTTATGCAAGTCTTTTAAATAATTCCATAGGCACAAAGGGGGTGGGGACTTCATATTTGAAGGTCTTGGTGAGAACAGCATTACTATTTGCCATATCTGAAGGGCCAAGAGTTTCCCAGCCCTGGTTTAAAATGTAAAATGGAAGAGGGGAGAAGGTTAAGGAGCCTACCCCCCCAATGTTTGTTTGTTTGTTTGTTTGTTTGTTTGTTTGTTTGTTTGTTGCAAACTGCTTCAAACTGGAGTCTCCACAGCATGGGCATCCACAAGGGGGAGGGGAAAATTTGCCCCACTGAATAACCCCCAGATTCCCAGCTTTAAAAAGCCCACATGGTAAATTTTAAACATACTTAGAACCTGAGATATGAGGCAAAATGGGCAGATGATTGCCCAGTTTCAGCTAACCAGTTCTGCTAGTAGAAGCCCATGCAAGGACTTATGTTAGTACAACTGGGCTTTCCCCCCTCTCCCCATCCTCATGCACCCCCAAATTGGCTTAGGGGGGAGTGGGAAAAACTACAGAACAGCACATGAGGGGAGGGGAGGTTGTTCCATTAGCCAAGCAAAAATGTTTGTGTTGACAGAGCAATCTCCCTAGTGCTACATCAAATTATCCCCACCATTCTTCCAGTTATTTGGAGGAATTAACCTGTTCCTTGCGTTCAGTGGAAAAATTATTGCCAGTGCCCATTTGCACTGGTGGGATAGAGTTAAGGAGCCTCTCCCTCCCCCCCACCACCCACAGAAGGGCCTCTACAGCCACATTTTCCAAAAAAATTAATTGTTTGCACTTTGTGAACACCCACGCACAGACACCGTCATGGAGAACACTACACATGGCCAATGAACATCCCGTGCATCTTGACACTAAGCCCGAGGAGATGAAGAGCACCTGTAGGCTCACTCTTGATTTGCCCTTTCAAGGCTGCTTGCTATCCCCCTTGTTCATTTGAAAGCCAAACTGTTTTCGGAGCCCAGCGAGCTTTCCACAAAACAACTGCGTCATCCCCATTCCATGCCTCTTAAGACAAGGTTCACTGACCAACAAACCTCCTCTCATCGCTTACATTTGGGGAGGGGCGGGGAAGCAGAGAGGGGGAAAGAGTAGGTGGGAAAAATCCATTTGGTTCCTGTCCCTAAAGGAGAATTCCTCTCTCATGGCTTTTTTGTAAATAGTTTTATCTTGAATGATCATCAAGTGACTCTTGGTGCTCTCGACACTGGGCTCATTAATCGACCCTCTGCGTTATCGGTTTTCCTCTCTGATCAGTTCTCAAGATTTATATGCTGCCTGTTTTGGTGCAAGAGAGATTTATTTCTCTCCTTCAAATCTGGAGGTGCTGTGGCTTTTCTGACCCAGATGATGTGGCAGAAGACTTAAAACTGAAACAGCAGTGGGGGTTGTGGCTAGAAAATAGAGAAGCAGCCAGACTAGAGAATGGGAAACTGCGAAGCTTGTAGCACGTAGCAGAGACATAGGCTGCAAACACACAGTGCATTAAAGCACATTACTTTCCCACAGGATCCTGGGACCTGCAGTTTGTTAAGGGTCCTGGGGATTGTAGCTCTGGGAGGGGTAAACAAGACCTCCCAGGATTTTTGGGGGAAAGCCATGTGCTTTAAATGAATGGTTTGTATGCAGCCATATTCAAGCTGACCTTTTTGGCTACAACATCCAGACTAGTTTTTTTTATAATGGGGGTATTTTCCCTAGTCTTCCATTCCTACCACCCACTATTTCATCTTGCCTGGTGAAGGCTTTCAGAGAACTCAAAAGCTTGCTGCTGTTTTGTGACAGTTTGGAGTGTCCTAATGCAGGCCTTGCCCAGCTGTGGGTTTTGATGTCTGGGAAAGGATGGCTTTAGTTCAGAGAGTCTGGGAGAAGGAAGAGAGTCAGAAAGAGTGTTGGGACATGATGAAGGATGGAGACAGAAAGCTGCTGAGGGTTGGCTCATTTTAATGCCTGAGGAAGATCATTTAAATTGAATGCACACGCCCACTCATTCACACAGGGCACAAACTGCTGGACACTTTTCCTGCGCAAATCCCACTGGACTGCACAAGAGCATGGCAGGAGAGTGCGTTTCTGCCAAACGGAGGGCACAGAATGATCAAGTTGCAGACAGTTGGCCAAAGAGGTCAAAAGTTCACAGTGCGAAGCTCAGGGAATTGTTGGAAGGAAAACAGGAAAAGATAACTCTATTCATATTCTGTGCTTCTCTTGAAGAATTTAGCAACCAATCCTGGAACGAAGTTTTTTCCTCACTGAAGCTTAAGGGAAGTATTTTGTTCAGTGTCTCCCTGCCAGCGCAGGGACATTTGCCAAGCTGTTAACAGCTCGAGACATCGCACACATGTGGGAAGGGCATTAATTCAGCTCTGTGACAAACATCTTTTCCCCTGGAACACTTCTCTGTATGGGCAGTCACTTTCAAGGGAGATTGCAAGGGTGGGCATCTGTTCAAAACGCTGACCCGGCCATTTGGGCAATTGTCCAAAAGTAACTCATCTTCCATTTTTGGTTAAGATCATCCCAAAGGTTCTCTTGGATACTTCCAATTCCTATATGGATGTAAAAAAAAATATGTTTAGTATGAAAAAAAATAAGTGACACATGCAATCAACACTGGTGACGTACTCCAGATCCCAGTTAAACCAAAGAATCAAAGGCCTTGTGTACGTCAACAGAAATAGTGGCACACCTGCCGTATAAACTGGCATGGTTGAACAGTCAATGCTAATCCTCAAAGGAAATTTAGTGCTTGAAGATCCTTTTCTTTTTATGGAGTTCTGGGGCCACTCCATGCTCCTAACCATGATTGCTATGCTCTGCCTCCACACTTGGAAGGAGTAATGCTTCTGAATACTAGCTGCTGGAAACCTCAAGAGGGGACAGTGCTCTTGTGTTCAGGTCCCAGAGGCATCTGATTGGCCACTATGAGAACAGGATGATGGACTATGTGGACCATTGGCCAGATCTAGCAGGGCTTTCTCACCTTCCCATGACTCCCCCTCCGCTCCAGACGTGTACGTGTGTGTGTGTGTGTGTGTGTGTGTGTGTGTGTGTGTGTGTTGGAGGGTGTCAGCTGTGAAGAGGCCATACCTGTATAATAGGGAATGGTAGTTCTTTGGGCAGGCAGACTAAGGATCTTTAACAACTTCACTCAGCTGAAAATCTGCAGAATATTGTAGAGGAAAGCGAAAGCAGTTAAATTGGTTTAAAGAAGTAAATTGCATTAGATTGCAGACATCCCTTCCATCATCTTCAACTCAAGTACTTTTCCTTAACTGGGTTGCAACTCAGGCGGCTGCCCTCAAGCCAATTAATGACAATCAGTCATATTTCATTGTTTAAAACCAGAGGTTATGACACTTGGAGTCAGTGTGACAACAGAACGCTAATGGACCATTTTAACCAAAAACATCACTCATCCACCCTGCAGGACCGTTGCTGCCGCAAGATACAATTACATATTATATGGATGATAAATTACCAATTTCCATTCACTTTATTAAGTGGGGCCTTCTACCATCAAATTTGCGTCACGTCCTGACCATGCCAGTTTCAGGAAGTGTCAGTTGGTAGGCAGACGTATCGTCACTCAAGTCAATCAATTTGATTTCCTTTTGATGCAGGAGAATTCAGCCCTTAAAACTGGATATCTTCCAACAATTTATAAGCATGCCTACTCAACAACATTAAAGTCTCACATCGAACATAACCAATCTATAGAAAGCACTTTATGATAATGGAAGTAGGAACAATGTTTGTAGTATTGTAACCTAAGAAAATCCTTAATAATTGGTCTTTTTTTAAAAAAGCATGCCTACTCCTCACATTTAAGTCTGTGCTTAACAGCAGTGGATGCTATCAGGGATGTCTGGGGGGGGGGATTTGTAAGTGCATGAAAAACTGTTTATTTAGGATCCCTAGACTAAATTTCCAAGGTTCTTTGAGTAGAAGCTGTGGCAGCTAAACCAGTTTATATTAATGATAAATATATGGCCTTAGAGTGCATGAGGCTCTGTCTGCACTTTCACAAATCTACGTTTCCCAACTTTGTCCCCTTCAACAGACTAGAAAGTTGGGAAATAAGTACCCATTTAAATATAAATCAGCTAGCATGGTACCAAATGAGGTTATATTGTTCTAGCTTGCACTTTTAGAGGTAGGCAAAAATGGGCTGATGACTCTAATTTTGCAATTATCAAGTTACATAAACATCAAAATATTGCCTTTGGCTTTAGAACCACTTTTTAGCATCTCTTACAGCACACCTATGAAAGATTACCTAGTCATATGTTCCATTGATCTCAAAGGGGCTTACTGCCTTGCAAGTTTGTTTAGGATTACAGCTTTAATCAACACTCCTGCATTTGTAAATTTTGGTTTACTGTTCTGGGAAGGGCTCTCATCATGAACATGAGATTACTGTGAGTTCAAGTGGGCAGACTTACTAAGGGACAAACATCAGCAGGAGAGGAGAGGCACCAGTTGTTGAGAAAGAGGAATGTATATGTCTGAGGTCTCTGAATATTCTACCTTGCAACGGCACTGGAGCTGCCAGTAGAGAAGAGTTTCTATTATACGCCTGTCATTTCAGTAGACAGCAATGCCTCAGCAATAAGATAAAACCTGTCAACACACCAAAACTGCTTTGATCAGGAACAGAAGATGTCAAGTGCGTAACAGAAATGATTCTGTCTCCCCCCCAAAGAAGTCAGCAGTTAGCTTGGCTCTTCGCTGAAAAATAGAAGGGGAATGAAAGATAGAAAAGGTAAAACATGGGAGGAGGGCCAATATGAGAGAAAGAAGGAAAGAAAATTGTAAGTGGGAAGTTGTAGAGTGTTTTTGTGTGTGTTTTGATGTTTCACAGACATTAAAGTTTATTGCCAAGGTCAGCATTTCTGTTTCACGTTATATTGAGGAAGGTGGTGCATATATTGCGTTTCTGCATGCTCAAGTGATGCAAGGGACTTACCGTATATCAGGAATGGCAGTTTGTCAAAGTTGAGCAAAACTCCCTTGTCTGTCTTATGAGAAAAGGGGAGGGAGACAGAGTCACATTCAGATGTATCACATTTACATTTGTTTGTTTTTTTAAAAAAATTATTAAAGATTTTCCTCGTTTACAAAGGCACATGCATTGTCTCTTTCTTCAGGTTATGTTTTCTACAGATCAGTTACATTTGTTGTAAGACATTGGTGTTATATGCAGTATAGGGTTGGGAAAAAGGAAGAGGGACGGGAGAGAGGGGGTGGTAAAGCTTATGTTCTTTTACTTAGTGTATGTGTGGGACTTTGTGTCAGCGTCACTTGAGTAGGTTCTCTTTCTATTCGCTTGTTATGTTTCCTTGGTGGTGAGAGAGGTTGGGGTGGCCTAGGGTATGGTTGATTGTCTTTGGTTGGCTGTAGTGGGATTTGTTTGTGTGGGGGAGAGGGTTGTTAAGTTAGCCATATTGAATTGTATGCTGTCGGTGGGTTCGTGTTGTTGTCTTGTTGGGCTGTGTAAAGGGGAGCCATACCGGGGTGAAGGCGTCTTCTTCTACAGTGGTACCTCAGGTTAAGAACTTAATTCGTTCTGGAGGTCTGTTCTTAATCTGAAACTGTTCTTAACCTCAGTTCCGCACAATTTCTGTTCTCATCCTGAAGCAAAGTTCTTAACCTGAGGTACTATTTCTGGGTTAGCAGAGTCTGTAACCTGAAGCATCTGTAACCCGAGGTACCACTGTATTTGTGTCAGTTTCAGTCTATTGGTTAGCTGTTTAAGTCTGTTTCCCATACTACTTGATACCAGTGTTCCATGTTTAATTCTGACAGGTCCCTCCATTGTCTGGCTATGATGTCTCTGTCTGCTGAGAGTAGATGGGTTATGAGCTCTTTATAGTGTGAGTGGGCATTGTTATTTTGGAAAATGTTCAGTAGGGTTAGTTCTGGGATGACTTCTAGTACCTGTTTAGTTATTTTGCTTATTTCTTGTATGACTGCTGTCCAGAAGAGTTGGGTTTGGGGGCATTCCCACCACATGTGGAGGTATGTGCCTGTGGAGGTGCATCCTCTCCAGCATTTTAGTGAGGTTCTTAGGTGTATCAGCGCCAGTTTCCATGGTGTTAGGTACCATCTGTAAGTGAGTTTCAGAGTGAGTTCTTTTCTTTTCGTGATATGGATTTAAAGGGAGGTTTAGACCACATTCTAGTCCATTGGGTGGAGTTAATTTTGTAGTCTAGGTCATCCTCCCATTGTTTTTTGATTGCATCAAGGGGGTTTGTGGGACTTTGGAGCAGTGTTTTGTATATTGTGGATACCATCCCCTTGCCATGTCCGTTGTTGTTATGAGACGGTTTTAGAAGGTGGTCAAGGGCCTAGTGGCTGTTGGTTTTACTACTGGGTTGTTTAGGAAGGCGTGCGGTTGGTGGTGTGTTAGCCAGGGTATTTGGGTGTCCCCTAGTTTGTATTGTATTTCTTGTGTCACTATGGGTTTGTTATTTCTGTAGAAGTCTGCTAGGCCATATAGACCTTTGGCTTGCCAGGTTTTTATCTGGAGATTTTGTGCTGTGTGGTGGATAAGTGGGTGGTGAGCTAGTGGGATTAGTGGGGATGGGGTTGGGGACAGTTTGCCTGGTTCTTCCTTCCATGCTTTAAGCATGGTCTGTATCTCTCCAAGTGTATCCATTGTTTCATCTCGTTTTCTAGAATGTATGGGATTACGTGGTGCACTTGGTTGGCGATGCAGTAGGAAATTGCTTTTCTCAGATTTCCCCCTTACAGAAAAATACAAGAATAGAAGAGAGATGTGAAACAGAAAACTATAGGAGTGTATGCACAGACTAATTTTTTGCAGCATTTAAACTGGAGAAAATTGGTAGTGTACAATTGCTGTTCTATACTAACTGCTGTGCTATACTAACAATACAATCCTGCACACACTTTGTTGTTGTTGTTGTTGTTTAGTCATTTAGTCGTGTCCGACTCTTTGTGACCCCATGGACCAGAGCACGCCAGGCATTCCTGTCTTCCACTGCCTCTTGCAGTTTGGTCAAGCTCATGTTGGTAGCTTCGATAACACTGTTCAACCATCTCGTCCTCTGTCGTCCCCTTCTCCTTGTGTCCTCCATCTTTCCCAACATCAGGGTCTTTTCCAGGGTGTCTTCAGGATCTGTCCTTCCAGTGAGCATTCAGGACTGATTTCCTTAAGAATGGAGATGTTTGATCTTCTTGCAGTCCATGGGACTCTCAAGAGTCTCCTCCAGTACCATAATTCAAAAGCATCAATTCTTTGGTAATCAGCCTTCTTTATGGTCCAGCTCTCACTTCCATACATCACTACTGGGAATACCATAGCTTTAACTATACGGACCTTTGTCGGCAAGGTGATGTCTCTGCTTTTTAAGATGTACACGCTTACTCAGATGTAAGTCCCACTGGGTTGTATCCAACTAAATCATTGTGTATGAGAACCAGATTCCACTCATGCAACAGAACTTCCCCTCCCTATCCCTATCCACTAGTGCCCCACACATGCCCCAGGTTTGCTCAGGGGATTCTCCCAACTCTCTAGAGCAGATATGGGGGTACGTGGGATTGAGGGGTGTTCTGTTGTGTGAGTGGAAGTCATTTTGCTTGTGCAGAAACTTCACTGGATTAAATCCAAGATGACATATTCCCAGGTAAGAGTTGCATGTAGGATTACAGCCTGAATGCAACTGTTCCCAGAGGGGTAGTCGTGTTAGTTTGTTGCAGGAGAAATATCCAAGAGTTCTATGGCTCCTTAAAAACAGACACATTTTTTGTGGTGTAATAAGACTTCATGGACTAAGCCAATACTGCCAGAGGTCTAAAAGTAGACTCCACTTACACCTGACATTTTGGCTTAGGTCTGGTGAATTACCTCTAGTTAGTATTTAGAGGATGATTTCAACTATCTAAATACAGCAGTTAGCAAAGCTACAGCGGATGCAATTATTTACAGTTGTGTTTGGGAGAACTTAGAAAACTGGATTTATATTAAGTGTCCTAAAAAATGTTCATTTTTCTTCTTCTTTTATGTTATTAAAATACATAATCAAGAATAAAACAAAACCATCACAGAAAACAGCTATGAAATATTGAAGCAGAATCAAATAGGAGGCCAAAGACATCAGCAATACATTCCAGTCTTTCAATACATTCCAGAAATTATAACAAGTCTATAAACACCATTAATATGGATATCCCTTATGCTAGTTCCATCTTCTGTCCTCATCCACAGCATTCCTCACAACGAGAATCAGCCGTCACTTTCAGCAACTCTGACCTTCCCTCAACTTGGTGCCCTCCAGATGTTTTGGACTACAACTCCCATCTGCTTCAGCCAACTTGGCAAATGGTCAGGGATGATGGGAATTGTACTTCAAAATTATCTGGAGGTTACTAGGTTGGGCAAGGCTGAGTAGGTGGCTCTCAAAGGCAGCTGGACTTGCCCTCCATGAATCTGCCTGTCAATGGCCCCTTGAATTTCCAGCTACAGATTAGTACAAGTGGGAGAAGACTCCTGCTTGTAGGATTTCTATAAACATGTGGTTCGCCACTGTGTGAAGCATGATGCTGGGCTAGATCAGTGTTTGATCTGATTGAGCATGCCTCTTCTTATGTTCCCACCACACCAGAACCCATTCTCAGTATGGAGGTATGCAAGAACCTGAAGGAATGATTAAAGAGTGCAGGGTGCATAAAAGCCACTCCTAGGGGCCAAGGTACCTTTGTCCCTCCCAGTAACATATTTGAGGTGGTGGTGGTGGGGAGTTGATGAGCATTGCCATTCAAATGTTGTGTGCACACTGTGTCTTGTGATTGATTATGCAGGGTGGGGCTTACCTGCCGGGGGGCATATTTTATTCAGGGTGTAATTAAATAAAGAAAACTAAAGAACATTGCTGGGAGATAAAAACGGGGTAAGAAGAGAGCATGGAGGTGCCAATATGAACTTGCGTCCTTCGGACTGCTTGGCCACTGGTAAACTGACAATGTGTCACCTCACATACTAAGGGAAGGGCTATTATATTTGACTGGATGCAACTCCTGAAGACAACCTCTCATTTAAGTTTAGCCTGTCCACTTTAGCTGTCTCAATCTGTCATCCGGTAACATTTTGTTTCATGTCCAATGTTAAAAATCAGCCATTCACTAAGCTGCCACAGTGCCTAAGAGCTGACATGTCAAACATTGTGTAACTGGCAATTAACATGTCCTATTTACTTTGTTGAGGGAAACGTGTTGGAAGAAATGTTTCCCCAAGAGAATAGCTTAGTGGGAGAAGTGTGGGTTGTTACTGTGTGGTGTTGGGGCACTCAAAACCAAATTGGGCGAGCTGTTGCCAGAATACAGATATAAAATGCTGACCTCGTTCTCTTAACACACCTTTTGGGAAGCAACTAACTTCCATATTCAAATGGCTCATATGCAATGTTTTCTTTGCTTGCAGGCTGAAGGATCTTATGAGAAAATAAGAGTGAATTTGCTTAACTATAAAGAAGCATGCTTGAAAATGTTGCACGAGTCTGCAATCAGCCCAGGTAAGAAAGCAACCTTCACCACCATCAACACACAAATAATAGTTTGCGAAGCTTGTAGAAATGTGTTGTATCCAAATCAGCAGTACATGAACCTAACGTCACTGCAAAGATTTCAGCTTGTTCAGTGGAGAATTCACCCTCCCTCTTTCCCTGCAATCTATTCTAGGGGCTCCCTCAACCCCGTGGAGCAGATTTGGGGAGTGTGCATGGGGGAGGGGAGAAATAAAACTCCCATTTGCAAGTGGAAATCCTTGCATTGGTGGGATGTGTTAGCTGAAAACTAAAAGATCATGAGTAGTAGGGCTTCTCACCAAAATGGATGCAAGTATAAAGAGCAAGAAATGGTGGAAATTTGGTGAGCAGGATAGGGAGAAGAATGGGATGTATTTTATTGAATATGCTAAGACGGCATATTGCGGGATCAGAACAGCTTTTGGATCCTTTGGTGTCAACTCACTTTCTCAGTCTCCCTCCACACCCCTGAAAGGCCCCCATTTGGCCTCTACCATCAGTTGGGTCAGGGCAATGAATGCTTCATTGGCAGTGGAGATGGGGATATTGGATATGTTGCCCTGAGAATATCCTTCTCAGGGCCTAAGGATTAAACCCTCGGTATCCTCAGTCTCCCAGAGGGAGAGGGATTTGTTATGACATGTTCTTGTTTGTTTGACAGTCATCAGTATTATCAAAGCTGGTGCAGTGCAGACTGGGAATGTGAGCTGGAACAGAAGTAGTTCAAATATAATCTCAAACAAGAACTTGCATAGACAAGCCACTGTTCCTTCAGCCTCAGTCTTTCATTTTTAATACGGTTGTGATAATAGTACTTTTCTACTACTACCTTAAGGTGGCTGTTTACTGAGATAATTTATGCAAATGTCTGTTTGTTGTTGTTAATATTTACTGAACCTCCTTGGGAACATCTTGTTTCGTTTTCTGTCAGTCATCTTAATTCATTTCCTGCTGACATTTGGTATGAGGATGTGATCTGGCCAAGATAATAATATTTATGTGTTGTCATAAAAATTACTGAGGTATTCTGTATGAATGCTATCATCATTATTTTGTTGATTATTCATTTCTAATCCTTTCAACTAACCATTTGGCCTCTTGGGAACATCTTGTTATATTTGTTCTCACTCACCTACATTCATTTCCTGTTGATATATGTGGTCATGATGTGGTCAAAATGATAATCAGCCAGCTTCGTGCTTGTTTTGGTTGCTCGCTTCAGTAATTTTGATGCCTTGGTTCCATTTATGCCCCCGTCTCCAAAGTTTGATTGATAAATGTTCTTGAGAACTTTGCTTGAAATCTAAATCACCATCTATATCTAGCTGAAATGCTTATCTAAGTAGCACAAGTAGCAGCTTAGCACAAGGGTGGCTGCTGGTATGCTTCACTGTAAGTCTTACGTTCAGTGCTCAAAGCGGCAGAAAAAGGAACGTAAGAGGGTTTCATTTCAAGTTTGGTCAGATTCTGTTATGTCTGTTGCAAAGAAGTGGAACTGCATCCCCTCCTGCTTTTGAGCCCTGCTTATGATCAAACTGTAAACTTCATTTAGAGGTATTAATTTAAATGCTACAAGATGTGCAGAGTTATGTATCTTATCAGTGTGGCTTGGTTTGAACACACTGCATTCCTTGGTGATCAGCTGCCTGCATCCTTTAGTGAATGTTAAAAGACTCTCCCTCTCTCTCAGGAATATACTGCAATGGGAGTTTTGATGAATTTGTTTGCTGGCCTCATTCACCTCCAGGAATAGTCTCGGTTCCCTGCCCACATTATTTACCATGGATAGAAAATGGTAAGGCAAGACTTGGAAATATATGCACATTGCAAAGCTGTAATATATATGAGAACATTTCTCTTTCCTTCTAGAGTTCTGTACTGGGTATCCTAGTCGTGCAAAGAAACTGCTAACTGAAACTCTTCAACACTGATGGCGTAGGGTAGCTTCTTAAAGAAATACTTGAATCAATTCTCTCCTGACACATACTCAGAAATCCAATTCTGCCACACTCCATACATAGTATGATGTATGGATTATGATGTACAGCCAAGGTAGAAACATGATTTTGTCAGCAGACTCCTACAGTAGTAAGGAGGAGACAATATGGGGAGGCAAGGAAGCAAGCAAGCAAGCTTTAAAGGAGCCAATGAGATCACACAAGAACGAAAGAGGGAAGGTGGCCAGATTTACTTAATCCCCCTTTGGAATCTGCAGTCCTGAATTGGTTAATTATACAATATCAATGACTGCTTCTCAACCCCAAGCACAAATAATCGAAAGCATGTAAGATGGAATTAAGTGAAATACAATCTTATCCCTTGGGTTTAAGCACTGACAGGGGCTTTAGAAACAAGGAATTAGGAGAATTTGACAGTGTTAATCCATTGATAAATATTAAGCTTTCTACAGTTACCTCCCAAATAAACAGACATTACAAAGAGCCACATACATCCAGCCAAGTCTCCATTTTCAGGGGTCTCTAGACAAGTGATGAAAGGATGATGGCACTAAACCATGTCTGAAAAATGAAATGTGTGGCTTGACCTTTGAGCCTGCGTCTGTTTACATTTAGGAAGTGCAAGAAACGTATACAGAATCTGCTTGGACCAAGGGATTTGGAAAAAAGTTGAAAACTCCACTGTGGTCTGGGATAACCGCACTGAATGTTCTGGGGACAGCCACTACCAGAGAAAAGTAAGTAGAGATGCCTTTTTATGGTTTAATACAGTAACCTGCTTAATCCCCTCTGGAAATCCTCTTGATCAAATTGTTTCCACTGAGTACTTCACCTGAAAATGGGTAGTCTGTGTGTTTATTTAGAAGAGAGAATTGGGTCAACTCAGGCTGGATGCTTAGGTTGAGCACATTCTTCCTCCCAATGTTTCTTGGATTTCTGACTGCTGAGCTGGTTCTAAAAGATATGAGGAGAATGAGTCAAGCCACTAGAAGAGAGAGGCACTATATAAATATAATGAGCAATAATTTTCACTTTCACCTTTTCTTCCATATGGTACATGGGAATCTGTACCTATGACTACATTATTCCAGCCACACAAAACTACTCTGAGATGTAATGAACTCTCATGAGGAATTTAGCTTTTTTTAAACACACACACACACACACACACTTTCCACCTACTAGTTACATATGGATAGGAGTTACATGCACATAATATGGAACTCTGCAAAACAATGAGTATAACCTTTAATCTAGGTCATAGATAGAGCACATCTGGGACATTTTCCAAAATGATTCACAGAATATAAGTGTGGAATGTGGGATGTAACCCACTGGGAGCAGTCAAATATAACATTCCTTGTTTTCCTAGAGTGGACATGCAAGGGGATGTTGGTCCAGCCAGTTGAACTTCCTGTTACACCTGGCTGGAAGATCCTTCCTTGCATGTGACTAGTGGGTGGGCTTGACCTTTCCAGAACTGGAAAAAGGCCAAGGCATGCTGCCACCCTCCCTCTTTTCCATCTTCCTTTCATCCTGCGAACTTCCTGGACTGAACTGCTGGCTGCCAGCCAAGCAGTCCTCCAGATCATTTCCCTTATGGGGTAAACCTGTTTGCATATGTTTGTAACTTTAAGTCTAAAGCCTGGCTTCAGGGATCACACTGATCGTAAGTAAAACTACTTTTTGTTACTTATGAATAAGACTGTGGTGTATTTATTCTTTTAGGAGGGATTTAAAGGGGGATCTTATCAGGAACCTACAATTCAATCTGAGGCAGACTGAATTGCATAATAGTAAGAGGTTCTAACGAGCCTGCAACCAGCTTTCTGCTGTGAGTAAGAAGGGGAATGTAAACTCTGCTAAGTAAAGAAGGATATTAATAAACAATATATCCTCTCCTGCCACCCTCAACATTCCCACATGGAAGTCCATTCAGGAAGAGGGAAAACAAAATGGGCAGATCATCTCTCTCTCTCTTTCCTGGCTGTACAAGCAGAATGCACTTCCATATGTACAAGAGAAGGGGGATTTCCTTTCACTGGCAGCACCTTAAGGTGTGGTGCTCTGGATGGCCTCTCTGGTCCTGGGAATTTTGAGGGAATGGGGACTACCACTGGAGAGGAGACTATCAAGCCTAGCATACCTAGGTACCTTTGTAAGCTTACAAAGACAGCATAAAGGAGATAATAATTTTGCCATATTGATTGCCCTCAGCATCAGGTAACCAGAGGTTCCATTTAAGTAATGACTAATAATAGGTCATCACAAATGTCTGATAAACACATCTGGTTTCCAAAACAGTGAGGGCTTGTAGGAATGTTTAGAAAGATAGGAGAGGAGATGTTAATTAGGTATGAATCAAGACAAACAGCAATCCATGGAAAGCCCAATTGCCGATTGGCTCTAATTCAGCAGTAAAATGCAGGTTTTCCTGGGGAAAGCACCAAGACAAAAACAAAAAAAAAACAAAAAAACCCCACACACCATGCTTAGACACAGAGCTTTAAAACCTGAACCTGTGCCTAAAAACATGGCACAAAATGAAGTCTGAATGAGCCCTGAGTTATGTGCTAGAGTGATCTTCTACAGATGAGATGAGAAACCTGTAGTCCTCCAGATGTTTTTCAATTACAACACCCATCATCCCTGGCCACTGAACATATGACTGGGGCTGATGGAAGTTGATGTCCAACAAAACTGGGAGGACCACAAATTTCTCATTGCTGTTCTTCAGAATTTTCTCTCCTGGCATGATCTCTTTCCCAAACTTTACATCAATTTAACTCCTTTGCTTCTCTGTTGTTCTTAGGATGAAGAACAAACATTGTGGATCTCCACCCTGTACATTTATACTGTGGGATATACTTTTTCTCTTGTTTCCCTTGTCTTAGCGCTTTTCATACTGATGCTGCTCAGGTCAGTATAATCTACCTTTCAGTAAAACATGGTGTTCTGGAATTACCCAGTGGTACATTTTCCAGTTGCCAGGAGCTGGGATTTGGACCTGGGTTTGCATTATAATCTAACGTTAAATGATGGCTGGTGTCATCCTGGACAAAGTGAGAGAAACTTCCCTCTTCCCAGATCAATCAAGGGATCCACTCACCTAATAATAATGCTGAAGTTGCCCTGGTCATACCACACCTATGAGACCATGAAATCTGTACAGTTTTAATTGCATTGTGTATCATGGCAGCTGAGAGGGATAGAGTGGTGATCAGATATTATCAGTGGGTCACCTGTTACCTGAGCATTATAAAAGAAGGCAAAAGACTGCATAATGTAAGTAGGCCCTTGTGCAAGGAATAAACTAGATGTTGACTAACAAGCTTCCAAATCTAATGTTTCCTTCACAAAAGTATTGCAACAAATGAGCAAAGCCCACAGGAGAGAATAAATTAATTGGACATGATTCCTATTAATGCTTGCCTGCCTACTGATTCTCCCCTGAAAATGTTCACACAAGCAGTTTCTAACCCTCCCCAGAGAAGCAGTTGTGCTCCAAAACTGGAGATGAACCCAGCTAGTGTGGAAATGGCAGAGGTGGGTGGGAATCTTTGTAGCCAGCATGTTAAGCATCCACCTTCTGCTGATCTTCTCCTGTAAGTGTTCCACTAGTCTCAGCACTCCCATTCTTAGCAAATTATTGGCTGGGATGAGAGATGTCGTTCCACGCTAAGCAGTGTTTGTCTTTTTCTGCTGCAACATGAGGCCATCTAATAGCAATGGCAGCAGTGAGGTCCTCTTGCTCATCAGCCCTATAGGAGGGACACACACACACATTTTTATTTAGGAGCAGGCATCCCCAGCTCTGCAGTTCTCTGCAGAGAGTATATGTTGTAAACCACACATACCACACCAACTTTCCCACTGCCTCTTTTCCTTTCTTGCTTCACAGAAAATGAGCAACAGAGATGGGAACTCCTATACTCTTGGTTGTCAGGTGTGCTCAGCCCAGTGTGGGATAAGACAGAAATTATGCTACTGGCACAACGTGCAGGCCTAGCTGACCCAAGTGTCCTTAGCACCCATAGCCACTAAGAAGGAAGAACATTTACAGCAGGGCAAGAATATACTGTTATTCAGATCAGAATAAAACCAACTTCAGTGGATTCTTAAGAGGATGCTTCTCTTCTTCCACAGGAAACTGCACTGCACAAGGAACTACATCCATATGAATCTGTTCGTTGCGTTCATCTTACGAGCCGCAGGAGTTCTCATCAAAGACAGAACAACCCACAGCACTTATGTATTTCTTTATGTGGACTCTGAAAAGCCAAGTGATCTAAATGGATGGATATCATTCTCAAGTCCAGAGGTATGGCATTGTTAAAAGCAAGTGGGTGGAAGAAAGAGCATCTAATGATACCTGGAGTTTCTATGTGTTCATGGCTGAATTCTGTAGCTGCAAAGCTTGCTAGAAAACTGTTGTTGATTGAACTCATTCAAAGCGTTGCATTCCATGCTGAGCATCCTTTGCTAGCAAGTTTCAAGCTCTGCATACTTTCTTTTGTATGACGGTAACTGGTACACAAGTATGAAAATAGCTAGAAAATTCCTTTATTTATTTATTTATTTATTTATTTATTTATTTATTCATAAAGCTTATAGACTGATTATTATTTTTACAAAAAAAGCTAAAGTGGTATGCCAGTTAAAAAGCAGATAAAACAAGATATCTAAAAACAAGGTAAATGGCAAGTTAAAACAACTGGAGGAACAAAAGATGGATATGTCCGGAAGATTTACACAGGTGTATGCTGTCTTCCTCAGATGGCCTGCAGCCAGCACATACCACTCGCAATACAGATGCATTTAAGGCACAATTATACCACTTTGACAGCCATGGATTGCAGGTGGTTTTTAGGAGAGCCCTTTATGCTCCTCGCAGAGCTACAATTGCTAGAGTAGTTTAACAATCAAGCCTTCTTCCCATAGAATTCTGAGAACTTTGAGATTGTACTCTGGCTAATTTGACCCTGTTGGACTCTTGGGCCTTTGCATTGCTCATGCAGCAGAGACCAAGTTAGCAGCTTGTTTCATTTGAAGGCTAGCTTGGCAGTGCAGAAGGAAGGTATCTGGGCCCTGCTGCTAGTGTCCTCCATTTGAGAACCACCCAGCCACAGAGCTTTGTAGTCATTAACATTTAACAAAACTGCTTTAGAAAAATAGAGCTTTTCAAATATTCATTTTGACTGACAAGTATCTGACTTGCTTAACAAAAATTCCACATATCTGTATGTACCAAGCTGTATTTTGATAATTGGTAGTACCAAGTTTTACTTTGCTGTTGATGGTTGTTCAATATTAACTTTTCTTCTCACTATCTCATTTCCACAGAAGTTGTTCCTGTGCAGGATGGCTCAGCTTTTGATGCATTATGTTGTTGGGGCAAATTCCTTCTGGATTTTAGTGGAAGGGATTTACCTCCATAGATTATTGGTAGCCACTGTGCTCTCTGAGAAACATCTGCTGTTGAGATACGTCTTCATTGGATGGGGTAAATATACAGATGTTTTTTTCCAGCAGCTTATAGTCCACTGTTTCAGAATTGGTTAGCATCAATCTAAAACCCATGTTATCAAGGCAGCTGCAGCCACGAAGGCCATGCCTATATTGAAGATAAGCCACCCCTCTCTATGTCACAACTGCCCTGGGCGGCTTGGGAGGAAAGGCAAAATATAAATGTACAATAAACTGAATAAATAATAATCGCCGTCTGAGAAATGATCCAAACCCTGCCCTTCATTTTGACATCAGATTATTATAAGCATACTCTTCTTTTAACTTTGTTGCTGCTCAGAGACTGTCCTTGGATAAAGAGGGTTACAAAAATGTATGACTGAATCAACACTGGAAAAAAGTTGCTGTGATTAATAGCCTTTGCCTTGTACATTAGTAATATTCAATCCCATCCCTATATTTCAGCTACTCCATTATTATTTAGTCCACATGCACAAAAACTGTTACATATTGCCCATTCCGAAGTCACATTGTCCCTGCATCTCAATTTTTCCCAGGTTTTCCAGTTCTGTTTGTGGCTTCCTGGGGAATAACAAAATACCAACTGGAGTATGAGGGGTAAGTGACTGTTTCCAAATGCTCCTCTGGCTTGGTTTGTTGCTTCAGTTTCTGCCAAGACAATAGAAGGCATGGCTTGCTGGTTTAAACAAAGGTCTTCGGATAGATACAGGCAAACATTTTGCTCTGTGGTGGTCATTTGTAAACAGGCTGTGGAGATGGTGATCTAGAGTATATAGCCAGATAGTGATAGTGACTTCGCTAAAACACATACACACACCCAAGCACCACCAGTTTCTGTTTTTCTAATCCCCCTATTATTGATATTTATGTGGACATAGTAAGACCAGTCTTGTGAATGGTATAAGAAAGCTTAGCTGATGTGGACCTGATCAGGGCTTGAACAAGAGGCTACAGAGAACTTGATACAAGCTGCTCTGAGCTTTTGAAAGAAAGAGTGGGATGTAAGTATAATTAATAAATAGACCTCTTGCTACACCCTGTTGGTCCCTAATGCTAAACCAAAGGAATTAAGTGAAGTTAACCTGGCGTTTAGATGCACCTAGTGGAACACAAATGAGTCATCATCATTTGCTTCCATAGGTATCAGTTGCTTAAGCCTCCATTAGCAAGCTCATTATAAAAATAAGAAATTGCATTACAACCCACTATGGCCACGACCATTAGAATAATGGTCTTGTGTTATGGGAAAATGCATGCCTTGGGATTACTTGCTTAGGAATGGATTATTGTTTACAATTGATTTTGAAAAATGTAATCTTGATGAGTAATCTGATTAGTCCTCTTGGCAAAAAAAAGCAACCAGGTTCACAGGTCCTATCCAAATCTATTTAAAAATAATGTGGCTTGCCATTTGTGCTTATGTGAGCTGACAGAATAATTTTGACTTACTTCCTAGATGCTGGGCAACACATCACAACATGGCATTCTGGTGGATCATTCGAGGGCCCATTTTATTTTCCATTGTTGTAAGCATCATGGCATAAATTTGATTAATTTTTTATACAGTTGTGGTGGTATGTTTCTGTTATATTATTTGCAAGGGGAGACATCTCCTGGTGCACAGCAGAGTGAGACTGACTTGGCCCTTTCCATGATTTGTGTCTCTCTGTATTTTACAAAATAAAGACACGGGACTAACCCTAAATAATTTAAAGCAAGGATTGATTGAACAAAGATGGCTGTGGAAGGCAAAGACAGGACAGGGATTAAATGTGGGGGAGAAGTTTGCATTAAACTGTGAACTGACTGAATCCACACTTCCCGAAGCAATACATGGACTGAAACCAGCTTCAAAATTCAGAAGATCAGAAAAATGAGAACCAGAGAGTGTCCCAGAGAAGGATATGAGCAAGATAGTCTTGGGAACATGAACAGGCAAATACTTTTGCTTTTCTATTTTAAAAAGAGAGATTACATGCTATGATACCCATTCAAATAAATGAGCATGTAAACATGTATGCAGGTATTATGTCTGTGTGATACATAAGATATTGGCAAGGGTACTTATCCTTGGTGTTCTTTTCCATCTGCTACTGATGCTCCCTGTTCCAGCAACCATTAATAAAGATCAAAAGTATCTTGGATCAAAAGCCTGACCTAAAGAAACGTGTGGGGACAGAATGAGCTAAGAGAAATGGCAGGGGAAATTGTCTAAATGTGATGGGTAGAAAATCTCTAGAAAATATGTCTTCACATGTTCAGAGGCTGCAATACTAAGCACATTTACCTGAGAGTAAGCTCAACTAAATTCAATAGGACTTGCTTCTGAGTAAACACGGTTAAGATTGTGCTGTGATTTGTTGCTTGTGGTTAATTTCTTGTGATTGCCCCATTGCTAGCCAAATAATGTCCATTGCATTTACTGAAACTAACCAAGAGGTGTGTTTCTTTGAAGGTTAACTTCTGCATCTTTCTAAAAATTGTGAAGCTGCTACTTTCCAAACTTAAAGCCCAGCAAATGAGCTTTCGTGATTATAAATTCAGGTAAATATTACATTCTCAGATTTGTACTTATCTACTTAGCCTTCTGCAGTACTTTTTCAACTGAAAGAAGAATCCACTGATTATGTTCCAGTTCATTCTAAACAAGAATTTCCTACATGTCTATTTTTCTTTGTTACATTGTGCTGGGGAGAGAGGTTTGGACAAGATTCTAACTATCTTGGCAGAGTTGCACAATGGCTGATTGCACCAGGCACTTTTATGCTTGGTTGCATCTTACCATGGGCAGCCTCATCCACCTTTAAACAAGCATTCACCAGGAACATACTTAGGCTAGAATAGATCACAGTCATGTTGTTTTGCACATAGGTGAATATTTTACTTACAAAGTTTCAATAGTAGTCAGAGAACATGTCTCTATTGTTATGAGTTGGGAGGCAGACCCTTCATAATTTCTACAATCAGTGAAGGGTTAGAATTTGAGCAAACTCATAAATTCATGACTTTAGCAAGGGCTGGAAACAATACCAAGTAGCTTTCTTATGAGCCCAGCCTGGCAGTGGCTTGCTGGGTTTGATCACTGAAGAAACAAAAGGCTGATAAGTGCCTAGTTTGTTTAATAATGGTAAACTCACTAAGACAATAAATCTGTGTCTGGGCTGTACTACTTCAGGTGAATTGTCATCTCAAAACAACCACAACATACTTGTGCCCACAAGGTGAAAAGGTTAAGGCTAATGACACTTTAAAGACTAGCAAGTTAGTTTACTATGACATAAGATTTTATGGATAACAATCTGCTTCTTCAGAAGAATGAAGTGTTATCCTGAGTTACAGGTACTTATCTACATGTCTGGAGGGCAGGGGCTGTAAGCAGTGAAGTCAGAAGGAAATGAAATTCAGCACAGTACAGTCTATGATAGTTAGTGGTAATACAGATACATAGTACAGTAAAAAAGCCTTTGTTCCAATTCAGTCCACAAGTGACAGCATTGAACTTCTTGATAAAATTGAAATTCAACAATTTCATGTTGCTGGAGGTTTGACTAAAATCCTTAAATATATCCTTAATCACAGGGGTGGGGGAATTGGCCTTCCACATGTTGTTTTTCCATAATCCCTGACAATGGGCCATACTGGCTGGGATTGATGGGAGACAAACAACATTGGTAGGACCACAGATTCACCACCCCTGCATTAATATATCAATATCTATGTATGAGGTTTGATCATTCTAATGCTAGCACCAAACAAATGGAGGTGAGTGGATAATATCATGATTCCATTGAGATTTCTTGATGCAGTTTATCTCTAGGATTGAATTCATTCTTATGGTTATTTTTATTTTTAGACTGGCAAGATCAACCCTTGTGTTAATACCATTGCTTGGGATTCACGAGATTGTCTTTAACTTCATTGTGGATGAAAGAATTGATGGTTTTTCCAGGCACATAAAAGTCTTCATTCAGCTGACCCTGGGCTCCTTCCAAGTAAGTTCTTGTGCTGGAAGGGGCATTATTTATTACCACTAATTAATAAACAAAGGGCATTAATGAATATATATGATGAAAAGAAAAGAAACAATAATCTTCATACTAAAACCATACATAGAGCAGAAAGCAAAAAATCTTCAAAGAAAAAGACAACATAGGGTTGAATATTACAACTATTGTAATATAATGCTTATTTACCTGAGAAAGCTCCAAATTGCTTGTGTATAACTTCTAGAGTCACATCAGTAAACCATGGTTGCTGGAAATATTAGCGAATGAGGGAGGGAGGGAGCACTCTTTGATATATGGTTCTCAAGAAGAACTCTGTGGAAAATGTTCTTGAATATAAATAGCTGGTAAGGGTTTGCAAACGAATGCTTGAAAATTCGGGGAACAGACTATGTAATTCAATGAGGAAATAGCAATTCAGGAAACAACTTTCAGAATAGCAAGTATTAGAAATTAAAAATGATCATCACTCTTAAGACATGTGGTATACCATATTCTGTACTAGACATATTCTGTACTAGTCTACAAATGCAATAAAGAACTTTGCAGCTAGTTCATTAACTATTAAATACAGATTCAGATTTGCTTGGGGATTTGTTGGTCCCAAAGAATGAGACATTTGGTCTAAGTAAAGAGTTGTCATTAGTTCCATTTTTTTCAATGGGGAATTATGCAGTGTCTTTCAATTTTCAGATATAAATCTGCCTGAGGAGAAATGCTTTGAGTCTTAGATGTCCTTAAATTCTTGCCAGCGGGAACCAGGTGCAAGAAGTCAGATGTATATCAGTCCAATATGCATGTTTCTTGCATTACTACTTTTTTAGCATGTCAGTACTAAGTGGGGTTGCGGGGTGTCAGCTACTGAGCTTTTGGAAAACTGGCTAAATTTGATACTGCTCTTACAAGGTCTCACAATCACATCCTTGGGAGGGTTAAGTTCACAAGCTATACATGTAATTTTGCCCTAAACTTCAGTTGCAATATTTCCTGCACAACCTAATGCGAAATGCACAGATTAGGTCAAAGTGATATATTTCGTGGGACCAACCTTGGTGGTTTAAAATTGCAAGCCTGACATTTCCTCGAGCAAAATTGTTCTAAGAAAAATAAAACAGTACTGGTACCTTGTACTGGTGCCTCGTCACATGCTACCTGAGAGATAAAGATGATTTTTGAGCAAGGGGAAGTTAGTTGTGTTAATGTTCAATTTAGCAGCATGATGACTCAGGTTTCAGGTGTTTTCTAGGAACAATATTCTGTGATTGCATAAGCTTGTAGTTGAATTGTACCTTGGCAAATTTCATCCAGATCTAATTTACCTTCTCTCTCTTTTCCCTTCCAGGGTTTCTTTGTAGCACTTTTATACTGTTTTTCTAATGGAGAGGTAAAATATCCTTCTTGACCTTCATTTCTAACCACTTGTTTCTCTTGGAAGATGTTGCAGAACAGACTGACTGGTGCAGCTTGCACTTTGTCCTGTGTGACGTTCTTGGTGGTCACCTGGCATTTTATATCAGTTAGTATATATTGAAGAGTTTTCTGTTGTGTTCCTTGCAGTAGTTGGAGATATCATGCAAGTAACACGACCCCTTTCAGCTTGCTCCTTGAAACGGCAATATAGGGTACCTACTTGTAAACAGATCAACTTGCAATAAGCTGCCCATGCATGCCAAGCAGAAGGCCAGGATGCTACCCTTGTGCCTCTAATTATGAGGAGGGGCACCAACCTGTCCTGATGTGCAACAGATTGGAGTAGAGCTGAGCCCAAATGGAAGGGGGAACATTCCATTACATGAAGGTGTTCATTCTCCAGGAAGTGTTCTCCTCCCCTTTTCACTGAGGGCAGGGAGCAGAAACTGGTAGGAACGAAGGATGGCAGAAAGATATGTGGAGAATGGGAGGCAGCAGCATAAACAGAGTGATATTCGCAATATTCAGCTGCTGCACTGTAAAAAACATGCTGAAGTCATTTAAATAGCAACTATTCGTAAGTGCCTGTGTACGCTGTCCAAGTACAGTGGTACCTCTGGTTATGTACTTAATTCGTTCTGGAGGTCCGTTCTGAACCTGAAATTGTTCTTAACCTGAAGCACCACTTTAGCTAATGGGGCCTCCTGCTGCCGCCGTGCCGCCGCCGCACGATTTCTGTTCTCATCCTGAAGCAAAGTTCTTAACCCAAGGTACTATTTCTGGGTTAGCTGAGTCTGTAACCTGAAGCGTATGTAACCTGAAGCGTATGTAACCCGAGGTACCACTGTATTGTGATAATATCAATGAGAAACCTGCTCTCTGTATAAAATGCACAGAGAGTTCTGTGGGAACATACTGGGACAGTGAGGGGGAAAGGTGTAAAGTAGATCAGGACCTCTTGAAAGGGGCATTAGGAGCAGGTGTACTGTGCTAAACACTGCAGAGAGGCCTAAGATTGTACTTTGTGCTGCAGGTCTCAGAGTATATTTTACTTGTAATTACTTGAGCAGTCAGGATTTCTGCCTGTTGGGTCGGTGTGGGGAATGAACTCTAACTTCCACCCTCCCTGGCCATTGGCGATGCTTGCTTGGGCTGATGGGAGTTGGAGTTCTGCAATACCTGAAGATTCCCTACTCTTGCTGTAGGGTAACCTAGCCACAGCATACCTGAACTAAGAAATTCCAGGCTTATCTGAAAGGACAGAAGCCCTAGGACGGGTCAAGGAAGCATTTATACTACATGCTGCAATCCATCTCAACTGCTCTTTTGCTTTCCTTCCTTTTCCAGGTAAAAGCTGAACTGCGCAAGAAGTGGTCCCATTTCTTGCTGGCATCCCCCTTTGTCTGCATGCCGTGCTTTCTCGGAAAGAACATCAAGCACCTGGGGAGATGTTCCAAGAAAGAGCATTCGAACAATAATTGCTTCTCCCTGGAGGTGACTCAGCCTCAGAGCACACAAGTGGCAAAGCAGAGGACAGGCGGCAAAGCGGAGCTAAGCTTCGCATTAAAGCATATTCCCAGAGCAAGCCTCTCAGACAGCAGTGAAGGAGAAGTCACAATGGGGGAGACGACCGAGGAAGTCTTCGAAGAAAGCGAGATTTCAATTTGTAACAAAAGCAAAAACTGAGATACTTGATTAGATCAATGAGGGATCTTGCGTCGTGTGCCATGTGGGAACCACTGGAACTGGGGGGGGGGGAGCCCGTGAGAGAAAAAGATGGTGAAAATAGCTTCTTAGCATTTTCCTCCAGGTTGACTCTTCCCAGGTAAATCCCCCCCCCCCGACAAAATTAAAGTCAGCCAAGCCTGCTAACTGCATGAAAATGGCTTCTCCTTGGTCCTACAAGAACCAGATATGAAATCAGGAATAAAAGGACTGAGCACCTTGAAAGAGCCTGCTGTTTCTCTTATGTTTCCCAATATCGACCGCCACTACTGGAGCCATCAATCTGATCCCATGGGATTGCTCTGCAGCGTCTCAGAAAGGACAACCATTGCTTTTGTGATACTGTTAAACAAGAAGCTGAATTCCAACAATGACTAAATGAACAGGATTGACATTTAGGAACGTGTGGGATTGTATATATTTATAAGCACATTTTCCAAGCTTTGCTGTAAAAATTATGAAATGCTGAACGGACTTGTTTTTAGGGCACAGCTGCTAATGCTTCTTTTAATACATGTAATATACAAAGTTATGGTTCTTTCTTCCATTATCCTACCAACAGACCTGCAAGAGGAGTCATTATTACTTCCACTTTGCAAATTTATTTTAGTATATGTGCTGCCAAAGCGAGCACACTTTGCAAATTTATTTTAAACATCTTTATACCGCCTCTTAACAGGGAGAAAACTGATATGACTGGAGATGAAAAATCTAAGAAGCTTCAAAGTCACCAGATGCGGGGGGGGGGGGGGGAATGGGAGGGAAGTGGGGGCAACATTACCCAAATGCATCTATTTGTCAAACAGCCAGACAGTATGGGTATGGTGTGATTTACAAATTTAGGATGAGTTAATGAGAGAACAAGTGAATAGGTAAGCAAGCAGAAAAGGGCCAAGCTAGAATTTGCAACCAGATCCATGTAACATTTTTTTCAATATAGCATTTTTATTTAAGAAGCAGCAGCCTGGGGAGTGAGGTGGAGGACCAAATGGGTGGTGTGCTTGCTCCTTTTACCACCAGCCATGCCTTTCCTCAGAATTCCACCAAGCTGCTTTTCTCCCCATGGAGGAGAAAATATGGGTAACCCTAGGTCCACCAGAAGCTGCTTCACACCATCTTGAAATCACAAGCAACTGCTAAGCTATGTACCCGCACAGCTCCAGGCCTGCTGTGTTACCTGTTGTCATTTCACAAGCTGTTGATCTTACATACGGTATATTTCCACAGACTTAAAAATGGGAAGCTGCCAAATTGTTTTCCTTCCTTATATATTGTACCCACTGTGAAATCCAAAGGCTTGTTTTGTCACGTGTAATTAGTTCTTAATTTATGTGCTGCTTAATGTAAGCAGCAGTATACAAGTATATTTTTAAAAAAACAGTGATCAAATCCATACATAACTTTGAAAGGCAAGCGTTCTCTGCAATCCCTTCTGCTGAGTCTCAGGAGGTGGCCACACCTATAGAGATGAGCCATTTTCCAAAATATATATGTAGATAATAATAATCCTGAAGTAAATAAAACTCCAGGACCTTATCAAGCAAGTTATAGATCAGCTAAAGCTATCATTCAAGAAACCTGGTTGATATACTGTCCATGTCCTTGAGAGCGATAATGTGGCTTTGGTAAAATGCCATTCATTCTAGACAGTGCTTCTTGACAGTGGATTTTTGCAGCCATTTGTGCAATTCTTCTTTTAAGACCAGTCGTCTTTCAAAGTATATTTTATGGTATGTATCCAGACTTCTTGCATGAGGGTTGCTATTATTTCCTCGTAAGATGTTCTATGTTTTCAAATGTTTTGTAGGATTCCATTGACACAAAGACCCTGCCCTTTATGGCTCTTTAGCTCTTTTTAAAACAAAATTTCAGCTGGCTTAACCTGTCTTCCTGTCTTTAATGGCTCCTGCAGTTCTTTCCTAGTCTCTAACAAGGACCAGGTCTTGGTAGGGAATAACACTGTGTCATTGAATGAGATGAACCTAAAATGGCCACCCAGTTACAAACACTGCTGGATGCAATCCAGGGAAAGTTATACTCAGAGCCTACTGAAATTAATGGAACTTATTTCCATATAATTGCACTTACACTTATGCAGCCTACATGCTAGAAAACATCAGTTCCTCTGAGACCAGCCTGAGCACTCTGGGATTCATCGCTCTGTTGACGTGCTGAATTAATGTTTACACAAAGGAAGTTGGAGAATGCCCAGCACGTCCCTGTTCCATATCATTATGCTGGTCAGACAACTCCCCAGATAATAAGCAAAACTTTTCCTTTTACTCTAGGAGGGAATGAGTGGTTTGTACGCAAAGCCCTCTGGCACACAGCTTTTGTAAGAACACACTAAATAGGCAGACAGTAATATTACCCAATGGACTATTACTTATGACTCTGTGTAGACATGAAGGTTGCAATGCGCTTTAATTATCACCTGAGAGAGACAGAATAGGTAAAGATGGAATCAATTCTTATGTTAAGATGAAAACATTGAAACCAAGAAAGTTTTTCCGTTCATCCAAGGGGTGGAAACTTTATTTTTTAAAAATGAAAGTTGAATGCCAAGTTCTTTATCAGGTATCAAAGTTTATGACTTCAAAACAATCTTACGGATTTAGGCCTGGTTCATATGTTACATTAAGCCAAGTCATGGTTTAGTACGAATGTGCAAGCGTGACGTCTCCCAGAAAAGAGATTGCAACCACTTTGCTCCTCTCTGCTCATTTTGCTAATGCACCATGCTAATGACTTGATGTGGCGTTGTACTAACCTGGCCCGATGGTTTAGCTCTCTTCAAACTAATCATGACTGCTAAGCTTATTAAGGAATCTTTGGTGAGAGGAACTTTACTAAAAGCTTTTTAAAAGTCTTAAGTGCACAATTTATACCAGGCACTTGTATAAATATACCAAAATCTTGAAGAACTTTAAAAGGTTTGTGAGACAGGACTTACTTTGGAGAGGCCATGTTGATTCTTCTTCAGCGGGACTTCCTATTCTATATGCTTGATGATTTTATATTGAATCATGCTTTCCACCAGTTTCCCTCAAACAGATGTAAGCTAAGAGCTTTAAATTTCCTGGAAACCTTTTGAAAAATTGGTGTTATATTGGCTACTGCCCATTCTTCTATTACGGATTCTGATGCAAGTTACTTATTTTTGTTAGAAGATAGTTCTTGCAAATATATATAAAAAATATTTTATCTTCACAGCCTCTTATATACACTTTTTACCATTTTATTTTACATAACAAAAACCAACAGGGACTTTAAAAGTAAACAATGCCTCCAGGCATTGTGTTTGGAGGTATTTTGTGTGGGGTTTTGGAAACTGTGGAGGTAGAGGTGAGACAGTTGCCCACCTTTAGGAAAAGTAATAAAATGGCATTAGAAGGGTTTAGCTATTCAGTTACAGGCTGAAGCACCAGATTATTATCTTGTAGAATATTGAAACATAATCCATAGAAGGGAGTAATACGAGAACTGGACTCAGGGTCACTGACCTCACAGGTCTGATTAGAGGGGTTTTCTGTCTGAATTGTCAAATCAACGTATAAATTAAAACATGTGGAATTTTTTTGAAAGGGAGATCATTATTTGAAAAGTAGACAGCAGATGCAGAAGATGAAAAGGAAACTGACAAAACCGTGCCAGTCTGATTAGAATATAGAATATGTGAGTGATGGGATAAAGGGAAAGTGTATTATTTTGAACCTCCAACAAGCTCCAACAATGTCTCTCATCAAGGCTCCTCAGTAAGCTTAGTGGTCATAGAATAAAAGTATGAGGCTTCTTATGGGTTAGTAATTGGCTAAAGAATGGAAGGCAGGAGCAGGGGGACAGTTCTCAATGAAGGCAAGAAAACAATAGCTGATTATCAGTACTGCATCTGGCAGGGCCAGCCCAATACTTTTTGGTACCTGAGGCAAAACCCAAAATGGCGTCCCTCCTTGGAAGAAGGGGCGATTGCAGATCTACATCAGGAACAAGGGGGAAATAAAGATCAATGTGGGATCGGCTGCTGCTGGCGAGCCTGCTGCTGCCCCTCAGGTGCCCCTATCTGGTGCTATTCAGTTTGCTCATAAACAAGTCTGTGATGACTAGGGAGAAAGTTAAGGATGACATCAAATTATTCAGGATGGGGGAAACCAAAGCAGACTACAAAAGGCTCCAAGAGGGACTTTCCAAACTAGGTAAATGTAGGGGCAGGAGGCAAATAAGATTTAATGCAAACAGGTTTCAAAGATGGGTAAAATGAGCTGACACAATAAAATTGATTAGCAAAAAAATCAAGACAAGCAAAAGGAAGTACACAATGTAAAGTTCATCTATGGTGTTCACTGCTATGAGATGGGATGGCAAGCAGCTTAGATGGCTTTAAAAGAGATTAGACAAATTCACAGAGACCAAGGCTATCAATGTCTGACAGTCATGCTGGCTAAGTGGAACATCCATCTTCAGCAGCACTGCGGCATGTCATAAAATGCTAGTTGTTGGGGGAGGAAGGCAACTCTCTCTCTCTCTCTCGGGTGAGGAAGGCAACTCTCTCTCTCTCTCTCTCTCTCTCTCTCTCTCTCTCTCTCTCTCGTGTGTGTGTGTGTGTGTGTGTTGTGGGCCTGAGGGAGGCATCTGCTTGGTCACAGAGTGAAACAGGTGCTGTAATATGGGAGTCAGAAAATGGGTATCTTCCAACTCTCATCAGCTGCAGCCACTATAGGGGGGAGGCAGATCCCCTGCTCCTGCTGTACTAGATAGATGATTGTGCTGATTCCATAGGGACTGGGGTTGAAGTCCAACAATCTGCAGAGGGTCACAAGTTCCACACTGCTACTTTAGCAGAAGCTGTTAGACTCTCTGGCAAGCTGCATTTTTGCTTTCTCATGCATCTGTAATCTTTCCCTGTTTATTGGGAGGGGTTGGAGTTGGGAAATCAAGTGACCTTATATAATCAAATCCAAGAGGCCAGGTGAAAATAATATTTTGGGCTACTTCAACTGATTGCAGACTGTACGATAGAAAAAAACTGCAACTGTATAAATCAGCAGTTTTAATCTTCGAAACTGCTGTTATTTATCCATGAACTAGACTGATGATGTTTATCTTGTTAGAGCGAGGGCTCCACCTATCCAAATCAAACAACCATCCATCTCATTCATTTTTCAAGAAAATAAAATGGTGCACTCATTTTTCTTTATATCATCCCATAGCAGATATATCCTTTAAGGAAACAGGTACAAAACCAGCACATAACAGCCTCATTTTGCATTCTATGTATTTTAGGGTGTCCTCTTTACTCTGACTCATGGACTAGATACAATTTGCACCAAGAACACTTTAGGTCTTTAAAATTGCTCTTTACTACTCAGAGCAAGAATAATAAAGGGGGGGGGACAACCTTGATTTTATTTGCTTTGCATATCACCTGCAAGACTTCACAAAAGATGAATTTCCCACATGGAAGTGACTTCTTTATAGAAAACTGCATGAAGTGCCATATACTGTGTCATACAGGTCTTCACACAATGACCTTTATGAAACAGTACCATGGTCTTATGGAATGCAGCCCATTTTACAGCCCCAGATCCACCCAACTCTGGTGCCTTTCTATGATGTATGTAACTCTTCCAAGAGCATATGCTATCATAGGATACCACCAAAAAGGACTTCCATGGCAGGCCAAGTGACATAACAACTGAATCCATAAGTAAAGCCATCAAAGATACCAAATATGATACCTAAGGTAAAAGCTTTCCCATGCAACATATTACCGGTACTTCAGAAAACTATTTATTATTGTTATTTGTATTATTAAGTGTAAAAACACTTGCAAAACAAAGTGCTGTAAAATAAAAGATAATTCCTGCATAAAACTGAAATATCACACAAATTCTAAATTTTGTACAAATTCAGGATTTGAAAATTTCCCAGAGCCAATTGATGGCTCAGGAACCAAGATAACATTTTGCAAACCATATTCACATTTTTTAAAAAGTTCTACTTGATTGTAGTAATCAACAATCTTCTAAGCAGATACCAACAGAGTCTGATGACTTTTACTGCCTAGTTTGATTAATTCAGACTGCAAAGATAAAAAATCAGCACATAAAACTGAAAATTGACTCATTTTGTGCTCTATGTAACCTCAGGGATCTCCTCATATGAACCAGCCTGGACCATGTGGCTGCATCTGAAGGGACATAGTATTTTATCTTTGACTGGGACATAGTCTCTAGGATGTTTTTGGCACCTCAAGTCTATCATTGCTATGAGGCTGCTACAATCAACATGAGGTCACCAAGGCCAAACAAGTAAACAAATTATACTAGAAGGAGTAATTTAGGCATCCTTCCACAAACAATTCCTTAAAAGTAAGAGGCATAATTTATCTCTAATGCCAAAATCAAGTCATGGATCTGTAAACAGAGTTACAATTTATACTGAATCTTCAGAAGATGGAGCATTTGGTTTGCAAAGTTAGAAAACAGGGCACAAATAGTCAAACTGAAGTTAGAAGTGCATACCTTAAATGACATGCATGGAAAAAGTAAAATTATTACAAACAGAAACAAGTGTTGTCTAATTCCACAGGAATCTGCAACTTTGGTATAAACATACTGAAAGGGCTGTTTTTAAAGAAATATAAAAGCTGTTCCAGTGTACAACAGTAAATGAAAGAAGGTTTTACTCAGTACTGGTGAGGGTGAGAAGAGAATTTGTAATTACTTCTAGTAATGCCGTATATCGAGGATGATTCAAACTGGAGAACATGAATGCAGAAGAGTAATACTTTAGACATGTTTTGAATTCTCCTTTGTAACACTCAGAAGAGAAGCAGAGCAACCCAATATTGCAATTGCTAAAATTATTTACCTCAGGTTACTGGAAGTTTCTGGAAACATCTGTGTAGCAAATGTTTGCTGGTTGCTCTGATGTAGCAGCAGCTCTATGTACAATTGCCTGGGGTCCTAGAAGCAGCCAGTGGGTCACTGGGCTCCTCAGAAAGTTTGAACCATGGGCCAGTGCCCCACTTGTCCCCACCCCACCCCCGCCAGCCTATACTCTGGAGTCTAGTTCTAAATCAGTATCTGTGACTGACCTTCAACCGTCCCAGTTCCAGTGTGGCAAATTAAGCTGCTCTTTGTCATCCTGCGTTTTTAGCTGAGCAGTTTAATAGCAAATCCTATCAGGAAGCTGTGGATGGCTTTCTGCACCTTAGGGACCAGTCTTCCCCTAGTAAATGTCTCCTACCCAGCCATATCCTCAATTAGAATTCACCACATGAGTCTTGGCCATTGCAAAATGAGTTCTCCGTCCCCTGCTGTTGAACACTATTTAATGTGAATCGTGGTCACTACATGATGGCCCCCAACTGACACTGTGAATTGTAACAGACAATGAAGCCACCGGGTAAGAAACTCACTGTCAGGGTACCAATCCCCTCAGCAAATATAATAATCGGAAGAGCAATTACTCCCAGTTTTTGAAGGGCAGAAGACTCCTTCTTCAGACTCTCTGTTTGAGAGAATATTTGACAAAACGCAGAGGCCGCTAAGGAATTTACTTCAGAATTGCCAGTTTGGAATAATTGGCTGTAAGCTGGAGGAAGTCTCGTGTGCACAGACACACACACACACACACAGAGAGAGAGAGAGAGAGAGAGAGAGAGAGAGAGAGAGACTTCAGCTTACCTTACATCCTTTTCTTACTGCAACTTCATAATCCATTTAATTTCAAGATAATACTCTACAGAAGCACAGCTCCTGTGTTCTTTACTGATTTGCTGCCTTGTTATTATTATTATTATTGTTATTATTATTAAAATTTGTATACTGTCCTATACCTGCAGGTCTCATAGTGGTTGCAACATAAAAACAGGATATGAAAACACAAAATACATAATAAAAACAAAAACAACCCAGTCTGAGAAATGTCATTCCCTGTAAACCTCAGCAGGGGGGCAGACGGTGGCAAAACTAGAATATGATGACTCTACTGGTCATTGGCTCTGGTTCCACTTACTGTCGGTCTCCATGCTTTCCACCAGACCAGTGAATACCACTGTTTCTATGAGTAACAACTCATGTCTGAGGCAACAATCTACCCTTAAGAACTTCTGAGGTAAAGCAGAACAAGAATACCCTCTGCTCAGCCAGCCCTTGCCTTCCAGGCTGCTCTAGAAACTGCTGCTAGTTAAAACCTACTCACAGGGCTGGTTGCAGTTTTTATTCACCCCACCACCACCTGAAGAAACCCCAACACATTGTTAAGCAGGTGGGTCTATGGAGTACCTATTAAAATATCCAAAATATAGATGAACTACTAGACAATGTGTACATCAAGTATAGGTGGGTTTTGCAGATGACACTGTAATGCGAAATGACACTGAAACATGTTTCTATGTGAGAGGAAAAGGAAGTTTTGTTTACAGTGGATTTCTGTTTTCTGAGTTTTCTGTACAATAGTTCTCAACGCTGGGGTGGCGCCTCCCCTTGGAGCATTGTAGGCAGGGTCAAGTTTTGATGAACCAAGATGCCTTCGCAAGGAAACAGCAGTCACTTTTTAAGGTGCCAGAGATTTCAGACCAATGGCTGTCTTTCCTTGGAGGTCTTTTTTAACCGAAGTTGGATGGCCATTTGACAGGGATTCTTTAGCTGTGATTCCTGCACTGACATATTGGGGACCTGAGTGAAATAAAGCCTGCCTTTAGGTTCCTTCCAACTCTGCAACTCTATGATTCTATGACCTCAACATCTTATTTTGTGACACCACTGGGTCAGCGTAACAGAAAAAAAGGAGCTGATAGCATGGTTTCTGCTGTGTTGCAGTGTCACCACGGAAGATGGTTAAGGGGTATCGTTACAGCAATTGACTCAATAGGGTCCAAGAGGGTGAGCCTGTTCCTATTCATTGAAATTCTGCCTCCTTGCACCCCGATGCATGTTAATCCTTTTCTATGTACTGATGTACGCATGTACATAATCATGTGGATTAATTCGAGTGTGGTCACAGAAATCCTGCTGCTTATTAGTGAAAATAACAGTTCAGTAACACAGCATTTAATGGACTGTACAGTTTATTTTACATGAGATGAGACAAAGCTTTTCAAGTGCATAATACAAACTTGCTAAAATAGAGGAAAGTACAAAGTTTATGGAAATGTTTGTACATAAGACGGGGGAAAATGTATAGCAAATACCTTCAACATTTAAGGGCTAGATCTGTAAATGGGGTAAATCAGTGCAACTCCAGTGATATTAACATTTAGGAGACATACCTGAACTGACAACAAGGCCCTTAAATTTTAACGAGTATTTATTTACCTCTTCAGCTGCAGTGTTTTAGTCATACAATTGCATGGGACAAAAAAGCCACATTAACAGTTTTCACAATGATTAAAGGCTCACTGCTGTTATTGATACACAGAGCTTACAGTAGAATTAAGTTTTTAAATGTCTAGTCAGCCCAAAAATCTGCAGCTAAGTATTATTACAAAGTTCAAAGCCATTACTGCTGGTAGAGGACACATTTGACTGTAAAAATTTAGAAAGTGTTTAGTAAAAGGTACAGGATAAAAAGACGAGATAAGCAATGCCATTTTTAAAAATCTCTTTTTTAAAAAAAACTGTTTTGGGGAGAGCTAGTTGCTGGCCAGATCTGCCCTCCAAATCTATTATATCTGCAAAACTGAATTGTGCACTTTCAATTTACTCATGGATGGTAAAAAGAAATACATTGTGAATTTGCTTATCCATATAGCCTGTGATAAGCCTACAGTGTTTGGAAACACAGGGAGTGTTGCTTTCATAAGGCTACTCTGACATGGGAGACACACAGTGAATTCAGATTCACTGGGAAAATAGACAAGCAAATACAGGTAACAGAAATTTCAGTGTACACCAATTTTGGAAAGGAACACAAGGATATATTTGCCAGAAATCAAAGTCAACAATCACAGTTAAGGATGTTTAAGGCTGCAATCCTATGCACATATCTTGGGAAAACTTCCTTCTGAGTAAACATGCATAAACTGCAAGCTCCATTGATTGCAACCAATTCACTTTGCTATTCATTAGATTGTAGCCACCTTCACTTCCTTGCTCTGCAATAAACATTATTGCTACTACATAGACATGATGAATTGGGTACTCAAACACTGAAGTTAGTCTTGAGTTTTTCTGCTAACCGTATTCAATGCACATTAGGGTCAACCGATTTAAAAATATTGACAGAGTGAAATTACTACTGTCTACAAACCCCAAACATCCAAAAGGTTCATTACAATTTCCATTAAAAGCATCCTCTTCACTTGCAATGCTTATGTAACAGAAACACTAGAGAAGAACATCGGTTTGAAACGAATGCTGCCAAACTTGGAATCGGTCTGCTTAAATGTTACTGGGCACTCGCTCAAAACTTGGCACAATCTAGGGCAAAAAAGGCCCCGCACCACTTTTTCAAGGAGTGTTATGTGATTTTCTACTAGCATTAATACTGTAAAAAATTCTATATTAAAAGTGGACTATATTAAGAGTGGACTATGAGCTCAGAACTGTAAAATCTAATAATCTGAGGTGGATTTGTAATCTCTAAAATATTATTTTGCTGTTGTTTATTCAAAATGCCCAAACCGGTTGTGCTTTAGACTTACAGCAAGATCTTGCTGGAGTTTGCTTGTGATAAGAGCAGCAAAGGAAAATAACACACACACACACCCAAAAAATATCCCAGATTGAGTATTTGAACACAACTGAAAATATGTCTGTTCTTTACATCCCTTCTAGATTAAAACCAATCTTATCCAAGATATTTCAACTTAATATAAGTTGGGGGGGGAATTTTCTATTCATTTCCAATTCTCTATGCTTCCAAAACATTGGCCTTCCTGCTGCCACCCCTCCAAATAAGGTTCTTCTTATTTTTTTATTTTTACATGGTCCAAACGTTAGAATAAGAGCATTTAGCTAGATTTCAACAGTATTTGGCACCGTGGAGTGCATAAGGACTAAGAAAGTATCGGCAAGATCCATTGGTTTTCTGGATCACACCATAAACAAACCAAGACAGCTGAGCAGAGAACATATCATAGAAAGGAGCCACCATATCACAATGAATTATGCAGAATACACAGCAGAGGCTCAAGACAGGCTTGCTGTAAAGTAAATTTCCAAGCACTTAAAAAAAAATTGTAGTTACCTAAATCAACTTTTTCAAAAAGTATCTGTACCAATCCTGATAGCAGGTGGAGGGTTTTCAGGAGGCTTAGGGACAAAACCCCAACTTGGAAATCTGACAAAAATTGTTGTCTGAAATTAGACCACAGCGAAGTATTCTGAAGCATGTATGAGTGGGCACAGAATGAATGCACATCAAACTTTACATCAGGAAGACTCACTGCCATGTAGGTTGAAGTCCCAGTCATATGGGAATGTCAAGTTTTGGGGTGCAGTGTTCTTTGTTTCATACCAATTATGGGATAAAAGAACTATTGTCTTGCTCCGCAATGAACAAAGGCCGCAAGATTCTCAAAACATCACCTTAACAGACGTACACAACCATTAGTTCTACAAACACATTGGTTGACTTGCTTATACGAAAAGTGAAGGAAACAAGAGTCACACAAAAGTCAAGCAGGAGAACCCCATGCAAGATCAGCAAAATGTAAAATACATGCAGTGCCACCTCCAGGCACAGTGTATGGTTACATAATGCTAAATGTGAGCGTGTACACTAGTCAAATTGCTGGGAACCTTTTAAGTTTTTGCCTGCCAAATGCAACTGCATGCTATGCCTTTGAGGTTAAAAAAAAATCCACTGTAACACATCTTAGTTACTAGGTATTGTGATTTACGGACAGGATCTGAGAGACAACACCTTTGGTGCAAGTACTGATAGAGCACAATCAGTTCCGAGTTCATGCAACCAACGAATGTTCACTGTTGGAGACATACTGAGCTCAAGGTATTGGACTGGACAAAGTCTACTTATTTACACTATTCACATATCTTTATCCACATTATATACACAAGTACTGACACTCCTAAATCAAAGCCATATCTGCACTACCGATTTCACCCTCTCTGACAGTCGTCATTTGCTCTTCCTAGGTAAGCCTGGGAACTGTACTTCTGAGGTGACGACTAGATATAGCTCTAACAGAGAATTCGCCATAATTTCACCCAACTATATTTTCCAGGACTCTTTGGAAGAAGATATCACTTTTAAACTAGCACAACGAAATCACTATTAGTTTCTAATGGAAATATGTACCATGTGTAGAAGCTTCCTACTCAACACTTCCCAATGAGGGATTATTTTAGATGCTTGATCCCACCTCCACAACTGTTGTTGCAGCTATGGGGGTGAAAATCCTTGCAAGATGCGTATTTTGTTATTTCTCTGCTTGATAACAAATCTGGGGCATCATGGATACATCTGTGCTACACTTCCCTATGCCCCACTGTATCGTATAGTAATAGCCTAGTCAGCCTCTAAATTCTATAGGTCTGCTGAATTAATTTGTAAGCAAAAAAAAGGGGGGGGATCAAAAGGGAGCTTACGATCAGCAACTGCCAAACAAACTTAGATCAGTTATCAGTATCATGCCATGTAGCTGTGCAAGCTAAATCTACACGAAGTTTTAAGAATCATTTTGCCCCCCCCCCGCTCCTTTCAAAATGGTTGCCTGCTCATTTCATCAGATGTTCTTTCGTCCTTGTATTCTCAGGCTCGTGCCCTTATGCTCACCTGTCACATTTCCCCCTACTCCCACCTTTTAAAGATGGAAATGTAAGCCCTTTTGTGCTCATAGCCATCCTTACGATGGCACTTCTGTGCTGTTTTCACATCAGAGCCTGGCTAATAATGGAACACTGGATCAGAATGCAGCTGTGAAGGCAGCCCAAGTAGCATTGCTAAGCAAAGCCTAGAACAAGCCTGCATTGTCTGTGACAGAAAATAGCAGAAAAATTTGCTTTCCCTTCCCATTTCACACTATACAGAGGCAGGGCAGCTGGCAAAATTCTGAACTGGATGTAGGAAAAAGTACACAACAGAACAACAGATGTATGAGAAGGAATTCAGAATTTTAATAGTGACTTCATCCCTGCTGTAGGGGAGGGAAGGGGGTGGGGAAATCAAAAATAGAAGGATGACTGTAGAGAACTTGAGCTTCTCCACAGTTCACAAAATTGAGCTTATGGACGATATACTCTGAAAGCATACGGAATAGTCCTGAATGCCTAAAAACACCAGGGCAGGCATTGAAGCAGGGATTTAGCAGGTCTTGCTTAGGAGGCCTTGTGTTTATGAAAACATTGCAACCTTAATAAAACAATAATACTATGGAGTAAGCCCTACTTTACAAAGGGCTGACTTCTGAGTAAATGCATAGATTTGTTCTGTAAAAGATTACATCTAGCAGCGAGAGTAAAGCTATGTCTTAGGAACAGGTGGCATACAAAACTGGTATGTCCCTGAATAAAGTCAATGAGAGTCTACAACAATTATGAAGAGACAGGTGCCCCAGCAGAACAAAGGGTGTGTGTGTGTGAAATATAGCAGCAGCAGATGGCTACACAAGGATGTCTGGCATGGAAGACAAGCACTGTGCTTAGGTTTTATTCATAAACTATGGATCATCTTTTAACTTACTGGGCTGTATTCAATTACAGCATCCCATCAGATCAAGGATTTCCAGATCAGCTTGCCAGTTGGAACAATCCCCGCTCCCACCGTGTTGTTCTGGGGGGCCCTCCTGCCTCCCAAGAACCAAATTTTGGGGGTGCAGGAGGAGGAGATGGGGGGAAGCCCTGCTGTAAAGGCAGGGCTTCTACTGACAGGGTTTATTAAATGAATCCCACCCATTCAGAGTAAGTGGCTTGTGGACTACAGTCAGTGAGTACCTGAGAGGGTATATAAAAAAGAACCAAGCCTTTCGTAAGGTCACCAGACCTATTACCTCATTTTCTTTTGTACTGAAAAACACAGATTTGCATCTGGATATGCTCAGAGTTCCTGTTATACTAACTGCCTGATGGCTTGCAGATTTGTTAAGTCCCCAAACTGTGCTTAGGAGTGTTTATTTTATTTTAAGCTGATTATCTCTTAGAACACACCTTTTCCAGAAAAGAAACTGGAGATGTTAGAAAGACATCCCCATAGAGCAATAAAACTCTCCTATGTGAAACTGGAAAACTGAACAAATCAGTTAGGACTTATTTCATATTGTTGAGTGTTGGCAAGTGTATAAGCCATGAGCACTGTGTGTTAAAATGACATTGAGATTAAACAGCTAGAAAACAGATGCAACAAAAATTGGCTGTTCATGAATGGCTAATCTAATGAAAATTCAAGTTAAATATGAACTGATATAAAAGAAGGACCTGAAGCGTGAATGGCACTTGCAAACCATCTCATGACTGCAAGTCATATAACAAATGTCATTTTTTAAAATATAAAAATAGTAGGAATGTGATCAATAGCACCCGGAAAGCAAGGACATCCAGTGAGAACACTGAGATGGCACAGGAGTTCAACAGAGGCAATGAGGTTTTGAGCTTCAATTAAAGAGAAAGAACATCACAAAATTGGCATGCTGAACTTTTTTTGTTGGTCTCCTTTTAAAAGAGCATTATCATTTGAACAGCTCTCTCCTTTTAAGTTTTGAGCCCATAAGTTTAGATGAGAACGAAGCACAAATCATAAAGCAGTACAGCAAAGAAAGTTTCTGAGGACAAGCCTGAGTAGAAACATGTTACACATAAAATGGCTGTCCGGTTATGGTGAAATGGTTGGGCGTAATGCTGTGATTGTTTCCCCCGAAAGGCTTTCTTAAGTCATGAAAAGCAACCATCCATTGCATCAGGTTATGCAGAGAACCAGAAGAGCAAAGAAAGAGGCCATTTAATCTGTTCCTTGCCAACTAATTGTCTATTCAGGATTTGCAAATCAGGGGCAAGGAAAGGGCTCAACAAACCCTTCTCCCACTCTGCTTGCCCCTTCCTCTGTTTGAAGCCACCTATATCTACTTTACATGGCAAAAGAGAGCTTTAAGGAGAGCAAGGAAGTAGAAATGAGGATGTTAGAGGGTAGTACTAATGGCTTGAACCTAATGGAACCGGCCACTCAAATCTTAGAACTCAATGGGTGCCACTTGGTGCAAGGCAGAAATTTTAAAGTGCGAACAGGCTGTATCAGCCCTGAAGAAAAAGGTATCTGGTATATAAAAATAGCAAAACAAACAAACAAACCTAGCACAAGCACATTACCAATTACCTTACAGATCTGCCACATTATAAAAAGAGACTTCTAAATCAGTATATAATCTTTAACAATGTGTGGGAGAGCTTGCTTTAAATGAGGCGGCTCCTCAAAGTAAAATTGGTAGAGCAGAGTGCAGTGTGATACCTCCAGACTCTGAAGAAAAAAGGAGAAAGACACCAGAAACATGGAGAGGGAGGATAAATGGGTAGGTCACTACAGAACACAGAAAAATGAGACAATTCTTATTTGGTGCAAAGCAGCAGACACACGAGAACAAAATCTGTCAGGTGCTGTTGAGTATTTATGGAGCAATGGCTTAAAATATATTTTGAGAGATGGTCTGTTATTTTTCACAATTTGTGTGGGCAGTTTCACTTATGTTGGCTGATACCTGAGAACGCACGTGAAGGAAAATGAGAGGACAAGGTCTATATCATGCAGGGAGCAGACTGCTAAACAGTGACAAGTGATAAGGCCAGGAAAAGGCAAGTGAGGGATGCTCCAGACAATGGCAAGCTGGTTGAAGGATGCACAGAATATGGAAATATGACTCTGGTTTTCAAAACAGGAAGAAGAATTGAATGGATGCCTTGGAAATCTTTTTAATGCTGGGATGTGTCCAAGTCTCAATTTCCCCACACATACCAACAGGATAAATCGTTCTTTTTGCAACCTTGATGGTCAGTTTCTTGGGGGGGAAAGATGAAATGTGTTTCCTATTAGAAACCTGATGTTACACAGAAAGAGGGGGAAAAATGATATTTCACTGGAAGTAAAGCAAGGGAAGAGTACGCAAGAATGATCAAATTAGCTGAAGTTGTGTTATAACTTATTGGGATAGTTTGCTTGACAGCACCAAACAAAACAAATGTCTCCTCTCCCACCTACACCTCAACCCACCCAGGCCAAAGTGAGCTCATGGAACTCCACTTATCTGCAACACCTATCATCATTCAAAAAATAAAAACATTTATTCAGCGATTATGAGAAATCTAGTCATAGTACAGACTTAGGCATTCCAGTAAAAAGAATATTGGAATACTCAGGAAGGACATAAAGGGCTATCTGCTCCTCACATTTGCTTATGGCAGCTGATCAAACAAAACACTTGGCAGTATGAGGAACGAAGAGAGATCTGATAAACTCAGAGGAGAAATATTTGTTCTGTATAAATACCAAGGCAAGACAAGGCAAGACAAATGAAGAAAAAAGAGGGACAAAGAACACCGTGGTTCTTCTCCAACAATTCTCAACATTTGGGACCTCAGGATCAATTGGGTCCATCGTCATTCACGAAAAGAGCTGGACTTCAGAATATTAGCTTCAGAATGCATATTTGGCTGGATTTATACAATCGTTTCTAATTTACTTGTGTTGATTTTTGGCTATCACAGCATGTTGGGAGCTACATGGAACTCGGTCTTCTGAAAAGATTTAACACAGACTGAATTCCTTGTTTTAAAATGGCTGCCATGATGGAGGAGTTCAGGAGCCAAAGGCCTGTTAAATCCTCCCCAAAGAGCAGGTCCCACTTGAATGTTGCTGTGGCAATTGGATAAATCCACCTTTTGGGTAACTCATGTTTGAGGTAAGACACATTAGCTAGGAAGTTCTGCCATCTATATAGTCTGTAAACTCGTAAGTTATTTGGTGGAAAGTAAAGCTCAAGCAATGCCTTAATTAATTCGATTTGGCTACAATCTTTCAAGGGAAGGATTCAAAAAGTTCTTTGAAGACTACAGCATCAGGGTCCTAATCACTGCAGCCTTATTATCTATTCTATGGAGGACATTCTTTTCTTCTGGAGAGTGCTGATAAATGTGTGCAATTCTCAGAACATTTCCTCAAGAATTGTCCCTGGCAAAGTCAAGGAGACCATGGGTGGGATTCATTGTCATGCTGTTACAAATGTTCCGCCTACACAAGCATATCAGCTTGCCAGATGGAACAATCCCCCCTCCCACCGTGTTGTTCTGGGGGGCCCTCCTGCCTCCCAAGAACCAAATTTTGGGGGGTGCAGGAGGAAGAGAAGGGGGGGGGAAAGCCCTGCTGTAAAACAGAAGCCCTCCTGCAGGGCTTCCACTGATAAGGTTTATTAGATGAATCCCACCCATTCAGAGTAAGTGGCTTGTGGACTACAGTCAGTGAGTACCTGAGAGGGTATATAAAGAAGGACCAACCTTTTCATAAGGTCACCAGACCTATTACCTCATTTTCTTTTGTACTGAAAAAGACACAATTTCACAGATGGCCTCACAACAGCAGTCTGCAGTCATGGGAGTCAGGATTTGTTAAAAAATACATATTGTACAGGCTTTACTGTTATCCTCACAACACCCCTGTGAGGTAGGTTAGCTTTATGAATGCCATTTCATAAATTGTAAAGGGAGGACAGGAGCGTTTTCCTCAAACCCCCCCTCCTTTCCATACAATTAAGTGGCAATATTCAGGAAGATCTCACTCCTTCCAGAGTCGTGTTCAAATTCACCAGTCTCGTTTGTTTGGCAGAGGCATATTGTGTCTTAGCATTGCTGTACAAACAGAGCATCATGCAAGGGGAGTAGCATGAGACAGTCAATCACAATTGAATAGCAAAACTCTCTTTGTACCAGAAAACAACCCCTGCAGCTTATCACGAGTGCGGCAACTGCTTGGCTGCCGACAGCCCATTTTTGAAAGGAAGTATAAAGCGTGGCTTCTCAAACCTGGAATGTTCGATGTTTAAGGCAAAGCACAACAGGAAATGAAATAATGATCAAACATGACAGAAATAGTCCCTACAGGCAATAATAAATATATAAGGAAGCTGACAGCAGAACGTCTCTCTTTTCCCTACTCCTGAGGCTTTACAGAACTCTCTCGAACATGGCTGGGACAAGGAGCCCACCACTTACAACCAGTAACAGCAGTCTATATCTCCATATCCACAGGTCTGATATTACCGGTTTTGTGTTCTTTTACCCACAGTTCCCTGTCTTTGGCTGGATCCACTTTCTGAAGCAACTGATCCACGGGTTCTACTGTCTAAAAGACACAGAAACAACAGCAGTGTTACCATAAGAGCACAAGGGAATGCTTCATGAGACCCCCTAGCACTTCCCCACCTCCTTCTCCCGGTTCTTCAGATTTGTTTCCTCACCGTGCTCAGACAACATTTCCAACTAGGCCTTGAGCTATTCCAAGGGTACCATTTTGAAAGAAGAGCAGACCACAGATATTACATCAAGGAGGCCAATGCGTTTTAATAGAACGTTTGTTTTTTCAAGTCAGCTGTGGTACTTATGCCATTGTCTACACTGGAGGGCAAGAGTTTGGCGGGCTCAGTGCAACTCTAAGGCCTTGGGTTTACAAGGGCCTGCTGAAATACTGCTTCAGAAAGGAGAAAAGGCCAAGCAGACTCACGCTTTGGTTGAACATATCTGTCTCGTGCCGCAACTGCGTATATTGACAAAGGTGCTGCCGAATCATCTCCACTCTCTCCACCTCTAGCCTCTCAAGCTCCTGAAAGGAAACAATAAAAGATTTTCATTAAAAGATGAGGGATAAGGCAGTATACTTGAACATCAAATGAAAGGTGAGATTGCTTTATGTGAACCACCTAGAATTTCTTAGTGACTAAGAACTTCACTATTGTTCTCTAAAGAATCCATCCAAAACAAGAGCATGGATCAAACAAGAGCTGAAGCAGATGAGGGCTTTACCTGCTACCACAGCTCCTACTATGAATACCCAATCGATAGTCTCTGTAATGAGCCCTCTCAGAATGCAGGGGCCACTGTAACAGTGCACAGACCAGAAAAACTGTTGCATACACAATGTATGCTGAATTTGCCAAGATAGCTTTTTAAGGTTTAATGTTTTGCTATGTTTTTATATATGCTGGAAGCCGCCCAGAGTTGGACCTGAGAATGTTGTGGCAAGATCAGGCATGGGCTGAACTTTTGATAACGTTTACCAGATGGGCACTTATCACTGAAGTTTTGCAAGCATAACATGGAGAGACCCTACATGACATACCAGAGAGGTGGTCACCATTTCTTCAAACCACTTTGACTGGGCTTGATTATACAGATCCACACAGCGCATGAGGTCATCTCCTGCAACACACAAAGCAAAGCAAAGAACAGTGAGTAACTTTTTTTTTTTTGCAGGCCCACTCACTCGCCCTAAAGGTTACTTAGAAGTGAAAGTGCAGTTATCTACAAGTTTCTACATGCAAGGTGTTAAGACCAAAGAGAATGTAGTGTAGCTAAATCAAACTCATTAGGAGAGAAGTGAGTGGTGATCTCTCCATCCTTATTAATAGGAGTGAAACACAGTTGTCAAACACAAACCACGGGCTCATCCAGCTGGACAGCATGCCTCACAATGGAGCATTTTTGTAAGACAAACACTGAGAAAGAAACCAGTCCAGTGATTTCCTACCTCCCAGGTATGTCCTCCTCTCCCTTCAAGGAAATCTCCCCAAGTCTCCCTGGCCACAGAGGCCAAGAGTCATGAAAATATTCAGAAACTGTGTCATGGAACAAAGGGGAAAATATTGTTTCCCACTTTTTGAAATTTCAATTGGACTGAGAAACAAAATTACAGTTCAGTGAGGAAACAAAATGGAGTTTTTGCCCCAAGCCTTGGATATTTATTTGCTATGTCAAATGGGCAATCCATGCTTGTTTTATGGCTTCCCTTTGTTAAACTCTCTTTACTGGCCAGGAGTAGCTGTCCGGGGGGGACAAGAGGAACCATATACCTGATCTCCTCACAGCAGAATTGCTTCCATGTACCAGAATGGTGCAGAGGTGCAGCAGGGAGCAGTGATGTCATATGAGTAGAGCCAATCAAGCGCCCCAGCCTAACCCTCACTGCTACCCTCACGTTGCAGCATGCTGGTAAGCAGCAGGAAAAGCTGCTCCTCTTATCAGTTTCAGCATGGATCATTCTAATGCTGCTACTACCTGAAACCTCAAATATTGTTTTCAAGCATAACACATGCAGGAGCAGATCCAGGCTAATGCTGTTTTTAAATCATATGATTTTTTTAAGCAAGGTTTTTGAGTCAAGTAGTAGTGAATATCTCTCCTGCCATCTAGTGTACAAATCAGAGAGTATGTATTTTATAAAATGCAATTTACATGGAATCACGAAGTGTTGAATGTAGAGAGCACCTCCAGCACTACTTTGTGCTAGTCACATATTTAACATAAATACAAGGAAACAGAGAGGAAATGGACAAATTTAATCACAGAAAGTCACATCACTGAACTAACCAGCTTCAAGGAGTGTTGACAATTTGATATACTAAACTCTTGTCTGACTCTTCCAGCATTACAAAGACCTCCATAATTGGTCACTTTTCCTTAATTGCTCTACATACATTCCCTCCTCTTGTCTTTCAGATGTAAGTAACAGTGGTCCTCTGTGGGGGGAAAGAAGCTAAATCCTGGAACTTATCAATAGCACCTAAACCTTGGGATGTCTGTAGTAAATATTTGCAATCTAACCAGAAGGAAGGAACTGTTATGAATTCAGCCCTGATCTTAACATTCAGGGAGTTAGTCAGCCTTCCTCAACCTGGTGTCCATCAGATGCTGTTGGAGCACAACTGTTATCATCCTTGGCTATTAGCCATGCTGGCTAGGACCGATGGAAGTTGTAGTCCAACAACATCTGGAGGGCATCACATTGGGGAAGTGGAGTGAGGCAGTCAGCATTTGTGCTCTCTTTATCCTCTCACAAAATAGTGCTTCCCAAACTTAAGTTTTCTCCTAAGCTAAAACAGCAGGGACTTTGTTCCACCTAACTTTCTTTTTACACCACTGTTCCCTGCCTTCTTAACACACGTTATCCTCACTCACCAGCTTGGGTGGACTTCCGCCTAGCCTTCTTAATTTCCTCTTCTGTCTTGTTGCTGAGTTTTATCTCCAACTGCTGTGTTTTCATCTCTAAATCCTTTTGCCTCTCCGATAATGCTTTTCGGGCCTTGAAACAAAAAGAAATGACCATGAAATCCTCCTCAGCAGAAAAATAATACCCATTTACCTCCTCTTTTTCATATCCCTCCCCTCTTTCAGAATTAATCACTGCAATATGGAACATATGCCCTTGTTGGAGGCCGTGAACCTGGAACATGAACTATGAGACACAGAGATTCTTCCTCTTCTGTATGATAGTTTTAGCACCACAGAAAAGATTAAAGGTGCTCTTCAGAGTAGTTCTTCAGATGTGGCAACTATTAAATTATTAGGAACGCTGGAGCAAACAACATTTAATAATATTAATATCTACACTATGTTCGTCTGAGAAGTCAGCTACTTTGGCTTAATATAGGGCACGCTAAAAAGTTGAAGCATGAACTACATGCACTTGTTTCTTCAAACCAAAATAGATTTGGCCGGGGAAGAAACATAAGCTATCGTCGTCTGTTTCTGAAGGTGGCATTGCCAAGTTATCCCTAACCTTCAGGCAGCCCACTGACCCCCTCAAATGAACTCATCTGACTGCTTTGGCTTACCTTTTCCACGGATGCATACCGGCTAACCAGCTGCTTCCTCAGATCAGCAATGTGGTGGTCATACTTCTTCATGTCTTTCTTGAAGTTTTCTCGGAAGTTGAGAAGGGGTTTCTCCACCTCTGCCTGGAGCTGAAACAAAGGGCAAGGGAAATTTGGTTGAGGAAGGACTAATGGCTGATAATTGATACACCTCTATTTTGGCCATAATTTTTTCAAGGTGTATGGCATAGGAAATTTCCAGTTTGCGTAGTGTGGGTGACACACTCTATTTTTATTTATTTGTTTATTTATTTATTCATTCATTCAAGTTAAATCCCACCCATCCTTCTGTAGGAGTCCATGCTGGCAAATACATCCATAATGGAACAATTTATAAAAAACCCCAATTACAATTAAAAATATTTTCTTATCCGCAGCATCTGGTGATTCCAGGATGCCAGGAGCACTATACTTCAGACATCAATTGGAATAGTAACAGCACCGGGGGAGAAAGTATTTTTAGCCCTGTCTCCAAGTTCTGTATTCCTGATTGAAATCTCCTCCTTGAAACTGCTATTATCCCCCCTCAGAGAAAAAGACAGATGCTTGTAACAGTAGTGTATTTCCCCCAACAGGACTAGCAAGTGCAGGCGGGGTGTGGGTGGGGAATGGGTGTTCAAAAAATAAGGTGTTAAATAGCCTTCCCCTCAGCAACGGTGTGCCAGTCAAAATGCTGCACATCCCAATTTAACAGAGAGAAAAGAGCTGGAGATCTGACCATGGATTTCCCGGTCACATCTGTTTTGGCTCTCAAACACAACAACATCAGTACTGTCTGCAAAGCAGACCTATTCTGTCTGAACCAACTGCAGGAACGAAAAAGGCAATCAGGGGAAGGACATTTCCACCCCAAGTCATGACTTAGATGCATGTGTACTACATAACCAGCCAAACACTGACTCAGTGTATATTTCAACATGTCTGCAACAATTGAAACCATGAAGCAGGCAAAATTTGTCTGCTGTCTAATCTCTTAACAACTTAATCATGAGAAGGGCAGTTATTCAGCTGAATCAATAGTCTTGGGACTGCTGTGGATTCCTTCCAGGCACAGACTGATGAAAAAAGGTAACTTGAACTAATAGTTTTCTTTCTAAAGCAGTGCTGTGATAGCATTGAAGGTAGTTAATTTCTACCCATCCCAGATTTTCAGACTGAATACCGCCCCCAGCACACATATTATGCAGTAATCACACAACTCATACACCAAACTCCACCCACATTAACTGAGCTTGCAGCCTTGAGCATTGTGTTTCCAAGGAAACTGGCAAATTTATCAGATGAAAATGGAAAAAAGTTATCTGCAGAACTTGTCTCTATCAGAGGACATGCACCCAATTAAGTGATAATTCCACAATGTGCTAACCTATTTTTCTGCTTATTTCTAAGCTGCTAACCTTTGAATAAGGCTGTTTATTATTTTTAATCGGAAGTGCAATTCAATGATAAAAGCTTTCAGATTTCACTATTTTAATGCTTTAATCTCTCCCATGGACTTGACTCATAGGACTTGAAAAAGATCAACTTTGGCTGGTTCAAGAATGGTATTTGCCCAGATATGGAAAGAGGATGCTGTTCCAACTAAGGAAGAGTGGCTGACTATACTGATGGATTACGCCGAAATGGCAAAATTAACGGGTGTGCTAAGAAACCAAGAGAATTTTTTATTATTATTAAGGACTGGGGAATATTTGTGGAATATTTGAAAAATCATGGTATGCAACTAAGTGCATTGGTAGGGTTAACTTAAGCAGTTAAAAGTATAATTAAGATTAATTGTCGAACAATTAAAAAATGGAGTAAAGTGGAAAATGCAGTGTTAAAAATTTAAATAAGAAACCACAAAAGGGGGGGGAGGGAAGTCTGACATGTATTTGTATTGGAAGTACAAGACAGTAAGATGTGTATTTGTAAACTTTTGAAAACGGAAAATACTTAATAATAATAATAATAATAAAACTTTGGCTGGTTCATGCCTAAAGTTTGCATATGGTGCTTTCTTAGGAATCAATGAAGGGACCACAGATCAATGGCAGAGGACATGCTTTGAGTGCAGAAGGTCCAAAGTTCAAACCTAGGCATCCCCACTTTAAAAAAGGATTGCAGAACAGATTATGTAAGAGACCACTGCCAGCCAGAGTAAACAACAGTCTGGCCTGATGAAAGGCAGCTTCCTATCAACCAGCATTAGAGGGCCACAACAGTCATTTGCTTAAATAGCTTCTGATTTTGGGAAAAAGCAACTCACTGGGATCCTTCTGTTCTCCAGACATCTTATCCAGTTTACCCATGAAAATCCCGCAAATGCAGCTTTTATGTAAAACTGCACCCCAGTTTTCAGAAAACATGTTCTGCTGGTCTCAACCCCACACAGAAGATTCCTTATGAAGTGATTACCTTGGAAGAAAACTTGAGGTGAACCTCTGCTTCATCAGCCAGGCTTTTCTTCAGCTGAGACCAAGACTCTCCAAGCGTCCTGAAACATATGTTACGGGTAAGAAATTTACTCATTCATTAGCATCCAATTCTCATCATTACAAACGTACGTTTCTGTTAGCAGTAGCATTCCAAATACTACACATAATGGGAACAGTTGCATTTCAGAGTGTTGAACTCAAAAGACAAAAAATGTAAATTATCTTACATAATTTTTCTCTCTAGACTCATGTTCAGATTCACATTCGGGGGAAGGAAGATGAGCATAATTATTTTCAGCAAAATCTCCTCTCATTTCCCCCATCCACCCCCTGGAATAAATTACGCTCACAATCCCTTAGTGCTGTTTAGGCTCATAATTACCATTCATTTGAGACAAACTAGCAACTTTTCTACCTGTGCTCTTACTTGTAGTTATAATAATTCAGCAGAGGTAACTAATGACTTCTTCATCTACTGATTCGAGTGTGTAATTTGATACTTTTTAAATACCAAAAGGGATAGCTTAACCATAAATTGAAGCATAATATGTAGAGTAGCCATAAAATGTTGATTAGATCCAGAGTGTCTCCCATCAGACTCCAATTACATTTAGGAAGGTTTTACCTAATGAGGAGCTGTTTGGATGAGTTGTTTGTTTGTTTCTTAAGCCTCAAAATGTCAAACAATTGAAATGAGCCCATGACAACACAGAGAATTGAATTAATTTTCTCAGGTGACAGAAAATAAACAATGTGATTTCTTTTAATAGCCTTTTCAAACATGTCTTCCAAACTATTAGTAGCTCCTCCAAGCAAAGTGTCCAATAACTTGTGAGAATTAGTCTAGTGGAGAGAATAATAACATAATGGCTATCAGTTTAGGCAATGAGCTGGAAGTTTACATGAGTTTCATCACTGAAAAAGACAGGATATAAATGTAATGAATGCCAGGTGACAAAGACAGTTAACCTGCCTTGCTACATGTCCCCCCCCCCCCCATATCACAAAAATTAAATAAGTTCCATAGCCACTGAAACAGAAGAAACGTACAGGGTAAGTAAATGATACTGGACAGTTTGCTAGTGTCTGAAAGCCATCTTAATACTATAGACGGACATGCTGAAATCCAAAGTATTTGTACAAGGCAGGAATTATTTTGCCTACATCTCTTTTGGAACCAGGAATTGAATGCATCCAAGCAGAAACCCAATTCAGTATTTGGTATGCAGGCATGCCCCATTAAAATTCCTCTTGCCCTCCAGAGTAGAAAATGAATAAACTGTGAATTCCTGCAATCAATATACTCTCCTCCAGGAGGACACAAACATTAAAAGGAACAAGGAATTTGTTAAGGGAGCAAACTAAGTTATCAGATGTTTGCAATTCAATTATACTCTGTGGCAAGAAACATCAAAGGGTCTGTAGAGACTCCTTAGATGAACAAATTTATTTAAAGACTAACATTTATTTTGGGATATATTTTTGTAGACTAGAGTCCACCTCATCAGATGCCACGGAGAATCTAGAATAGATGGAACTGCAAAGACTTAAAATAAAATGCGAATCACATTTCTGAGTTGGAAAGGACTTAAAACATGTGGTCAAATCCCCATTGCAAGAAAATGAAACGTATCAAAAGGCTGCATTATATATGCTCATTGACCTCATTTGCAAATAACAGTAAGTCACGGTTAAAGGCTCATTTGGACTGAACAGTGTGCTAGAGCACATTGCCCAATCGCTTCCACTCCAGCTTGTCCCCTAGTGGGAGAAACAAGCCATGAAGCCCGAACCTGAGATGTGGTTTGTTTCACTCTAACAAACCATGACTACTCTTCGACATAAAGCCATTGTTTGTTGTTGGCTTGCTGATCTGGTTTATTAAAGAGAAACAAAACACAATCCCAGTTTGGACCTAACAACAATTCATGGCTGGTTGTTCCCACTGGTTGAGGCCCAAAGCAGGAGTAATCAGGCAGTGTGCACTGCTCTGTCTCAATAAGCCATTAACTATGGCTTACTGCTACTTGACAGCTGGCCTGCTATACAGCTGTGCTGGATTGAAACTTCCACGGAAAGAGAAGAGGTACATTTCTCTATGATCTTTACTTTCTCTTCTAACTTCCAAACACTTAACACATTACTGAAGTATCAATACCCTTTTTTTCTTTTCGTTTTTTTCAATGGATAGGTGAGCAACTGATCCTCTTCTTCCCCCTCAGAGTACAAATTACAACCTTTCATTCTTGTGCTGATTTCCAAAGTAAGAAACCAGACAGGATGGGCCCAGGGTCCAATGTCGATCCCAGACAGAAAGCAAGAAAGAGCGGAGAAATTATTTAAGTAAAGGCACAGGTTTTATAGCTACATGGGATTTCATCCACTCTCACAATGGTAAGACTATGACCTTACCCTTCTTCCTGGGCAGCCAATGAGTTTTGTGATAGTTTGGACAAGTTCTTGGCATATTCTTCCTCAATCTTTATCCTGGAGAATGGAAGAACACCAGCAGAAATATATCATTTAGAAGAACAGTATCTCACATTACACTAGATGTTTTCACACATTGTATAACTCAACTTGCAAAACCCAACAAGCTGAGTAGTCATTATTGAAAATCCTCACCAAGGTAATACAGGTCAATTCTTGTGTCTTCAACCCCAACCCCATATATCTATGATGATGGAAAGAATAGGTTGTGTGTAACAGGACAAAGCAGCTCCACCTCCCTGGTATGTGAAACCAGGTTGGACAGCTCCTTCCGACTCGTCAAAACAGCTGAATCTAGTCCAGCTCTTACCAGAAGCCAAAGCAAGATTTCAGTTTTCTTTAAGTCAAAAAATGTATTTATGTTGCAAGAGGATCCACCTGCAAGAGGATCTTTCTCTGCTACTCATAGTGAGATATTCCATTGTTCTACATAGCCCCATCAATACAAACAGGCTGATAAATAAGGTGTGATGAACAAGTAGCTCTTTGACAATCTGCTTGGTCTTCCTCAGGGTCTGAATCTTCCCCTTCCAGGTCTCCTAGCCTTCCCTTGGCACCAGACACTTCTTGAGACCCCAATTCCACCCTACTGGGATCATGCACAGACTCCTTTAGCTCCAAATCCTCAGGCTCCCCTCACTCTTCCTCCTGGCCATACCATCCCCTCCATGAAATTTCCATAGGCAAAGGCACCCCTTGCAAGAAACTCTGTTGTGCATCCAAACTCAGGGCTAAGCAGGACTGAACCCCTCATACATTGGATTACATGGTGGGGAGCTCAGTCCAGCTTGGTCTGGATGTGTGAGAGAACTCCTCCCTGAGGAAACTCTCTAGTGCACCCAGTGCTTTTTTCACTTTTTCACAACATTTGAAAAAGAAAGATGCCAATACTCTGTACCCTTGAGTACCTACAGAAAAAAAGCACTGAGTGCATCCAAGGTTTCTCAGTTTGGCTGCTCTTTGAAGTACCAAAGTCGGGGCTTCAAAGCACCTCACAAAGAACAAGGAACTGCTAAAGGAAGGCTTTTTTCCTGACATCAGGACTTCAAAGCACCAAAACACTTGATGTCATTTGTTACATTACATGACTGACAGGTGGGCAGCCCCATCCACCTTTTAAGGCAGATGCTGATGCAGCTCTGGTCTGTGGACTATGCTAAAATCGTGGAGCTCTGTACTATGCTAAAATCGTATCTATTTGAAATACCTACACACACCCCAACACTGTGGGGAGCAGTGAATAGTCTCCCAAGCAGGGGGTCAAATACACCCATAGAAAAGACACTGACAAAAAGACAGGTGCCTAAACTGCTATTGTGGCTTTTTTTTAATAACCCCACCACCACCACCAATCCAAACCAAACATCTCAGTGTCAAGCAAAAACAGAGTTGTACTATTTGATAAAAACTGCTTGGGGGTCTTTTCCAAGTTTCCCCCTTGATAAAGACATTTTCCAAGAAGAGGTGAGAACGATATCAATCCATGTAAACTACTGTTTCTTTTGTAAAGCTGTGAATGGCCTCTGCTCTCCCATTTCCATGGAAGGTATGCAATATGGCTATGTAATATATTTATGGACACATATTTATATATTTGCCATTTTGTGCCAAAGGTTACTTTCTGTGCTCAAGAGCTGTGTGGATTTGTTGATGATCTATACTCTGTCAAAAGGATTCCCACTTGTCCTTATGCTTAAAATTTTCCACTGGCACAATATAATGTTTTCCTACCAATTCACCACCGTCCAATTGAAATGGGTAATGGTAGTGGCGCTTTCATTGTCCTCTGACCAGGCAAAGTCCACTCTTGGAACACAGTGTTCCAGTTCTCCATTGCAAGCCATAGAGAAGTAAATCTCCATCCTATTATTATTATTATTCGGAAAGCTATTTATAACAGTGCTCTTTTTCTTCTAAGAGTGGTTATAAATAATGAGCAGCTATAAATAATAACTGTTTATCTTTCTCTCGCGCGCCTTCTCCTTTCATGTCCTGCATATATTTTGAGTTATTTAAACCATGTTCTAGCAGAGCAGAGGCAGACCGGATGGGGTGAGGAAAGATCCCCACCCCCAGATGTGCTAAAGTCACTGAAGATCGTGAAGTAGAGAGAACTCAAGAGGATTTGTACTTCTATGATTCCTAAGTCTCTACAGTGAAGATTAAAATGGAGCCTTAGTAAATACAGGGATTGTACTAATATCAAACAATATGAAAAAATTAAATGCCTTGCTAGGTTGCAACCAGAATTTCTTAAATCCAACAACCCAGCTTTATGATTTCTGGAGACACAGGGATGAAAATAGAGATCCTGTGAGCATTTTTTGTTTGTTTGTTTACAGGACAATTCTGCAGAAAAATACTAGGGGAGGACATTTTTGCTCATCCCCCCTTCCCAATACAGCCCTTGTGAGCTCTGAAAATCCACTCTAGAGGGTAGGTGGACTTTCTGGAATAGCATGGAAGGGGTCCCAGGTGTGTGTGTATAGGGTTATTTATTTATTTATTTATTTATTTATTTATTTATTTATTTATTTAAAAATCACCTCCCTACCTTCTGTCAGCCAAAGACTTCACTGGATCTAAGGTCCTTCTCTGAAGTCCTTCCATTTAAGAAGAGCAACTCCGGGCATATAGACAAATGTTATAAAGAGCAGCTCTGGGCATATAGATGTTGCTCCTCCATTCATGTATGATAAGGGACTTCTACTGTCTCCCTATTCCATTTGCAACATTTCCCACACCATTTCCAATCACCAGGAGCAGGTTTTGATGGGTACAGGCTGCAGAAGATGTAAAAGTCCCATTCCATGAGGGTGAATTCTGTTCCTTTCACAGAAGGAAAAATAGGATCCAAGCTACAGAATTGTATGACTGGGAAACTGGATCAGACCCATCAACTGACCCTTCTGGAATTAGTTGCCAGCTGAAATTAGGCACCTGCTTGATGTCTGAGTGGCTATCACTGCCTTCTTATTTAAGAAGACTTTCCTTGAAGTGTGACCCAGTCATTTACTGGAACGTTTACTGGAATACTGACTGAACAAATTTTTAAAATGGCTTCATTGTTTTTAAGACTCAGTATCTTTGGTATTTTATCCCATATTACCTTATTGTACATCACTTCAATAGCGTCTTACTGTTCATGAATTCATAAAAACAACTGCAGCCACTGAATATTTCAAACCATCTTATTATTGAGAAAGACACACTAACTCACTTGACTTATTTTGAACCACCTATGACAGATACAGTATAAGCATGAAGTGTTGTTGCTGCCACGGTGACACAAGTTTGTGGACAAGTGTTGGGCAGAGGTGCATGTCAGAAAGCATGAGAAGGAGGGCAGGCAATTCTTCAGGCATACAGCATCTTCTCTGTGTGAACCACAACATCAAGAGCAGATATCATATACTATTTTACATGAATTTCACAAAAATGAATGCATGTGTTTCTAAAACTGAGCATTTCTACAGTGCTAACATAGCCAAAAATTGCTGAATTTGGCCCAGAACCCCATACACAATGCCGATTGAAAAACTTGTTAGCTGTTGATCCTTTTGTGTTTCTAAAACTGAGCATTTCTACAGTGCTAACATAGCCAAAAATTGCTGAATTTGGCCCAGAACCCCATACACAATGCCGATTGAAAAACTTGTTAGCTGTTGATCCTTTTGCTGAATATAAATGCCGTGTGTTCATGTTTGGATAAACCATTTGCAAAGCTTTAGATAAATGAACTTATGAAAGTGAGAATAAGATACTGCTGGTAGTCTGTAGGAATATAAAGTAGTCAAGACAGAACAAGCCAAGGAACCCATCCATGCTAGTATTCGCCTTCCAAATTGTCAAGACCGGGTGTGCTTAAGTGAAAGCAAGTTATTTACTAAGGGACTAACGGAAGCAGGTGTTTCACTAATGGAGACAGAAACCAATTTAAGAAGAAGTGAATTTCCAAGTTACCTTTCCCGAATAAATTCCGCCATCTCTTTTTGCATTTGCTTTCCTTTCAGTTGTTTCTGAAGAAGAATTTCAAATCCCGAGACGGTGCTGTTTCCTTGAGGATCCTTCTTATCAGTCTAAAGGAAACATGCAGTTAGAATATATCCCACACTAGAGGCGTCAGAAGATGTGCCAAAGCACTTAGCAGCTCCGGCACACAGCAGATATTGGAAAGTGGGCTAAGAATTACCTCAAACGCCCCCAAGTCACAAGCTGGCAATTCTATTCAGGATATTTTTGCCTAATGCAACAAATACAACAGCTGCTAGCAGATCTTCAAAGACAACTTCAATAGAGCTAGCAGAATTTCCAGCAAATACCAGATCATTGCCACTAGGGGCTGCTCTGGCATATATGAAACAGGTAGTTAAACAGCAGCAGATTCTGTGTTAATAGGAATTGACAGTATTAATATAAGGGAGAAAACAACCCATGCTTGTGGCAGGGACAAATGACCAAGGTCAGAACTAGACACATATTTTTTTTGCAAACTGGCATATAGGCTTCTCTTCCCCAGACTCTTACTCAGAATACCTCCTGGCCTACCACACAAGCCTTGCTCCCTGGACAGTTCCTACCTCTTTTCTATCCACTCTCTCCCTCCCCTGCTTATTTGTTGTTTCCCTACTGCTTCTTTATCCCTACAAGGCAATATTGCACAGTGGGTGCTGCAAGATTTGCATTTCTGGCAACCTCTAGTTGTGCAAGAGAATTCTGATGCTGTACATCTAACGTTTTGCATGCACTTGGAAATATCACATGAAATGTAAAAGAGAAAACAAAATGGTTCCTCGGATGCATGGAACTCCACTCTGCCCTCATTCTCTGTGAAGACAACCACATTATTATTTTTATCAAGGAAGTCTAAATCATCTAATTTTATTGTTTACAAAAAAAAAAAAACACATCTGCCCCTCAACCACAAATATTCTGGGTGTAGGAAAACTACATCCTACCCTTATATAATATTTGCAAACTCCCCTTCCCCTTTCAACCATCTGTGTCTGAATGAAGCAAATCATGTTGTAGCTGAATTATGCTAAGCACTTATTACAGAACAGGGCTCCAGTCCAATTGGGCTGTGGGTTCTTGGGTGATGATTACTCGTGAGTTTTGTCCAGCGTAAGTAGTTTGGCCATCTTGTTCCTTATACTATTCTCCTCTAAAGTTATCATTACATTTGAAGTTGCAGGGAATTCTCTTATTTCTGTAAAACTTATCTACTCCAATTTTTTACAAAAGTTAAAGGATGTGTATGCTGTAATCCAAAACTAAAGTCCATACTCAGATAATTTATTACTACCTTATTACTATCCAGCTCTCCAGGCCAACCAATCAACAATCAGCTTATTAAGAGAGCTCATCCCAGCATCCTGGGGACACCAGACCCCTTTCTGGAAAGGTCTAAGATAAGAAAGGGGAATAATGGCTACACCAGGCATAGGCAAATTCAGACCTCCAGAAGTTTTGAGACTACAATTCCCATCATCCCTGACCACTGGTCCTATTTGCTAGGGATGATGGGAGTTGTAGTCCCAAAACATCTGGAGGGCCAAGTTTGCCTATGCCTGGGCTACACTTTAACACGATGCATTTGTAGAGGACCAGATGGGATGACAGCAAATCAGGAAGATGGTGCTTGAGCACATACATGCTGCCCAGATTTGTATGATGCTGGCTTCCGGGGTTACAAGCCCCAGAATATGACTCAACATAGGAGGCCATTGTAGTCACCTGGTCTTGCGTAATATGGCTGCAATGCAATTAGGTCGTGGAGGTGGGGAAACAACTTCTCCAACATCTTATGCACCTCCTTCCAAGCTTGGATTTTAACATGTTTGCTAACAGAGATTTTAGCAATATGCTACGTACTGTATGAATCCCAGTTGCTGCAGTAAAGAGCATATGGGTGGCTGCTCACTTACCCAGAAATAATCGCAGTAGCTCCATTCAGAAGGTTTCAGCAACTGCTGCTCTGGCATTGCGTCAGGGTGGGGGAACGTCACACAGTTTATCTGACAAAAAGGAAAGAGGAATACATTGGACGTGCAAAGCAGTTCAGGAACATGGATGCATGTAAACAAAAGCTGCATAAATGCAACGCAGCTGGCTTAGGTTCTTGCTGAATGTAATGCTCGCTTTAACCAGGAGATGTCATAGAACGCAGATGTAAGAGATTTTGTGTGGTTGAAAGTCGCTGTAATATCTAGAAAGCAGACTCTAAGCAAAACAGGATCTCTGATCATCAAACCCTGCATGCCTCCTTCTTTTATTTAAACGAAGAGGGAGGATAAAACTAAGAATGTGCAGTACTTATTGTTAAACTAAAAGAGCAATCCTAGCTATGTCTACCTGGACTTACTTCTAAGCCCAAGTCCAAGCATGCATTGAATCCAATGGGGTTTATGGTCAGGGAAGTGGGGCTAGGATTGCAGTTTAAATCTTACTACCCTCAAAATTGTTTGGATGTTCCTTCTTAAACAGGAACCTTCATGTTTGCCTTGCAATTTCACTTTAGTGATGAAATTCAAAAGGCAACCACTTCACTAAAAATGTTTGCCTCTGTGGAAATTCCTCAAATGTTTCACCCAAACAGGAACCTCCATGTTTGCCCTTCTGGTGAAATCTAGTAGCAGCTCTAGGTAAAACCATTTCTAATTTGGACCGGATGTCATTAAATGAGTTAAAGCTGCCTAAGGGATCTTACAAATGGAAAACCAAATTTTACACAACAGCCTGTGCCAGAAGTACACAGAAAGACCCAGTGAAGCTAATGGACACAATGGAGAGAAAACCAGATTAATAATAAAATCATTAGACTAATATTCAGATGTTGTACTTCAATGCATATTTTTTAAAAAGCGCAACTGGAAATTATTCCTCTCTGGATCCATAATTCACTAATTCATGAAGCCTGACAGAAAGCATTTATTTAAATTTATAATCCACCCAACTGCTTCATCTTGGGACAAGAAATAGATACTATAGTGCATGCCAAAATGCAAAGTTCTCAACGGTTTAGAGAGATTAGTGGGCTTGAGCTTTGATGAAGCTTCCTAGTTAGAGAGAGACCAAAAAGACCTCCTTAAATGCCCTTACTGTG